>NC_140587.1:831107003-831707003 GCF_964204655.1 Triturus cristatus
TATGCAATGTTCGGAGGAGTTATGAGCAAGAGGCGCTGTATATTAGGGTAGAACAGTTCCTCAAGTGGCGTGGTTGAAACACGATCACAGTCTGTATCCCCCAGAGTCACTTTCACTCTGTTCTGGCTGGTGGTACGTTTTTAATCTATTTGGGAAAGAGTGTCAGGTTTAGAAGGGCCCGGCACCGCACCTCTCTCCCATGCGGATGCGGGCCGGGACAATCACTGTAGGGAGAAGGAGGAGGGGAAAAAAAGTGCCCGAGCAGTCCCGGCAGGCCGCTCTTGGCAGGTATGCCCCCTGGAGCAAAGCAGTTCATGTGAACCGGCCCGGCCTAAACGTGGAGGTTTCCGGTCGCCCTGCCGGTCCACAATAAGCTTCAAATAGCCCCCACAGTACCTGGAAAGGCGGGTGACGGTGCTGGTGCGGGGCTCCTCAGTTGTCCGGGGCGCTCAATCCCCGATGCATTGCACGGGGGAGGCACGGGACAGTCCTTCTCGGTCTTCCCGGCTAGATGCTGACACCAGCGGGGGCGCGCCTCACCGGAGTCCCAGTTACGGTAGACGGAGGGCGGGCCAGCCCTTCTGGAGTTCTTCCAGGGCCAGACCTTGAATTTATGTAACAATTTTAAGAAAGTGACTGAACATCAAGTTCGAATTTATTTGACATTTTCTTTGTGTGATTCCATATAATAACTGCAGGATAGGGATTAAGTACAAACCAATGTATAAGCTTGTTGGAATACTGCTGAATTCTTGATTAAGAGAAAGAGAATAAGAAATAATTAGGGAAGAATCAAACAAGAAATAATAAACATTTTGAAATAGACGATATTTTGTGGACTATATTTTTTGGATTACAACATTTATTTGTCCAAATTACGCAACATTATTCCGCTCCTTTCATTATTAGTAATTTTATATCTAGCGCCTAAAGGTTTTGAAATTTGTAGGGGGGCATCATATTCACTGTTAGTTGGCACCCGCATATAATCAATGTATACTTAGATGTGTCGTGTGAAACTTATTAAGAAATGTATCAGCTATATCGCAACATAGAAGTGTTAGAGATGTGAAAACATATTGTGAATGTATTTAGGAAAATGCATGATGATTAGTTTTCGTTCAATGCAATGTATTAGGTTAAACATGTGACATGATTTAGAATTACTCATGTAGGTCGCTTACTCATGTATATGAAAGTAAAAGCACTAATGCTTAGAATGTGATTTAATAGTGTGTTTAACCGAGTAGAGGCCCGAATGTCCATATATCGTTGAGAAGAAAGGCCTGTTATTTTCTTATGTTAGCTGAATGCGGTAGGCCGCAATTGCTTTATTCTGGTAGAGGTTTTGGGCTGCAGTAAATTGTAAAGTTAAAAGATGCGAAGTATTTCTCCATCCCATGATCTCACCGCAGGTGCAAGGACAGTTGGTTCGTTAGTAGAAAAGGTCTTTTGTCTAAGAATTGAATTATGGGGGAAGCCAGACATGGGAGTACTCTGGAATGCGCAACTCCTAGTGCGGACGGTGTCTGGGATTCAAGGCCAAGCTGATGGACGATGGGGAATGGACAGCTTTGAATGGAAAATTACTGGAAGAAGACCTGGTCGAGGAGGTGTGCCGAAGGGCGTGTTCTATGATTTGGGGTTTTGTTTTAGGGACAGCGCCCCGAGGGTTGAGCAGAGGAGAGGTAGGCGAGGAGCTAGAAGGAGCGCTTTAGATCAAGCTCTCACTAGGTGAAGACTTCTTAGGAAGTTTCACTTCTGACACCTTTTCATGATTTCTTGGGTCTTAAGGAAATGCTAAGTAGGGATATCCTCTAGCATAGAGTAGGGACAGAGATGATTTTGATTAATGATTCCTAATATCGTCATTGGCTTGGTAGTTAGCTACCTCATGCTTTTAGAAGTTGTACTTTTGTTTATATTTAGTCGAATGCGGATTCTTCGTAGAGTAGCATTTGTGTTAGTGCCTATTTACCTGTTGTGCCTTGTACTAAGGTGCCTATATCTGCAGATGTTTATGTTGATAATAAAATCCCGAGAGCAATTGAGATTGAGTTTCGAGTCCTTTGTTATGTCAAATTGCGGAAAGTATTCTCTGATAATTGTGTTTGCTCCCTCCACGCTATTGGGCAAGTAAAAAGGTCCAATCGACCAGAGTGGGTTCTTGGAGCATAAATGGAAAACAAGAAATTGGGCCCCAGCAGTTGGTAGCAGAGACGGATGGTTACTTCCGATAGCGAGGGACGATTAGACTAGGATAAGTGATCCTTGAGACCCATAGACGATAAGTGATGGTGAATCATCAGACGGTGAGCAGCAGACGACGGCGGATGATGAACATTGACGGCGAGTAGCAGTGCGGCAGGAAGCAGCAGTTCGTGGAGTGAGTATGAATAGGATGAGATGTTGTAGATTGCGGTGTTGATTTTGTGTGATGTCTTGCGGAGTTGGAGTGAATGTTGAGTGATTGTGAGATCAGGCTGTGAGCGCGCGCAGCCCGGGAATAGTGGTGTGGAAGACACCCGTAGTAGATTTTGTTGACCATCCAAAGGAGATCGTGAGGTACCATCGATCACCTGGACCGAGATAGGGGGAGCGAATGTGTGAGCGCATGACAACTTGACGCTGGTCGTGGGTTGCTGTATGTGGATTTGAGTATTTGTAACCTATCAGAGGCGATCTGTCTGCCCGGAACTTGACGGGGACAGACAGTTGCCAACCGAGGTCAACAATTTCGAGAGACTGTGGACGAACAGTCAGAGGCTGTGGACGTACAGCCAGAGAAGTAACTTGTTTGGGACAAACGGTTATTTCAGTGTATGAATGGGATGAATGCAGGCGTGAGACGTAAGCATAAGGAAAGGGAACTGCTGCGAACGAAGGAAGGTGACGTCAGAGAGTGTCGCGCTGTGATAGGCTGGTTGGTGTTAGTCGCGCTGTTATTGGAGGGTTTGACATCAAGAGGTAAACAGTGTGTGAGATCGAATTTTGTTAATCATGAAATGTTTTAGGGTTTTTCGAGAACTGTGTAGAGGTGATGAACATGTGGTTACTCGCGAGGGAGAAGAGGCCCCTCCCGAGGATACGCCAGCACACTACATGGCAAGAAATAAGGGGTTGCATACCATAATTTGGCTTGAGAATTGGCACAAATTGACCCAAAGTGAAGGAGAGTTAGCTTTCCCGAGGTATGGCTCATTCAGGTTAGCAGTGTTGTATCAGCTGAAGTCTGTGATGGCGGCTTTGCGACCTTTGCCAAGGCCAACACAATTCGAAGCACTGCATGCATGGATTAGAGCAGCGCATGATAAGACGAGAGATAGACACCAGGAAAGGATGAAAAAGTCGATCAGGGCTTTTCAGGATGCCAGATGGGATGCAGCGGAGAAAATATGGAGAGTACAAGCAATAGAGGGAGATAGACTGTACTGTATTATTGATCACTTCGGAGGGGATAAAGAACGTGAGGTCAGAGGATGAGGAGGACAGTGAGACTGAGGATGCCCTATTGGAGAGGTTGTTATCAGAGAGACCACCTCCGTATAACCCAGAGGTCCAAGAAGAGACGTTGGTTCAGATAGAAGAGACTAGAGGAGTAACAATCCAACCAGAGACGAGAGTAGAAGGAAGGATCTCGGTAGGAACAGGGGGCATGAGGAGCCAGTCTGTGGCTAACGTAAAGGTCGAGAGAGATGTGAGGTTACCGGATGCTCTAAAGGTACCGGTCACTATTGGACCTATTGTTTTGATTTACCACCAAGATTTAGAGGAGGATGCAAACCCAGAGCAGACAGCCGAGGGGGTAAGGAGAGAGGTCACAGGAGGTGGCATAGTGGGTGATATGGCCCGGACTCCGAACCCTATCGAATGGAGTACACCATTGCCAGCCATGTCAGACTCATCTAGGGAACAGGAAGAACAGAGACCGGAGAGGCCGAGGTCTCTGATGGGGTCGAGATCAGATTTACGATCATGGGTACCACCACTGAGAAACCAAAGCCCAAGAGTGAGGACAGCAGAGAGAGAGAGGGTCATTTTCATGAATCGGTCTGCTCCAACGTGCATACCAGAAGAGACTAGGTCGCAGGAGCAAGAATGTGAGGACAGCGATAGAGAAGGGGTAGTTTGCCGAGAAGTGCTGAGAGGAGCCCTGAAGGGGGGGATGATAGATGTAGTAAGGTTAAAGGCGGAAGCGGATGAGATAATAGGTGGAAACTTACCCCTTGAGAGAGTACTAATATATGGACCAGATGAATTACTTCGTAGCGAAGGATGTGACTCGGAAAGCACGAGTAGCACATGAGAAATTGTCAGAATTGGCTAGGCGATATGAGGTGGATCTGTCCAAGACTAAAACCTTGCAAGGAAATCATAGGTTGCAGTATAGTGACCAGGAGCTGGAGGAGAAAAGGGTTATCGGACTGAGGACCCATGTTAAAGATCTAATCATAGCTATGCGGGTATGGATGATGCTTGATAAATGGGAAGAAAAATGGTCCAAGAAGAAAAGCTCTAGGAGAATGGTAGGAGGAACCCCACCTCCGTGTGGAGGGGTGTCGGAGATAAGGAATTTTCCTTTAAGGGAAGTGCAGAATGGAGGATACGTGCATGTACCCTGGAGCAGGGGTGATTTGGCGGCGTTTACGAATGATTTTCCCCGGCTTAGGGAGAAGCCCGCAGAGTGCTATAAGCAGGTTGACCGCTTTGTTAAGATCTCAAAGGTATTGTGGATTGATTTGAATACCTTATTTGATATTGTGGTTCCGGGAGATTTGTGGGCAGCATGCAAGGTTGCCATTGAGTGGCCGGATTACGAGCCTAATAGGAACGAGGTCACGAATGGTCCGTCACCGCTAGTGATGAGGAAGTACGAGCAAGTGATTACCTGGTTGAAGTCGAAAGTCTCACCACAAGACATTGATTGGGTGAAGATAGATAGGACAGTGCAGGAACCTAAAGAGATGGTACATGAATTCTATGAGAGACTTTTGCAGGCTTTTAAGCAGTACAGTGGCCTAGATGCGTTGGACATGAAAGATATGGGACAGTTTGTTTCAAAGTTTGTGTTGGGATTGAGGTCAGAGGTTAGTCTCATGATACAGCAGCATTTGATTTGTTGGCAGAACAAGCCTGTTGATGAGATTTTACGGTACGCCAGATATTGCGCAGATGAGATTGAAACCAAACACAGGAAGCTGAAAGATAACTTGATGCTTGTTCAGATGCAAACCGCCCAGGGACAGCCTAATGGGGGAGCGTTGATAAGGAGACAGGGAAATTATCAGGCGGGAAATCAGAATGTTCAGGGGCAGGGAAGGCCAAGACTAATAGACCCTAGAACAGGTATGGATGTGGCGACATTGAAAAAGACTACAGCATGTCATCAGTGTCACCAGGTTGGACACTGGAGACGCGAGTGTCCCCTGAACCTATGGAACCAGATACAACCGGAAGGAGAAATAGTTCAGGTCCCTGGGGTGGAGGCGGTACAGACAGTGACTAGATCTACAACGGTAAAAGGGGGTACTGGCGTTCCGCAGATGCAGGTTCCCCAGCCACCCAGAATACAGAATGTACAGCAGGGAGTTCGAACTTATTTGCAGATGCCAATGTTTGAAGTGAGCGAGGAAAACGACACAAGCCTGTTGGCACGATCATGTTCAAAGAGAGATAAGGATTGTATGCTTAGAGCCATCCTAGCGGTAGATCAGAAAGGACCCTTTGTGGAAGCAGATCTTGACGGTCACCCTACAACCTTTTTGGTTGATACGGGGGCTACCAGATCGACTATAAGATCGGCAGTGGTTCCAGGTCTAGCTCTTTTTGGACAAAGTATCCAGGTTGTTGGTGTGTCAAATAAGAAACTGATTAGTCCACTGACGGAGCCAATTCCAATTAGGATAGGAAATTTCAGTGATCGACACCAGTTCGTGGTGTGCGATTTCAGTCCGGTTTGCCTGTTAGGGAGAGATCTATTGTGCAAGCTCAACTGCACGATTTACTGTACCCCGAAAGGAGTGGAGGTACAGATGAGAGACGATGACGCGACCTTTAAGGTGGCAAATCAGCGTGTGTGTGTGGAAATGTACCCAGCATTGACGGTGGAGGAGCTTCCACCTGATCTGAGGGACTCAGTGTCTATTGATGTAGTGGTGAGGAGATTGGTTTAGTCAAGGGAGTAGACCCAGTGAAAATCGAGATTAAACCAAACGTAGAGTTTCCGAGGACACCCCAGTATAAGTTATCTCCTGAAACGATTGCAGGGATTAAACCTGTGATTGAATATATGATCAGGCAGGGAATACTAATGGAAATTATGGGTTACCCATGTAATTCGCCTATTATGGGACTACAGAAACCAAGTGGGAAATTTAGGATTGTGCAAGACTTGCGAAAAATAAACGAAATAGTTGTTCCATGTTGTCAAGTGGTACCGAATCCATCTGTGATCCTATTTCAGATCCCATGTGAAGCTGAATGATTCACTGTGATTGACTTGTGTCAAGCTTTTTTCTCGATTCCTCTACATAAGGAAAGCCGATTTCTTTTTGCATTTCGGCTAGAAAATCGTGTGTTGTTAACATGGTGTCGTATCCCACTGGTAAGACGCTTGAAGAATGGATACCGTTGCTCTGTTGAATTACCTGGGAAAGAATGGTCACAAGGTGTCTCCAAATAAACTGCAATACTGTTTGAGTGAGGTACAGTATTTGGGGCACCAAATTGAGAAAGGCAAGAGAAAGGTGTCTCCAGATCGCATTGACGCGATTTTGAGAATGTCGGTTCCCTCGACTCAGAGGGAAGTCAGAATGTTTTTGGGAATGGTGGGCTATTGCCGCCAGTGGATCCCAAACTTTTCCTTTGAAGCTAAGCCTTTGCAGCGGCTGACGCGTAAGGATGTGAGTGATCCGGTACCATGGGACGACGACTGTTTAAGGTCCTTTTTGAGACTGAGAGAAGCTTTATGTAGTGCGCCAGCTTTGGGAATGCCAGATTATAACAAGGCATTCGCCTTATTCTGTTGCGAGAAGGAAGGTTGCGCATTAACAGTGTTGACTCAGAGTCACGGAGGTGTCCGTAGACCAGTTGCCTATTTTTCAGCTACTTTAGATCCTGTAGCTTCTGCATTGCCCGGATGTCTCAGATCCGTTGCTGCAACAGGTGTCAGTATCGAAAGATGTGAGAGCATTGTGATGGGTCATCCGCTTACTGTTCATGTGCCACATTCTGTTGAGCTGTTGATGACTAGGACTAAAACACAGCACCTCACGAATAATAGGTTGACTCGTTATGAGCAAGTCATCCTTGCTGCAGACAATGTGACGCTGAAGAGGTGTTCTGTTTTAAATCCTGCTACACTGTTGCCTATTCCAAATGTGGATGATGATGAAGATTGTGAGGACCATGATTGTCTCGATGTGACTGAACTATGCACCAAACCGAGACCTCACATTGTCCATGAACCGCTCCCAGTTTCAGATGAGATTTTCTTTTTGGACGGTTCATGTTTAAGAGACAGTGTTGGTCGACTGAGAGCAGCGTTTGCTGTGTGTACCATCACAGGGGTGGTTGAAGCCGCTTGTCTAGAAGGAGTACACTCTGCACAGGTGGCTGAGCTTATTGCCTTGACCCGTGCCTGTTTGGCCGCTGATAAGATCCGGGTAACGATTTACACGGATAGTCAATATGGGTTTGGTGTGGTTCATGATTTCGGACAGCTATGGTCCCAGAGAGGGTTTATGACATCTTCTGGTTCACCCATCAGAAATGGGGATTATGTACGAAAGTTGTTGGAAGCATTGCAAGGCACAGATGAAATTGCTGTTGTTAAATGTTCTGCACACACTAAAGGAAACGATTTTGTGTCATTGGGTAATAATTACGCAGATGAAGTTGCTCGATTTTGTGCAGAACAGGGATGTAATTTTACTGAGAAACATGTTGTGGAAAGCGAAGAGAAAAGAGATTGCGATGTGATGTTAGCTATGGCCGACTCATGGGAGGAACTGAAGCAGTTGTAAGATGGAGTCTCTGATCAGGAGCGGGATAGCTGGATACGAGCTGGATGTGAGAAGGGAGATGTGGATATATGGGTTTCGAATGATGGACGCGCTGTGTTACCGGAATGTTTGCTGAATCCTATGGCGAGATTGATACATGGTGCTGTACATCTTGGCAGAGATGCAATGATGCGAGTGTTTCACCAGACATGGTACAATCCAAAGTTTTGGACGGTAGCTGAAGCTGTGTGCCAGAGGTGTGTCACCTGTCAACAGATGAATGTAGGAAAGAGGACCGCTGTGACTTTGAGTCACATAGGTAGGTCAGGTGGACCATTTAATAGAATGCAGCTGGATTTTATTGAAATGCCGAAGTGTAATGGGTTGAGGTACATATTAGTCATAGTATGTGTCTTTTCCAGGTGGGTGGAGGCTTACCCGACACGTAGGTGTGACACACTCACTGTAGCTAAGTTATTATTGAGAGAACTAATCCCGAGGTACGGTTTCCCGACCTCTTTTGAATCAGATAGAGGAACGCATTTCCACAGTGAAATCATGAAGCTGCTTTGTGCTGCCTTGAATGTAGACCAAAGATTGCACTGCAGTTACCGACCAGAGGCTTCTGGGATTGTGGAGCAAGTTAATGGGACTTTGAAAGCCCGAATGGCGAAAGTGTGTTCTTCGACATCTTTAAAGTGTCCAGATGCATTACCTTTGGTTCTCATGAGTCTCCGTAGTGTCCCAGATAGGAGGACTGGATTGTCACCCCATGAAATTCTTATGGGAAGGGCGATGCGCTTGCCAGCAATACCTGCCACTGCTTTGATTAATATCACTGATGATATGATTCTGGACTATTGTAAAGGCCTGGCTGACGTGGTCCGTTCTGTGTCTCAGCAGGTGCAGACAGCAACGGTTCCAGCTGCGAGTGACCTGTGCCACGACTTGTGCCCAGGGGACTGGGTACTTGTGCGCAAACACGTGAGGAAGAGTTGCCTGGAAGCTCGGTGGCGTGGGCCATTTCAGATCATTCTGATAACAAACACAGCAGTGAAGTGTGGAGGATTGCCGAACTGGATACACGCCTCCCATACCCGTAGAGTTCCAGCACCCTTGGAAGAAACGGCCCCTCTCGAGAACGAAAACCCAGCTGAGGTGGCAGAGCCACCTGAGAGGGCAAGTCAAGCTGTAGGGGGTGCTGACGCAGCTGGTTGTGCACTAAACCAAGCCGAAAGGGAACGTGAAAGTAACACAAAAACAGACTTGGAGGAAGAAGAAAGAGCTGCAGTGGGCAGTACCGAGTCTAATTCTGCTGAAGCAGAAAGCGGTGCACAGGATATCAGTAGGGAGAGTGGAGGTGCCACCGAAGCAGAACGGGTTTGTCCTGTGAGTCAGAGACGGGTAAACTTGAGATCATCACCAAGAACAGATCTCGCCCCAGTTTCCGAAGAATCAGAAGCAGAGCAAAGTGACGAAGATTGACCCCAAGGTGGTCTGAGAAGATCGAAGAGAACAAGAGTGCTGTGTCAAAAGTACGCCTCACCAGTGTGGGCATACACAGTGACTGATGCCAGGTTTACTGAACACGGGAAGGCTGAGATCGATCACACTGGTCAGGCGTTCTCCGTTCCTGAGAGTGGAAGTGTTGCTGAGGATTCCAGGATTGGAGATCGAAGGAATATTGCCCATCAATATTCCGAATCTGCCACTTTTGAGCATCATTCGTGGTCTGATTCTGGAAACACTGGACTTCCCAACCTTTGCAGTTGTACCAGCTCCCCAAGAACTGACAACCCTTAAACTTGAAATTTTGCAGGGGGCCCTAGAGCTGTTGGGACCGGCAGTTATTCTGGACTGATTGTAAATTTGCTGTATATAAAGCTTTGAAAAGAAGATAACCTAGGCCCGAGTGGAAGAAGAATAAATTCAGGGATTTACCGTTGGAGGGCGCAGAAGAGCTAGGGAAGTCTTCATGATCGAAAGAGACAAGAAATTGAACTTTGTTAGAGGTTTCCCCAGTTTAAGAGAGCAGCTGAACTGAATAGCTGGATGAGAAAGAGACTTGTGTCAACGGAGACTGTACTGAACATTGAGAACATTTCAGAGATGGCGGAACCTGGAAATACACACCGTAGAGCCAAAATAGTGATAGGCACACTGTTAGGGGTAGTGATAGCTGTTATATTTGCAGTAGTAGTAACTTCGTACATGGTGGCCCATAGACAGGAGGGGGAGGTTCAGGGAACACCCACACCTACCACTCTAGGACAGGGAGGGGTCACTATTAGAGATCAGAGAGCTTTGACACTAGAGGAAAGTCGTATGTTTCACATAGATTTGCCTAGAGGTGATTTTAAACTCAATGCTTATGCGAAGTTGTTGTATGAGTATGTTGATGCGATGGATGCGAAGGATTGTTATGTGTGCATGCAGTTGCTTGCTTCCGTAGATGAGGGTATTAGATACCACCATCTCCCATTGACATATGGGATTTCTTGTAGCCTATTGCTTAGTTTGTTTTATGAGAGGAAACAGTTTGAGTATTTCTTTTCAAATTATGATACAGTACTTCCTGAAGTTCCGGCATATAAGCATTTGAATACGTACGATTATTACAAGTCAGAGGATAGACTTCGAAAGTATTTCATACCGACTAAGAAGCTAGATACAGCTTATGCTCATAGACATAATTTGACATGTTTGTTGTCAGAAACGGAAAAGAAATTCATAGGTCAGATATAGGATAGGTATAGAAAACTGACTCAGACACGAGAGACAGGAGATAGTCCAGTAGATTGGACTGATGAGGAGAGATTGCACAAATCTAAGGGAAGTTATGGACTGATTGCATTAGATGTGGTTCAGAAGGGGAATTTGTGTATTGCTTGTCCTCAAACCTATTATGAAAAAGTTCCAGTGGGACAGAGTACGTGTGATCATACTTTTACCATGGAGGACTCTGCTAAGAACTTCTTGCAAGGTCCGGTACAGGTAATTCCAACTGTGTATTATGTGTGCGGGAAGAATGCATATGTGAGATTGCCTGCAAATTGGTATGGTACGTGTTATTTGGCTATCATTTTCCCAAAGATTTATCATGCTGAAGATTTGAATCTACTAGAGACAGGACATCATTCTGAAGTGCGTAGAGCTGCAAGTGCAGGAGCAGTGATTGGTGATATATATGGAGCGACTATACCTAGTTTGGGTGTGGTCCTGAATGAAGTGAAAATAAGAAGATTGGCGACTGTGGTGGATGAATTGTCAATGAATACGCCGAGGTCACTGCTGTTGGTGAATGAAGAAATGTTATCGATACGGAATATGGTTTTGCAGAATCGACTTGCGTTAGACGTATTATTGGCAAAAGAGGGCGGAGTCTGTAAATTGCTGAAGGTCCAGGAATGTTGCACGTATATTCCAGACAATAGTAGGGACCTGGAGAAATACATAGACAACATTACCACAATCCATAAGGAAATAGTAGATTTGACAGAAGAGAATGTGTGGGAAAAGATTGGTCAAGGATTTGGTCGAGTGGGAACTTGGTTTGCGAATCTAGGAATGGGATTTCTTGGATCTGTGTTGAAGCCAATAATAATTGCTGTGGTTTGTGTGATCTGTCTGTGGGGATTCGTAAGAGCCTGGAAATGGTACAAAGGGAATAAGATCGAAAGAGCCCTCAGAGCGAATGAGCAGAGAATGGCGAGATTACAGGACCGTCAATATCAGAATCTTAAAAGGATGGAAGAGATTCGACAGAGTGGAATGGTAACAAGTACCGTTTAGATCAGCTCCCTATTCCAGGAGAAATGAGAATATGATGGTGTGATGACAGTTGTCATCAAAGGGGGGAACTGATGTAGCGCCTAAAGGTTTTGAAATTTGTAGGGGTGCATCATATTCACTGTTAGTTGGCACCCGCATATAATCAATGTATACTTAGATGTGTCGTGTGAAACGTATTAAGAAATGTATCAGCTATATCGCAACATACAAGTGTTAGAGATGTGAAAACATATTGTGAATGTATTTAGGAAAATGCATGATGATTAGTTTTCGTTCAATGCAATGTATTAGGTTAAACGTGTGACATGATTTAGAATTACACATGTAGGTCGCTTACTCATGTGTATGAAAGTAAAAGCACTAATGCTTAAAATGTGATTTAATAGTGTGTTTAACCGAGTAGAGGCCCGAATGTCCATATATCGTTGAGAAGAAAGGCCTGTTATTTTCATATGTTAGCTGAATGCGGTAGGCCGCAATTGATTTATTCTGGTAGAGGTTTTGGGCTGCAGTAAATTGTAAAGTTAAAAGATGCGAAGTATTTCTCCATCCCATGATCTCACCGCAGGTGCAAGGACAGTTGGTTCGTTAGTAGAAAAGGTCTTTAGTCTAAGAATTGAATTATGGGGGAAGCCAGACATGGGAGTACTCTGGAATGTGCCAATCGCAACTCCTAGTGCGGACGGTGTCTGGGATTCAAGGCCAAGCTGATGGACGATGGGGAATGGACAGCTTTGGATGGAAAATTACTGGAAGAAGACCTGGTCGAGGAGGTGTGCCGAAGGGCATGTTCTATGATTTGGGGTTTTGTATTAGGGGCAGCGCCCGAGGGTTGAGCAGAGGAGAGGTAGGCAAGGAGCTAGAAGGAGTGCTTTAGATCAAGCTCTCACTAAATGAAGACTTCCTAGGAAGTTTCACTTCTGACACCTTTTCATGATTTCTTGGGTCTTAAGGAAATGCTAAGTAGGGATATCCTCTAGCATAGAGTAGGGACAGAGATGATTTTGATTAATGATTCCTAATATCGACATTGGCTTGGTAGTTATCTACCTCATGCTTTTAGAAGTTGTACTTTTGTTTATATTTAGTCGAATGTGGATTCTTCGTAGAGTAGCATTTGTGTTAGTGCCTATTTACCTGTTGTGCCTTGTACCAAGGTGCCTATATCTGCAGATGTTTATGTTGATAATAAAATCCCGAGAGCAATACAGATTGAGTTTCGAGTCCTTTGTTATGTCAAATTGCGGAAAGTATTCTCTTATAATTGTGTTTGCTCCCTCCACGCTATTGGGCAAGTAAAAAGGTCCAATCGACCAGAGTGGGTTCTTGGAGCATAAATGGAAAACAAGAAATTGGGCCCCAGCAGGTGCAGGCTGTAGCTTAAAAGGGCTCCAAAAAGTCAGACACCACTGTCGATAATTACCGCTCAACTGAATTTGCTGCTGTGTAGCAGAACGTAGCAGGAGTTAATGAGAAGTCATGCCCACCGGCGAAGTGCCTTGAGTGGATCGAGTGGTAATTAGGTCCCGGTCTTTGGTCAGTTCTCCAAGGAAGAATTTGTTGAAGATGTTTCTAAGTCCCAGCTTTTAGGGTTAAGTAGGAGGAGTACCACCAACACCGCCATTTAAAGGCACTGCCCCCATTGTCTGTACGTCCATTTTGAACACATGTTCTAAATATACCTACACCATGGAATTATTATAACTCTCTGCTGAGTCCTCAGATACCCTTCTCACTTAAGTAAGTCACTTAATACTGTCAGAATCTTTAAAAAAATATTTTACACTTTCCAGGTTTGTTCCTGCATGAGGTTGGACAATCTTGTCGTTTGCAGGTTTTAAAATCCTTAATTTCTTCTGAGAGCCTCAGTCACAGCATGACCAACTACACATAACACAGCGCTAAGAGTAATTTTTTTTCATCTAGCCTGGCCTGCATGGCACTCTCTACCTTCGTCGGTAGCGCAATACACCTGTTAAACGATTACCTTAATATGTGTATGTTTGCTGAGCAACAGCACCCATCCCCGGGACCTCATCTTGCAGACTTTCAGAAGTAATGGGTCTTTGTCCTTTATAGCACAGAGTAAAGTGAGTGGGTTAAGTGAGCTTCATGGACATGTCTGGCATTTGTATCTGGGAGGAAATGATGTTCTGCAACGAGGACACTGTTAAAAGGCCATATTTATTACTACTTGGTATTATACAAATGTTTTTAAACCCCAGAGTTGTTGAAATGTAATCTAAATGACTATGTAGTGTAGGCATTGTTTTAATAGACAAAGGTTTTGAAAAATTGTGGAATTACAGTAATGCACAAATGCCACCTAATTGTGGTCACTTAACTGTCAAAAATTAGTATGTATATTTTATATGACGATGAACTGCATAAATTTTGATGGAAACGCTGGGAGCAAAAGGGAAGTTAAACACCCTTCTAAAAATATATCTTTAACAACCATCAGGATCAGTTTCTCAGTTTTTAACATTCAATCCACTGGGCCTAACATCGGAAAATAATTAGGAGCCGTGAGACAAACAATCCCAATTATAAAAAATCCTTTTGCCCCATAGTGCAAATCTATATTTAAGATACGCATAAGCAAAGTAATTTTGCCCATGTCTTTATCTTCACATTTAAAAAAAATTGTACTATCATACCCAGAAGAATGGGTGTTGTTAAATAATATTGAGCAGGGTTGATTCTGGGAAGGACATTCCACTATCAACAACTGCTTTGCCCTTGGGGTTAATATTAAGAATCATAAGAAGATAACCAGCTGCTGTGCTTTTGTTCTGTGGACTTCCGCACAGCCTTTGATATGGTGGAAAAAGTGTGGCTCTGTGAGAAGCTAAGCTGTTGGAATATCCCTGGGGATCTTCTATATTTTTAAACAGTCTTTACATACGTCAAACTGGGCCCAGGTAGAGCTGGACACCTCGGGCGGTTATCCAGTAGAATCAGTATAATGAATGGCCCACATCAAGGCTGTGTATTAGCACCTTCTCTTTTCAGTCATTATGTCAGACCTGCCAGTACTTTTAATAGCTACCCAAGTCCAAAATGAGGTCTCAGCATATTCCTTCTTCTCCTTTCTGCTGATAATTTAAATGGACTATACAGTGGAAAGCCTGCAATGGAAACTTAACTCTCTAACACATTATTGTAGGAAATTAGTTTTTTTTAATAACTCTTGAAAAGACAAAAATAATGATTTTTGGGAGAACGGTAAAGAAACTCAAATGGTTCTTGGATCAAAGGCAGATTGAGGTGATCTATTCAAATGAGTAATTAGGATTGCTGTTCAAATAATCTAAGATGGGTTGATCCTATGAAAATAACAAGGGCAAGAGATTTGTTATAAGCCGGGTGTTTAGTAGTATTTAACCACATATATAGGAGATTGTCGGCAATGCCTCTTATGAAAGCATTTGCAAGTAAAATCCTGCCTTTGGTATTGTATTATGGAGCAAATACCCTATTGTTAGAAGCTCAGAATATTTGGGAAGCTGTAGAGAGCATAGTGTTAAAACGTATGTTGGATTTACCTAAAAGTTACATGATTCAAGGAATGCACCAAGTATTTAAATCACTTCTTGGTATATCATGGCAGGGTCACACCACCTAAGTTTCTTTATTAAGTTATCCTCTTGCGAATAAGCATCACAAATTTCTAACTTATGCTAGGAAGAGATTCTAGTAAGTAGAAAGAAATGGGCAAAGGGTCTTATTAAAAGAGTCAATGAGATTAAGAGTATGTGTAGTACTCTTGGTACAACAGGTACATGGATTTCATTCCCTAATACATTTACTTTGAGAGAATCCTCCTTTATTGCCTCCCAAGCATTGGACATGGAATATCTTCTTACCAAACCTTTTATAAGGTTGACATTTAAGACTCTTCGTCAGGCATAGGTTTTCCCCTTCCTGGCAGGCCTTCCAAATCCCAGAATGTGCATGGCTCTACTTAAAATGTGGCTTGGCTGTAATCCAATCTTTTCTTGATTTGAATTATACAGTGGGATAAGTGACAATAATGGGAATATGCAAATGTTATTTTTGTAAATGAAATGTTCTGTTTGCCATGTTCGTATTGACTGTCTTTATTATCTACTCCCCAGTAAAACAAAATGTAATCTGTCTTTTTAAAATATCAGATTTGGTTAAGGTCTTAGGCAATCACCTTATGGCAAATACGAAGTTTTTGATGTTGCTGTTGGTAATCCATGTTTTTTAATTCTTATTAAATATCAAGGGTTGGTTTTTAATGATGTCATGTAACGATGTTGGTTAATGTGATTGTCACAGGTTTTAAAGATCTCATAACTTAAATTTCATGGAAATATGTCTCAATGAACCTGATCTAATCCTTACCAGGAACTTTTGTGCAAACATGTATTTTTTTGTGCTATGCATATTTTTATGTGCAGCACATATTTCCATTGCATCTGCCTGCACCCTCTCAGGAGTGACAATAATGTTGAAAAGCGCTACAGAATGTATTAGTAGAATTAAACATTACACAGACTCTAAATCATTGTGCACACCTATCTGGTTTATTTTGTGTTTATCAAAGAAATAAAAGTATAAAAAATATTTTTTTTATAAGAGCTGAAAAAGTGAATCTAAAACAGGCACAATAGCCAATCGCAAAGGCACAACTTATGTGCATATTTCCTGGCAAGAGGCACAGAGTTGAAAATGCAAATTTACTCTGATACATGTTGATAACACAGAGGGTTATATTTGGGCGGTGGTGTGTGGGGGCGGTTAGAAAGCTGGAACAAAAAGAGAATATAGTATGATATGGGTATTTACATAGCACTTACTTCCCCATGCGAGGGACTGAAAAGCTTTGCAAATAGTTAGTATGTTACTCTGTGAATGGCCGAACAATAGAGATTTAGGGCCTGATTTAGATCTTGGCGAGGATCATATCATCCCTCCACTGCAGAGTTTGAAAGTACTCCATTGAGCTGACCGATTCCCGCTCGCCCTATTTTGATCTGGGTTGGCTGATACGGCGTCTGCATCGACAGACTGTCTACTGTTGCACAAACGGTTCATGGCTGTCAATCTGAAAGACGCCTCTGCTCCATTACTCCATTGCCATTAGGGTGGTGTGTTTGTGTCAAGCATATTTAAATTTCATAGTTGTGCTGGCATTCTAGCGGCGGATTGCCAAAGGAGGGATTCTGCTGCGGGACGCATTCAACATTATACTATTCCTGCGGCTTTTGGATGGATGATAGCATCACATACCTGATGTGTTTTGGCTAATTACTTTCACCTGCATACCACTCTATAAAACACACTCCATTTCCGACTATGATCCTTTGCCATTCAACTGCAGCACAATATTATCAAGCAGAACTTTTGACAGTGAAGTCAGGGTTTTTTTGGGCTTTCTCTATTTCTTGAACTTTTTTTTCTTTCTTCAATTATGTTCTTGTGGGTCTAAACATTTGTTTCATTTATTCTTTTTTTATACTGGTAGGTAGGAGAAATCCCAATTTTTTAGGCAGAGAAATGTCAGTCATGGTGGATGAAATTATTAGAGTAGAGATGCAATGATTTGGAGCCCAAGGGCCAGATGTACAACCCTATTTTGCATGCGCAAACGGGTTTGCGACCAGTTTGTTTGCGCATGCAAAATACTATTGGGCCATGTCCAAACCCTATTTAGCTTGTCGCAATTTATTTGCAACTCGCTAAATAGGGTTTGCAACTCGCTAATAGGAAGGGGCGTTCCAAGGGTGTCCCTTCCTAATAGTGCCCAAGGGCCAGATGTACAACCCTATTTTGCATGCGCAAACGGGTTTGCGACCAGTTTGTTTGCGCATGCAAAATACTATTGGGCCATGTCCAAACCCTATTTAGCTTGTCGCAATTTATTTGCAACTCGCGAAATAGGGTTTGCAACTCACTATTGGAAGGGGCGTTCCAAGGGTGTCACTTCCTAATAGTGCCGCACTTCCCTACGTAAGAATGTTTTGCGGCCGCAATTGCGGTCGCAAAACACTGGCAATCCACCGCCCTCTTCAAGAGGGTGGTAAAGAACTCGTAAAAGGGAAGCGGTCCCCAGGAGAAGGTCTTGCAGATCATACATCCTGAAGACTTGACAGGAATACCAGGTGGAGTGGAGACTGGTAATGTAGGATTGTGTATTTGTCACTAAGCCTAATTGTCGTTATTGGTTTTAATTTAGCTGTTGCTAATGTGAAGCACCATTTGGAAACATAGATACCTATATGTATATATTTGTATATTTATTCTCTACCTTCTTTGTTTATTTGAATGTTTTTAAGAGGACAGGTTTCAATCTCCATTACATTACACCAAATAACATTTTTCAAATAAGTATTTTATATTGTAAATGTCTGTTCTATTTTTACTGCATAGTTACACTAGGTATGTTTAACTTACAATTTTGCAAGTGTTGGTAATATTTAATTGAAATGATCACAACTGCCATAATGTCTTGTTTTTGGTATATGACAATAGGATTGCAATGTTATCTTGCTCATTTTCTCTTTTCTCTCATAATTTTCACATGTGTTTAAGTGTTGTGTATTTATCAATCTCTATTTCATGCTATGTCTTGAAATATTTGTGCTTAATTTTGTATGTTGTCCTATCCTTGTTGTTTCATTGAATTGATATTATTTGTATCACAAATTAAAGTTTGTTGACTTTACAATGTTAAGGTAAGTAATTTTCTGTGCTGAATATAAGTGTATTTTGTTTAAAAATGTACTCTGCAATGTGCATATATATATATATATATATATATATTTTTTTTTTTTTTGTTTAGGTTGTGTAATTGTCAGATTTTCAACCTGCTAGGCCTTGGAATGGTTCCTTTCACATTTCTCCTCTCTACTGTGCTGTGTTGAATCTTTGGTATATTTCATGTATACTTTCTAATTATTTGTTTTCATTTCAGGACATCTTTTTACCTGCTTTTTTGAAGTAGTTTTGTGTGTAATTTACAATGTTTGTGTAATTTATTATAATACCACTGAAGGCTACATTCATAATAGTGAGCCAAACAAATTTTATGTGTAATTCATACTTTATCAGTATAATTGTTTTACAATTTGTAATAGGCCTAACACAGTGTGAGGACAACCATCTGCCACTGAGGATACCTCCACTCCATTCCAGGAACAAGCGTTCAGTGAGGACTCCACTCCTTCAAGTCTGTATGATGAGGAGCTGCCTGGTCCATCTGGTCTGCCTGGGCATCTTTGCCTCCTTAATGGACCACCGGAGTAAAAGTGCTTTCCACAGCCAAACAATGGTTTGGAATACCACTGGGTGTTTGAAGACGCCGATCACTGTACCTGCATTTCACAGTGCAGGACATGGAAAATCCGACAAGGACCGTCACGGGATTGTGTGGGGCTGAAACCGAGGAGGTTGGGCTATTGCGATGCTCCAATCAGTGAGGAGCTACTAAGACAGCATTTAAGAACCTCCAGGTGTAACATCAGTTTAGTGAAGCGGGCACTGAAGAAAGTCGCAAGGCTGAAACGCGTCTGCCCATGTGTTTCGCTATTCCAGCATTATGAGAGCCCCCATTGCAATAAAGTTACCTTTGGCCACCGAGCATGTGTCGGACCCGTTCCTGTGGAGTGGGATTGGTTTCTATATGTAACGGTACGCAAACGCCGTTTTTCCGACACGCCTTTCGGTTTGGAGTGACGCGCAAGATTTGCGAAGTGTGGTGTGGTGTTTGGAAGACACAGCGTGTCACCCCCCCTGATGGTCTGATGGACTCACCTGAGCTTGTGACCATTGGGGGAGAGATCAGGCAGCTGACAGAAGTGGTCCGCTGCTTGGAAGTGGCCAAATTTGTAACTGACATCTTTGCCTCCTTAACGGACCACCGGAGTAAAAGTGCTTTCCACAGCCAAACAATGGTTTGGAACACCACTGGGTGTTTGAAGACGCCGATCACTGTATCTGCATTTCGCAGTGGAGGACACGGAAAATGTTATGTTATGTTAGGCAAACTTATATAGCGCACAGCTACCCTAGGGTGTCCCGGCGCGTGCTGTAAAGCTCCCAACACTTAGCACACGGAAGAATCAGAACAACCACGTTTTGAGCGCTTTCCTAAAGGAAAGCAGATCGTTAGAGTTCCTCAAGGCAAAAGGCAATTCATTCCAGGCCCTGGCTGCACCCGCCACAAAGCTTCTCCCACCCCATTTAGCTTTCCGTATACGTGGTAGAATGATAAGTTTAGCTCCGAGGGAGCGCAGAGTTCTGGCCGGCACCTACCAGCAAAATTGTTGTCTCATGTAAAGAGAGCCTGTGTTCTGCAAGGCGCGAAAAACAAAACATAAGGCCTTGAAAAGGATTCTTTTTTTTACCGGCAGCCAGTGAAATTTTCCTATTGCGCCCGAGATTGGGGTAGATCTCGATGTGCCCGTAAGCAGCCTGGCTGCAGAATTTTGAAGCATCTGGAGTTTACAAAGATTGCCCTCCTGCATGTTCAAATAAAGACCATTGCAGTAGTCCAGGCGAGACATGATCAATGCTGTAACCACTGTAAGTTTATATTCAGCAGGCAGGAGCGGGAGCACTTTCCTCAAGTTCTTGAGAACGAACGAGGTGGTAGAGACAACCGCGTTCACCTGTGCCTTCATGGAGAGGCAGTCATCCAACACTACCCCCAGATTTTTTACTTTCTGGGAGGGGACTGGGAGGGAACCCATGGCCTCAGGCCACCAACTAGGAGTCCACATATTGGCATTGTTGCCGATTAACATCACCTCGGTTTTACTTGTGTTTAGTTTGAGGCAGTTTTGAGACATCCAGTCTCCAACTGCCCCCATGCAATCATGTAGTCTCTCCCCTGACACCCTCTCCTGACCTGGTAACATAGATATTACAATCTGAGTATCGTCGGCATAAGATGTAAGACAGAAGCCAAACGATTCAATCAACGGGGCCAGAGGGGCAACATACACGTTAAAAAGCGTAGGGCTGAGGGAAGAGCCTTGTGGGACTCCACAAGGAAGAGAGAAAGGGTTCGAGACGAAGTCACCCAACGCCACTGACTGTCGTCTTTCAGAGAGGAAGGACTTTAGAAGAGACCAAGCTTTATTCCGTATACCACTGGCCAATAGCCGGTCCATTAGAACACCATGATGGACCGTATCGAAGGCCGCGGAAAGGTCCAGCAGGATCAACACTGCCTTACCACCTTGGTCCAACCCTCTCCTGATCTCATCTGTAGATTTCAGAAGAGCGGCTTCGGTACTGTGTCCTTCTCTAAAGCCAAACTGGGTGGGGTCCAGGGCATTGGTATCACGCAAGAAGATACTTAACTTAGTGTTCAAATATCTTTCTACCAATTTAGCCGGTAGGGGAAGGCGCGAAATAGGACGAAAATTATTAGGGCCGTTCATGTCCAGATTAGGTTTTTTCAGTAGAGGAAGTACTGAAGCTACCTTCCAACATTTTGGGAACTGTCCCCGAGAAAACATAGCGTTGAAAAGCGCCGTCAAAGTTGAAGCTATGGGTTCGGGTGCCAACTTTGCAACTGCCACTGGGCATGGATCAATGGGTGATCCAGATTTTGCCGTTAGCAAAAAGTTGAGCGTCTCTTGAAATGTTATGGGCGGAAAGATATCTAGGGAGGGTTTTAAATCAGGACAGTCGGTGAGGCCTAGATTGACACTAACCGGATTTTTGAAAGTGTTGAAGATTGCTGCCACTTTAGATTGAAAAAAAGTAGCAATTTCTTCACAAAAATCCTTGGTAGGTGTAAGGAGAGTCGGTAAAGGGTGCGCTAGCCTGGTTATCGTTTTATAGAGTTCCTTTGTTGAATTAATCGCAAGTTTGATCTGGCTTGCAAAAAACTCTCTCTCGGTTTCCGTCAGCAAGTGTTTATAGCACAGAATACTTTGTTTATAAGTATCCTTGGCTGAAGGGGAGTAGCTCTTCCTCCATGCCCGTTCCAATTGTTTACATTTAAGCTTCTGAGTTTTCAATTCTAGTGAATACCATGGTGCTGAGGGATGTAGCCTCTTGGGGATTAACATTTTTTTTGGAGCAAGAGTGAGGCAAGCCTCATCGATCCAGGCTGTATATGCAGAGGCAGCTTCATTAACCTCTGCAGGGAGGGGTCTTTGTGAGGAGGAAAGAAGATCTCTAAGGTCGTTACCTTCCACCCTGTTCCAGGATCTGATTTCCTTGGGCTTCAACACCCCCGGGGATTTACCCTGATCTTCCAGTCCAGCAACATTGAACCTGATAGCATAATGATCTGACCAAGCGAGGGGCAGAATGTCCGAAACCAATAGCTGTGAAGAATTAGAGAAAATTCCATCCAGGGTGTGCCCAGCCTGATGGGTGGGGACCTGAACCAGTTGTTTAAGTTCAAGACCACCCATCAGATCAATCAGTTTTCCAGTATCTCTGTCCCCTTCTATCTCTAGATGGAAATTGAGATCGCCCAGGATGGTAAATGAGTCCCATGGCAGACCCTCCTCGAGGACGGATCTCACTTCTGCTAAAAAAGAACTTCTAGGACCTGGCGGCCTATAAATTAAGAAACCCCTAAAAATGTATCCATGAGAGAGGGTAAGAGCGAAGGAGAGAGCTTCAAAACTAAAATAAGTTTTTGTAACAAAGATGGCTTTTATAGAGCTGTCATAAATCACAGCCAACCCTCCACCTTTCTTAGAGGGTCTATTAGCAGTGTAACTGGAAAAGCCAGGGGGTATGGCTTTCACGAGATCTGGCCCAGAAGCTTCATCCAACCAGGTCTCGGTAATGAACGCCAGTTTGATGTTTTTATCCTCTAATAATGTTGCACACTCAACACTATGTTTAACGAGTGAGCGCGCATTAATTAAAAGGCATTGAACACCTCCGTGGACCTGCCCTTAGATGATTTAAAATTAAAATCGCGGACTTCTCTAAGTGTTTTGCCAAAGCCAAGTACTGGCAAAGGTGTGAGACAGGCTGGGCATAGCTGTAATGTAGACCCTGAAATTGAAGCAGGTGAAATACAGGCACAAGTAGGCTGCCTGGGAGATTTATTAAGGACTCGTAATTGCCTGCTGGAGTAACTATAGACAGTAGAATCATCAGAAAAAAATTGGCCAGGGTTTTTGGCGCAAGGCGCTGTCCGAGCGCGGACGGGCGCAGACGGGCTTGCCTTAGGCGCGCCTTCGGCGCGCCAGCGGCGCGCACGCGCCATGCGTGTTTAAATGAGTACAAGCCCTGCAAGACTGCACCACTAACCCTCCTTTCCACCCAAGATGGCGGCCCCCACCGATCCTCGTAACACGAGGAGTCTATGCAGATCAGCGTGGCAAGTAAAACAGGTAAGAACACAGTAAAATCAATATTGTCCCTTAAAATTAGCAGCAACAGTGTTTTTAAAATTGATAAAAGCGGGTACCGCGAAGAGCGTGCACCCAAGCGTTTCTCCCGGCTCAAGCCTCAGGAGCAAACAGCAGCACGTGCACGCGCCATGCGTGTTTAAATGAGTACAAGCCCTGCAAGACTGCACCACTAACCCTCTTTTCCACCCAAGATGGCGGCCCCCACCGATCCTCGTAACACGAGGAGTCTATGCAGATCAGCGTGGCAAGTAAAACAGGTAAGAACACAGTAAAATCAATATTGTCCCTTAAAATTAGCAGCAACAGTGTTTTTAAAATTGATAAAAGCGGGTACCGCGAAGAGCGTGCACCCAAGCGTTTCTCCCGGCTCAAGCCTCAGGAGCAAACAGCAGCACGCGCACGCGCCATGCGTGTTTAAATGAGTACAAGCCCTGCAAGACTGCACCACTAACCCTCCTTTCCACCCAAGATGGCGGCCCCCACCGATCCTCGTAACACGAGGAGTCTATGCAGATCAGCGTGGCAAGTAAAACAGGTAAGAACACAGTAAAATCAATATTGTCCCTTAAAATTAGCAGCAACAGTGTTTTTAAAATTGATAAAAGCGGGTACCGCGAAGAGCGTGCACCCAAGCGTTTCTCCCGGCTCAAGCCTCAGGAGCAAACAGCCGACATGAACCGTCACGGGATTGTGTGGGGCCGAAACCGAGGAGGTTGGGCTATTGCGATGCTCCAATCAGTGAGGAGCTAATAAGACAGCATTTAAGAACCTCCAGGTGTAACATCAGTTTAGTGAAGCGGGCACTGAAGAAAGCCGCAAGGCTGAAACGCGTCTACCCATGCGTTTCGCTATTCCAGCATTATGAGAGTCCCCATTGCAATAAAGTTACCTTTGGCCACCGAGCATGTGTCAGACCCGTTCCTGTGGAGTGGGATTGGTTTCTATATGTAACGGTATGCAAACGCCGTTTTTCCGGCACGCCTTTCGGTTTAGAGTGACGCGCAAGATTTGCGAAGTGTGGTGTGGTGTTTGGAAGACACAGTACGTCACCCCTCCTGATGGTCTGATGGACTCACCTAAGCTTGTGACCATTGGGGGAGAGAGCAGGCACCTGACAGAAGTGGTCCGCTGCTTGGAAGTGGCCAAATTTGCAACTGACATCTTTGCCTCCTTAACGGACCACCGGAGTAAAAGTGCTTTCCACAGCCAAACAATGGTTTGGAACACCACTGGGTGTTTGAAGACGCCGATCACTGTATCTGCATTTCGCAGTGGAGGACACGGAAAATCCGACATGGACCGTCACGGGATTGTGTGGGGCCGAAACCGCGGAGGTTGGGCTTTGCGATGCTCCAATCAGTGAGGAGCTAAGAAGACAGCATTTAAGAACCTCCAGGTGTAACATCAGTTTAGTGAAGCGGGCACTGAAGAAAGCCGCAAGGCTGAAACGCGTCTGCCCATGTGTTTCGCTATTCCAGCACAATGAGAGCCCCCATTGCAATAAAGTTACCTTTGGCAACCGAGCACGTGTCGGACCCGTATATATATATATATATATATATATATATATTACCTACTGGCGGTCGCCAGTAGGTAGATATAGTTAGGACCCTGTTTCCATAGGAAATCCGCAACATTCTATTTGGAATAACTTTGGCGCCGGTCGACGAATCCTCGCGAAATTTTCAAAATAGGTGGGGCGCTACGCTCCGCTCCTACCCTGAAAGTCTCGGGGGGATTCGTCAAGCAGGGGCCGAGAAAAAAGGGGGGTCCCAAAACGCGTTTTCCCCATGCATTTTTCCATAGGACCTTTAGACACAGCTACAGCCCGAACGGCTGAACAGAATTACTTGAAATTTGGCAGAGAGGTAGCCATAAGGTCAAGGAAGTGCCTTTTGCAGGTCTGGTGTAAATCTGTTCAGTATTTCCTGAGAAAATAGCATTTAAAAGCATATATATATGTGGGCGGAGCCTAACCACACATCTCATCCTGAGATCTGATTGGCTGTCAGCACTTCATCCAAGAAGTGTTGGCAGCCATCTTGGGACCAATATACATGATAGCACCTCATTAAAAAGCATTGCAGTTAATAGAAGGTTTTAAGACTTTAGTTACATTATAAATCATTTGTTGATGGTACCATACTCATTTTAGGAATTGTGTTATGTTCTAAGGTGATTTCACCATGTGAAAAAGCCTTCTGCTGGGATATCATGATTGAGAGAAAAATATTTTCTCATGCTTTTACCACAGAGGTTTGGAAGGTGATCTATAGGCTAAACTGAGAGCTTATTTTCTGTAAATTCACATTATCTTTCTCAGTCATGTGAGAATGAAGTCTGACATTCTCAGTAAAACATGTACATCCAACAAGGGCAGAGACTGTCAGTTGATTCCTTTGTGTTCTACTGCAGCTTCCCAGAGTGTTCCAAAGAACTACTAGAGCGCTAACAGTCCTACTTATGATAAACGTATGGCACACCTGAAGCAATCTTGCTTGGATTAAAGTGGTAACTCTTAAAACATTTAATTTAAAAAGGAACAAGATGAGGGGGTTCATTTTTCCATAAAAAGTATGATTATTGCTGCAGAATGAAAAATTAGGGCACATTTTGAGTGACTTCTCAAATCCTCTTCTATTTCATTAAAAAATTCTGACATGCAGACTGAAACATGCACTTTCAATACCAGCAGCAGTTTTCCCTGGTGAGCAGTAGCTTTACTACAGTGATCTAATGAGCAAAAAGAGTGCTAACATTCTGAATTAATGGCAAATGTGTGACACATCTGAATGCCTTCTTGATGGAATCAAAGTAAAAAACTGAAAGTATTTCCTACTGAGGAGACTGCAGTAAATGAGGAAATTAGGAAACTTCATAACAAATAAGTCTCCCAAGATGGCCACCAGAGACAAAAGAGCCCAAATGTAGCCCAAATATCACCCAGATGTAGCCCAAGTATAGCCCAATGACAGAATGTCCCAGAATGTTCATAAAAACAACTAGAGCGCTTACTGTCTTCATTATGACAAAAGTATGGCACACCTGAAGCCATCTTGATTGGAATAAACTGGTAACACTTAAAACATTTAATTTAAAAAGGAACACAATGAGGAGGTTCATTTTGCCATAGAAATTATGATTAATGCTGAAGAAAGAAAATGAGGGCACATTTTGAGTGACTTCTCAAATCCTCTTCTATTTCATTAAAAAATTCTGACATGCAGACTGAAACATGCACTTTTAATACCAGGAGCAGACTTCCATGGTGCAGTAGTTTTACTACAGTGATCTAATGAGCAACTAGAGTGCTAACATTCAGAATTTATGGCAAATGTGTGACATATCTGAATACCTTCATGATGGAATCAAAGTAAAAAACTGAAAGCATTTCCTACTGAGGAGACTGCAGTACATGAGGAAATTAGGAAACTTCATAACAAATAAATCTCCCAAGATGGCCACCGGAGACAAAAGAGCCCAAATGTAGCCCAAAATCACCCAGATGTAGCCCAAATATAGCCCAATGACAGAAGTGTGCAAAACACTTATTATTTTGTGTTTTTGCAGTGTTATATAGTGCAGACTTGTCAGGTATTGGAGTGCTTTACATGAGCATTGGTTACATCACACAAGAACAAATTCATTTTGGTTGTAGACATGGGGAGACTAAGTGATTTGACCAGAATCACAGAATGTCGAGCTGAAGCAGAAACTTCAACCTGGTTCCCCAGTTGCAAAGTCTGTAGTTCTGGAAGTAACACCACATCCTCTCCCCTAAGTGCAACATTTAATCAAGTGGTCAACTGGATAAAAAAACATAAAGATAACAAATAATTTAAAAGTGCTTTGTCGCTATTTGAAAACTCAGAAAATATGTCCTTATTTTAGTCTTTTAGAGCACTAACCATAATTTTGATGCCAATAAGACCCTCTCATATATGTAATTTCTAAAGGAAATGCTCTAGGTATTACAGTTTTGATTACATCAAGATGATGTCAGGCGTTCCACACTTTTGTAATAAATATAGAATGTTAGCAATCTAGTTGTTCATTAGGATACTGTTGAGGGGCAGAGGCCAGGGGCACGGACTCTGAAAATTGAAGACAGGTAGGAGGGTGCAAAGGCAACAATTTAACCACACTGAGCAGGCAGGAAGGGCCGTGGAAGCACAACAGACTATGGAGGGCAGTGGAAAGGGGGGCAGGGGCAACAAACCAACAATACAGGACTTGCAAGAGAGGCTGTTGGAGGGAAGATCTATTACGGGTCAAGGAAGCTAGGGGCGGTCCCCAGATCCCCGGGAGCCACCACAGAACTGAGCAGGAGAGTGAGTCAGGGACAAAAGGGGCACCTTAATTTGAGCCGGGGTGCCTAGGAACGCTTGCTCCAAAAATGAAGAAAACAGACATATGAGACATGGAATTGGAGGCAGAATACAATGGCAGTTTAATGAGAAGATGCAACTTCAAAGAAACCGCAGAATAGAGACATAAAGTACAAAATACAGAATCCAGATAATCATACAGCTGTCATAATATTCTCTGTATCTCAATTAATGTACTGACAGAGAGAGAGAGAAAACACATCTATAAATGCATCATGAGAAACAAGTTACACCAAGGAAAATGTTACCTAGGAACACTCACGTTTACTCTTAGAGCAAGCATTCCTGCAATTACAATACAAAATCTTTTAAATGCAAAAGTAAAGAGAACAATGGTTAAACATAACATGACATTTCATATAGGTAAAATAGAATAAGATACTTCAAGCAAAGCAGAGCAAGACATTTTAAGCAAAGGAAGACAAGAGCTCCCAGCTCTTGGGGAAAACCTGCACTGCCTGTTAACCTACATACAGACGGCGAGGTAGTCCGTCGATATCTGTGGGTGCTCCCTTTTTATATCATTTTGTGGGCTCCTTTGCACGCTACATCTACCTACGTATGCTACCCAAAAGCTTCGTCTGCAGATTTTACCAGACATTTCGTCATTTACCCACTTAATGCTGACAATGGACTGGGTGAAAAGGTCAGTCTCTCAGGCCAATCGCTTATCGTAAGTTCCATAGAGCAAGCAGAAAATAATGGGTATTGTACGGGAATTCAATATATTCATGTATAAAATCTCCTCAGTTCTCCTAACTTGACGCTCTGCGGTTGCCACTTCCTTAAAAGCGGGAAACCTGCCCAGGAAGCAAGTACCAGTCCAGGATGCAGCCTACTGTATGTCGACAGCTTCAGGGGGATGTTGAACTTTGATACCGAGCACGGAGCACTCGGGTAGGGTGGGGGCTACTAGTTTGGATCAGAAGGCCTCGCAGACCTGCCTTCAGACTGCTATACACTAAAATTGCAGAGCTATGGTCAATTTAACAAAGAGGCCTACATATTGAACAGAAGGGCCTACACAGGGGTTTTATGCTGGCTGAGTGGTAAGGATGTCTCAGGATAATTATATAGCAACACAGGACCCGCTGGTCAATTTAATACGGCCTACAAATGCAGCTGGCAGGGCAAGGACAAGGGTCTCATACTTCAGGTGTGGACAGAACGGGCCAGGGGCCCCCTGTGATACAAAATCTACCCTCCTTCAAGGCTGTGGCAATGTAATAGACCATTGTGGGCAGAAGGAAGAGGCAATGGTAGTACAACCATACATGCCAACAGACCCGATTCAGCCAGGAAACGTCCAATGTTTTTAAGCTCAAATGGGCTTTATTTGATCTGTCTCCTGTCTACAATATCCTCTTTTTCAATGTAACTCAAAGGGGAAAATCAATACCCCAGTTTTTTTTCAAAATCTCCCTCTTACCAAGTTCAAAATGTTCGCAAGTATGGTACATTGGATCATGGAAGGAAATGGGATAGGGACATGGACTTGGATAACAGAGGACAGGAGGGACATGGAGAGGTGCACCAAACTGACCCTGCAGGGCAGGCATCAGGGTTTGCAGCAGCACAATACACCACACAGGGCATGCAGGACGGGAGTGCAGCACAACAATCCATAGAAAGCAAGAGGGAGGGGACAGGACCATGCACATGGACAACAGAGAACAGAGGGGCAAGAGGCAATGGTAGCTAGCTGACCATAATGGACAGACAGGAGAGAAAGCTGCAGCATAACAGACCATAAAGGGCAGGAGGGACGGATCAGGGGCATTACAATGGAACAGACAAGCCAGGAGGGAGGGAGTAGGGCTGGGGGCAAGGGGGCAGGGCAGGAGCAGCAAGATAGCCATGGAGGTCAGGCAGGATGGGCACTAGAAGCAAGACACCATGAAGAGCAACAGTGAGACTGTGATGGCATACACACAGACCATGGAGGGAAGGTGGGAGGGGGTCAGGGGCAGCTAACTGACCACACAGGGAAGGTGGGCGGGGCCATGGCAGCACAGAAGACCATGCATGGCAAGTGGGAGGGTTAGTGGCAGCACAATGGCTATGATGGGCAAGAAGGAGGGTGGAGGGGCATGCACAAAGGACGATGGAGGATAGAAGGGAGGGTCAGGACCTGTGCACAGACAAGAAAGTTCAGGGGAAGGGTCCTCACAACAGACCACACGGGGCAGGCAGGAGGAGCAGTTGCAGCACAACAGACCAGGGAGGGCAGAAGGGTGTGGCAGTACAATGGACCATGTAGGACAGGAGGAAGAGGATAGGGGCATGGCATGTGGACAGGCAGGGTGGAGGTGGCAGGGACAGGTTACAGTCATCTGACAATGCTAGGCAGGTGGGAGGGGAGTGGCAGCTCAACAGAACACTCAGAGTAGATAGGAGTGGCAGGTCCATGGGACATGGTGGGCAAAAAGGATGGAGCAGGGGCATGCACAAAGACATCGGAGGGCAGGGGGAAGGAGAATAGGGGCAGCAAGCTAAGCACAGAGTTTAAGCAGGAGGTCAATGATGGGGCATAGAATTGGGCAATGGAGGGCAGGAGGAGTGGACTGGTACATCATACTAAATTGAGGGCAGTGGCAGCACATCAGACCATGCATGGCAGGAGGGAGGAGGCTAGTCCATGGATTCACACAACAGAGGATAGGGAGGAAGGGGATGGGGCAGCAAGCTAACTGTTCAGAGAAGGCGGGTATTAGGAACTTTATTGTTTTTAAAACATTGTGTCTGTGCGAACTACTTAAAATATGAACAAGTATGCAGCATAATCTCACTTTTATTCAGGAAGAAGAGGACGTTTGTGACTGTGACTCCGGGCTCACTTGGCAGAAACACCCCCTGACCCTCCACCCCCTATCGCAAAATGTAATGCCCGTGAAAAGGGTAGGTGAACACAGTGTTATATAGAACATAGTCCTGAGAGCACGATTGAAAATGAAAACTAGATATAGTGTATGGTATAAACTATGCACCAAAAAGTGTGATATAAGATGAACTGGGCGTGAAATATAATATGCAATACATTGTGCGCAATGACAAATTCATTGGAGAGCGCGAGATAGCACAGGCACTAGCGCGTGCTATGCGATATGCGCCTTGGAGTGTAATATGCACAGGGCAGTGTTGTGTAACCTAACTAGTCTCTAAAGTTGTAATATAAAATATGTGCTGGGGAGTGTAACGTTGCATGTGCACTGTGACAAAGATATGGATCCCAGATTGTAATATGTATGGCATAGCACTGTGCGTTATAACATAGGCATCGAGAAAGGCACGTTAGATGGGGCAATATAACCCGTGCGAAGACAAGTGTGGCATGACATATTCACGGGGTGGTGTTACAGTGCACATGGGCTAGAGAGTGTCATAGCATATGCACTAGCTAGTGGAATACAACAAAGAGGTGTGTGGCACTCGGCAGGCAATGGTGGGTGTAACACAGCATTGGGCTCTGTCAGGAGCATGCTGTGACTCTCAAGTGATGTTCGTCCCCTTTCCAGAGAGTAAAATAAAAAGTATTACACATCCGGCAGTGGATGTGTGTTTTATTAACCGTGAGGGGGGTTTCTTGCATAGTTTTGGTCGAATTTTTGTCGAATCCCCTTTGAATGGCTTGGTGTGCATGTGTATTAAATGTGCCCGTCAATAGCTACCCATGTTTGTATAAATAAACGACAAGGGTGTCTACCAGGATTAGGCACGGTAGGGCATCAGACATGTCAGAGCTTCACTAGTGGTGTAAATACATTCCACGTGGATTCATTGCATGCATAGTCGCCTTTTAATGAATATCACGCAAATCGTCATGGTGATAGGTACGTACGGTTTGTCCAGCATGTCCTAGGTGTGTCTATAAATATATATTTTTTAAAAATAATAAAAAACAGTGGCCGGCCCTGGGGATTGGGGTCAAAAAAATATAATTAGGAGACTGGCCCTGGGGGATGGGGTCATCAGGGCCAATAAATTAGAATAAGAAGGGGAACCAAACAGCCCCCCTTCTTAAAAAACTAAAATAAATAAAAGACTGGCATCGTGCCGGAGGCCATGCCCCCTCCGTGCAGCACTCTGCAAACGCGCCCCCAACAGGCATCTCCAGTATGCGCCAGGGAGCTGCGCTGCAGCCAGGTGTTCTGAGGCCAAGCCCCTTTTTACACCTCTCTGCAACGCAGCTCTGTGGCGCTTACTGGAGGTACCTAGTGGTCTAGTTTGACCCTAGGGACCCTTAGGATTCAGGGGGACTTAATCTCTCAACTTAGAACAGCCACAGGGCGCGTTTACACAGTGGTGAAGGGAGGGGACGGGGCCTGAGGTGACGTGTGCAAACACGCACTATGGCACGTTTTAAATTGGGGATATAATTTCCCTTCAATACTGAGGGCCCCTGGGGGCTAACTAGCCCACCAAGTGCTTCCAGTAAGCGCCACTGAGCTGCATTGCAGAGAGGTGGTCCAGGCCGTGCCACTTTTTACATCTCTCTGCAACGCAGCTCTGTGGCACTTACTGGAGGTACCTAATGGGCTAGTTGGACCCTAGGGACCCTCAGGATTCAAATGAACTTAATCTCCCAACTAAAAATGGACACAGGGCGTGTTTACACAGTGGTGAAGGGAGGGGACGGGGCCTGAGTTAACGTGTGCAAAAACGCCCTGTGGCCTGTTTTAAGAGGTAGTTTTAATCCCCATGCCCTATTATACACTAGGGGCTTACAGAGGAGGTCATGCTAATCACACGGGGACCCCAACGCATAATGTTCCCTAGTGTATGTAGGTGTTTTCACTGTATTCTAAGTGTCTTTTAACATAGCACTGGCTCTAGGACTGGTTAGTCAGACTCAGTTACCACCAGTATCCGTCTGAAAAAGTTGAGGGTACAGGATGATTTTGCAACAAGGCTTCTTTCTGCTCTTCTTTTTGTTCTTTCTGCACGTTATCCTTCTTCCTGCACTTATCTTCGTATTTGAGGACTTCTGTTGCTTCTTTCTGCACTTCTTTTGTTTCTTTCTGTGCATTTTTTCTTCTTTCTTCACATGTCCTATCTCTGTAGGCATAATTAGAAATTAGCATTTAAAAAACCTTTGAAATTCACAGAAAAAACCATAGGTTTCAGGCACGTTATAGTTAGGAATTAGCATTTAAAAAACCTCAGAAATTCACTGAAAAAACCATAGGTTTCAGGGGTGTTATAGTTAGCTGGACTTTTCACTTGTACAAAACCATTGAAATTCCCCCGTTATAGTTAGTTCAGCTAACTATAACTCGCGCGCCCGCAATGCACTGCTGATGACGTCACATATTACATCACTCATGACATGGTCAGTGACATCACTCATGACATCACTGATGACATCTCAAATGACATCACTGATGACCTCACTGATGACATCATCCTTGTGATAGAGTGGCAGACCTCCTCTCACCCTAATATAACCTTTGATACACACATTCAAAAATAGAGACTAAAATTTTCAAAACAATGGACATACCAATACCAGTTACAACAACCTCTTCAGTAATTCTAAGATCCACATACACATCCACTCATTCACCAACAGTCCTATACAGTCACTCATACATGTACTCACTCATCATATGTACTCATACACCTATACATCCTGTTACACAATGCCACTCATCCATAGAGTTACTCACACACATAGTCACTCATGCTAATAAAGAATCAAACATACATTTACTTGCATATACAGTTATACACACACCACCATACTTACTTCTACGGAAACTTACACATACTTAGTCTTTTAAACAATCACTTATAGAAACACATACTTATTCATACAGGAACTCTTTCAATCTCTCACTCTCACATATACTCACATATATACACCAATAGTCACATATACTAGTTTAAAACATATGTAGTTACTCATAAAGACACTATTGAGACAGTCATTCACTCACTAACACACCCATACACACACTCATCCACCCATACAGTCCTGCACACATGCTGTGTTCAACACATACAAACAGTGAGTCACTCATTCATGCACCTATGCACTACGTAATACCCCCCACCGAACCATGCAGACACTCAGACTGATACTCAAAAAAACAACTAATAACCTATATAGACACCCATGTAGCTACTCACCAACCCATGCAGCCACTTATACACAAAGTGAGAGACTGATACAGATATTTACATATTTAAACATTACTCACTAAGCCATGTATTCACTATGATACACTTAATCAGTCAGTTACACAATCAATTTTTCAAAAACAAATCATCCATTTAGACACTTATATACCCATTTATTCTTCCATCGACCTTGAAATATACATATATAAAACATATTTAATTTTCAGAAAAACACACATTCACTGGATGATGTCATCAGTGATGTCATCAGTGATGTCATTTGAGATGTCATCAGTGATGTCATGAGTGATGTCACTGACCATGTCATGAGTGATGTAATATGTGACGTCATCAGCAGTGCATTGCGGGCGCGCGAGTTATAGTTAGCTGAACTAACTATAACGGGGGAATTTCAATGGTTTTGTACAAGTGAAAAGTCCAGCTAAATATAACACCCCTGAAACCTATGGTTTTTTCAGTGAATTTCTGAGGTTTTTTAAATGCTAATTCCTAACTATAACGTGCCTGAAACCTATGGTTTTTTCTGTGAATATATATATATATATATATATATATATATATATATATATATATATATATATATATATATATATATATATATATATATATATATATATATATATATATATATATATATATATCTTTTTAGGTTGTGTAATTGTCAGATTTTCAACCTGCTATGCCTTGGAATGGTTCCTTTCACATGTCTCCTCTCTACTGTGCTGTGTTGAATCTTTGGTATATTTCATGTATACTTTCTAATTATTTGTTTTCATTTCAGGACATCGTTTTACCTGCTTTTTTGAAGTAGTTTTGTGTGTAATTTACAATGTTTGTGTAATTTATTATAATACCACTGAAGGCTACATTCATAATAGTGAGTCAAACAAATTTTATGTGTAATTCATACTTTATCAGTATAATTGTTTTACAATTTGTAATAGGCCTAACCCAGTATGAGGACAACCATCTGCCACTGAGGATACCTCCACTCCATTCCAGGAACAAGCGTTCAGTGAGGACTCCGCTCCTTCAAGTCTGTATGATGAGGAGCTGCCTGGTCCATCTGGTCTGCCTGGGCAGACCGCTCCAGTGAATCTCACTTGGCCCACACTTACATTTCCCACCTCAGCTGTTACCACACCTCAGCCTATGGATGTCTTCACTTCCTGTGTCCTAACCAACATCACCCCATTTTTGTGCCCCCCCCCCCCCCAAGTCCTGGATGCCGGTGATCCAACACTAGCACTACCTCCAGTTCAGCCAGGACCCAGTGGGATGGGGCATGTTGGGACAAGGGCACAGAGTAATTGGAGTAGGGGTTGAGGGAGAGAATCTGTTAGCCAGCAAAGTGAGGCCACTGGTTTCACTGTCACCCAGGCCACCCTTTACCAAGTCTTAAGATCCCTCCATCAGTGCCAAGAAATGACCGGCCTGGTCCTGACAGAGCTCTGAAAGATGAAGCAGTTATAGAGGGACCACAATGTATGCCTGCCACAAGAGGAAACAGCTGTACCTCCCTCAGGCCCTGCAACTGGGGATCCACCGGCCCCACTCAGGTCTTTTTTTTTATAGTGGTAGGTCTTAAGAATACCAAATCTTGCAGCATTTCTGCACAGGATCAAGTTTTAACATGGGTGGAAAACTTTCTATACTTGGGACTGTTATGGACACCACTAACAAAGAAGAACTGAGGAACTCTGCAAAAGCACATCTCTGGGTTTTATGACTTATTGGGCATAAGCCCCAAAAGCTTATGTTAGATGTATTTAAAGCCATATGTATACTGACGACTACTTTTGGCTGTTAGATTTGGGGTCTTATATCCATTGATTCCCTCCAGTTGATTGAAAATGTGTCTTTGAGGAATGTTCTGGCTGTGGAACAAGGTACACTTGCAGAAAATATCCATGATGAACTGGGTATGGCTTATATTTCTGATTTTATTCATCTGCGTCTCCTCTTATTGTGGTGTTCTGTCTGGTATAAGGACGATTTACACTTGAACTGACTCACTTTACAGGATTGCCTATCATTTAGCAAAACAGATCAGATTCCATGGTTTCAATGTGTTAAGAAGTGTTTTATTATATTGGGTCATTCAGGTCTGTGATTGAGCCCTTGGGCATAGTGAAAAAGGACTCTGTTTGGGTAAAGCAGGTTTTCTAATAGCGCATTGCAGCTGAACGGGAGAACTCAGCTTCAGCCAAGCAGTCATAACATGGTTATGTCCTGGTTATATCTATTTTGGGAATGGAGATGTATCTTCAAATGGACATGCCTAACCTAACTATTTCTATTTCTATCTCAATGCACATAGTACTTACCTGTCCGAAATTTTCTGCTCTCGGATATAAATTCTTAAGGCCTTTTTTTCGGAAATTTTAAACAGGTTCAATCTGCTTATCTTTATCTTCAGCTTCTGGAGACACCTACAATGTGTTTCGTTGTTGCCCACTTTTTTTGCTTGGGGTTTTACATACAGGTCGTTAATACCGTATTTGTTTTGTAACTTTGTATTTTAATGATATTAGATCTCTTAACACAACTGGTTTGTTTCATATTTAATCCATTATGTTGATGAATTTAGGTAACATATTTCTATTGCTTGTTTATCGGCTGCTGTTTTATGATGTACACTTCTATGATTTAAAAAAAATCAAGTAAAGGTTTGTTGTTTGATAGATTGATTGAATTTTATACGCTTACATTTTTTGAAAACACACACAGGAATATTAACACCTTTGTGACATAGTAACACAGACCCCAAAACATCCTATTGATGTCCTTTGTTATATGCAGAAGATCAATAAATAATGAACAAAAATAGATTAGTTAAAGGGACATTTGCAGATGGAATTTTTCATTACATATATGTTGGAGTATCCCAACTGCAAACCTATGAATCAGGCACTATACATGACTTATCGGGAGTTCTTAGTAATGCAGCAAGGTTAAACGATATTCATATTGTGATCATTTTTTTTTATTTTGAAAATAGATCTGAATTAGCATCTTTTTAAATTAATGTAATTTTGTACCAATTTATACCTAAAATGAAAGCAAGCATATTTGTTAATTTTTTTCACAATGGTAAAACAAACTGAAAATAAATTACGATATTTTGGAGTCAAATGTAAAAATATGTTTGCTGTGTACTAAAGTGGATTAGAAATGTATCAAGACCTATGTATTTACTCATGCTGTAGTCATTTGAAAATACCAACAAAATTAATTTGATTTTGTTCAACAGCATAATTTAATACATAGGGTGTGATAGATTAATAAGCAACATTTGAAAAATACTTAAGTTACTTGAAGTATTACCAATGTGAAATGACCAAACAGAAGAAACAGGTTTTACGTTTGTACAAATATTGGTACAGCATTTCAGTAAATGTTAACATTGATTCCTAATTTTTTTAAAAATAATTTTGAATCAGCTATTTTTCCTTGTAGACACAGGGACTTATTATGATGTTGGGCAGAAAGCACTGTTCAGTCGGATTCCCATTGTTTCCCATGGATCACATGCTACAACAGAGAACTGGCCTTAACACGGGCTCCTATGAGGAAATGGTGTGTGTGTGTGTGTAAAACCCTGCACCCCATGGTGTAGGATATTACAGGTGGGTACTTTAGGTACCCCATCAGCGACCAACCGTAGGTCGAGGAGACTAGGGAGCCCCGCAAGGGCCCCCTACATCACTTTCCGACAGCCTTTCTGTGTTGGAAAGGCCGACGCGTAAAGACTGTTAGAAACTGACATCGTAATCCCGATGGTGGAAACGCCATCCATAGGGGGTTACGGTGCAGTTCTGACTGACAGGAAAACTCCATGAGTTGGTTGGAACCGAGTCTGAATGACTAGCCGATTCACGTTCTGACCGCGAACATCGTAATTAGGCGGTCAGACTGCAAAAGTGACGGACGGAAGGGCTCTAACACAGTCGGGGAGATTCTGACACCCAAGCGTAGACTTTCCACTCCACATCATAATGAGCCCTATAATGTACAAAAGGATTTTTACTTTTTACTGATTTTTCTACCATAAATTCACTATTCAAAACAACCAATCAGAACCATTCAGAGATGTTAAACAGTTCCTAGAAAAATTTTAAAATGGTTCAAAGAAATGATCACAAGTGAAATAGGAGCAATAATGAGAACTTACAAAACTGTGTCCTAAAGGTTTCTGAAGATGTCCCATACATGCAGGAGATACTGATAAAACTTAAGTCAAAGTTTGAAAGCCTTGAAGCAGGTGACATATGGAAATATGAGAATTGTTTTGAGAGAAAACTTTATGATCAGTTCTATTTGCATAGATACAATAAAACTATTTTATACTTCTTTACAACTTCTTCAGGAGAATGCGAAGGGAACCACGGCCACTAAGTATTCATCATGATAATGGATACACCCAAAAATACATTTGTATTTAAATTTTTTAAAGAGTTACTACAGGTGGGCTTATTTTTACTTGATATGTTATAAAAACACATATGCATTACATCTTAAAAAATATTAAGAGTAAATTTAATTCATTTAAATACACAAAATGCACGAGATAAGGGGAAATGTGACATTAATAAATGTAAAATATCATTTAAGTTTAGAACTAGTATTGATTTTTCATTTATTGAAAAACAAACATTTTGCATTGCCTAGTGCAATTTCTACATTTTTATTAATTTTATATTATTCCAACAATGTGTAATGCATGTGTATATAATTTGATAGTTCATGAAAAATGATGAATTCATTTTGAATTTTTGATTAATGTAAATTCTTGTGTATGTGTCCATTATCATGAAGGCAGCTTGCACCAAATTTGAAATCAAATATAATTATACATGTGTTTCTTTAAATTTCTTGAATGACCATATTACACATATGCATTGCACATTAGTAAAATATTGCTTGTAAGAGTGATTTAAAAATGCACGAGTCTTGAGCCAGTGCTAACAGACAATTCAAAAGGTAACTAGTAAAACAAAAGCCTGGCTTCGATACCAGAGACGCCGGGTGTGATTTGCTTCGTGGTCAAGTAGTAGCAGCAAAGCTAAAACTTTGACGATCAGGCCCATGATGGAAAAGGAATTGGAAAAAAGAAATAAGTTACATTTTTGCCTTATAACGCTTCAGAGCCATCAACTCAGGTGTGGAGGTTTACCCGCCACAGTTACATCAGGGGGTACGCCCATCATGAATGGCCCGGCAGAAATACTGCCTGTACTCCCTCCGACAGCTGCATTTGCCTATGGTGTCATCGACGTGGGTGAAAGAATCTGGCAGTATGAGGCACTCAGATGGACTCTCCTCCATTGACCCACCAGCATCCAAATAGAGCGGGTGGGCCGCCAAGTAGGTGGAGGGCGAATCCAACAGAACGGCGGGACCAGATCCACCAAGATCTAAATCAGGCTCTTAGACATGCAAGAGACGTTACAGATTTCCATGCATGGGATTACAGATCATAATGTTTGTGACAATCTATCATGCAGTTTTAGTTTATCTTGTTTTACATGTTAAATATGCAGATGTTAGATTGGTATGCAAACTGAACTAATGGGAAGTTCAAAACTTTGTCACGCACAGGAAATTACATTTGACATGCTGTTTGTCACACAGCTGTTTTGCCATTTTCCAAAATGTTCAAATTAGAGAATTTAGCCTCAATTCCAAGTACCCAATATAATTCATATAAGTGCAGTAATTCCTTTTGCTGCACATATGCTGCTGTCGTGGCTGCTATTTTGTTTATCAATTAGTGCCAATATAACCATGGTCAGGAGGGAGGGCGGGTGTGGAGCAGTGGGAGACCTGTACAAAGGTGGTAGGTGCATCACATTTTTTGAGGAACAGGAGAGATTTGGGGTAGGGCCTGAACAGTTTCTCCAATTTGCTAAGCAGACTAGGCCTGTATGGGAAATATGAACGGACGTTCCAGAGGCCCTCAGGATTTAACCACACTTGAGGTTCTTCTGAACATGGGGCTCCTTGTAGGTTGTTTTTACAGCTGTACGGGACTCTAAAAGCAAATAGGGGCCAGCCAACATTTTAGCCACAGTCAAATGGGAAAATGATCCACCGGAAGCCATATCAGAAAGGGAGTGGTACAGGGTGTGTGCAGACTCAAAGGTCCAGGAGATGTCTAGCAATTTCCAAGTTAAACTGACCCACTTTCATGTCCTGCATTGTATCTATCTGCCATAATTAGATTGAAGCAAAATCTAACCGGCAAGGACAGATGAATGCCTAATATGTAGCTCATCAGGAACTGGCTTCCTACTTATGATATGGGGATGCTCCAATTTGCTGCTGTATTGGCACACTGTGGTGCAGGACCTGAAGGAGGCAATTGGGTTTAGAGTGGAGGTCTCCTTGAAGCTCTGTCTTCTGGGGTTCATTCGAGCCTGAAAAATAGCAATGTGTGGTTGTACATTTAAGGCTAGTACTGGCAAAAAGGTGGGTGGCCGTCAGATGGATGGCGCAGGTGTGTCCGACCCAACATTCTTGGGCTCGAAACATAGTTGAATGGGTTCTGGTGAAGGAGAGATGCATACTGGCAGTGAAAATAGATGATAAAGTTGAGAAGGAATGCCACAATTGGTCCAGCATGTCGCATAAGGTCATTTCAATCGGTGAAGAGGAGAACATAACTGGGGTACTAGAGCACCAGGTTGGAGGCCCTACATACTAGGGGGAAAGGTATGACTGACAGGGCCACACAGAGGTGAGTGTTTCTAAGTGTAGGGGCGGTGGCAAGTATGGCTCCAGTACAGAGACAGGAACAAATAGATGATATTGGGGGAGGTTCATTCAGTGGGACGCTGGGCAGGAGTGGAAGGGGGCACTGGATGGTTCCAGAAGTGACCCTTGCACTAGCCCTTTGAGAACATGACCATGGTAGTGTCTAGTTGTTATATTGAATGATATGTCTACAGATGAATTGCCAATGAATCTGTGTGGTTTGACAGGCTGTCGTTGTTGTCCCAGCCTAATGTTGTGCATTTTTTTTAACATGATACAATAAAATGCAATAATAAAGAAAAAATAAATTATATGGACATCATATTCACTGTTAGGCACTGTTTCCTGAAAACAGGTTGTGCAACCAGATCCTCACTTTTAATGACATTCTGGTGGCACAGGCCTCTTACTCATATCCATGATGTGACGATAAACCACCCTGCATGACCTTGAATGGCCTCATGGGTATGGATTAAGGAAAAGCAGTACAAAGCGCTGCCTTGCCTTACTCTACGTCCATGTGGCTTAGCTTGGCCTCCCAGAGATAGGTCTGCACTGTGAGCCTGTTGCACATCAAAAAAAGTGATGTTCTGGGGGCTCACAGGGCATGTAAATAGGCACCTGGGTGTGCGGGTGAATGCAAGTGATGCACACCAGAGGACCATGTGTGTTGAAACTAAAGATGATATGTGGTCCTGGTGGACCTCTGGTAGTGCAGTGCATTGCAGGCGCTGGCTGAACATGTACAACTGCCTATGTGTGTGGATAGGGATACATAGCATAGGAAGGCGGTGAGAAGGCATATGTTTAAAGCAAGCTAGCCTAACATATGCACATGGACTGCAATGTCTGACAGTGCTTGCGTTGTAGCTGGGAAGGGATGGGAAATGGGAGCCCATTGGGGCACTACATCCTACATATGATGTGGCCCTAGGTGAAGATGTAGCACGTGGCAGCAGGGAGTCTGGAGGCAGAGGGCCTCATTTACGAGCTTTTGGCATAAGGCAGCGCCACAAGCCTTTTTGCTGCAATACCCTACGTTAAAATAAAAGGGCAGGAACACACTGTATCTATGAGATACTGCACATTTGTGTCCTCTTCCCTAGCGCTGGTGCACAATTGGCTGCCATGCACCAGTGCAGGCACCCTTGCACCATGGTGCAAGGGTGTCTGCATTGTGGGCATGATTGCTTTTGTGCAGGAAGAGACACCTTCCTGTACAAAAACAATCAATGGCGCTGATTTCCTCCTTCTCTGTGTGCTGCTGAATGCAGCACACATAGAAAGAGGAAGAAAATAGGAGAAAAATGTTATACCTCCTCATTGTGCCTCCCCTATGTCTGCCATCCCGTTTAGTGGTAAAGTGTCACTTTCCATACAAAAAACGGATGTTTTACCACTGAAAAGTCACATTTCCTAGAAAGTGTCACCTTTCCTACTCAAGCATCACGTTTAGTGGCAAAGCGACACTTTCCATACAAAAAATTCATGTTTACTACTGAAAAGTCACCTTTTCTAAAAAAGTGTCACCTTTTCTACTCAAGCGTTACATTTAGTGGTAAAACATAATTTTTCATAGAAAAAACCTCATGTTTACTACTTTTAAGTCACCTTTTCTAGAAAAGTGTCACCTTTCCTAGTCAAACGTGGTTTTTTACTAACGCATTGCTATGGAAATGGGCAAGGCACAAGTCACTCACACCATATGATAATGCGCCCTGCATTGTTTCTGACACTTTGACGTTGATCGCTGGCTTCCAACCTGATTGTACACTTCTGCAGGCTACTAACTTCTAGTTGATGAAATGTGAGTGAGTAGATGTTTCCTGGGACTGTGTCATAAACACAAGGACATGTAATGGTTTCAAACATTTATTGTCATGTTGAACCTTTATGACATGTTGGTAAATTTATCATTACTGAAAATATGGTTCAAGTAAAGAAATGTTGCACAATGTATGTGTGTCGGCAATTGCCAGCAACAGTGTTTTAGATGTCTCCACCATCGATATCCTCCTCATCCATCTGGTCCTGCTGTCGTGGGTCCCCGTTCCAGGTGGCATTAGTGTGCACACATATATTGTGCAGTATGGCACTCACCAGTAATATTTTGCAGACCATTGGGGGGAGAAAAGCAATCTACCCCATTAAATGTCCAGACAGCGAATCCTGGCCTTGAGCAGTCTGAGTTCGCTCAACAATATTGTGTGTCTAGCTGAATACCTGGTTGTAGGCCTTCTCCGGCTCATTATGGGGGTGTGCATATACACTCATGACCCACAGCTGAATCCCATATCCCTGGTCAACTGAAAATAAAAAGAAAGAACAACTGTCAATACTTTGTTATCTGTTACTGCTACATGGTAGGCCATGCGTGTTATGTGTAGTTACATAGTCATACAGATTTTTGACATTGTATTCACAACATGTGTTAGTCAGACATTTGTTTATAGGTTGACAGATTTCTCTTTGATTACTCTGTGACAGTCTTACTCTTAACAGAATGCTCCTTAAGATCTATAGAACAACCTTTCAGCCTGCTTCCTAGCCTTTGCGAAATACTGTTACAAACTTAGGGCAGCAAAAGAAAATTTGCTAGGCTACTATCTATGTATAGAACTGGAAACAAAGCAAAGGTCTGCGGCAAAGTCCTGCCTGTCCCAGGCTCTGAGTGCGCTTGGCTTAATGAATGCCTGGGATTTAACCTTTAGCCATCAGGAATTCAAAAGGGTGGCAAAGACTAGCACTAAACAGATATCACTACTAGAGGTCAGGGCCTGACTCTCCCAACTCAAACACGGCTGGATGACATTGCACACCTATAGATTTTTGAAACTGCAGTGTTATCTAAGCAAAGGTTCTAATGACTGGTCAAAGGCACAGTTCATGAAACGTAGGATGGGGGTATTTCAGATTCCAACTTGTTATCCATCATGGAAAAGAGGTGAAGAACTGGCGAAGTGTCAGCCATGTAAACAGCAAGAGGAAGATATAATCCATGCACAGTGCTTGTGCCCTACCCTTATGGAGGACAGGAGGGTGCTGTAACAAAGAGAGTGGATTGCAAGGGACTCAAGGTCCTGTAGGGAGGCAGTGATGGCCTGCTTTGATCCATCAGACAATACTTTAAACTATGCTCTGTTAAAGTTTTTTCATGCTTTTTAAAAAAGGTGCAGACCTTGGCTCCAAGAGCTGAAGAGTCGGAGTGTGATTTGGCATTCAACATGCTTTATTTTGGTTCTCATACTGTACTTCTTTGGAGATTGTTTTTAAAAAAAAGTCCGCCTACAGCTTTAACAGGTGCATGCAGATACATCATTTGGCTATAGCCCCAGATGTTTAGATGTTGTAGTGCCAAAGGCCCAAGATTTTAAATTACTTTAGCCCTAGCACTTTGCACTTACATACTTTTAGTGTTAACAGCTAAAGCTATTTTAATAATTCTAGTTTAAATACTTTGCACTTTATTTCTTTGTTCAGGTCCGCCAATCAGCTAAGGTCTTCGGTTGTCCGGATTGTTTGTACATGCACTTTTTAACAAACTAGTTTTGGTGATTTTAGCATTTTCTGAGTTCATTGTCTATAGTTAGCTGCCTTCGTGAATTAGCAATGCTTAGGTGTCAGGAGGAGTTCATCAAGAAGTCTGGTCACTCTTTATTGGCCTTGGTCTTGTCTTAACGGCTATAGGGCCATGTGTTTGATTCATAAATCTTTTTAATTTGCAACTTTGTGATATTATTGCATTGTATGTATTTGCAGTGTATTACAAAGGTTTCAACAATCAAGCAATTAAGATTACTCAAACACTATGTTATGTGTCCCACTACATGTATGAACTAGCTGATTGTGAATCTTATATTTGAGTAGTTTGTCCTCCCTAAGTAAGTAATGAGATATGAGACATGGCTTACCATGCCATATACATATGTCCATGGTAAACCACAGATGTCAGTGGTGGAATACATGATATGCCTGATGAACCATGGGAGTGGAGACAACCCCACGACCCCCATGGAATCCCTCCCTTGCACACAGTGATGCTACACAGCATTTGGGCCAGCAATACATTGCTCTGTATGCTTTCACTGTTAAACGGTACCCATAGTTGCTTTGCATGCCTTGGCATGTGTAACTTGTGAGATTGCATGACACATGTACCATGATGCATGGTGCATGTATGAGCCACACACCTCTTACTTATCTTCCTAGCTGCATCAACAGTCATAGAGATTATGTCATCCATTTCTAACTGTTAATTGGTGTATTATCTATTTGAGTTTTGCTTATCTAGAAGTAGGCCATTCCCATATTGTCCATTCTGGAAGTAGCCATTTATGATGGAGTGCCTGAATGTGTGTGCATCATGCACGCTCCCTAGGTACTTGGCCAGCACGTTAGTGAACAAGCCCCAATGGTCCACAATGCCCTCAACATTTATGGAGTGTGTGTGCTTCCGGTTCCTGCAGAGATGGAATGTGGCTGCAGGGGGAACCAATTGCACATGTGTGAAGTCCGTGGCAACCAGCACGTTTGTCTCACGCTGCAGTTCGTGTTATTTGGGGAAGAGGAGGTGGTGGGGTGTCCGACAGAAGATGGCACCCAGGACGGAGGAAAGGTATGATGAAAATGATGTCTGGGAAATTCCAGCCACTCTGGCAGCTGTTATCTGGAAGGACCCAATGGCAACATGTGTAGTACTTCCATGAGCTTCACCACTGGAGGGATATTATCAGACCTGTCAAATGTTGGCTGAAGCCTTGGAGCAATGAGGTGTAGCAGCATTAAAATAGACTGCCTCCTCAGCCAGTAATAGGTGATTACCTCATCCTCCCTATGTTCTATTGGAGTAGTCTATTGGTGATTAACACACTCCCTTCTACTGCGTTGCCTTTGTGGTGGTGAGTAGGATGGGTGGTTGGGGTAGGGTGGATGGTGCTGGTCATCTCCTTGTGACTCCCATCTGTAACATGAACACCTCCATGGTGTAGTTGGGGTTGCAGCACTGTCCTGTACAACTTCTCTTTATGTAGCAATGAAAAATGCGTCATTTCATATGTGTGGCTTTCACAGGCGCAGGATTTTTGTCATTATCCGACCTCTGTGCCACGCAAGACTCCACAACATCACATTAGTAAAATATCATTAAATTTCCATGCATCAGTTTTATGGTGGGAATTATGACGGAAAGCTACCTTGCATATTTTAAAACTAACTCTCTATTGTTAAAGCCACAGAAGTAGAACAAAAATAAATCTTATAACCTCCCTTTTCTGGTCTTGCCCCAAGAATATGGAACAAAATACCTCCAGAAACCAAATCTACTCCCTCAACTAACTCCTTAAAAAAAAAGTTAAACTGTTATTGCTGAAGAGATATCCTGAACAGTAGACCTGAAATCACTAATAGTGACTATTTTTCTTTATACATTTCTGGATCTTTAATCGACTAAGTCATTTGCTGCTTTGTATGTACATTGTTTTCTTAGTTTGCTCTATTTGACTTTATATGTGTTAACATGTTTGCTATTTGTACAACATTTTCTGTCTATACCTCTATCGGTTTATTGATTGTTTTTAACTTGTTTCTGCTATTTGTACAGCTCTCTGCTACCCAAGCGGGTCATGTTCGCGCTGTATAAAAATCCTAAAATAAAATTAAAAGATATAGGGACCCATGCATTAAACTAAAAATGAGTTGCAAACGGGCAGATTCTCAGAATCTGACCCTTTGTGACCGATCTTTTTACATTTGGGATGCATCATCTCAAATGCAAAACTTTCAAATTGCAATTGTATGTAAGGAATCGCAAATTGCGATTCCTTAAATGCAATGCTTGAAGCAATTTAAAATAGTGATTTTGCTATTAGGGGTCGCAAACTACTGGAGAAAAAAACGGGTCTGTAATTTTCAAAAACTTTGAAAAATGCACATGTTACACACACACATGCCCTTGGTGCATGTGTGTGCACAACATGGGTGCACAATACAATTTCAGGGGTGCAAGAGGGTGTTCTTTTGGCACCCTTTCACCCTTGAAATTGCATGCGCAATTTGCAAGTACCTATTTGGTACTCGCAAATTGCACATGCAATTCCCATTCATTCCTACGGGCCTGTAGACCTATAGGAATGAATGAGAAGCCATTCCTTAATTGCGACTCGCAATTTGCAAGTCGCAATTAAGAAATATTTAGGAATAGCTATTTTTATAGTGATTCCTACTTACATAGGCTTTTGCGATTCCTTAATTGTGATTCCTTAATAATCGCAATTAAGGAATCGCAAAAGCCTTCGTTGATGCATGTACCAGATAATAAATAAATAAGTATATGTGTCAGTGTGGGTTAGAGAGTCTCACAGTATGTATAAATTACTGTCTGGGTGTGATACTGTATGGAGAAGTGGGTACAATCATATATCACTATATTCTTCACTGTCTCTTTTAGTTGTGGATGTGTATATATCAGTGTATGTTTGGGTGTACTACCCCATCCATCAGAATATACATAGGTGTGTCAGAATATGTTTCACTTTCTGCCTGGGTGTTTCAGTGTATGTATCAGTATTATCCTGGATGTGTAACTAAATAGGTTAGTTTGTGACTGGGTCTGTTAGTCTGTGCATCACTGCCTCGCAAAGTATCTCAGTGTATGCATTAGGGCATCTGTAGCTGTCTCACTGTATGCATCAGAGTGGAACTGGGTGTGCTTAAGCATGTGCTTGGATGTATCAGTATATATCAGTGGCTGTGCCCCTGTGTGCATAAGTGTCTATCTGGGTTTGTTTGTGTATCCATGGGTGTGTGCCTGGCAATGCTAGTGTATGTATTACAGTGTGCCTGGATGTCTTATTGTATGGGTCAGTGTGTGACTGGATGTGTCAGTGTATGCATTAGTGTGTCCCTGGGTGTGTCAGCGTATTCACTAGCTTATGTCTAACTGTATCACTATATGCATCAGGGTGTACCTTGGTATATTAGTGCATGCATAAGTGTATGACTGGGTACATCGGTATAAGTGTCTGTGTGTGTCTGGGTTTGTGAGTGCATGCATAAATGTGTTCCTGGGTGTATTAGTGTGTGCATGAGTGAGTTCCCGGGTGTGTCAGTGTATGCATTAGTGTGTACCTGGGTATGCTACTATGTGCATTAAAATTGTGTCTCAGTGTGTCAGTATATGTATCAGTGTCTGTCTACCTACGATCTAGCTTAGGGGTGACCTATACTTATTGGAAGCACAGTTTAAGGCTTGATAAAGTGTTTTAAATGCCCAGTCTGACTGGCAGTAAAACTGCACACACAGTCTCTGCGGCAGCAGGCCTGATACATGTTTAAAGTGCAAGTTGTCTAAAGGGGTTACTCAGAGCATGAGCACTAGTATGCATCTGAGAGAGAGCATAACTCCCTATGTGTATGTGTCACTGGGTGTCTAAGTAACAATGCTGCTATATGACTGGCTCCCTTAGTAACTGTATGGGTCTCTAAATGTGTATGTGAGTGGGTCTATGGATTGCTTACTGGCTGTGATAGAGTGTACTGGGATATTTAAATGTGTGTGCAATAGGCTCTGTTGCTGATGAATGCATAAGTGCTGTGTGGGTGTGTGAGTGAATGGGTAAATGCCTCTGACACTGCCTGACTGTGTGTTTGAGTAGCTCTATGCTTTTGTAAATAGGTAACTGAGTCACAGTATGGGTGGGAGAGTGGATATGTAACTGGTCATATGGATCTCCAAGTGCGCATGTAACTCACTCAAACTTTGAAGTACATACATTATGTTTCAAACACATAGCTCACTGCCTAAGGCCTACCTACAGCCTATCTTAGGGGCAACTTATTTGTAGTATAGGAAGAGTTTAAGGCTTGAAAACATGTTTTGAATTTCAAGTCGGACCTAGCAGGAAAACTGCATAGACAGGATCTGCAATAGCAAACCAGAGGCTTGTTGAAAGGCCTACTTCTCTGGGTAGGTGACTTATTAGTGTCATTTCTTAACTACATATCTGAATGAGTGTCTCAGTGCCTATGTGGGTGTGTTATTGGATATGTAAGTAAGTATGTTGGTATATTTAGTTGGTCTATGGTTCTCTCAATGTGTATGTAATGGGATGCATGGATTGCTCACTGGCTGTATTTGTGAGCTTTGCGATATTTATTTGGATGTGTAGAACTCCCTCCATTGCTTCTGTATACATAAGAGAAGAGCTGTATGTGTGTGTGAGTGAATGTGTAAGGGCTTCTGTCACTGTCTGACAGGGTATATTAATGGCTCTATGTTTTTATACACAGGCATGTGAGTTTCAGTATGGGTGTGAGACTGAATGTATAACTAGACATATGGGTCTACAAGTGCGCATGTGACTCAATCAAACTTCAAACATCTTTTAAGCTCAGAGCTGCCTGCCAAATAGCCTACGTACAGCCTATTCCAGGAGCGACATGTATGTAATAGAATAGCTGTTTAAGGCTTAAGGGTAAAGTCAAACCAGCCTACCAAGAAAACTGCACATATACGTTCTACTGTACCAGGCTCGAGACATGCTGAAATGCCTACTTGTCTGGACAGAGGACTTGTTAGTGTCAATTCTTTAACACATTTCTGAATGAGTGTCTCGGTTTCTATGTGTATGTGTTATTTGAGATGTAAGTAGGTATGTTTATATATCTCGGATTTCCTTATTACTCCTTGTGTCTCTCAAAGTGTATGCAAGGGGCTGCATGGATTGCTTACTGGCTGTGTTAGTTAACTTCCTCCATTACTGCTGAATGCATAAGAGCTATATCTGTGTGAAGTGAAAATTGAAGCGTCTGTCACTGTCTGACTGGGTGCATTAGTGGCTCTATCCTTTTACATATAGGTATCCAAGTTCCAGTATGGGTGGAAGACTGGATGTATTACTCGACATATGGGTTTGTCAGTGTGCATGCAACTCGATCAAACTGGAAACAACGTGTCTTATCTTTTAAGCTCATAGCTCCCTGCCCCACGACCTACCTACAACCTATCTCAGAAGTGACTTATATGTACTAGAAAGGGAGTTTAAGGCTTATCAACCTGTTTTCAATCTCAATTTAGCCTAGCAGGAAAATGACACATATACCCTCTAATGTAGCAGGCCTGAGCCATGTTTAAAGGCCTACTTCTCTGGATGGGTGACTTGTTAGTGTCAGTTCTTCAGTACATACCTAAATGAGTGTCCCAGTGCCAATGTGAGTGTATAATGTAAATGTGTAAGTAAGTATGTTGATATATGTCTGGGTGTCTTAGTTACTCTATGGGACTCTCAATCAGTATGTAAGGAGCTGCATGGAGAGCTTGCATGCAGTGTTAGTGAGTATTGCCATGGTTTACTGTGTATGGAGCTATCTCCATTACTGCTGGATACATAGGAGCTGTATGTGTGTATGAGTGAATATTTAAGTGTAGTAGAAGATGAGTTTAAGGCTTAGCAGCATGGTTTCAATGTAACCTCAGGCTAGCAGGACAACTGCCAGTACAAATTCTCACACAAGCTCTGCAGTAGTAGGCCCAAGCCATGATTTAAGGACTTCTTAGCTCAATTGATGTCTAGGTCTGACACTGCTTGGCTGCACATCTGAATGACTGTATCACTCCTTCTATGGGTGTGCCACCATAGAAAGAAATGACTACCACAGTCTATCACTTACTTTATTAATTACTCTATTGCTGTCTAAATGTGTATGTAAGTATCTCCATAAAGTCTAAATGTGTATTTAAGTGTTATTCATACATACATAACTAGTGTACCAGTGTATGAGTGAATCTCTGTGTATGTCTGCCATTGTATGACTGGGTTTGTGAGTGGCTGTATGGTATTCTAAAAAGATATGTCAATGAGTACACAAATAATTGAGGGGATGTTTGATAAGATATACTGCTCTTTGGAGAGAGGATGTGGTGCAGCGGCCAGAGCTGCCGACTCAGGAGCTGGGGAACTGGGTTTGAGTCTGGTGCCAGCACAACATCCTGTGATTTGAGGCAAATCACTTAATCTTCCCATGCCAATGGATAGCACCCGGATACCCTCACTGGTGATAAGACAATCTATATAAATCTATAAACCTAATTAACTGTATTTATAGCTCACTAAAACATCAAATTACATATTTTGCTTTTAAATATACACCTTCCTTCCTTATTAGCTACATACAGGTCACCTTAGTTTAAAAAAAAATCTAATAAAAGAAAACTTTAGGAATTTACACGTTTTAAAAATAGTTTCTAATGGCCAGATTCACAAAACTAATCTGAGACAAAATCCTAACTTCACAACTTTCGGTATTCACTAAAGACATTTAGGAGTAGTAAAGTTAGAATTCCTAACTTTACTACTCCTAAATGCCTTTTGACATCAAGTCTAAAGTAAAGACACAGGTTCTGGAATCACGCACTTCACAGTTATTTGAATGTCTACCTCTAAGGGTTGCATAACTAGATGTAGAATGCATCTAGTAGTCATAGATTTCTATACATTTATGGCTAGCGAAACAGAACACAACCCTTCCACCCATCACAATGATACGTAGCTCAGTGGGCACCCTAGTCCATTCACAAGCCTCCATCCTAGAATTATTCCTGCACCACTATACACAGCTATATGCAGCCCCCAACACAGCAGACTCGGAACTGCTTAATAGATTCTTAGATGCGCATTCCTTACTGTGCATTGCGCAAAGCGACCAACACACCCTAGATGAACCTATCATCGCGGCAGATGTCACACAGGCGCTGCAGGCCCTGGCTACGTGTAAGGCTCCCAGACTAGACGGCCTTCCACTTGAATTTTTCTGCACCTTTTCTGCACAGCTGGTCCCCCAACTTATGAAATTGTTTCAGGCACCCTTAGATAAGGGAGAGCTACCACGGTCCATGTGTGAGTCAGTTATAGTCTCCTTCCTCAAACCAGACAGGGACCCCCAACACATTGAATCATATCAGCCCATAGCCCTATTACCAGCAGATTACAAAATAAATGGGAAAATATTGGTGGATAGACACTCCACAATGCTCCCAACACTGATACACCCGGACCAGTGTGGATTTGTGCGGGGGAGAAACACTTCCTACAACATAAGGTGCCTGTTTCATGGCCAGGATTGGGTCCAGAATCACTTCCCCCTCACGGCGTGCCTGGTCCTGTACCTGGAAAAAGACTTTGATACCCTTCTCTGGCCCTACATCCTGCAGGTCATCCAGCGTACAGAGTGGTACCCCACCTGCTTGCATACTCTAAGCTCCTATACACCAAGCGGACCTATAGAGTGAAACCTGGACACCACATGTCACCATCATTTCCAATACTCAGAGGCATGCGCCAGGGCTGCCCACTCTCTCCTCTACTCTTTGCAATGGTGATTGAGCCACTTATGATCTGCCTCCAAAAGGAGGGAGAGAGTTGGGGTATTCCAATAGCAAAAGCAACTACATAAAAGGGACTGGGGGTCTACAAGAAAGCACAGTAAGTGATGTATATGCTGATGGATGGTCTTCTTTTATCCCTGGCAATCCGAGCTGAGCATGATTTCCATCAAATTGTATCATGTAATAGAGCTAAATTGTCAAGCCCTGTAGGTCAATATTATCACGTGGTAATCTGCCACATCCATGAGGGTGACCTTTAGATCATAAGGGTCCCCTCCGTGGCGAGCTCATACGCTCTGCGTGGATGCCATTCCCCACCGAGGCAAACAATTAATGCCACAATGTGTGCAAAAAAACATAGAAAAAACTGTGAAAAAAACTATGTAATGCAGTGCAGTGAAATATAAAAAGGTTATGTGAAAAGATGTTTTGACAATATCTCTTTCCTCACACCTAGTAAAACCAGAAGGAGTTAACTCAAGCTCCCGCTATTGATTCATAGTAGAAAACACTGTAACTCCTTATATAAGGTCAACATGTTTCAGCCTAAACGGAAGTGATCCAGGCTTTCTTCAGGACCAAATCGCAGCTACTGCATATTAACCAAGCAACTTCTAAACACTATAATAAGAAGAACCATACAACCTCGCTTGGTGCGAAGCCTTCATTTGCAGGATGCAATCATCACCTACAAGAAGATAAATCAATTATCATACTTTGTGCTTATAAAGAAAATAGAGACCAGCAGGCATAATATTATGTCCCAGATGGCTCTAATGTATTCGCTTACCCTGAGTGGTCAAGGCCCAAACCTCACCTCCCTGGAACCTTCCTCGGGTATAGATGAGGCCCCGCTCTGTAATGAAAGAGGGGAGAACAAAAGGGGAAGGGCTCTTCAACCAGCACCAAAACTTCAACAACCAAAGAAAACCCTATCCGAAGTATAGAGTCCAACCAGATTATATATCAATCACCCTTCACTCCCTTAAACTCTTTAAAACAAAAAGACCTGCCAGATGTCAAAGACCTGTTTAGATCGTAGGAACTGCTATTGTGAGAAGAAAACACAGTCGCAGGCTCAACTAGCTGTGTGCTTCCTATATGTCTCTTAATCTTCATGGCTAACCTGTTAGTATTTAGTGGCTCAATGTTCTCAAAAGCACAATTAAAAATTCAATCAGTCAAAATCATCATGGTATTTGTTAAGCCTAAGTCTGAATAATTCCCTTTTTCAGGACAGGAAAGAGAAGAACGTCTTCATTCTAACATAGAAAATTATCAATTAGAAGCCCGGCGTCAGTGAGCAAATATATGTTCTCACATGACTTGGGCTCCGACACCGCTACGTGAAGGGACCCTAACTAGAGGATTAATTTCCGTGGCGCTATGTAATAATGTTACTTCCACTCATTCAGGCATGCACTAACCTGTCCGTCGGTACCTCTGGACTCCCGCCGAGTTCAGGGAAGGAGGCACCGGAGTCGTAACCATCTTGGATATAAATACCCTTTGTAGTGGTAGGTCTACATCCGGTTTGGAAAAGCGCGCGCTCCTGCTAGCGGCGGCATAGCAACGCCGGACTACATAATGACGTCACACGCGTCTCTTCTGTGGTTTCTAGAGGTGCGCGCTCAGTATCAACCAACGTGGCACCGCTAGACTACAGAATGACGTCACGCGTCGCTGACCTGTAGTTCAGTCTATCGTATAGCACCCAAGTCAGGCGCGGATAAGTTAAGTTAGGTGTTCAAGACCAATATCATCTCCATGAATTATTTTGGAAAGGGAATAATGCTATGTTCACTCCCAAATATCGCTTGAAATAGAGGAAAAGGATATTTTCTTTGTGATCATAGGGCAGTAATTAGTGTTAAAGCGCCCCTGTTAATCTTATTGTGTTAAACCAGGCTGGAAAAAGTACATCTCTAGTGGTGGAGGAAGCATATCCTGCATTGTGTTGCCCTTTCAGTAGAGATCCCCCCAAAAATAAAGGATCGAACTTCAAATCTTGTCTAAGGGAACAAGCAGAATAGCATTACGTGTTCATCTACACGTGTCACTAGATGTGAAAAAAAAGGTTTTTTATGTAGCAAGCAACGGGTAATGGTGATAGTTCACACATCCCTATTAATCCTATTGAATTAATCAACACTCCAATAGAAGTGAAATGAACATCCTACGCATGGTGTGTGCCTTCACGCAAATGATGTCACCATATGTATCTTATAAAAGGCATGCCACTAGTAGGCTCTGTAGTACCGAGATATACATTGTTACATTATATCTATATGCTCCATCTCGTGTTGGGAACTCTTGATGGTCATCTAATGGCCATCATGTACTCGTGGTAGCCATGATGTTTACATAAGTTACATAGTGACCAATCAAAGCCATGGCCAAACCATCGGGTATGTAGTGTTCTAAGACTTAATAGGACCTGCCTACGAATTAAAGATTAACCCAGGGAATGTCATCATTCAGACCTAGAGTATCACTGTGTAGTCTGTACACCCATTTTTGCTCTTTAACAAATAGACATCTAGATATGTCACTGACAGATAAGGGTATACTGGGTTTTTCAAGAACTGTCCATTTAAATTATCCTGGTCCATGATGTTCATTGAAATGTCTCATGAGCTTTGTAGTGAGCTTCTTACATCTAAATGTACTTTTGTGCTCTAACATACGTGCTTTAACTTTTCGAGTGGTCATCCCGACATAGTTAGTTCTACACGGGCAAGTGATCAAATAAATCAGATTGCTGCTGTTACAATTAGTGAAATGATATTGAACCCAAGGTTTACTGGTTCCTATATCTATAGTTGTTGAATGGGAAGTCTGTGGACAGATAGAGCATTCGCCGCAGGGATGGTGGCCAGTGGCCGCCGGTAAACCCCAGAGCGTCCCCAGTTGTCTCGGTAATGGTGTCTTGGGGCGTGTATGAACCAATTTGTCCTTGATATTACTGCCTCTTTTGAATGCAAACAAGGGAAGAGGGATCTTTTCTTTGCTCGAATTCAGTAAACGCCAATGGTGTCTGATACACTTCTGTACCTGGTTTGAAAGTGTACTAAAAGTATGTACAAAAGTGAGTCTATCTACAGGAGGCTTCTGCATCGGTGGCTCTAAAAGGGACTCACGGTGATTGTTGGCAGCTCTCTTGCTGGCGCGTCTTATCAGACTCTGAGGGTAATGTCTTTCCAAAAGATTGGTAGTCAGCAACTGGGTATGAGTTTTAAAACCCTCCGTAGTGGAACAATTTCTCCTCACTCGAAGAAATTGTCCGTAAGGCAAGTTGTCTCTGAGTGCCTTAGGGTGCTGGCTGTCATATCTGAGGAGCGAGTTCCTCGCCATAGGCTTTCTATAGATTTCGCTCTCTAGGCCAAGAGATGTTACAAAAATGGACAAGTCAAGAAATGCCAATCTGGTCTTACTCGCTTCCACTGTAAATTTGAGGAATTCGTTTTGTGCATTTAACCATTGGTGGAACTCAGAGATAGAATCAAGGTCTATCTCTGAGATGAGGAACGGGTGCTAAATAGGGGTCTGGGTTTCGTCATAACATCTGAGGGCGACCCTTTCCAAATACAGTGTGAGCTTGCAAAGTTTTTTAGAAAAATCAGGCTGCACTACTTCTTCCAGGACAAAGACATGACTACAACAGAGGATATTGAACGGAACACGGGTTTGAGAACACAATCCACGTTCAACCCTCCAAGCCATGTGGTTCCACCACAGGTTTTAGTCTTTGAAAACACAGTCAGGAGTGAGATCAGTGATCTATGCACTCGACGCAACAACAGTTACAAGAACTTACCACGTTCGGAACAGCTGGCTCTTCAAACCTTAGCCAAACACGAAGATATTGTCATTAAGCCGGCGGATAAGGGCGGGGCTATAGTCATCCTAAATGCTGATGACTATAGAACTGAATGCCTCCGCCAATTACACAATGTGAATTCCTACAGGCTTTTGCATGATGATCCTACTAATAGATTGAAGACCACTATTCTAGAATGTAGTGAAGAGGCGCTCAATGAGGGATGGATCACAGCACAGGAAGCTCAATTTTTAAGAACTCCATTTCCTGTCACTCCCTATTTTTACATCCTCCCGAAGATACATAAAGAGCAAAGACCTCCGCCCGGAAGACCTATCATCTCGGGCCAGGGCTCCATTCTAGAGCCTCTGTCCACTTTTGTGGATTTTTTCTTGAGACCAATTGTACAACAAATGCCGACGTATCTTCAGGACACCAAAGATGTATTGAGACTATTACCGACAATTGAATTCGATGAGGAGAAGGACTACTTGGTCTCTTTTGACGTAGAGTCCCTCTATACTTCGATTCCCCAGGATGAAACCTTGGAGACCATCATGTCTATTTTAGAGGTCACTGATCTGCACTCCATAACCCCTGCCCATTTCATTATGACACTGGCACGCCTGGCCATGAAAGAAAACTTTTTTAGATACGAAGACTCCTTATACTTGCAGACTTCCGGCACAAGTATGGGAAGTGTCTTCGCGCCCAGTTTGGCGAATCTATATGTGCATGCATTCGAACAGGAACACGTCCTAGCTCCCACCAATCCATTTTTGGCATCCATTCGCTTGTGGAAGCGATATATTGACGATGTCCTGGTCGTTTGGCGTGGAGACCTTGATTCTATCTCTGAGTTCCACCAATGGTTAAATGCACAAAACGAATTCCTCAAATTTACAGTGGAAGCGAGTAAGACCAGATTGGCATTTCTTGACTTGTCCATTTTTGTAACATCTCTTGGCCTAGAGAGCGAAATCTATAGAAAGCCTATGGCGAGGAACTCGCTCCTCAGATATGACAGCCAGCACCCTAAGGCACTCAGAGACAACTTGCCTTACGGACAATTTCTTCGAGTGAGGAGAAATTGTTCCACTACGGAGGGTTTTAAAACTCATACCCAGTTGCTGACTACCAATCTTTTGGAAAGACATTACCCTCAGAGTCTGATAAGACGCGCCCGCAAGAGAGCTGCCAACAATCACCGTGAGTCCCTTTTAGAGCCACCGATACAGAAGCCTCCTGTAGATAGACTCACTTTTGTACATACTTTTAGTACACTTTCAAACCAGGTACAGAAGTGTATCAGACACCATTGGCGTTTACTGAATTCGAGCAAAGAAAAGATCCCTCTTCCCTTGTTTGCATTCAAAAGAGGCAGTAATATCAAGGACAAATTGGTTCATACACGCCCCAAGACACCATTACCGAGACAACTGGGGACGCTCTGGGGTTTACCGGCGGCCACTGGCCACCATCCCTGCGGCGAATGCTCTATCTGTCCACAGACTTCCCATTGAACAACTATAGATATAGGAACCAGTAAACCTTGGGTTCAATATCATTTCACTAATTGTAACAGCAGCAATCTGATTTATTTGATCACTTGCCCGTGTAGAACTAACTATGTCGGGATGACCACTCGAAAAGTTAAAGCACGTATGTTAGAGCACAAAAGTACATTTAGATGTAAGAAGCTCACTACAAAGCTCATGAGACATTTCAATGAACATCATGCACCAGAAGAATTTAAATGGACTGTTCTTGAAAAACCCAGTATACCCTTATCTGTCAGTGACATATCTAGATATCTATTTGTTAAAGAGCAAAAATGGGTGTACAGACTACACAGTGATACTCTAGGTCTGAATGATGACATTCCCTGGGTTAATCTTTAATTCGTAGGCAGGTCCTATTAAGTCTTAGAACACTACATACCCGATGGTTTGGCCATGGCTTTGATTGGTCACTATGTAACTTATGTAAACATCATGGCTACCACGAGTACATGATGGCCATTAGATGACCATCAAGAGTTCCCAACACGAGATGGAGCATATAGATATAATGTAACAATGTATATCTCGGTACTACAGAGCCTACTAGTGGCATGCCTTTTATAAGATACATATGGTGACATCATTTGCGTGAAGGCACACACCATGCGTAGGATGTTCATTTCACTTCTATTGGAGTGTTGATTAATTCAATAGGATTAATAGGGATGTGTGAACTATCACCATTACCCGTTGCTTGCTACATAAAAAACCTTTTTTTTCACATCTAGTGACACGTGTAGATGAACACGTAATGCTATTCTGCTTGTTCCCTTAGACAAGATTTGAAGTTCGATCCTTTATTTTTGGGGGGATCTCTACTGAAAGGGCAACACAATGCAGGATATGCTTCCTCCACCACTAGAGATGTACTTTTTCCAGCCTGGTTTAACACAATAAGATTAACAGGGGCAATTTAACACTAATTACTGCCCTATGATCACAAAGAAAATATCCTTTTCCTCTATTTCAAGCGATATTTGGGAGTGAACATAGCATTATTCCCTTTCCAAAATAATTCATGGAGATGATATTGATCTTGAACACCTAACTTAACTTATCCGCGCCTGACTTGGGTGCTATACGATAGACTGAACTACAGGTCAGCGACGCGTGACGTCATTCTGTAGTCTAGCGGCGCCACGTTGGTTGATACTGAGCGCGCACCTCTAGAAACCACAGAAGAGACGCGTGTGACGTCATTATGTAGTCCGGCGTTGCTATGCCGCCGCTAGCAGGAGCGCGCGCTTTTCCAAACCGGATGTAGACCTACCACTACAAAGGGTATTTATATCCAAGATGGTTACGACTCCGGTGCCTCCTTCCCTGAACTCGGCGGGAGTCCAGAGGTACCGACGGACAGGTTAGTGCATGCCTGAATGAGTGGAAGTAACATTATTACGTAGCGCCACGGAAATTAATCCTCTAGTTAGGGTCCCTTCACGTAGCGGTGTCGGAGCCCAAGTCAGGTGAGAACATATATTTGCTCACTGACGCCGGGCTTCTAATTGATAATTTTCTATGTTAGAATGAAGACGTTCTTCTCTTTCCTGTCCTGAAAAAGGGAATTATTCAGACTTAGGCTTAACAAATACCATGCTGATTTTGACTGATTGAATTTTTAATTGTGCTTTTGAGAACATTGAGCCACTAAATACTAACAGGTTAGCCATGAAGATTAAGAGACATATAGGAAGCACACAGCTAGTTGAGCCTGCGACTGTGTTTTCTTCTCACAATAGCAGTTCCTACGATCTAAACAGGTCTTTGACATCTGGCAGGTCTTTTTGTTTTAAAGAGTTTAAGGGAGTGAAGGGTGATTGATATATAATCTGGTTGGACTCTATACTTCGGATAGGGTTTTCTTTGGTTGTTGAAGTTTTGGTGCTGGTTGAAGAGCCCTTCCCCTTTTGTTCTCCCCTCTTTCATTACAGAGCGGGGCCTCATCTATACCCGAGGAAGGTTCCAGGGAGGTGAGGTTTGGGCCTTGACCACTCAGGGTAAGCGAATACATTAGAGCCATCTGGGACATAATATTATGCCTACTGGTCTCTATTTTCTTTATAAGCACAAAGTATGATAATTGATTTATCTTCTTGTAGGTGATGATTGCATCCTGCAAATGAAGGCTTCGCACCAAGCGAGGTTGTATGGTTCTTCTTATTATAGTGTTTAGAAGTTGCTTGGTTAATATGCAGTAGCTGCGATTTGGTCCTGAAGAAAGCCTGGATCACTTCCGTTTAGGCTGAAACATGTTGACCATATATAAGGAGTTACAGTGTTTTCTACTATGAATCAATAGCGGGAGCTTGAGTTAACTCCTTCTGGTTTTACTAGGTGTGAGGAAAGAGATATTGTCAAAACATCTTTTCACATAACCTTTTTATATTTCACTGCACTGCATTACATAGTTTTTTTCACAGTTTTTTCTATGTTTTTTTGCACACATTGTGGCATTAATTGTTTGCCTCGGTGGGGAATGGCATCCACGCAGAGCGTATGAGCTCGCCACGGAGGGGACCCTTATGATCTAAAGGTCACCCTCATGGATGTGGCAGATTACCACGTGATAATAATGACGTACAGGGCTTGACAATTTAGCTCTATTACATGATACAATTTGATGGAAATCATGCTCAGCTCGGATTGCCAGGGATAAAAGAAGACCATCCATCAGCATATACATCACTTACTGTGCTTTCTTGTAGACCCCCAGTCCCTTTTATGTAGTTGCTTTAGTTTGGAACAGGGGATTTGGACTTGGGCAGGTCTTTAAATTATTTTCCCTCAGACCCTCCTCTCACTTGTTGTATTGGTATTCCAATAGCAAGCACGATCCACGCGGTATCAATATAAGCAGATGACGTGCTGATCAACGTCCGTGACATCACGATGGATCTCACCCCTTTAATTAATGCTCTACAGGACTTTGAGGCGGTAGCGGGCCTAAGGGTCAATTGGGCCAAGTCCACGATATATCCACTCTCAGACAGCCTCCCCCAGAAAATACAATTGGGTGGCATAGACATATCTTGCAGCGCCCAAGCAGTACAATACCTAGAAATACGGTTGTACCACATGCCGCAAGACATGTATGAAGGAAACCACCATAGGGCACTGGCTGGGATCTGTTCCTCCGTGAGCTTCTGGAAGGATCTGCCACTGGCTCCCATTGGGAAAATTGCAGTAGCCAAGATGATATTGGTCCGCAATTCTTATAGTATTTCACTATCCTCCCAGTGGCTCCCCCGTCATTTTTTTCAAGAACTGGATACCCTCCTCGGTACCCTTATCTGGAAAGCAGGACACAGGCCAATTTTCCTCACCAAACTGCAGCTACCTGTGGACCAAGAGGGTCTGAGCACCCCTTCCTTCGAGGCATACTTCCTCATGGCCCAATTAGAGTGAGTGTCACAGTGGACAACAGGCCGCGCATTAGGGAAAACTCTCACACACGCGGGACCAATCCCAACCCCCACCATACACCGCATATTGTTACCGGGCGTTGGACCAATACAAGAGTGCCCACTCCAGGTTATAGTGGCACACACATGTCTGAAATGGGTACATAAGATGAAATGGGAGGCCCCCATAGACTCCCCCATACAACCACTGGTATGATTTCCGAAAGGCCACAGAGCGTGCGCTGTGTAATAATAATAATAATAAAACAGAGTTTTGTAGAGCGCAAACAGCTACCTCACACGGAGGTGTCCCGGCGCTAGACACAGGCAGAGATACATAAACCAATACGAGCAGTTAGTGTGGTTGGATAAAGAGCCAAGTCTTCAACATTTGTTTGAAGCGGGGTTCAGAAGGAGCCCGCTGAAGCTCAGGGGGGAGTGAGTTCCATAACCTAGCTACATTGGCCGAGAAAGTTCTGACTCCCAGCCGTACCTTATTTATTCGAGGAACTGCTAGCTGAATCCGGCTGTTGGAGCGGAGAGAACGGGACTGAGAGTATCTCGGCAACCGATCTCTCAAGTATTTTGGACATGTGCCAAACAAAGATCTAAAGGCCAACGTCAGTGCCTTAAATTTGATCCTATTGGCTACAGGTAACCAATGAAGTGAAAGAAGGTGCGGAGAGACAGGGTGCTTGAATGGAATATGCATTAACAGTCTCGCAGCCGCATTCTGGACCAATTGTAAGCGTTGAATTAGATATTTAGGCAAACCTAGATATAGACCGTTCGCGTAATCCAGTCTTGATGTTACTGTCGCATGGATTACAGTTTTCCTGCAACTCACCGGTAAAAGTCGCAGAATCTTACGAAGGTTCCTTAGCTTACCTAAGCAGCCCCCAACCAACTGTTGTATGTGCGAGACAAATGACAGATTGTTGTCCCATCGCACCCCCAGATTTTTTGCCGAAAGGCTAGGAGAAGGGGCTGGGCCCATTTCCGTCGGCCACCAGAACTCAGCGGGGGGGTGCGCCCTTCCCAAAGAAAAACACCTCCGTTTTGTCTGCATTGAGTTTCAATTTGTTGGTGTTCATCCAGCGCGCAATATCCTGAAGACAGCCCTTGAAACTTGACAAGGCCGCCTCTGACACCTCTGAGTATGGAAACACCAGCTGGGTGTCATCGGCATATGATATTGCCTTGACCCCCCAGTTGGCAATTAACGTAAAAAGCGGGGCCAGATAGATATTAAATAATAGAGGGCTAAGCGCCGATCACTGAGGAACACCACAGCTCAAAGCCTTGGGGGTTGAGGAAATAGTCCCCAGTGCCACCTTCTGGGTTCTCTGGGACAAGTACGACTGTATCCAATCCAGTGCATGATCCTGCAGACCCCCTTCTGCCAGTCGCTTCAGTAACCTTGCGTGGTCGACAGTGTCAAAAGCTGCCGAAAGATCCAGGAGCACCAGCATGGCTGAGTCTCCCGAATCCAACGACCATCTTATTGACTCTGCCACCTCAATCAGTGCTGTCTCGGTGCTAAAGCCAGGTCTAAAACCTGATTGTGTCTCATGCAGAATCTTATTGTCCTCTATAAATTTGCTGAGCTGCCACTGGATAACTTTCTCAAGCATTTTGCCCGGGGCAGCCAGCAGAGAAATTGGACGGAGGTTGCTGAGATCCGTAGGGTCCCCATTGGGTTTTTTCTTTAGCGGAAGAAGGGTAGCGTGTTTCCATGACTCCGGGAACACCCCGGTGGAGATGGACGTATTCCAGATATGCTGTAAGGAGGGAGCCAAAAAATCCGCCATTGTACTCCACAACTTAGGGGGGCATGGATCGTCCGGAGATCCTGACTTACAGCAACTGAGTTCCTTCATGACCAAAGTTAGGGTTATCGGCTGGAAATGTGCCATAGTTCCACCTGGCATCTCTTTGACCGTCTGGTCTGTTTTCACAGTCCTTTCCTCTGGTCCGAATGAGTCATAGACGCGTTTAATTTTCTGGTCAAAGAAGTCAGAGATTTTATTGCAAAAAGTAACCGATGGCGGTCTCTCCCTTTCCAAACACCTAGGTTTGAAAAAGGACTGAACCACCTTAAAGACTTCTTTGCTTGAGTGTTCTGCCTGTTGAATAGAGGCTGCAAAGAACTGTTTTTTTGCCTTTCTAACAGCCTTCTGAAATTTATGGGAGGCTACCTTATATTGTGCTTTTTCCAAGGTACCATAATTTACCCTCCATTGCCTCTCTAGCCTTTTACATGTTGCTTTCTCTGTTCTGAGGTCCTGTGAGAACCAAGGAGCAGAGGGGGATTCCCTCTTGGACACTTGCTGGAGCAATGGATGATACCATGTTCCCAATCCACTGATGAAACCGCTGAGCGTCAATGTTGGCGTTCAGGGTTAAAGTTGGTTTGTTCTGAGCCAGTACTGGGCCCATATTGGTAGGGACTAGCTTTCTCCATTGTCGTCTCATAAAAAATCGCTTGCTTGGCGGTGGTCTGTCGACCATCAATTTTATTACAAATGGAATGAGCAAGTGGTCGGACCAAAGTAAAGGCAGAGCCACTTCCATCGTCACATTTTCAATATTTGAAAGGATTAGATCAAGTGTGTGACCTGCTCTATGTGTAGGGCCTTCATTGATTAATCTCAGATTGGCAGCATTCAGAGTGGCCCTCAGTGTCTCTGCCTGGGCGCAGTCCTTTATATCCATATGGATATTAAAGTCCCCCACTACAAGGAAGTAGGGATGCAGGAGAGAGCTCTGCACTATCACATCCAGCAGAGCTGTGAGATTGGAGTCGTTCCCGCCAGGGGGGCGGTAAATAACTAGCCCCGCCAAAGAAAGCTGTGAGCCCACCGGAAGGCAGAAATGTAATCCCTCCAGTCCCGGAACCAGAGTAGGGGCCGAGGATGTTAACATGAACTGTTCTTTAAATATAGCAGCCACCCCACCTCCTCTTTTACCACCTACTCGTTTAGCGAGACACATTGTGTAGCCTAGGGGTACAGCCAGTGCTATGGCAGTCACATTATCCTCACTAAGCCAAGTTTCTGTTAGGAATAGGGCATCCCACTCATGACCATACAATAGCAACCAGATATCACTAGCATGCGTTGATAGGGATCTACAATTCAAAAGCCCAACTCTTAGGCTTTTGTTACTGAGCGGTCTGGATTTAATGTAGCCCTTCTCCTCTCCATTACCCCACCCACCCAGCGATTTCCCGCACGCCCCGCATGTGTGAGTGAGGAGTTCAGACCTTGGGTTGATCCTGTGAGTGCAGCACATAGCATCTGTATTAAGCCTCCACAGTTCCTCTCGTGACCACACGATCCTCCCCATACAAACATCATTACAAACGGCATGCCTGGCCTCGGCCGCAATCCGGTCGCGGACGGGCACAGACGGGCTTGCCTTTGGCGCGCCTTCGGCGCGCCTTCGGCGCGTCCGCTGCGCGTTAGCCAAGGCATCCGTTTTAAGAGGGGGAGAAGTGCAGCAACTAGAGCGTCAACTCCCGCGCACCGGAAGTAGCAGACTCCCTCCATAACAATCGGGACTACACCCGCGGTGGAACGGGGGGGAGCAACCGGTCACGGCAAGTGCATATCAATACTATTGTGCAAAATACAGTTCTAAACAAGTTTTTGTGCAAAATAGCAATGTAGCAGTTCTAAATTAGTTTTTGTGCAAAATAGCAATGTAGCGGCGATCGACACTTCTAAAATGCAGGCAAACGATTTTTGATTTTAAAATAGCGGTCTACACACAATTAAAACAGGGTACAGGTTCACAGGCTCCGTTAACAAAGGTTGACTAACAGGTCAAGGCAGTTTTATATTACTGCCCGCGTGTAAGTGGACGGAGCACCTAATTACGGAGGCGGACTCGCTCTATGTGAACGTGCAACTGCTGACATTTGCGGAACTCGCTACAGACACAGATCTCCCAAGGGGACCGTTCCTCTTACACAGACAGATACTAGAAGACTGCCTCAGAGTGTGGCACACAATAGACACAGAGCTGCCGACGCACGCGGTTCTGCACGCAATCCTGCAGATGGGCCCCGGTCGACACCTGGTGACATGGCTATATAAGGTGGTGCGAGCACTGAACACAATCACCCTCACTCCTCTCCGCGAGAAGTGGGAAGCAGAAATCCAGAGATTAATCCATGACAAAGAATGGGAACGGGCACTCGAGTTCCCCAAAAAAGTGTCCACCAACTACCGCTTCAAAAACATACAATTCCACATACTACACCGCGCTTACCTAACACTCGAAAAGCTCCAACACTACCTCCCAAACATGCCCCTCACTTGCCCTAGATGCCCAGAACCCAACGCTTCCTTTCTCGATATGTTCTGGGACTTCCCAACGCTCTGAGCTCATTGGACCACAATACACGTTACCCTTCTAGAAGTAACAGGGCTTGCAGACATAAATATGTGGTAGGCCTACAAGCTAGGTATAGCCAAGCATAGAAAACATTAAAATGTAAAGTCACACTTCGCATCCCTAGCAATGCTATTAGCCAAGAGAAGCATAGCAATGCACTGGAGAGCGCCGGGAGGGCCACCACTGGCAGCCTGGAGAGGGGCGCTTGGCAAGTGGGGAGCCTTGGAGGAGGAGGCGCTAAGGTCAGAAGATATTAAAAGGATCCGCAAACCCCACATATCCATGCAATGGGTGACATTACTCCACTTCTTCAAGCAGGAAGAGGCAGACGCGTCACCGGCGCAGGACAACCCGCCCCCTACGGGAGAAACACATCACAGGACAACCCAGCACAACCACCCCTTAGAGTTAACATGCAGCAGGGTGCGTCCCCAAGCCGTGCACGTACAGAAACCAACACACACCTTTTTTACTTTCCCACCTCACACCAAGATCCACACAGTCCAGAGATCAAAGTCGACAAATCAGTCAACCGGCCACCACCATAATGCGGTATCTCATATACAGTAAATCGCAGTTACAGATACCCTTGTTGAAGAGTTATGTTCCTCACTAAACACACAATAAGTTGTGTACCCCAACACCAGCTCTGAAGATCAACACAGAGGCCACGGTACATCATACAGACAATGCCCTGAGTTCTTATGTGCCGAACTAGCAGGTCCCTCCTCAAAACCAAAGATATCGGTTTACACATATTCTAGGGCACTACTGACTACTGACGAAACTGTATAACAGATGATATGATTTAAATATGTACTGTGATTACCCAATGATCCAAATCCCCCATTATTAATATAACTCTGTAAAGGCTTCGATGTTGTGCAATTTGTAAGGTGCTTTTATTTAGAATTTGTGATCAGCAAAAAATTATGACTTCTTGTTATGTTTACTTTGATTTGTTCCATGTCTCGCTCTGCAGTTTCACGTCAGCACGAGTTCTAGAGTTCTAGAGTGCTGTCAGTGGACACTGGGCGTTCAGCGGAGAAGGCAGCGGAAGCATTGCTGTACCGGTGTTTCCATGAATATATGCAACTTGAAGTTATACCGTGAGCTGAACACCGGTAGAATCCATGTTTCTAGCATAGTTTTTTGCTTACAAATGGTGTAACCTTGTCAAGGATTGATGCTCCGACCAACTAGGAACTTGGCATGATGTGTGCCTTGTTTTCCTGCTTCGGGTGATATGCTGAGCACCTCTCTACAGTTCGTATGAGCCAACTTACAAATTTAATATACTTTTGCTGCCCTTGTGAAAAGTTGCTTAATTTTAAAAACTTCAACTGCCTTTCCACGAGCGATCTTCTAACCTTGCACGCATCGCCAAATTGGAACTACAGTGAAGTCGCCTTCCTTTCCTTCCAGTGCTGCTGTTCTATGACGTAGTGTCTTAGCACCTTCGTGCATCACTCATGTTCTCCCGGGGTCACGTACCGTGACCTTACGTGCCACCATTTTGTCTGGCACTAACTTTACTCATTTTACTGCGCGGTGATGCGCACACCTATTTCTCCATTGATACTACTATGTTTCCTTGCGCATTTACTGGAGTCAAGTCTCGTTCATATGGTGATGTGCACACCTCCACCCTCCACTTATATTTGTGTTTTACAAGCGCATCAGCATTTCAAGTTCACACGGTGATGCGCACACCTTAACAATTAGTGTTCTATTCCAAGTACTTTAACTGCTTCTTACTCACCTTCATTTCAGTGCGGTGACTCACACACCTTTGTTTTCTCTTTCATTCCTTTTTAAATGCAGTGTGAATATTACAAATATTGCGTAATTACATACTTGTTTATAGTCCTTGTTTTTCATCCATTATTATTACCATGGCAACGCAAAGATTTTCTATTCAGCCACCCCAAGCCTTTTGGCCCGCAGGTTCCAATCCATATATGAAGTGGTCTGAGAGGTATTTTCTCAACTATATTGACACCATTGATGAAGATGGGAAGATGACACCAGACAGGAAAAAGAAGCTTTTGTTGCACTCTGTTGGCCCTGGAGGACTAAAAGCATATGAAAAAATGACTATGGTTTTAGGGGGTGGAGATGTCAACGTGTTTGATGCCATAATGACTGATTTTGATACTTACTTTGCACCAAAAGTTTGCATTGGTATAGTAAGATTTAAATTTTTCCATAGAAGACAAGGGGCCAACGAAACTGTTGATGAATATGTGTCAGCCTTAAGGAAACTTGCTGCGGGTTGTAAGTTCGATCATTTAGTTGATCAGTTCATGAGAGACCAAGTTGTCATGCATAATAAGGATCCTGCTGTACAAGACAGGTTATGGATTAATGGGGATGCGGAATTAAAAGATATTTTAAGCATTGTTAGAAAGGCAGAAATGTCTAGTCGCAGTGCCAAGTTGCAGGATGCTATAGTTTCTGAAACTTCTGCTGAAGTGGTTTGTAAGATCAAAGCTAAGGTTACTGGTACCAAAATTAATGCCCCAGTGAAACATAAAATTGAAGCAAGAATAAGGATTTTAATTGTTATACCAATTTCAGGTGTTATCGTTGTGATAGTCTTATGCAGCTTGCTTCTAGCAGATCTTGTCCTGACTTAAAACAGTGGTGTTCCAACTGTGGCATTGTGGGTCACTTTACAAAAGCATGTAGGAGGAAGGGTAGTAGGAAAGTCAAGTGTTTGGACGAAGCAGACTGTGATTCGAGTGATTGTGAATGCAATAATAGGAAACTTATCATTAATGATCCTAGTAGTAATTCTCAGAACTCAGATCCCAAAGAACTATTCATTTGGAATGTTAATGATAATAACAATGTGTGTTTGAAGAAGCCATTGTGTACCATGTCCATTGGGGGCGTTTTAGTGCAAATGTGTGCTGACTCCATATACTATTGTTGATGGTAATACGTGGAAATTCCTATTTGCTGTACATTTGGGTGATAGACTTCTGGAATCTGATATTCACCCAGAAGGATTTTCTGGAGAGAAAATGTATATGGTTGGGTACAGATCCTTAGATTTAAGTTTAAAAATAGAGAGACCACCAGCAAACTGTATGTTGCCAAGAAGTGACCTGCAATTTTGGGCTGGAAGGACCAGGGTAAATTAGATATAATTCTTAATCCTAATAGTCCTGATCCTGTCAATGAGGGTGAATTACTTTGCAAGAATATTTTGAGGAAGTTTCCTAGGGTTTTCAATGGAAGTATTGGGAACCTCAATGATTTTGAACACCATATTGTGTTAAAGACTGACGCTTGCCCAAACATACATAAGGTCAGACATAATTCTGTTCTTCTTAGGGATGATGTTGAAAAAGAACTGGATAAATTGGTTAAAGCTGACATCATAGAGCCAATTGAATCCTCAGAGTGGATTTCTCCGATTGTAGTAGCCAGATGCAGTAACGGCAAACTGAGATTGTGTATTGATCTTAGGCACTTAAACAATAATATTGTTGTGGATACATTTCCCCTTCCAAAGATTTCTGAAATGCTTTCCCTAGTGAAAGATGCTGAATGGTTCTTGTCAGTAGATCTTTCTGCTGCTTTCCATCAGATTTCCCTTGCTGATGAAAGTAAGCAGTTTACAGCTTTCATTACCCCTTTCGGATGTTTCCAATATAAGAGACTTCCCTTTGGTTTAGCCTCAGCCGCCGCTATCTTTCAAAGATTGATGTGCCATTTATCTGGCAAAATTAAAAACGTCAGGTGTTTCCAGGATGACATTCTTGTGTTTGGTGCATATAGGTCCGAACATGACATGTTCTTGAATGAAGTTCTTTCCATCCTGGAGTTGAAAGGGCTAACAGTTGAGCATTCCAAGTGCTGTTAAATCCATCACGTATTTAGGTCATATTCTCAGCAGTGAGGGTATTTCTCCCAAACCTTCCTTGATAGAAGCCATACATGATGCCCCTCAACCCCAAGAGTAGAGAGGAGGTCCGATCCTTTCTTGGACTTTTACTCTAGATTTGTGCGAAATTTCTCCTCCAAGATGTTCCACATTAGACAACTGCTCAAGAATAGGGTCAAATTCTTGTGGGATGCAGAGTGTCAGTCAGAGTTTGACAATATTAAGTTTGCTATTGTGGAAGCCTCTGCTCTCAAAGGATTCAATCCTGATTTGGATAATATTGTCACTGTGGATGCCAGCAACAAGGGTTTGGGTGGTGTTTTATGTCAAGTTAGGGCTGATGGCAAGGAAAATATTGTGGGTTATGCTTCCCGCGCCTTATCTACCTCTGAGGAAAAAAAAATCGTAATTGAAAAGGAAACCCTCGCATGTGCATGGGCCATGGAACATTTTAGATCTTTTGTGTGGGGAAAGTCATGTGTGATACGTACTAACCATAAACCATTGTTCAAATTACTCACTACGGAAGGAAGTTTGAATGCTTCTGCTAGAATTGCTAGATTATCTCTGCGGTTACAAGACTATATCTACAACATTGTGTATGTTCCTGGCAAAAAGAATGTCATTGCTGATTTCTTGTCCAGGTTACCCATCGAAATGCACGAGTGTGATCATTCTGATTTGGATGTTGAGCAAGTTGCCTTGATTCATAACCAGGGTTTATCAAATTTTGATGAGAAAGAATGGCCGGATGGCTACAGTCTCAGTTTTGCAACAATTGTCTGGATTCATTAATACTGGTTGGCCTTGCAAAAGCAAACTTCCTGAAACTTTTAGACATTTTTGGGAAATTAGACATGAACTCTCTGTTACCAATGGATCTATTTTCAGAGGTGATACGGTTATCCCTCCTCTTTCTTTGAGAATGAAAATTGTCAAACTTTGTCATGAGGAACATAGTGGTATTGTTAAAACCAAGCAAAGAGTCAAACAATGGTTCTGGTGGCCTGGTATCAATGTCCTTATAGAGAGAGTCATATGTGACTGTTTGCCATGCTGTATTTCGGAAAATCTTTGGTCACTTTATGACCAAAGTTGGGTGAGTCTTTTGTCCCTACCAATCCGTGGCATACTATTGCTATTGATATTATGAGTCCCATTGGTTTGGAAAAAAAGTTTGTCATAGCACTTATTGACATTGTTTCAAAGTGACCTGTAATTAAAGTTGTCAGCAAAATTACTTCTGAAGAAATGTTTAAGTTTCTGGACAGGACCTTCATTGAAGAAGGTTTACCTGCTCAAGTTATTTAAGACAATGGGGTTCTTATGTCTAACATGACTCAAGAATATTTTAAAAGAGCTGGTATTAAACACAGAACTACTTCTCTTTACAACCCTTCTGGTCATGGCATGATTGAAAGATTTAAAAGAGTTTTGAAAAATTCTATTTAAATGGTGGTCCAGATTGGTTGTGATTGGGAAGTGCCCATTTTTAAAATTGTGTGGATGTATAGAACCACCCTTTGTGATTCTTTGGAGGTTTCCCCTTTTGAGGTCATGAGAGGACGTGGTGCCAGAACTAAGTGCAATCCTGAATGGTTGTTAGAAGCTGCTTCCAGTACTGTTCCTGTCTATGTCATCAGGTCAAGGATTGTGAACAAACGTAATAAGTACCAAGAGATGTATAACCAAAAACACAATACCAAAGATGTTTGTATCAAGGTTGGTTGCTGGGTCAGGGTAAAGAAACCATGGAAAACTAATAAGGGTTTAAGTCAATATTTTAAACCCTTGAGAGTTAAGAACGTATTGAGAAAAGCTGTACAATTGTCTGATGGTAAGGTTTGGAACCTTAAAAGAGTGGCCACTTTTCCTCCTTCTCCCTGTTGCTCTAAGAAGTTTACTTCCTTTGAAACCCCTCGCTCATCTGATGCCCACACTGAGTGGGACATTACTGCAGAGGAAACTGTTCCTACCAACTCTGATGATCTCTGCGAAAAGATTCCTGAGGTGCCCGCTGATGTCACTGACTGCATCAATGAGGATTCTGCTTTTTCCAATGTAAATAATAGTGTTGCAGTTCCTGACGATGGTGAATGCAATGTTAACAAGGACTTACCACTCTGTGATAAACGTATTAGTTCTAAGCCAAAATGGATGGCAGACTATGTTTGTGGTGATGTATCTTAAGTTGTTGTTTTGTGTTTTTTTTGTTTTATCTAACCCCTTCGCCGCGGCAGGAATTCTGCCGCGGTGCTGGGGGGTTTGGGGGCAGCGCGGTGGCGCTGTGGTCGTGACGGAACCACTCCATCACGAGCCACGGTTGAGCTGTGCTCATGACGGAGTGGTTCCGTCACGTCTCCGCCCACTGTGCTAATCGCCCGCACAGGCGGGGAATTAGCGCCGCGTGGGCTGAGCGGCCGCCAACGGCCACAGCATGACGGAACCACTCCGTCATGAGCACAGCGCAACCGTGGCTCATGACGAAGTGGTTCCGTCATGAGCGGGGAAGGGGTTAAGAAGGGAAGATGTGTTATGTTTACTTTGCTTCATTCCATGTCTCGCTCTGCAGTTTCACGTCAGCACAAGTTCTGAAGTTCTAGAGTGCTGTCAGTAGACACTGGACGTTGAGCTGAGAAGGGAGCGGAAGCATTGCTGTTTCCATGAATAAATGCAACTTGAAGTTATACCGTGTCCGGACCGTCTTTACATTGCTGCTCTCTATTCAAAAGAACCAGTAATGGCAAACGTTTCCACTCTTTTTGTGTGATAATGATGTACTTAGCAAATTGTAAACTTTCTTTCATTTTTTTCTTTCATTATTCTACTAAGTTCTTTTTAACCCTTAGTTTCCTGCTAAGAAGCCCAATCTAGTAGAGCGTGTAGGGGAATATGCAAATCTGTTGCGTGCTCAACATAGGCAGTGTAACTTCACAATGGATTTGCAGATCTCTTTTGGAGTGCGTTAATGCATTTACCATAATACTACTAATATTTTTCATCTCCATTTTGCATACTGTGACAGTGCTGATTTAGGAAATTTGTAATTCTGAATAGTTACTATGCATAAACCCCTCTCCTTTCTAGTTTGAAAGTACAGTGCATTTAGAAATCTTCCCCCCACAATGTTTTAACTCATTTGTCCTGGAGCCTCCTTTGTAACACTCTACCGTATTAGTAGGTCATAAGTACACCACACTTTCAGTCAGCAGCATACTAGCTTCATGTTCAACTGTAGCAGGTGCAGTTAAGTCTTTGAAAGTGTTAGCATATCCAAAACAGCATAACTTGTTTTTAAATTAACCTGAACCAATCACAGATCCACTATCTTTACAAATTAAATCACTACCTATGTTTAGCTATCAACATATCTACAGCATCCAATCAAATATGTCCTTTTTAAAGCTGCACCTGACCTCCATTTTAACTGTGATCCGTTTTGAAAACTGACTCATTCAGCTCCAGTATTCTCCTGAGGGCTACTTGCCTCAAAAATGGCCACAGTGTTGAATGTGGGTCACAGCTATGTGTTTTGTGCCAGAGAGTGTGCTAGAAAGAGTAGCACTGACAGGGAACTGGGTTTACCTAATGTTGACATGACTTGGATTGGCCAGAGAGGAATAAAGTGGCAGTAATTGCTGCCTTTGGTTGAGAGCATTGCAGATTGCCTACACCCAGACCTCCTAATTGTTCACTGTGGTGGTAAGGACCTAGGCACTCCAACTGCGGTAGGATTGGAAATCACAATAAAGGACACATTTGGCCAATGAATGGCATTGCTCTCTCCCACTGCCTTGGCGTACTCCAACATTTTCTAAAAGCAGAAATGGAAATGGTCAGACGAATTCTGTCCACAAATAGACAAAGCCATTATACATGTTATTACAACTGTTTCTGCATTTCTTAGTGACCACAACGTGGTCTACAACTATGTTATTGACTCTCCATCTCTCAATGACCATGGGAGTGGAGGCATGAGTGTCTGAGTAAGCCTGTGAGTGGGTGCGTGAGTGTCTGAGTGAATCGATAAGTGGCTGCATGAATGTGTGAGTGGATCTCTCTCTGATTGGGTGCATCGGTGTCTGACTGTGTCTGTGAATGGGTGTTTATTAATGAAATAGCGCTCTCTGTGTCCTAGACCAATACCGACGCGTACTCTCTTGAAAAGATCAAACCCACTATTCTTTTATTCGCTGATGACATCCTTTTGATTTCCAAAACCTGAGTGGATCACAGAAATTCTGACCAGCTTTGATGAGCTTTATTGGGCCCAGCGCTTGGCAATCAATAAGTCCAAAGCTAAACTAATGTATTTCAATACTCATAAATCTTTTAAAGGGTTTCTCACTTTAGGTGGCATCCCACTAGAGAGGGTGGATTTATTTACATGCCTAGGCATAACCTTACCTTCAAACATGCCATGGAAGCCCCACATTACTAAGGCTACCCTTAAACACAGACAGTTGGTGGGAGCAATTCTAAAAGAGCATCATGGTTCCTACATCAAACCCATACCACATGTCCTCCAGATATCTGAAGCCAAGGCCCCAGGCTCTTCCCTTAATGGGACAGAACGTTGGGGCTTTTCCAATGTCAATAATCTGGTTCTTTCTGAAAACAAATATGGGAGAGCAATTACTCTCTTGCCCCCAGCATTCCTTTTTACTCTTCATTTCGGGACTTGAGTGCAAAAGAAAATTGAGGGCAAAGCTAATGTGCGCCCCCTACTATACTGGAGGAGAATGTGGACCACAACCAAACTTGCTCTTCATGCACTGTCCTACAAGATGTTATCATTGCAGATCACTCCCACACAATCCCCTGGTTGTAGCTAATCAAAAACCAGCTCCTCTCCCTTGGAATGATGGAACTATGGGAAGTTCTTGCTGCTGGCTATTTTCCCTCCAAAGTATCCCTAAAGCAGAAGTACTGGCTCAGTGTAATGGCCACAGACATTCGAGAAGCAGCCAGTAGTACTGTATAACAATAATTTCTTGAACTTAAGCCCTTCTGGGACGTTATTACAGTACTAATGACCAGGAAGTTATACTTCTTAAATTAGAGTGAGAATACTGCTGCTGAGAAACTTTACCTCCAAATGATCTGCCCTATCATCCTCTATTTGGCCCGGGTGTAACCACATGGAAGAACAGTTCCCCATGTTTTCTTCACAAGCCCGGCTGATGTGCGCCCCGGTTCTTTCCGGCTGACACCTGTATTTAATTAGCTGGGTACACGCAACCACTCTACCACTTTGTATATTCATAGATCTGACTGCCAACTCTTATTTACTTGTGTGGTTGCCAAGTTTTTAGGGGGCATGTGGTAAGAAGGAAGTGCCTTTCTCCCGAGTTCAGTTAGGATGACCTTTGATTGATCTACTCGGCCCACACTGACTGCATGCCTGTGTATCTTTATTACTGGGGAACAGGGCTATGTACAGACTCCGTTTTAGGCTACCGAATTGCATGTTTTATTACGGTCCCATCCTACTGTTCATGTCCAAGGTTTCCTTGTTGTAGATGTGCTTTAACAAAGCACTCTTTTTTAACTATTGTTATGAATTCTTCTCTTTTTCTTTTTATGACTTCACTGTTGTTTTAATGTGAGTATACTAGATTTTATTTATTTATTATGTATAAATGTATTTTCTGTACTTTTATGGCCATAGTGGCCAAAATAAAGTTAATTTTGACTTTGACTTTGACTGTCTCCATCTGTCAATGACCATGTAAGAGGGTGCATGAGTGTCTGAGTGGGTGTATGAGTGTCTGAGTAGATCTGTAAGTGGGTGCATGAATGTGTGAGTGGATCTGTGAGTGGGTGTGTCAGTGTGTGACTGAGTCTGTTAATGGGTGTGTTATTGTCTGACTGGGTCTGTAAATGGGTTTGTCAGTGTCTGCGTAGATCTGACTGTGGGTGTATCAGTGTCTGAGTGGGTCTGTGAGTTGGTAAAAAAGTCTGTGAGAGAGTCTCTAACTGACTGCATATGTCTCAGAGTCGGTCTGTGACTGAATGCATGACTATATGAATACAATTTTGAGTGGGTGTGTCACTGTCTGAGTGGGTGTTTGACTGGGTGCATGAGTGTCTGAGTGGCCAGGTCTAAACTGGGGTGACATGGTGAGCAAAAGAATGATGGATTTAACCCAGATCTCTTGACTGGGGGTGAATGTTTTGATTTGTTCCGCATTCCATCCATCAATTGTGTGTCTTTTCCTTTATCGACCTAAGTGCACCAGGTATACCCAGACGTGGGTCCCGGGCTCACTGTGCCACTGGAATCAAGCTATCCTGGCTGAAGAGGGGTGACACCCCGAAACCGGTCCTAGGATGCTTGTTTCCGGTCCAGGGAGGACCTGGCTTGGCAGTTCGGCCTGGCCTGTGCCCATGAGGCACAGGGTCAAGACTGATATGCATTTGGCCAGGTCTAAACTGGGGCGGCATGGTGAGCAAAAGAATGAAGGATTTAACCAAAATCTCTAGACTGGGGTGAATGTTTCGATTTGCTCTGCATTCCGTCCATCAATTGTGTGTCTTTTAATTTCTCACCCTAAGTGCGTTGGGTATGTCCAGACGTGGGTCCTGGGCTCACTGTGTCACTGGAATCAAGCTATCCAGGCTGAAGAGGATTGAAACCAGTCCTAGGATGCTTGCTTCCGGTCCAGGGAGGACCTGGCTTGGCAGTTCGGGCTGGACTGTTCCCATGAGCCACAGGGTCAAGACTGATTTGCAGATGGCCAGGTCTAAACTGGGGTGGCATGGTGAGCAAAATAATGTTTAATTTAACCCAGATCTCTTGACTGGGGGTGAATGTTTTGATTTGTTCTGCATTCCGTCCATCAATTGTGTGTCTTTTGTTTTCTCGCCCTATGTGCGCCGGGTATGCCCAGATGTGGGTCCCGGGCTCACTGTGCCACTGGAATCAAGGTATCCTGGCTGAAGAGGGGTGAAACCCCGAAACTGGTCCTAGGATGCTTGATTCTGGTCCAGGGAGGACCTGGCTTGGCAGTTCAGGCAGGAATGTTCCCATGAGACACAGGGTCAAGACTGATTTGCAAATGGCCAGGTCTAAACTGGGTTGGCATGGTGAGCAAAAGAACAATGGATTTAACCCAGATCTCTTGACTAGGGGTGAATGTTTTGATTTGTTCTGCATTCCGTCCATCAATTATGTGTCTTTTGCTTTCTCACCCTGTGTGTGCCTGGTATGCCCAGACGTGGGTCCCGGACTCACTGTGCCACTGGAATCAAGCTATCCTGGCTGAAGAGGGGTGAAACCCCGAAACCGGTCCTAGGATGCTTATTTCCGGTCCAGGGAGGACCTGATTTGGCAGTTCTTGCTGGACTGCTGTCATGAGACACAGGGTCAAGACTGATTTGCATATGGTTAGGTCTAAACTGAGGGTCATGGTGAGCAAAAGAATGATGGATTTAACCCAGATCTCTTGACTGGGGATGAATGTTTTGATTTGGTCTGCATTCGGTCCATCAATTGTGTGTCTTTTGCTTACTCGCCCTAAGTGTGCCAGGTATGCCCAGACGTGGGTCCCAGGCTCACTGTGCCACTGGAATCAAGCTATCCTGGCTAAAGGGGGGTGAAACCCTGAAACCGGTCCTAGGAGGCTTGTTTCCATTCCAGGGAGGACCTGGCTTGGCAGTTTCGGCTGGACTGTTCCCATGAGGCACAGGGTCAATACTGATTTGCATAGGGCCAGGTCTAAACTGGGGTGGCATGGTGAGCAAAAGAATGATGGATTTAACCCAGATCTAGTGACTGGGGGTGAATGTTTTGATTTGTTCTGCATTCCGCCCATCAATTGCGTGTCTTTTGCTGTGAGTGGAGGCACACTTCTCTAAGTGGTTGTGTGAGTGGGTGCATAAGTGACTCAGTGTGTCTGTGAGTGGGTGTGAAAGTGACTGAATAGGTATGTGACTGCATGTGCGAGTAGCTGAGCAGCTGTGTGAGTAGGTGCATGCATGTCAGAGTGGGTCTGTGAGTGGGTTTGTGAGTGTCTCAGTGGGTCTGTGAGTTGGCACCTGTTAAGAATGATGGTCTCTGGTTGAAAGTGGTTTGCACACTGTCCAAACATGAACCCTCACTCTTGTCAGTGTAAGTAACTTATACCCTCAGAATAACATGTGCTCACCCTCTTGGTAGCTTGGCAATAGCAGTCAGGCTTATCCCATGAGGAAATGTGTAAAACTTTTTTACATACACACAGTAACACTGTGAAAATACCATAAAATTACTCCACATCAGTTTAGGGAAATAGCTAATATTTACCAGGGTAAAACAAGACCAACATGATAAAAATCCATCATACACAAGTAGAAATATGAATTCTCAAAGTTTAAATTGAGTTCTAGCACTTAGAATCCCAATAGCTCCAACAAGGGCCATAACAACGTGGTTGATGAAGTCAAATCTCAAAGTTTGGGGCGGATTGCGATGGAGCACAGGCTGGCTATAGAGTCATACAGATCCAGGTTACAGTATCTTGGAAAACTATGACAAAAAAGTTGTTGCAAGGTGCCAGGGTGGTGTGGCATCATTGAGGCTGCTGCAACATTGGTTCCTGACTGTCAGTGCAAGTCGGTGGCACGTCGGTGCTCGGGACAGTGCATTACACAAAGGAGGTGATTCATCATTGAAGTAAGTGAGACATCAGTTTCTGGAGGTGGTGCAAGGTCGTTGTACTGGTAACGTTCTGGATGTTGCAAGGCACAGGGGAGGTGATGCAGCATTGGTTGTGAGACATCGGTTCCGCTGGCGGTGCACAGTCAATCAAGTGTTTGAGTCAACCCACGTGGCAGTGATTTCACAGTTTCGATGTCACACTACAGGGTCACTGGTGCAGCAGTGGAATCGGAGTTGTGTACCACGTATTCAGTGACATGCTGCTCAAATCCCCCTCTTTGGCAGTCTGCATTGTAAGTCCTGTTGTTGCGTTGAGTGGAGTCCACGACTCTGGTGCAGATACCCATGTAGTGTAAGAGAGCGGCACCAGGTTCGAAGTCACACTTGAAGTCAATGTGCTGTTTTTTTCTTGCTGTACACAGCAAAATCACTTCCAAGGACCCAGGAACTGGATTTGGCAACACTTGGTGGAGCACGGCTCTCAGCAAGAAAGCCCACCTGCGGCAGATGAAGTTTTTGACGGCCCTGAGACTTTTTAACAGTAGGCAGGCTCAGATCAAGCCCTTGGAGAACCTCAGAAAGCAGGATATAGAAAGCAAAGTCCAGTCCTTATGATCCGAGGACAGAAGCAGCAAGCAGCAGGCCTGCACTGCAAAGAAAACAGCAACGTGGCAGTCCCTCCTGAAGCAACACAGCTCTTCATCCTGGCAGAATGTCCTCTGTCCAGAAGTGTATATGGTGTCAGAGGTCCAGTACTTACATCGATTTCAACATTTGAAGTAGCAATCTTGAAAGGAGTGTCTTTGTATTGAACAAGACCCTGACCTTCCTTTCCCTGGCTCCAGATACACTACAAGGGTGTAGAGACTGCTTTGTGTGAGGACAGGCACAACCCTAATAAGGTGTATGTGTGGACTCCTCCCACCACTCCAGCTCAGGGAGGCTCATCAGCCTGTTGATGGGCCATCAGGATATGCAGGAAACACTATAGCTCCCTTTGTGTGGGACTGTCAAGAGCGAATTCACAAAGCCTAATTGTCTTCCAACACAGACTTGTATTCAGAGACAGTCAGAGGCACAGAATGGTTAAAGTACACAAATACCAACTTTCTAAAAGTGGAATTTTCAGATCTGCAAATAAAAAACCACCTTCACTAAAAGATGATTTTTTTAATTGTGAGTTCAGAGACATCAAGCTCCAATCTTCTATCAGCTCCCAATTGGAAGATAGACGTGGAAGATGTTACTAGGGAGCTCTATTTTTACCTATGAGAGGGATAGCCCCAGTTGTAGTAAAAAACGCAATTAAACATATTTCACTACCAGGACATAGAAAACATCACAGTACATGTCCTACCTTTTAAATACGCTGCACCCTGCCCATGGGGCTACATTGGGCCTACCTTAGGGATTCCTTACATGCAATAAAAGGGAACGTTTGGGCCTGGCAAGTGAGTGCACTTGCCGGGTCAAAATGGCAGTTTAAACTGCATACACAGACACTGGGGTGGAAGGTCTGAGACATGTTTGCAGAGTTACTCATGTGGGTGACATACTCAGTGCTGCATTTGACTTACGGGCCCCGAGCACATGTAGTGCACTATACTATGGACTTACTATTAAATCAAATAGTTCAATCGTGGGGAAACCAAATATCATTACATTTTAGAAAGAAAGCACTTGCACTTTAACACTGGTCAGCAGTGGTAAAGTGCCATGAGTCCTAAAACCAGTAAGGATGAAATTTAGCACACAGTCAAAAACAGGAGGCCAGATGCACAGTGAGTGGGTGCATGAGACTCTGAGAGGGTCTGTGAGTGGGTGAATAAGTGTCTCATTGGGTCTATGAGTGGGTATGTCAATATCTGAGTAGGTCTGTGAGTGGGTGTGTGAATGTTTTAGTGTGTCTGATTGGGTACATGAGGGTCTGACTGGGTGTGTGAGTGTCACAGAGGGTCTTTGATTGAGTATGTGAGGGTTTGACAGGGTGTGTGAGTGGGTGCATGAGTATCAGAGTGGGTTTGTAAGTCGATGGATAAGTATCTGAGTGAGTGTCTGAGTCTTTTTTTTAAATGTATTTAATGATAGAATCTTCAAATCTGAACTTAAACAGGGGGACCATGCTGAGCCCCGCGAAGGATTCACGTATATTCACATGTGGCATTTAAAAAAATATTTTCTGGCATGTTCTTCCCACCAGAGGTCTCACATAGACCCCTAAATATCTCTCAGGGGTTCAGGGTAACTCTACTCTGCCCCCTTCCACTACATTACATAATTTATTTCTCTGCCGAGGAGCGTTCCCTGGTGTGTAAAATGGCAGCCACAATTTTCCAATCAGGATATGGCCTGCCAATCACAGCTGTACTGCTGGCGCATGAATCCGCAAACAATTCACAAAGTATTTGCACCTCTAGATATCCAAATTTGGATTTCCTTTAACATCTCCAAAGCTTCTGAATGGATTTACACCAAATAACAAAAGGCGTGATCTCCGGAACAAACTCTACCTTTCTGACAAATTGTATGCAATTCCATCCAGGATACCATTTAATAACTTTCCAGAAATAGACTTTACTCTCTCTCTCTGTCTCTCTCAATCTATATCGCAAGAAATAATATAGCATATGTATTTATCTATATATATAATTATAGATAGATAGATAATTATATTTGTCATGGTATTAAATTTGTAAAGTGTATGTTTACCTTAAGGTATTCTGTCACTGACTGCTCTAGACCACGAAAGGTTCACCCTTAATTTCTAAAAATCCATGTTTTAAGCTCAGTTCTAAAGGAAAGCAGGGTAGGCAGAACCCTTATTTGGGGGGGGGGGCAGAGTTTATTTGTCTACGTGACAAAACTTCTTCCACACCAGTTCCTCCTCCTGAATCTGGCAATCATAAGTGTTTTGGCTCCCAGGGAGCCAAGTGGTCTACTGGGTGTATACCACTGGAAGACATGCCACAAAAACTCAGGACCCAAGTTGTGCACAGCGTTATGGGTGATGCAAAGGGCTTTGCATTTTATACAACTTCTCACTGGAAGCCAGTGTAGTTTCTGGATTCCAAGGGAGACTGATTGGAGTTTGGGTATTACTAATATCATTCTGGCCGAAGCGTTTTGCACCATCTGGAGTCTGTTGATATGTTTTTTTGTAGATGAATGTAGAAACCTTTACAATAGTCTAATTTGGAAAGTGCTAAGTCAGTGATGAACATTTTTGGGAATTGGAAGGAATGTATGTATGTTTGTATATATGTATGTAAATGTATAAATATATTTATTACCTACTGGCCCTCGCCAGTAGGTCGTTATAGTTTGTACCAGAGCTTCCATAGGAAAAGCTTTTTTGTTTTGCCAATAACTTTGTCTCAAATTAATGAAACTTCACAAAACAAATTAAAAACTTCCCCATCTAGGTTCAGCTGCTCTGTTGAATGTTTCAGGGTGATTCGTCAAACGGGGCAGAGAAAAAAGAGGGTTCCAAAACTCGTTTTTCCCATGTTTTCTGTATGGGATTTTTAATTTTTTGAACATGACTACAGCCCGAACAGCTGAACAGAATTACACCAAATTCAGCAGAAAGCTAGATGTTGGTCCAGAAACCGTTCTTTTTGTTATTTAGTGTAAATCTGTTCAGGAGTTTCAGAGATATTAAAGTTGAAAAAATCTAGCTATCTGTTGATTTATAGGAATACCCTTACCCCAAGATATGGTGAGGAGGTCCCACAGGGACACCAACGGTGTTAAAAGTGTTTGTTTTTATCTAATTTTCAAATTCACGAGTGGACCTGCGGGTCCGCAGGAATTTGCTTAAAAAAACAACGCATAGGCTCCCACGCCTCTTTTTTATGAAGTCCCAAGTGGGCTAAATCCCCAGGGCATTTTTTATAATAATGCGGGGGTGCCCATGCGGCACCCTCCCATGCCCTGGTGACCGCCACCTGCCAGAGGCTATGTGAAAAATGAGTACGGGGAGGTAGGTATGGTCTCCCCCGCAGCCTTGAGGACTGCCACCTTTCCGGGGCATTCATTACAATTTATACTTGGGTTGCCCTTGACTACCCCTGTGCCCTGGGGACTGCCACCTCCCCAGGGCAAATATATTAATGTGGGTGGGCCTGCAAAGCCCCCCCACAGCCCCAGGCACCGACCCCTCCCTGCGTCTAAATGTAAAATTAAGGCTGGGGATCTCTGGCCCCCCCAACCTGGGGACCACCACCTCCCCAGGACTAAATAAGAAATGAATGCAGGGGGCGCGTGCACCCCCCACAGCCCCAGGAAACACCACCTCCCTAGGATTACACTACATACATATGCATGTATACAGACCACTTCCGATCGGAACGAGAATTTTCTGTTCACCCAACCAAGGTTGTTAACAAAGAGTAGTCTATAGCAAGGGCTGCTTCACAGGCTTGTTTTTAAAGACACTTTGCACACACTTTACATCCTCTAAACACAGGTATCATGACAAACTGAAAGTAAACATGGCTCGTAGAGCCATGGGCAATATTTATGGCAAAGTAACGCAGCACAGCACAGCAAAGCACTATGCTGCTCTGCATTACAGGAAAAGGTGAGAATTGCACTGTTTTTAAAAGAATGCAGCACATTTCTAACTTTGTTTTTGTGCTGGCGCCTTTTTCGGTACCTAGTGCCAATGCGGGCACCTTTGCACCATGGTGTAAGAGATTTAAGGAGGAGAAATAAAGATATTTATGCCTGCCCTGGGAAGTTATATCTTTTTGTCACATTTCCAGGTCTACCATTTTTGGTAAATCTGTGAATGTGTCAAAAACCCTGGGAGTTGCATGGGAACACCCACACAATGCCTATTGAATGCCTTCCGAGGGTAGAATAATGCAATGCAGTGATTTGCTCCGCTTTGTGTTACTCAAGATTTGTGAAACCACTCAAGGGCTCGCAAGGTGGCCTTGATTGCTTCATAAATCACAATTTGGACTTGTATTGCACTTGCAACATGTTGTGTCGTGCAAGAATAATGCAACTCCATTTATAACTATGGCCCTACATCTCTAACCCTTGCTCTTCTTTGTGGCCCTTCTGACGCAAATAGAAGGCTGTTTAGGGGATAGAGTTGGAACAAGTGGTCAGCTCTGTACTGTCGCCATCCAGGCCCTCAAGCCCATTACTACTGCATTATCCACCGCATTATGCTTCAGCACAGGTATATGAATTAGTTCCAAATGGTGTTCCTGTTAGCTGCTATGTTCCTTGACAGCATCTTCACTTATACAGCCTTCAGACTGCTGCCATATATAACATGGCCCACCTCTGTGATTGGCTGCACGTTAATTATGGATCTTCAGTTTTGTCTAATATTTGCCTCTGCCCTTGCATTCTATCAGCATGATTTAAACTTGTGATACATTTTAATCTGGTGTTTGTACTGCACCAGTGACTTGTAATTTAATATTTTACTATGCTGTGTGCATGAGGTGAAGATTAGACATTCATGTGCCAAAGTGCTTGTTAGAAATGGGGGTCTCTAATTGGAAGAGGTATGCACCTTTGTCCAAGTAGGGACCCTTGCTTCTAGTCAGGGTACGGGAGTTACACACTTTAGATAACCCCTGCTCACCCCCTTGGTAGCTTGGCATGAGCACACAGGTTTATCCCAAAGGCAATGTGTAAAGTATTTGTACCCAAACACACGGTCACACAATGAAAACACCACCAATGGATACCACAACAGTTTAGAAAAATAAGATATCTGTATCTAAACCAAACAAGACCAAAACAACCAAAATCCAACATATATGTATCAAAATATAACTTTTAGAACATTTACTTATAAAATACCACGTGTAGAAACAAATAGCTCCACCTGGGGCTATTACGACATTGTGACAGGCATAAATCCAAAGTAGGACGCCGACCGCGAAGTGTGCGGCTTCTGGCACCGAGTCACATTAATCCCCAAACAGCAGTACTTTAGAAACAAAGTCTATGGATGGTGCACAGCGTTGTGGAGGTGAGGCGTCAATGCCGGGGGTGAAGCCTGTTCTCTGGTTGCTACGGCAGAGGCAAGGCGTCGAGTCCGTGAAGAGGTGAGGCATTGAGTCCAGGACAGGGGAAGTTAGGCGGCCTCAACTGTGAGGCATCGGTTCAGGTGAGGCATTGTGAAGTCAAAAGGTTTAGGAAGTCACCTTCATCGGTTATCGGCTCCACAATAACAGAATGCTGGCACTGACGGTGATGGCGTGGGTGCGAGTGCTGGCATGAAGAAGGCGATAACTGCAGATGTTGGCAGGCATCGAAGGACATCAGAGCTGCAGTACTGGCAGGGCGGATCTTTGTGCACTTGACGAACGGTGCCGATGGCCTCGGTGAAATTCACAGCATCACTGGCAGTGTCGCTGATGGCATCTGAGTTGAATTTCTTGCTTTGCAGCACCAGTCCAGGTGCTGGTCAGTGGGTTGCGGGTGAAGTCTTTGTGGCCCTGAGACTTCAGAACAGGAGGCAAGCAAACACAAGCCCTTGGAGATGCTACACCAAACAGGTTCACAATAAAATTCCAGTCTTTGTCCTCTCCTCAGCAGAAGCAGCAAATGCAAACCAACCCAGGAAAGCACACACAGCAAAGGGGCAGTACTCCTCCTTACAGATCTCCAGCTCTTCTCCTTGGCAGAAGTTCCTCTTGTGTGCAGAAATGATCTAATTCAATGGGGATTAAGGGCCGATACTTACACCCCATTTTTTCTTCTTTATCTATGTGTTAGGGGTCTCTGAGCCCAGTCGAAACCAGTTCTGTCACATCTGGTGCAGCATGACCACAGGAGATGGAGACAGCATTGTGCAAAAAAGACACTGCTTATTCAGGTGCAAGTGGAACTCCTCCCACTACTCTAAATGCAGCCAAGGTCTATTCAGCCCAGCTATGAGTCACCCAGAAAAGGCAGGACACACCTCAACCCCCCCTTGTTGCTCTCTACAGTGAATGCACATGCCGGGCTCCTGTCACTCCAAAACCATACAGTCAGTACGCAAACAGCAGAGGCACACAGAATGGTTAAACAAGAAAATGCCTATTTTCTAAAAGTGGCATTTTCAAGCATACAATTTAAAAAACATCCAGCTAAAAAGATGTGTTATTAAATTCTGAGTTCTGAGAACCTAAACACCATTTTTCGATCTGGTCCTAATGGAAAGTTATACTTGGAAGACGTTACAAAGAAATTCCAATGTTAACCTATGGGACAGATAGCCTTTCAATAGTGAAAAACAAAATTGGCAGTATTTCACTATCAGGACATGTCACACACACCAGTACATGTCCTATCTTTCTCATACACTGCACCCTGCCCATGGGGGTCCCCTGGGCCTACCTTAGGGATGCCTTATATGTAAGAAAAGGGAAGGTTAGGGCCTGGCAAATAGGTGCACTTGCCAGGTCAACATGTCAGTTTAAAACTTAGCACACAGACACTGCAGTGGCAGGTCTGAGATACATTTACAGGGATACTCATGTGGGTGGCACAATCAGTGCCGTAGGCCCACCAGTAGCATTTGATTTACAGGCCCTGGGCACACACAGTAAACTGTACTGGGACTTACTAGTAAATCAAATATGCCAATCATGGATAACCAATTATAATCATAATTATACAAAGAGCATATGCACGTTAGCACTGATTAGCAGTGGTAACTTGCCCAGGGCCCTAAAGCCAACAAAAACAGGTCAGGAGAAATAGGGTGGAGAGGCAAATAACCCACCAAAAAGTCAATTTTCAACAGTGCTGTATACTTGCTCAGTTTACAGCTAATAAACTATGTACCTACATAAAATAGACAATTTGTGGCAAAGCAATATGCTTCAATACATTATAAAGAAATGCCTTACAATTAAATGGTATACCACAAATCATTCATTTATATATGAGTAAATTTCATTTTGAACTAGTTTAATACTCTTCTAGGAGCCTTCTGAAATTGGGGTTTAAGTAAAAATGTATACTCATCCCAAGCTTACTCTTAAACACATACCAAGACAGTACTGCTTATATGAAGTGAGAACATTTTTTAAACTTGCGGAATCAGCATATTTAAAAGATGTATCACTTTGATCTACATCGAAATGTTCGGTAATGAGCTTATGTAGAAGATATGAAACAGAGTCCTTCAAAGACTGCATAACATCATTACCTGAAGAAAATTAGCAATTAAAATTAAAACCAGTTCTTTGAAATGTGTGTAAATAGAAAGATAAATCAAATGGTGTTCCCTGCTGCCTCTAACAGTTGCCCATTCTTGTTTGATGTGAGTAAGTAATTTGTGTTTTTTTTTTTCATTTCTGTTGTGATTAAAACGTTACTAGAGTACATGTAGGCAAATTGAACTGTTACACAATAAGTAAATATATATATATTTCTCTCTCTCTCTCTCTCTCTCTCTCTCTCTCTCTCTCTCTCTCTCTGTCTCTCTCTCTCTCTCTCTCTCTCTCTCTCTATATATATATATATATTCAATGAAAAAACCAAAGGTTTCACACATGTTATAGTTAGCTGGACATTTCACTCGTAAAAAACCAATGAAATTCCCCCGTTATAGTTAGTTCAGCTAACTATAACTCGCGCGCCCGCAATGCACTGCTGATGACGTCACATATTACATCACTCATGACATGGTCAGTGACATCACTCATGACATCACTGATGACATCATTCAGAGAATGTGTGTTTTTCAGAAAATTACATATGTTTTATATATGTATATCTCAAGGTCGATGGAAGAATAAATGGGTATATAAGTGTCTAAATGGATGAATTGTTTTTGAAAAATTGATTGTATAACTGACTGATTAAGTGTGTCTTAGTGAATACATGGCTTAGTGAGTAATGTTTAAATATGTAAATATCTGTATCAGTCTCTCACTTTGTGTATAAGTGGCTGCATGGGTTGGTGAGTAGCTACATGGGTGTCTATATAGGTTATTAGTTGGTTTTTTGAGTATCAGTGTCTGATGTCTGTATGGTTCGGTGGGGGGTATTACGTAGTGCATAGGTGCATGAATGAGTGACTCACTCTTTGTATGTGTTGAAGACAGCATGTGTGCAGGACTCTATGGGTGAATGAGTGTGTGCATGGGTGTGTTAGTGAGTGAATGACTGTCTAAATAGTGTCTCTATGAGTAACTACATATGTTTTAAACTAGTATATGTGACAATTGGTGTATATAAGCGAGTATATGTGAGAGTGAGAGATTGGAAGAGTTCCTGTATGAATAAGTATGTGTTTCTATAAGTGATTGTTTAAAAGACTAAGTATGTGTGAGTTTCTGTAGAAGTAAGTGTGGCGGTGTGTGTATAACTGTATATGCAAGTAAATGTATGTTTGATTCTTTATTAGCATGAGTGACTATGTGTGTGAGTACCTCTATGGATGAGTGGCATTGTGTAACAGGATGTATACGTGTATGAGTACATATGATGAGTGAGTACATGTATGAGTGACTGTACAGGACTGTTGGTGAATGAGTGGATGTGTATGTGGATCTTAGAATTACTGAATAGGTTGTTGTAACTGGTATTGGTATGTCCATTGTTTTTAAAATTTTAATTTCTATTTTTGAATGTGTGTATCAAAGGTTATATTAGGGGCAGAGGTGGTCTGCCACTCTATCACAAGGATGATGTCATCAGTGATGTCATCAGTGATGTCATTTGAGATGTCATCAGTGATGTCATGAGTGATGTCACTGACCATGTCATGAGTGATGTAATATGTGACGTCATCAGCAGTGCATTGCGGGCGCGCGAGTTATAGTTAGCTGAACTAACTATAACGGGGGAATTTCATTGGTTTTTTACGAGTGAAATGTCCAGCTAACTATAACATGTGTGAAACCTTTGGTTTTTTCATTGAATTTCTAAGGTTTTTTAAATGCTAATTCCTAACTATAACGTGTGTGAAACCCATGGTTTTTTCAGTGAATTTGCAAGGTTTTTTAAATGCTAATTCCTAACTATAACGTGTGTGAAACCCATGGTTTTTTCAGTGAATTTGCAAGGTTTTTTAAATGCTAATTTTTTTATTTTCTTCTATTTTTTAAACATATTTTTTTTTAATTTTCTATCCTTTTTTTAAGACTATGGTTAAATTTTTAAAATTCTATAATATGTTTTTTTTAAAATATTTTATAAAATAAACAGGTAAAATTTATTAGCAATACATTTTTTCCTTTTTTTTTTATTTTTTTTTTAGTACGCGTACCGTAAGCTTACGGTAAGCGTACGGTTTACGCAATGTCCGTAATTTATCTACGCTGTTTGCGTATAGTTACGCAATTTGCGTAGCCGCGCGTACTCCGCGTGGGACGCGTACGCGTGTACGCTACACGCGCACGTTACGCGGAAGTGTCGGGTAGTGACTGTTATGCGCATGCGCGCAAGCGCGTGTCTTTTTTACGCGCATGCGTACTTTTGCCGTAAGCGTACCGTAAGCGTACCGTAAGCGTACGGTAGGTCATGTGATCATGAAACACAACTTTTGATTGGTTGAAACTACTTTCAGTTCTAGAACTCTCCTACACCACACCCATTCCCCTCATTTCTGCTTGTGATCCCTTAGGAGAAGGAGCTGGGTTGTCTTTGTGATACGATGGCAGAACAGCAGAGCCCTTCTGAGAGTGAGGCTAGCACTAGCAGCACTACCTTGAGGCAGAGAGCGAGGAAACAAAAGACCTCTTATGTATGGGATTATTTTACTTTTCCTGAAGGCCAGCAAAAGGTAAATGCACCCTTAGTGACTTGCAAGCTGTGTCAGCGTGTACTTTCAAGAGGTAATCCTGACAGGAAGTATTCCTTTGGGAATCATACCATGATGAGGCACCTCAAGGATGTACACAAAAGGACACATGCTCGACTTACTGGAGGTAACCCTTCAGTAAGTCAACCAAACACATCCACAGCAGCTCAGCCTGGACCATCATCTGCAGGGCTGAGTCCTTCTTCTGCAGGTCAGGTGAGCCCTTCATCTGTGGGGGGAGCATCTCCTTTTGCTGGCCCTCTGGAAATTAACCCTCGATTTCTGAGGGTTGATATTCGATGCGCCTCTTGTCATGATCTAATTTGTCATCGGGAGACCAGTGTTTCCCTAGTGAACCTCAAAATAGATCAGCACACTTGTCGCAGAGACTAATTTTCCCAATCTTTCTTTCCTCTGTCCCTGCATGAACAAAACGGCTCTTTTAAGAGCCAACCTTATCTTTCATCTTTTTTTTATATATGTTTTTAAAAACTTTTTTTATTTTTTTTTTTACCGTACGGTCCGCGTATTTTTTTTTTTTTTTTTTTAAAACACTAAAAATCAATTATCACATTACAAGGTCTTTGAGAGACTACAATTATTATTATTGACTTACCATACCCACTCAAAAAAATATTTATTCATTTGTTTTTTAAAAAAATTGCTTTAAAAATGGTTCTAGTTTTCGAAAATTTTCTATATCAATCTGAAAAAAAAGAAAAAAGTATTAATATTTTTAAAACATTTTATAATACAGTACACATATTTACATATTTATCAAAAAATATTTTTGCCTTATTTTTGCTGTTTTCAGAATATATTGCATTTCACTATAAATTGTGAAAGCAATTGCATTCATCATTTTACAGCGGGCAAAAAAAAATAACAATCTCAAAGATTGTATTAAAAAAGCCCAGAATCTCTTTTTACTTAAACTTAACATTATAGAAATGCATAATATTCTAAAAAAATATCATCTAATATCAATACTTATTTCTTTAAAATACCGTCTGATATGTTTGTTTCAGAAGTATAATCACAATATTATATCTCAAATAACTCCACATTACATCTGGTTCCATTTCCTTTAGGCCAAATAGTAATTTTAAAATTCTTTTTTGATTAAATTGCCAATGGTAATCCAATAAAATTCTAAAGTTTTATTTGTACAGATCTCACCGATTCTCTGTAACATATTGGTTCCCTAAATATTTATTAATAATTTATTAAGTCCACAATAGAATTGTTTACCTTTCCACATGGCCAAATAGTAATTTAAAAAATCTTTTTTGAAAAAATTTCCAATGGCACTCCAATAACATTCCAAAATTTAAATTGAGCAGATGTTACCGATTTTCTCTAAATTTTTGGTTTTCGAAAGTTTCATTAAAAATTAAAAAAGTCCACATTACAATTGGTTATCTTTCCATTAGGCCAAATGATAATTTAAAAAATCTTTATTTTTGAAAATTCCAATGGTAATCCAATAAAATGGTAAAATTGTTTTGTCCAGATCTTGCCAAGTCTCTCTAAAATTTAGGTTTCAGGAAGATTAGATAGGAATTTGCTAAATCAAAAGGCAAACGTTGCTTAAAAACCAATTGGGAATCATTACACAGTGTCCAGCCTTTTTCACATTTAAGATAAACTGTGTAATGTCCAGAAGTAACAGTAGGTCCTTCATGGAAAATTATTGCAACAGTTACAAAAGTTTTTCCTGAAATTGATAATTGCTGTCCTGTAAACTTCTTTATTAAAGTATCCAATTTTGAACCATCAGCTCTACATCGTTGCATCATTAAAATTACATACTGTCCGTATTCCTTTAAAATTAACCAGAATAATTAATGGTTCAGTTTCCAAAGTATCCGCATCAATAGTTTCCATATTTTTTTTCAAATCCAAGGGCAAATACACCACTCTACCTTTTAAACCTCTCAGTAAATCGGAAGGAGGTAATTTACCAGTTTTGGGCTCCATACGTACTATGGTCTGGAACGGATGAACACATTGAATGAGTATAGACTCATATGTATTTAATTCAGAAAGTTCAGCAGGAATAGCATCCGATTCTAAATTATTATGTACAGCTCTGGTCGGCATTCTATTTTCCTCTAACTTGTTGTAACAGTATTTACAAATACGCTGATCTTCACCCAAATCAAAACAATTTTCAAGAAATATATATGTGGCAAAATCCTTCCACTTATAATTATCTTCATTTTCACTCTTTCTGTAGAGATCAACATTCCTAGTTTGTTTTCTATAATGAGTTCTGCGGCAACAAATACAAGTAAAATTTGGTCTTTCATTAGAGATTATTGCAAATTTTGTTATGTGATCATTAAATGTGTTACTTACAGAGGGTTCTACATTCTCTTCCACTTCTTCCTCATTTACTGTGTCCTTCTCTGCACTGTTTTGTTCAGGACCAAAGTAACAAAACTGAATTTCATCAACAACCTTCTCTACATCTGATACCGTTCCTCGGAACAGAGCCCTATTCAATTCATTTAACTTTATTGCTGGACTTTTGGCAAAATACAACCGTCTCACAAACTTTCTCATTTCAGTATGATGAACAGCCAGCATCCTAAAATGATGGAAAACACTATTACACACTTTTCTAGATAGACAAGCCAGAGAATGACCCTGCAAACCAGTATTCTCTCTCACTCTGCATGGATCCAGACTTTGAAGCACCTTAATCTTCTGTTTTATACTTTTTTTACTATATTCTCTTAGAAACTCACGAAATTTGTCAATAGATTCCTGACGCACAGTGCAAATACTACTACAATTCCAAGTGTACACTGGGGCTTTAGGACGTCTCCCCATAGCCTCATCTGCCATCACTTGTACCTCATCTCTTGGAACCATTATCTCCTTCTCCATTATGCAACCATTTTTTACTTCGTAAGCACGACCTCTGGTGTCAACTGCATGCAGCAAACTATTACTTTGAAAATAGCTCTCTTCATTAAAAAAAGGTTCACTACTTGAACTATGCATCCACTTTCCTAAAAACACTTTACAAAAGTTTGTTCTGTTCACTACTCTTTTCCTTTTGCTATGTGATTTCAGTACATTAACCATTTTATCTAATGTACGCATCCTATTCAAAATTAAAATGAATAGTTTCCTTTTTAATTCTAATGCCTTTGCTGCAATGGCTTCAATTTCTTTTTTTCTTTTATAAAACTTAGTCTTTTGCGTATATTTCTTCACATCCTTTATCAAATTGGACATAACTCTTCTCTGAAACATTTTCTATGTATCTCTTTAAATGCTGTTTTTCTATTTATGTAAATCTTTTCAGTTGCAGAAGGTATATTTGCATTAACTAAATTCTCAATTTTTTCCTGTCCTTTTCTTTTCAAAACATTCTTTCCAGTACAGACATTTTGTACATTTTTCATTCTTTTGAATATATTTTTTAGAAATTGTTTTTTCTGCTTACCAGAAGATTTTTTCTTTTTCCCAACATGAGCATCTTCTACTAACTTTGGTCCTCCAGTTGTCTTCAAATATAGGTTTTTTTTGTGAGTTTTTTTAACTCTGGATTTTGTAGGCATCTTAAATTTTGTTCACTGCTCTTCAGCAATACCTGAAAAAAACTAAAAAAAAATTCCTTTATTTTATTTAAATATATTGCTACATTTCTTTTCACAATAGTCACAAAACGTAATTTCTTTGCCAATTTGAAAACACACTTATTACTCTTTTTTTTGGCAAGTGATAATCACTTTTACAGACTGACACATTATAAATCCACTTTTCAGATTTTTTTAAATGCACATGTCCAGACTGCTTTTTCAGACCACCACCATGTGTATCCTGGGGGACTGCCTACACTCCAGCAAGGGCAACCAGCCTTAGTGATGCTGAATGTATTTGCATTACAGACTGAAACCTCAAACCCCACTCGCTTGTAAATACTGTGCATGATTATACATGGAAAGGAGCTGGGTGTGTGCTAAGAGTCTGCTTCTGCACCAAAAAATCGCTCCCCCTTTTTCCTACTAATGCAACTGTGAAATCACCAGAGCAAAACGCAATAAATCTCTGCCTGTAATTCCTATTTGCACACAGAGTCATGTTTTCACATTAGTCACAAAACGAAATTTCTTTGCCAATTTGAAAGCACACTTACTGCTCTTTTTTTTTGGCAAGTGATAATCACTTTTACAGACTGACACATTATGAATCCACTTTTCAGATTTTTTTAAAAGCACATGTCCAGACTGCTTTTTCAGACCACCACCATGTGTATCCTGGGTGACTGCCTACACTCCAGCAAGGGCAACCAGCCTTAGTGATGCTGAATGTATTTGCATTACAGACTGAAACCTCAAACCCCACTCGCTTGTAAATACTGTGCATGATTATACATGGAAAGGAGCTGGGTGTGTGCTAAGAGTCTGCTTCTGCACCAAAAAATCGCTCCCCCTTTTTCCTACTAATGCAACTGTGAAATCACCAGAGCAAAACGCAATAAATCTCTGCCTGTAATTCCTATTTGCACACAGAGTCATGTCTTCACATTAGTCACAAAACGAAATTTCTTTGCCAATTTGAATGCACACTTACTGCTCTTTTTTTTTGGCAAGTGAAAATCACTTTTACAGACTGACACATTATGAATCCACTTTTCAGATTTTTTAAAAAGCCCATGTCCAGACTGCTTTTTCCGACCACCACCATGTGTATCCTGGGTGACTGCCTACACTCCAGCAAGGGCAACCAGCCTTAGTGATGCTGAATGTATTTGCATTACAGACTGAAACCTCAAACCCCACTCGCTTGTAAATACTGTGCATGATTATACATGGAAAGGAGCTGGGTGTGTGCTAAGAGTCTGCTTCTGCACCAAAAAATCGCTCCCCCTTTTTCCTACTAATGCAACTGTGAAATCACCAGAGCATAACGCAATAAATCTCTGCCTGTAATTCCTATTTGCACACAGAGTCATGTTTTCACATTAGTCACAAAACGAAATTTCTTTGCCAATTTGAATGCACACTTACTGCTCTTTTTTTTTGGCAAGTGATAATCACTTTTACAGACTGACACATTATGAATCCACTTTTCAGATTTTTTTAAATGCACATGTCCAAACTGCTTTTTCAGACCACCACCATGTGTATCCTGGGTGACTGCCTACACTCCAGCAAGGGCAACCAGCCTTAGTGATGCTGAATGTATTTGCATTACAGACTGAAACCTCAAACCCCACTCGCTTGTAAATACTGTGCATGATTATACATGGAAAGGAGCTGGGTGTGTGCTAAGAGTCTGCTTCTGCACCAAAAAATCGCTCCCCCTTTTTCCTACTAATGCAAATATAAAATTACCAGAGTTGTACACAATAAATCTCTGCCTATATTTCCCAACATGTGTAACCTGGGTGACTGCCTACATTCCACCAAGGGCAACCAGCCTTAGTGATGCTGAATGTATTTGCATTACTGAGTCCAACCTCAAACCCTTAAACTATTCATTTTTTATACCAATACACCTTAATTTATCGTGAAAACATAGTCCATATTATTTTACATGTTCCTCACATTTAAATTTCTCCCAAAACAGAAACTAATAAACGCAACTTCAACAAAAAGAATTACATTTCTATTATTCATTTCTTAATTTACCATATACATCTCCTCTCAAACTCTAACCTCACCTTTAAAATTAGTTAGTTGTGAAAGAAATGTGGCACTCAAACAGCAGATTATCAGAGCCAGGATCTCTGTTCTCTACACCTCTCTCCTCTCAGCAGAACCAGATAATGGCAAAGTTTCCCTCTATTTTTCCACACATATACATGTAAGTTTCAAATCTCAGTGCTTCCCCCTTTTTTTCAAATGTAATCACACATTTCTATTGGTTGAAAACCAACCCTTTTCCAAAAGTACCCTTCCCCCAACTTGACTTCTGCCTAGTACCCTTCCCCCAACTTGACTTCTGCCTGCTACCATAGCAACAGCTCACGGAACACTGCTGTGTGGAGTCAGGTCAGAAGTTCGCCAAACAATGTTTCAATTCCACAGAGCAAGAGTGCTTGACTTTTCAAACCTAACAGCAAATCCATAGTACTGTTCTTTGGTAACACATTTTTCTGTACCAATACAAAACATGCTTCTATTAATTTACACATACAGCCTAGTTTTTATTCTAGAATGGTATGAAACAGCCAATCAGTTCTTTTTTTTTTTAAAAAAATATGTATGCCTCCATTTCCAAACTGTCTTTCTTTTCATATTGCCATTCTACTGAAAGACACCTCCTGAGTGCATCCAGTTCTCCTTTGAAGATGTTCACAGTGTGGATTGTAGGGCACAGCTATGTCTTCTGGAGTGAAAAGTTTGCAGAGAAAACAGGTATGGTGAGAGACCTTGCTTTGCCAAATGTAGACATTAAATGGATTGGTCAGAGAGGGTTAAAGTGGCACCAATTGATGCCATTGGTGAAATCCTTCATGCAAATCCAACACCCTGACCTCATAATAGTGCACTGTGGTGGCAATGACCTAGGCACTTTGACTGGGGTAGGTCTGGAAATGCTTATGAAGGACACCTTTGCACAACTGTTTTCACTTTTCCCTAAAACTGCCTTTGTGTTTTCTAACATATGCCAAAGGCAAAAATGGAACTGGTCCAATCATTTCTGTCCGCAGATTGACAAAGCAAGAAAGCACGTCAACAAATCTGTTTCTGCTTTCCTCCGTGACTATGGTATGGGTTCCATTTACCACAACAACTTGCGTTACGACATGCAAGACATTTATAGAGGAGATGGTGTGCACTTCAATGATGAAGGGAACAGAGTCTTCCTCTTGAACCTTAGACTCTGCATCGGTACTTACTTGTAGGTACCACTAAAAAATCACTTAATAAACACAACGGCTCTTTTTAGAGCCCCCTAATATCTAAACACTTAAATCTGAATTTCATTTCTTTTTTTTTTTTTTTTTTTACCGTACGCTTACCGTAAGCTTACCGTACGCGTACCCCGTGATTTTTTTAAAAATCAATAAATGTTTTCTTTGTACTTTTCTGTCCTTCTTTGACCCCCTAACATTTGTACAAATGTTAGGGGGTCTGTAACTCTCTCCCTTGCCCCCTGTTCAAGATATCACTCTTTTTTACCGGAGTGAAATACACAAAATGGCGGCCGCCGCTTCCTGGTTTCGGCCGATTCGAATGTTTACTAAGATCTAACAGCCAATCAGAATCGCGCTCGCGCACGCCACCGTACGCGTACGGTAAGCTTATGGTAAGCGTACCGTAAGCTGGCTCAGATATATATATTGATTTAAAGGCTATTTTCTCAGAATCTACTGAACAGATTTACACCAAACCTACAAAAGGCACTTCCTTGACCTGAGGACTACCTCTCTGCCAAATTTCTAGTAATTCTGTTCAGCCGTTCGGGCTGTAGCCCTGTCTAAAGGTCCTATGGAAAAATGCATGGGAAAAACGCGTTTTGGGACCCCCCTTTTATCTCAGCCCCCGCTTGACGAATCCCCCCGAGACTTTCAGGGTAGGAGCGGAGCGTAGCGCCCCACCTATTTTGAGAAATTCGCGAGGATTCGTCGACCGGCGCCAAAGTTATTCAAAATAGAATGTTGCGGATTTCCTATGGAAACAGGGTCCTAACTATAACTACCTACTGGCGACCGCCAGTAGGTAATATATATATATATATATATATATATATATATATATATACATATATATATATATATATATATTACCTACTGGCGGTCGCCAATTGGTAGTTATAGTTAGGACCTATTTTCCATAGGAAATCCGCAACATTCTATTTCCAATAACTTTGGCACCGATTGACGATTTACATTTTCAAAACATTTGGCCAGCTCCAGTCCGCTCCTATCCTGAAAGTCTTTGGATGATTTGTGTCACGGGGCCGAGAAAAAGGGGGTCCCAAAACGTGTTTTCCCCATGCAATTTCCCATAGGACCTTTTGCCGCAGCTACAACCCGAACTGCTGAACGGAATTACACCAAATTTGGCAAAGAGGTAGTTCTCAGTTGAGACTCGTGCCTTTTGCTTAATGGGTGTCAATCTGTTCAGTAGTTCCTGAGAGAATCAAAATCAAAATCACATATATATCTGGACGGAGCCTAACCACACATCTCATCGTGAGATCTGATTGGCTGTCAGCACTTCATCCAAGAAGTGTTGGCAGCCATCTTGGGACCAATATACATGATAGCACCTCATTGAAAAGCATTGCAGTTAATAGAAGGTTTTAAGACTTTAGTTACATTATAAATCATTTGTTGATGGTATCCTACTCATTTTAGGAATTCTGGTGTGTTCTAAGGTGATTTTACCATGTGAAAAAGCCTTCTGCTGGGATATCATGAATCATGTTTGAGAGAAAAATATTTTCTCATGCTTTTCCCACAGAGGTTTGGAAGGTGATCTATAAGCTAACCTGAGAGCATATTTTCTGTAAATTCACATTATCTTTCTCAGTCATGTGAGAATGAAGTCTGACATTCTCAGTAAAACATGTACATCCAACAAGTGCAGAGACTGCAGCTTCCCAGAGTGTTCTAAAGAACAACTATAGTGCAAACAGTCCTACTTATGACAAACGTATGGCACACCTGAAGCCATCTTGATTGGAATAAAGTGGTAACTCTTAAAACATTTAATTTAAAAAGGAACAAAATGATGGGGTTCATTTTGCCATAGAAATTATGATTAATGCTGCAGAAAGAAAAATTAGGGCACATTTTGACTTCTCAAATCCTCTTCTATTTCATTAAAAAATTCTGACATGCAGACTGAAACATGCACTTTGAATGCCAGCAGCAGACTTCCCTGGTGAGCAGTAGCTTTACTACAGTGATCTAATGAGCAACTAGAGTGCTACCATTCAGAATGTATGGCAAATGTGTGATACATCTGAATGCCTTCTTGATGGAATCAAGAAAGCAAGCATTGAAAATGCAATAGGTCTCGCCCTCGTTTACGTTAAAGCAATTCTATTTTGTAAATAGGTGGCTTTTTAGCTATGCTTGTATTCGTGTTTTTCAAACTTTCATTTACATAACATGCATATGTATGCATATATGTATATGTATATGTATGCCTGCATTTATATTTGTATTTGTATAGATATGTAGATTATATATATGTTTATATATGTATGTATATATATAATTCACTGAAAAAACCATAGGTTTCACACATGTTATAGTTAGCTGTACATTTCACTCGTAAAAAACCAATGAAATTCCCCCGTTATAGTTAGTGCAGGCAACTATAACTCACGCGACTGCAATCCTCTGCTGATGACGTCGGATATTACATCACTGATGACATATGTGTCTTTATGAAAAATAAATATTTGTAATATATGTATAGCTAAAGATACAATATTAGCATCAACAGAGGATTGCGGTCGCGTGAGTTATAGTTGCCTGCACTAACTATAGCGGGGGAATTTCATTGGTTTTTTACGAGTGAAATGTACAGCTAACTATAACATGTGTGAAACCTATGGTTTTTTCAGTGAATTTGCAAGGTTTTTTAAATGCTAATTCCTAACTATAACGTGTGTGAAACCTATGGTTTTTTCATTGAATTTGTACGGTTTTTTAAATGCAATTTTTTTTTTGAGAATTTTTGGAAACCTATGTATAAAATAATATATGTACTATATCCTGCATTATGGAAAGGTTTTTTTTTTTTTTTTATGCATTTTTTTCCGTGCGCGTACTGTAAGCTGACGCTACGCGCTCCGTACGTCATAAGTACGGTGCGCGTACGTAATAGGATACACGTATGGTAAGCTGACGCTACGCGCTCCGCACGTCATAAGTACAGCGCGCTAACGTGATACGTACGTGAGGTACGCGTACACGCGGAAGCAACGTCGCGGTTACGCAGGGGCGTGTAATGCGCATGCACGAGTGCATCTTACGTACGCGCTCCGTAAGCGCTCCGTAAGCGTCACGTTTGCGCATGCATACTTGTTTACGAGCGCGTACCGTAAGCTTACGGAGCGCGCACGGTAGGTCATGTGATCCACAAAGAACACTTTTCATTGGTTGAAATTACTTTCAGTTCCAGAAACTTCCCACACCACACCCATTCCCCTCATTACTGCTTGAAAGAACACTTTTCATTGGTTGAAATTACTTTCAGTTCCAGAAACTTCCCACACCACACCCATTCCCCTCATTACTGCTTGAAAGAACACTTTTCATTGGTTGAAACTACTTTCAGTTCCTGAAACTGCCCAAACCACACCCATTCCCCTCATTACTGCTTGTGATTCTCTAGGAGAAGGAGCTGAATTGTCTTTGGGATACAATGGCAGAACAGCGGACCTCTTCTGAGAGTGAGGCTAGCAGCACCACCATCATCCAGAGAAGGAGGAAACAGAATAATTCTTTTGTATGGGAGTATTTTACTTTTCCAGAGGGGGAGAAAAAGGTCAATGCTCCATTGGTCACTTGCACACTTTGTGACCGTGTTTTATCAAGAGGAAATCCAAGGAAAAAGTATTCCTTTGGAAATCACTCTATGATATGACACCTTAGGGATAAACATCCCAGGACCTTTGCTCGACATACTGGAGAAAACTCTTCAGTAAGTCACCAGAGCCCAGCCTCAGAAGCTCAGCCGAGTACATCATCGGCAGCTCAGCTGAGCCCTTCCTCTGAGGTGGGAGCATCACCTTCTTCTGCTCCTCTGGACGTTAACCCTCGATTTGGGAGGGTTGTAATGAGGTGTATAACGTGTTCTGGTCTTATTGTTTTAGGGGAGACCAGTGTTCCCCTTATTAACAATAAGATAGACCAGCACGTTTGTAGACGCTCATAATATTCCCATTCTTTCTTTCCTCCATCCCTCTATGAACCCAACGGCTCTTTTAAGAGCCAACCTTACCTCACAATTTTTTTTTTTTTTTTAAGCTTTCCTTTTTGAATTTAAATTAATTCTTTGCCCTTGGGGGTCCTTCTGAGACCCCCTGACAAAGGCTAGGGGGTCAGGAACTGTCCAGCCTGCCCCCTTTTCACGTTATCCACCTTTGTATTTCACCCCCTCAGACTGCGAGAGACAAAATGGCGGCCGACACTTCCTGATTTCGACCGATTCGAATGTTTACTTTGATCTAACAACCAATCAGAATCGCGCTCGCGCACGGCACCGTGCGCGTACGGTAAGCTTATCGTAAGCGCACGGAGCGCGCCCACAGATATATATTGATTTAAATGCTATTTTCTCAGGAAATACTAAACAGATTTACACAAGACTTGCAAAAGGCACATCCCTGACCTGAGGGCTACCTCTCTGCCAAATTTCACATAATTCTGTTCAGCCGTTCGGGCTGTAGCTCGGACTAAAGGTCCTATGGAAAAATGCATGGGGAAAACGCGTTTTGGGACCCTCCTTTTTTCTCAGCCCCCGCTTGACGAATCACCCCGAAACTTTCAGGGTAGGAGCGGAGCGTAGCGCCCCATTAGTTTTGAAAAATTCACGAGGATTTGTCAACCGACGCCAAAGTTATTCCAAATAGAATGTTGCGGATTTCCCATGGAAACACGGTCCTAACTATAACTATCTACTGGCGACCGCCAGTAGATAATACACACACATACATATATTTAAATGCATATGCATATATATGAGCGTGAGTAGTAGAGAGTAGTAGAGTGAGTAGTAGAGTGAGTAGTAGAGAGTAGTAGAGAGTGAATAGTAGAGAGTAGTAGAGAGTGAGTAGTAGAGAATGAGTAGTAGAGAGTTGTAGAGAGTGAGTAGTAGAGAGTGAGTAGCAGAGAGAGAGTAGTAGAGAGTAGTAGAGTGAGTACTAGAGTGAGTAGTAGAGAGTAGTAAAGGGAGAGTAGTAGAGAGTGAGTAGTAGAGTAGTAGTAGAGAGGGAGTAGTAGAGATTAGTAGAGAGTAGTTGTAGAGACAGAATTAGAGAGTGAGTAGTAGAGAGTGAGTAGTAGAGAGTGAGTAGTAGAGAGAGAGTAGTAGAGAGTAGTAGAGAGTAGTTGAGAGTGAGTAGTAGAGAGTAGTAGAGAGTGAGTAGTAGAGAGTGCGTAGTAGAGAGAGAGTAGTAGAGTAGTAGAGTGTAAGTAGTAGAGAGTGAGTAGTAGAGAGTCGTGGAGTAGCAGAGAGTGAGTACTAGAGGTTAGTAGAGATTGAGTAGTAGAGTGAGTATTAGAGAGTAGTAGAGTGAGTAGTAGAGAGTAGTAGAGAGCGAGTAGTATAGAGCAAGTAGTAGAGAATGTGTAGTAGATAGTGAGAAGTAGAGAGTAGTAGAGAGTGAGTAGTAGAGAGAGTAGTAGAGAGGGAGAAGTAGAGATAGTACTAGAGAGTAGTAGAGTAGTAGAGAGTGAGTAATAGAGTGAGTAGTAGAGAGTAGTTGAGAGCGAGTAGTAGAGAGTGAGTAGTGAAGTGAGTAGTACAGAGTAGTTGAGAGCGAGTAGTAGAGAGTGAGTAGTGGAGAGTGAGACGTAGAGAGTAGTAGAGAGCAAGTTGTAGAGAGGGAGTAGCTGAGAGTGAGTAGTAGAGAGTAGTAGAGAGAGAGTAGTAGAGAGTGAGTAGTAGAGAGTAGTAGAGTGAGTAGTAGAGAGTGAGTAGTGGAGAGTGAGACGTAGAGAGTAGTAGAGATCAGGTTGTAGAGAGTGAGTAGTTGAGAGTGAGTAGTAGAGAGTAGTAAAGAGAGAGTAATAGAGAGTGAGTAGTAGAGTAGTAGAGAGTGAGTTTTAAAGAGTAGTAGAGAGTAGTAGAGAGTGAGTAGTAGAGAGAGTAGTAGAGAGTAGTAGAGTAGTAGAGAGTGAGCAGTAGAGAGTGAGTAGTAGAGAGTAGTAGTGAGTGAGTAGTGGAGAGTGAATAGTGGAGAGTGAGTAGTAGAGAGTGAGTATTGGAGAGTAGTAGAGTGAGTAGTAGAGAGTGACTAGTAGAGAGTGAGTAATAGAGAGTAGTAGTGAGTAGTAGAGAGTAGTAGATAGTGAGTAGTAGAGAGTGAGTAGTAGAGAGTAGTAGCGAGTGAGTAGTAGAGAGTAAGTAGCAGAGAGAGAATAGTAGAGAGTAGTAGAGAGTGAGTAGTAGAGAGTGAATAGAATAGTAGAGCGTAGTAGAGAGTGAGTAGTAGAGAGTGAGTAGTAGAGAGTAGTAGAGAGTGAGTAGTAGAGAGTAGTAGAGAGTGAGTAGTAGAGAGTGAGTAGTAGAGAGAGAGTAGTAGAGAGTAGTAGAGAGTGAGTAGTAGAGAGTGAATGGAATAGTAGAGAGTAGTAGAGAGTGAGTAGTAGAGAGTGAGTAGTAGAGAGTAGTAGAGAGTGAGTAGTAGAGAGTAGTAGAGTTCTAGAGAGTGAGTAGTAGAGAGTAGTAGAGAGTGAGTAGTAGAGAGTGAGTAGTAGAGAGAGAATAGTAGAGAGTGAGTAGTAGAGTAGTAGAGAAGTAGTCAGTCAGTGTCAGTCAGTCAGTGTCAGTCAGTGTCAGTCAGTCAGTGTCAGTGTCAGTCAGTCAGTGTCAGTGTCAGTCAGTCAGTGTCAGTCAATCAGTGTCAGTCATTGTCAGTCAGTCAGTGTCAGTCAATCAGTGTCAGTCAGTGTCAGTGTCAGTCACTGTCAGTGTCAGTCAATCGGTGTCCGTCAGTGTCAATCTATCAGTGTCAGTCAGTCAGTGTCAGTCAGTCAGTGTCAGCTAGAGCAGCTCTACTTACCTGGTTCTCTGGCTCTAAAGCAGCTCTGCTGACCTTGTTCTCTCCCTCTAAAGCAGCTCTGCTGTCCTGGTTTCTCTGGCTCTACAGCAGGTCTGCTGACCTGGTTCTCTGGCTCTAGAGCAGCTCTGCTGACCTAGTTCTTAGACTACAGAGCAGCTCTGCTGATCTGGTTCTCTGGCTCTACAACAGCTCTGCTGACCTGATTCTCTGGCTCTAAAGCAGCTCTGCTGACCTGGTTCTATGGCTCTAAAGCAGTTCTGCTGACATGGTTCTCTGGCTCTAGAGCAGCGCTGCTGACCTGGTTCTCTCCCTATGGAGTAGCTCTGCTGACCTGGTACTCTCCCTCCAAAAGAGCTCTACTGACCTGGTTTCTCTGGCTCTACGGTGGCTCTGCTGACCTGGTTCTCTGGCTCTGGAGCAGCTCTGCTGACCTGGCTCTCTGGCTCTAAAGCAGCTCTGCTGACCTGGTTCTATGGCTTTAAAGCAGCTCTGCCACTTGGTTCTCTGGCTCTACAGCAGCTCTGCTGACCTGGTTCTCTGGCTCTAAAGCAACTCTGCTGACCTGGTTCTCTGGCTCTAAAGCAGCTGTGCTGGCCTAGTTCTCTGGCTCTAATGCAGCTCTGCTGACCTGGTTCTCTCCCTCTACAGCAGCTCTGCTGACCTGGTTTCTCGGCCTCTAGAGCAGCTCTGTTTACCTGGGTCTCTGGCTCTAGAGCAGCTCTGCTGACCTGGTTCTCTGGCTCTACAACAGCTCTGCTTACCTGGTTCTCTGGCTCTAAAGCAGCTCTGCTGACCTGGTTCTATGGCTCCCAAGCAGTTCTGCTGACCTGGGTCTCTGGCTCTAGAGCAGCTCCGCTGACCTAGTTCTTAGGCTCTAGAGCAGCTCTGCTGACCTGGTTCTCTGGCTCTAAATCAGTTCTGCTGGCCTGGTTCTCTCCCTCTAAAGCAGCTCTGCTGACCTGGTTTCTCTGGCTCTACAGCAGCTCTGCTGACCTGGTTTCTCGGCCTCTAGAGCAGCTCTGTTGACCTGGGTCTCTGGCTCTAGAGCAGCTTTGCTGACCTGGGTCTCTGGTTCTAGAGCAGCTCTGCTGACCTGCTTCTTAGGCTCTGGAGAAGCTCTGCTGACCTGGTTCTCTGGCTTTACAAAGGCTCTGCTGACCTGGTTTCTCTGGCTGTACAGCACCTCTGCTGACCTGGTTCTCTGCACTCACGATGCACGCACCCGACTTCGCGAAAATATATTTACAAATATTATAAGTTTATTATAAGTACAAATATGTTATTTTTATGACTATCTTAGATAATCTATTGCCCTAATATGTATATTAAAGACACATACATATCATTTTGGAACATAACTTTTTTTGCACGCCCCAGCACTTATATGACATCACGCGACTCCTGCTCCGCGCATTCGTGACACATGCGCATTACGGTATGAGATGCTTGCGGGGTGGCGGGTCCCGCGTGATGAGATATTAAAGGGAAAAATATATATATATCTGGTCGGTGCCTTACTCCCGAGCCTCTGATTGGCTGCCAACTCTTCAAAGCAGGAAGTGTCCTCTGATTGGCTGCTAACGCTTGAAACCAGGAAGTGTTAGCAGCCATCTTGTGCCTCACATCGAGTGAAAATATAAAAGAAAGGTTCCGGGGGCAATTTAATATAGCAGAGCTCTGTGTAATGATGATTTGGACGCAGTGAAGGTTTAAGATTTATTAACAATAAAGGAGAAATAGGTGAGCGCCAGGCAGCACGACTTCCACTCCAGGACACTAGTAGGAAGTTAACCCTTTCACACTCCCTGTGCCCAACATCACCACTTCGGAGATATGCCTTTAGAAACCAGTCCGTCGGCTCACAGCTGTCTACCTTTGCGAGCTAGTACGGCGCTGTGCCTGTACCTCTGCGAGCTACTACGCTGCTGTTCCTTTGGGAGCAGACGGCTCGTAGTTCTGCCCCTGTGAGTCGAGCAGATGGGCCGCAGTTGCCCCTCTGCGAGCCTGGGTACAAACTATTCATAAGTCTTACTATATGAGCATTGAAAAGCCATTTTGTGATTCAGTCCATCAGCTGGCATCTGTTCGAGGCATTTCTGAAAACATACCGGAGCTCTGTTTGTGAGAGATACCCCTTTAATGCTGCCTCTCCACACATCAGTAGGTAACGCACCCTCTTCCCACATCACTAGCATACCGTCAACAACCTTCTTGGGCCCGCAAGTCTCCCTCTGCGAACCACTGGTCGGCTAGCAGCTCTTCCGGAGCGACTTCTCGGCCCGCACTTTTACGAGTCAGGCCGCCGGTTTGCAGGTCTCTGAGAAGAGATGCAATGGAGGCAACGATGATGCAGGTCGGATACCCAACAGTACTCCGACATCCCACAGCAGCAGCTGCTTGTCCGCCATCCCCGCTCACCCCCCACAAACAAATGTGACAGGAACGTTTTTAAATGTGGAGCCTAACAAATCGGCTGGTGTTGCAGTTTTAATAAAAAAGATGCTTGTGAGGTTGGTCAAATAAAAATCTTAGTCATGTATGGATTTACGTATAAAACATTTTATTAAAACAAAACAACATTTAAAACTATATGTGTAAAATATTTTATTAAAAGAAGACAACAACAAATAAAACTATGTACAGCCATGGCTTGTCACCCCTCGACAATTTGTGAATTACAACCTGCAAGACAAAAGATTAATAAGATGGTGCGTTATGCATCCAGCAAAGGAGAGAGAAAGAGAGGAAGAGTGAGATACAAGGAAGAGAGAAACAGTGTGAGAGAGAGGAAGAGAGAGAAAGAGTGAGAGAGGGAGGAAGAGATAGAGAAAGAGAAAGAGAGAGAGGAAGACAGAAAGAAAGAAAGAGTAAGACAGAGAGGAAGACAGAGAAAGAGTGAAAGAGTGAGAGAGAGAAAGAGAGAGATACAAGGAAGAGAGAAAGAGAGAAATAGTGTGAGAGAGAAGAGAGAGAGAGAAAGAGACAGAGAGGAAGACAGAGAGGGAAAGAGAGGAGAGAGAGAGAAAGAGTGAGAGAGACGAAGAGGGAAACAGTGAAACAGTGTGAGAGAGAGGAAGAGAGAGAGACAAAGAGTGAGAGAGAGGAATAGAGAAATATTAAGAAAGAAAGAGTGAGATACAAAGGAGAGAGAACGAAACAGTGTGAGAGAGAGGAAAAGAGACAAACAGTGTGGGAGAGAGGAAGAGAGAGAGAGAGGAAGTGAGAGAAAGAAAGAATGAGAGAGAGAGAGCAGGAGAGAGAAAGAGTAAAAGTGTGAAAGAGAAAGAAAGGAAGAGATGGAGAGGGAGTGTTGATACTGGAGAAAATCTTCGCAGCTCACCTTTGTGTCACCGGTGTGTCTGCAACCACGGGCCGGGACATACTGCACCCTCAAGTTTAGTTATCTGAAAGATATTATAGAATTAGTAATTGCAGACTATATAGAACTGCACACGCGTAATTCTCTGTTTTGGCTCTGCGTACTCAGGCTGCTGCATCCCATCCACTTCCACTGCCCAGAGGTGTCTAACAGCCTCTGCACACCCAGGGTCATATTATCAGGAGCGGCGATGACATTATCGCCGCTTTAGCGGCAGGAAACTGCAGCAAAAGCGGCGATAATGTTACCGCCGTTTTTGATATTTATGGTCTCCAGTCTACTGTAGCCCATACACTTGCACTGCCCAGAGGTGTATAACAGTCGCTGTGCACACAGGCTGCTGCCCCCTATACACTCCCACTATCTGAAGCTGACTGCCTGCCGCTGTGCATCTAAGCAGATGCAGCCCATCCACTCCCACTGGCCGGAGGTGAGTGCCCGCTGCTGTGCAAACAAGCCTCTCCACTCACCTTCCGCCACTGGCGTGTGTCGAAGAGAGTCGACCACGTGCCGAAGGAACCTCCTCAGCCTCAGTACATGCGGTCAACGGAGCTCACAATTCAAATTGGGTGTTGATTGCCAGGATGGCCACGCATCATCGCAGGTTCTACATGTGTTCAGTTCTGGTGGTGTTGGGGGGACATCAATTTGTGAATCAGAGCCTGTTAGATAAAAAGCAAGATAAGATTGTGCGTCATGCATCCATAAAAGGAGAGAGGAAGAGAGAGAGAGAGAGAGTGAGAGAGAGGGAGAGAGAAATAGTGAGAGAGTGACACTGGAGAAAATCTTCGCAGCTCACCTTTGTGTCACCAGTGTGCCTCCAACCATGTGCCGGGACATAGTGCACCCTCAAGCTCCCAAATCTGAAAGATAGTACAGAATTAGTAATTGTAGGAAAGACCAATATGCAGGAATGAAAAGACAGAGACAGTAATTCTCTTGATGTGGTTTAATCCTCAGAACATGTTTTGTAAACAGCAAGTATAAAGCAAGAATGACTGAACCCCCGTTAACTTCTACCTCCCAACCTTCTCACATTCAAAACATAACATTCACAAAGTGACGCGAGGCAGCCACGAGCTATGAGAGAAATGTCACGCTTGTGTCTGCATGCTTCGATGCTCCCAACACACCTTACCTCGTTACAAAAAAAAGAGAAAGGAATGTTTGTCAAAATTTGATGGTAAATTTAAGGGTACAACGTATGAAAAAAGAAATACTCAACTACTTTGCTACAGATATGGGAGCGACGGACATTTGGCTGACTGTAAAAACTGTCCTGCTATTGGAAAACTTGTTCAAAATGCAATAAGAAAGGGTAATAGCAGGGTATATATGACTGCATAAGCCGAAATTGCTGTGCAGCCTTTCTGCATTCGGGTTGCTGCAACCCATCCATTCCCACCGCCCAGAGGTATCTGCCTGCCGCTGCGCACCCAGGCCTCACTGCTCACCTTTTCGCGGTCACGGCACCCTCCACATCATGCAGCTCCGTTCTGGAAGGTAATAGGTCTCACATTGGGTACTGAGTCTTGATATGGCCATGGCAGAGGACATACTAGTGCACCTATCATCATTTCAGGTTGTACACCCGCTCAGTGCTTGCAGTGCTACTAACTCAGTGAGATGTCAGGCCATATACTCTAAACTCTAAAATAGAGTAGTGCACGTGCGCCCGGTATTTTATATTAGCAAGGTCACATGTCCTGTGACGCCTGTGCTGGATGGGTGTGGTGTAGGTGTATACCAGCCGTGAAGGAGTGGCTGTGGCATCAGTGTTGCCAGATTGGACTAGATCACGCACAATTGGGCTATATTTTTCCGGTTGTGTGGTAAAATTTTGGTTTGTGCTAGTTGCCAGATTATAAATATATATACACTGCTCCAGCAAAGTAGTATGCTAAAGCACTTTATTAGACAAATATTTACTTGGCATACTGCTGCAACATCAATTCCAATGCATTCATCACCTGCTTGACGCTGACCCTGCCCCTCTTTCCCTAAAGTAGCAATATTGGGCTAGTTTGGGCTACTTTTTAGTTGGCTTTGGGCAATAGAAAGCTTAAAAAATCTGACAACACCGGATGCGGGTGTCCGTGTTGGAGTGCTAGCGTCATCCAGGTTGCAAAAGCCAAAGTGTCACTCTGTGAGCCAAGTCCCACAATATGGCCAACATGGAAGGTACGGGGAATTACTGACCCTATATTCATCCATAGTTCCACGCAAGAAAGATGGTGGACATAAGATATTTATGTAGATATGAATGTTTTTTGCAGATTCATTGGAGTGTTGCAGCTGTAGCAATACAGGGCATGGAAAGTTGAAGTTTCAGGTTTTGGCACATGGTGGGCAGCCAATTAGAGACAATATCATTGTCGGAGTTAGGCTGCGCCAACATATGTACTTATACAATCACTCCAACGATCCTCACACACTTATAAATTCAGTATACACTCTCCTTGCAGTACTCTAATGATGCAGTCTCTACGTACGTACTTGTATAATGACTGAGAATAAGTTACATAACTAAAGTTTTCCCCCACTGTCAAAGGTAAGATGGTTGCATACGTTGTCCAGAGCACTATGTAATGTGGTGGGGCCTAGGGACATACATAATGAACACACGGACACAGATAGATAGTGGAACTGATACGGGCACGTACGCTCGACTCCTTTTTATTAACATGTCCAGTGACGTCTGTGCTGGATGCGTGTGGGGTGAGTGTAAGCCAGCCCTTCGGGAATGGTTGGTGCTGGCAACAAGTACAATAGTAATCATTGGATCACATACAGAGATTCAATCAAAAAGGGTCCATGACTTGGGCTGCAGAAAGGTAGGGGCACCAGATGTGAAATATCACACAAAAGATTCTATCATAAAGGGTCCATGAGTTGTGGTGCACTGAGGTAGGGGCATCTGAAGCATTCAGCGTGTGCACAGCCAGCGATGATGCGTGGTGCGGGCCGGCCGCACTGGGAGCAATGTCTCTTGCCTACTGGACTGCGTCATCTGCAATTGCGACTTGATCTGAATTGTGAGCCCTGCTGTCTGAAGTGTAGATCGAAGGCAGTAGTCAGCTCTGACATCTAGGTATGCTTTTTGTCACTTCCTCCTGACAAAATCGGAGGACATAGAGTACAGTTCACTCTGCAATTAATAAATCAAAACTGAATTTGAAATATGAGCTCTGCTGTCCACAGTGTAGACTGCCATTCAGTGTTCATTTGGACTTGCAAGATCAATTTGATCATTGTAGTAAAGCTATAACTGATATAAAAGAAGTTCTTGAAGCAAGGATACTAAAAGGATATTGAGTAGGTTTCAGGGATGCTGTAGTTAGTTGCCTACTGGACTCTTGCGATGATGTGTGGTCCGGGAGGGCCGCAATGGTAGCAATGTCTTTTGTTTAATAAATTCTGCCTTAATGAGGCCACGTGGCATTGACTTGTGGTGCACTGAGTTAGTGGTACCTCTGGCGCTCAACGTGTACACAGCCTGCGATGATGCGTGGTCTTGGTGGGCCGCACTAAGAACAATGTGTCTTGCCTACTGGACTGCATCATCTGCAATCGCCACTCCATCTGAATTGTGAGAACTGCTGTCCGCAGTGTAGATCGAAGGCAGTAGTCTGTACAGACATAAGTCTGCGGTGCTGTGCTGCTGTGTTCACAGGGGGCCTGTATCGAGGAGGCCCACGGTCATGGCAGCAGCCACGTGGCAGGTTGAGGGCCGCTGCTCTGGCAGATGAGTTGGCCTTCACACAAGTGAACCATGCCCAGAGTCCCGGCCTATTTATTCACATTTCTACGCAGGAGTGGTGTTTGTTGGACCAGCCCACTGCGCTTCCACTTACAGTGGACGTCGATACAGGTACATGACTGAGATCTTCCCCACTGCCTGAGGTAACAGGGTTGCATCCACTGTCCACAACACTACAAGCGTCCTTCACACATGTTTGGTTGCCACATCTCGCAACATTCAGGTATTGAGTGGCTGAGGGGCCATACTGCGTTTGGAAGGTCCACTGTCCTGTCGGTGGTGGCAGTGGGTTTTGGGGCATTCTTGGGTGTCGGAGGTGCATGATCAGTAGCTCTATCACATGTGTTGGTCTTCAGATGTGATTCTGGGCTGAGCTCCCTTTAACACTGTAGGTAGTCATCCTACTTTACACCTGTAAAAGGCAGATGGTACATTCCTACTCCTAACGCAGCTTATCGTCTGTTTTTGGATCACACCGCAGAGTTCACTGCTCGTTGAAAATATCGGGAAGTGGTGTTTTTGTGTTATTTTTGTGCAGGAATGCCTACTCTGCATATTATTTGCGTTAGTTGTTGCTCTCATTTGTGGCAATTTTTTTTGTGGAAGCTATTGCTGGAAAACTGGTGATATTGCCTATTTTCACCAGGTTGAAAATGGAATGTTAATTTAAAATCACTGAAAAAAATATAGGTTTAATGAACATTATAATGATAAATTAGCATTTAAAAAACCTTTGAAATTCACAAAAAAAACATAGGTTTCAGGGACTTTATAGTTACAAATTATCATTTTAAAAACCTTTGAAATTCACTGAAAAAACATAGGTTTCAGGGACATTATAATTAGTTGCACATTTCACTCGTACAAAACCATAGAAATTCAGCCGTTATAGTTAGTAGAGCTAACTATAACTCGCGCCCTGCAATGCACTGCTGATGACGTCAGATATTACATAACTCATGACATGGTCAGTGACATCACTGATGACATCACTGGTGACATCTCAAATGAGATCACTGGTGATATCACTGATGACATCATCCACGTGATTATTTGATGCACCTCTTCACACCCTAATATAACCTTTTATACACCCACTCTAAAATACTGACTACCATTTTCTAAACCGTAGACAAATCAATAGCAGTTACTATATACCCACTGACTACTTCCTAGTTATACACACACATTCATTCATTCACCCATACAGTAACTCATACATGCAGTCACCCATCAATATAGCACTATTTTATGTACTCATAGACCTATACAAACACTCATGTACCGTCACTCATCCATAGAGTTATTGACACACGTAGCTAGTCATGTAAAGAATCTATAACACTGACGTTTACTCACCTATACAGTTATACTTTCAGTATATAACCTATCCATACAAATAGTAACATATACTGACTCTCTTATACAATCACTGACACAAGCACACACTCATTTATACATCCACTTTCACAATTACTCACTATCACATAGAGTCATTTATATACTCCAACACTCCGTTTGTTCAAATAATTTTATTCGATTCTCTTGAATCATAAAAGTGGTCCATACATACATAAAACAATTTTTTAAATCTTCTATACAAAAATTGGGGTGAGTTCATGTCAAAGTTCTTAATGTTACAGATAACATTCTTGATAAGATGCAACATTCCATCAAGTTAATTCTACAGTAACAATTCATACCTTTTTCTAATTGACAATGCAGTTCTAATGAAGTTGAGCACAGCACTATAAATTACAGAAGTGGACAACGAGAGTAAATAATTAAAACCTTCTTGATAAGAACATGGACGAATTTCCTTTAAAAGAGGCTTAAGAAAGCGTACCCTAATATCTTTATAAAGTGTGCAAAAGAGCATAAGGTGCATAGTACTTTGCTGGGCCGGTTATTACAAGGACTGGGAGTCAGACTCTCACACCAACTCACCTGTTTAGGAAAAGCCACAAAAAAGTGCAAAGTAGGACGAAACCTAGTCAAAAGGAAACGAACTTGAGTTTGTATAGTAAAAGACAAATAAAATTGCTGATGAAGTAACAACCCATCAGTAAAATCATCATTTTTACGGTCAGAGGTACTTTTTTCATTATAATATGCATTTTTTTAAATTAATTTCATATTAGGTTGTATACTAGCCGGATTATCATAGTAGTGACCCAAGCCGATCTTATAAAAAGTATTCTTGACATAACAAAGCCAGGCAATGGACAGGGCCTTATCGAAATTCATACACTCTCTAATGATCGCTCTTGAAAATAGTAACTCCTCCGAAGTCCATACCTTTCCCCATAAGATCAATGGGGCAATATTTAGTCTATCTCTGACATAGTCTAGGCCCACTTCAGAGTGACAACATTTTGTAGGAGAGCTAGTTTGAATCATCAGTAATCTTTCCAACACTCACATATACTACCTTTCATATATGTAGTTACTCACACATATACCAGTGAGATATACATTCACTCTCCAACACAGTGATACACATACACACCCACCAAAACAGCTATTTCCACATGAATTAGCCACTCACACATGTTGGCAGAAAGTTACAGACCACCCACCCACCTACACACACAAACACTGAGCCACCCATACTAATACTTATGCAACCAATAAGTAAGCCATATAGACAGTCATGTGCCTAATTATCAACCCATGCAGCAGCTTATACAACAACTGAGAGACTGATACAGACATTCACACAGTTTAGTCAGTAACTCATGCATTCAGTAAGAGACATTTAATCACTAACTTATACAGTTAGTCACACACCTATTAAATCCTCCACCCAGACACTTATACACCAAATCATTCTTCAATACACCTTGGCATTAATATATATAAAATATATTTAAAGTTTACAAAAACACACATTCACTGGATCATGTCATCAGTTATGTCATCAGTGATGCCACTGACCATGTCATGAGTGATGCAATAGGTGATGTCATCAGCAGTGCATTGCGGGGCACGAGTTATAGTTAGCTCTACTAGCTACAACGGCTGAATTTCTATGGTTTTGTATGAGTGAAATGTGCAACTAACTATAACGTCCCTGAAACCTGTGTTGTTTTGATTGAAATTCAAAGGTTTTTTAAATGCTAATTTCTAACTATATAGTCCCTGAAACCTATGGTTTTTTTAATGAATTTCTAAGGTTTTTTAAATGCTAATTCCTAACTATAACGTACATAAACCTATGATTTTTTCTGTGAATTTCAAAGGTTTTTTAAATGCTCCTTTTTAACTATGCCCACAGGAAATGTGCAGAAAGAGGAAGAAAAGCGCAGAAAGAAGCAAGAGAAATACAGAAAGAGAAAACAGAGGTCCAAAAAGATGAAGAAAGGTGCAGACAGAAGCAACAGATATGCAGAAAGAACCAATGAGGGGCAGAAAGAGGCCATGTTGTAAAGTCATCCTGTGCCCCCAACCTTTTGCAGACTGGTACTGGTGGTAACTGACTCTGACTAACCAGGCCCGGAGCCAGTGCTATGCTGAAAGAGACTTAGAATACAGTGAAAAGACATACATACACTAGGGTACACTATGGGTTGGGGTACCCCTGTGATTGGCATGACCTCCTCTGTAAGGCCCTAGTACATCGGGCAGGGGTATTAAAACTACCTCTAAGTCAGAGGTGCAGAAAGAGGGAAACAGCAATATCCCAGGGGTGGGCAAACCCGCGATATTGCAGGAGCCTGCCGTGGGGGGTGATGGTCCCCAGAGCCATCAAGGGCTCCAGCTCCCCTTGCCACATGGCCCCCTCCCGTGACAAAAATGAGGCCAGGCCCCGGGATGGGGTCCCCGGGGCAGAAGTGGCCCAGGGAAGGGAGGCCAAGCAGCCCCTTTCTGTTTTTTAATGAAAAAAATGCTCGGCCCTGGGGATGGGGTCCAATAAAGGGAAGGGGGCCAGACAGCCCCCCTTCCAAAAAACAAAATTTAAAAAAAGCTGGCATATTGCTGATGCCCTGCCCCCACCTGCACCTCTCTGCAAAAGTGCCTCCTGGTGCTTTCTAAGCTGGGGGATTAGGTTCCCTTCATTCCATAGGGTTCCTGGGGGCCAACTAGCCCACCAGATACCACCAGTAAGCCCCACAAGGTGGGATTCCTGAGAGGTGGTCTGAGGCCACGCCCCTTTTTACACCACTCTGCAAACATGCCTCTTGGTACAATGCTGGTGGGGTGATGAGGTCCTCTTGTGTCCTGAGAACCTCAGGACACAAGTGGACTTCATCCCCCGAGCAGCAGTGCACCAGGCAGCAGGTTTACAGAGTGGTGTAAAAAGGGGGCGTGGCCTTGGACCGCTCTCAGCAGTCCAGCTGTGTGGGGCTTACTGCAGGTACGTAGAGGGCTAGTTGGCCCCCAGAGACCCTCAGGAGGCAAGAGAACTTCATCCCCCAACAAAGAGCACACAAGGAGGTGCGTTTGCAGAGTGGTGGAGAAAGGAAGTGTGGCCTGTGTCCACCTCTCAGCAATCCCACTGTGTGGTGCTTACTGGAGGTAAGAGGTAGCTAGTTGGCCCCAAATTACCCCCACCAGCGAAGGTGACTTTAATCCCCATCCAAGAACGTGCCAGGTAGTGCTTTTGCAGAGTGGTGGGAAAAGGGGGCTTGGCCTGCTATCAGAACTTATCAATCCCTCTATTCATGGGACTTACTGGAGGTAATAGAGGGGTGGTTGGCCCCCAAGGTTGTCCTTGGAGACCAACTACCTCTCCTAGTACCTCAACTAAGTCCCACACAGTGGGATTGCTACGAGGTCTTCGGAGGCCATGCCCCACTTTTCTCCACCACTCTGCAAACATGCCTCCTGGCACAGTACTGGTTGGGGGATGAAGTCCACTTTACTCTTGAGGGACTTTGGGGGCCAAGAAGCCCTCCTAGTACCTCCTGTAAGTCCTACGCAGTGGAATTCCTGAGCGCCGATCAGAGGCCCAGCCCCCTTTCTGCACCACTCTGCGAACGCGACTACCAGTTAAAGAAGCATTTTAATATAATAGGTCTGGCATGTGCGAGAGTTAGAGCTATTGGTGTTGTAAATGTAAAATATGTGTTATGTTTGGCAGTGAAATTTTGTGAATAGAAAGTATGTGGTATTTAGTGTATTGGAATTATGTGGAGTGGGATTATGTGTTTTGGAGAGTAATTATGTGGTTTTGTAGTCTGTGTTGTGGAGTGGTAACCTCAGGTTTAGTCTTCCTCGTTTTTATAGAAGTTAAACAATAAACTCAATGAGACACAAAATACAGAAGAAACCACTAAGGGGCACTCCTGGACATAGTCGGATGTATGAGCAGGGCCACTGGAATTCTGTGACTGTTCGGCTGCACCGACTTTCGCACAAATAATACATTTTCCGCATTTTCCGCATTATCCACATAATCCATCATCTGTTGCCTAATCTGCAGATTTTAACTAAAGAAGCCTTGTTTCCAGCTCAAATGGCTCAAACATTATAAAAAATGCAGTGACAAGTGTTACAGTGTGGTGGAAGGTCCTTTGCAAACCTATAATGGTCACCTGTTACTTATTGCTAAATGTGGGTGTTAAATTGGTTCCAATGGTGTCCAAACCACTCTTGCTTCTTTCTGCATCTCTCTTGCCTATTTATGCATTTCTGTTGCTTCTTTCTGCACCTTTCTTTCTTTTTCTGCACTTCTCTTGCCTCTTTCTGTGAATCCCTTCTACTTTCTGCAGCTCTTTTGCTTCTTTCTGCACCTCACTTGTTTCTTTGTGCACCTCTCTTGAGTCTTTCTGCACCTCTCGTGCCTCTTTATGCACCCCTTTTCTCTCTTTCTGGATCCCTCTTGCCTCTTTCTGCACCTCTGTTCCTTGTTTCTGCAATTCTTTTGTTTCTTTCTGCACCTCGCTTGCTTCTTTATGCACCCCTGTTGGCTCTTTCTCCACCCCTGTTCCACTTTTTTGCATCTCTGTTGCTCCTTTCTGCACTTCTCTTGTCTCTTTCTCCACCTTTCTTCCCTCTTTCTGCACCTCCGTTGCTTCTTTCAGTACATCACTCACTTCTTTCTGCACCCCTCATGCCTCTTTCACACCCCTATTCCCGCACCCCTCTTGCCTCTTTCTAAACCTCTGTTCCTTCTATCTGTACTTCTTTTGTTTCTTTGTGCACCTCTCACTTCTTTCCGCACCCCTTTTGCCTCGTTCTGCACTCCTCTCTCCTCTTTCTCCATACCTCTTCCCTCTTTCTGCACCTCTGTTCCTTCTTTCTGCACTTCTTCTGTTTCTTTCTATAGCTCGCCTGCTTCTTTCTGCACCCCTTGCCTTATTCTGTACCCATCCAACCTCTTGCTGCACCCCTGTTCCCCCTTTCTACATCTCTGTTGCTTCTTTATGCACTTCTCTTGTCTTTTTCTCCACCCCTTCCCTCTTTCTGCGAATCTGTTGCTTCTTTCTGCACCTCTCTATCTTCTTTTTATACCCCTCGTGTCTCTTTCACACCCCTCTTCCTGCACCCCTCTTGCCTCTTTCTGCACCTCTGTTCCTTCTTTCTGCACTTCTCTTGCTTCTTTCTATACCTGTGTTGCTTCTTTCAGCAATTCTCTTGCCACTTTCTGTACTTCTCTTCCTCGTTTCTGTACCTCTCTTGCATCTTTCTGCACCTCTGTTGTCTCTTTCTGTACCTCACTTGCTCCTTTCTGTACCCCTCTTGCCTCTTGCTGCACCCCTCTTTCTGCACCCTTCTTGCTTGTTTCTGCACGCTTCTTCCCTTTCTTGCATCCCTCTTGCCTCTTTCCGCAATTATCTTGTCATTTTCTGCACCTCTCTTGCCTTATTCTCCACCTCACTTGCCTCTTTCTGCACTTCTCTTGCTTCTTTTTACACCTCTGCTGCTTCTTTCGACAATTCTCTTGTCTTTTTCTGTACTTCTCTTGCTTGTTTCTGCACCTCTCTTGCGTCTATGGGACCTCTGTTGCCTCTTTCTCTTTCTGCCCCCCTCTTGCCTCTTTCTGTACTTCGGTTGGTTCTTTCTGCACTGCTCGTGCTTTTTTCTGCACCTCTGTGGTTTCTTTCTGCACTTCTGTTGCTTCTTTCTACACCTCTCTTGCTTCTTTCTGCATCCCACTTCCCTCTTTCTGCACCCTTCTTCTCTCTTTGTGCACCTCTCTTGCCTATTTCTGCACCCTTCTTCTCTCTTTGTGCACCTCTCTTGCCTTTTTCTGCACCTATCTTGCCTCTTTCTGTACCCCTCTAGCCTCTTTCTGCATCTCTTTTGCTTGTTTCTGTTCTTCTTTTGCCTCTTTCTGTACACCTCTTGCCTTCTTGTGCACCTCTGTTGTTTCTTACTGCACTGCTCTTGCTTCTTTATGCACCTCTCTTGCAAATTTATGCACCCCTCCTGCCTCTTTTGGCACCCCACTTCTCTCTTTCTGCACCCCTGTTCCCTCTTTCTGCACCTCTTCTGTGTTTTTCCACACCTCTGCTGCTTCCTTCTGCAGTTCCCTTGCCTCTTTCTGCACCCCTCTTTCTGTACCTCTGTTGCTTCTTCCTGTACTTCTCTTGCTAATTTCTGCACCTCTCTTCCCTCTTTCTGCACCTCTCTTGGCTCTTTCTGCACCTCTCCTGCCTCTTTCTGCACACAGAGGGCTACTTTTAAACTGACCTCAGGCTCAGAAGTGCACACATGCAAGTGCAGAAAAGGACTGCTGGCCTCTAAACTGCCATGTCCTATTATATGCTGGGGACTTAGAGGCAGTTTTAATCCCCCCGCCCTATTATGTACTAGGGCCTTACAGGGAAGGTTATGCCAATCACAGGGGTAACCCATCCCATAGTGTTCCCTAGTGTATGTAGGTGTTTTCACTGTATTTTACGTGTCTTTCGGCATAGCACTGGCTCCGGGCCTGGTTAGGCAGAGCCCAGGATCAGTAAGAGTCAGTTACCACCAGTACCAGTCAGCAAAATGTTGTGGGGTGCCCAGGGCACAGGATAACTTTGCAACAAGGCCTCTTTCTGCACCTCATATCTTTTGCTTCTTACTGCACCTTTCTTTCTCTTTCTGGACTTCTGTTGCCTCGTTCTGCATTTCTCTTGCTTCTTTCTGCACCTTTCTTCCTCTTTCTGCACATGTCCTACCTCTGTAGGCATAGTTAGAAATTAGCCTTTAAAAAACCTTTGAAATTCACTGATATGACATAGGTTTCAGGGACATTATAGTTAGAAAATAGCATTTAAAAATCCCTTTGAAATTCTCTGAAAAAACCACAAGTTTCAGGGACGTTATAGTTAGTTGGACTTTTCACTCGTGCAAAATCAGAGAAATTCAGCCATTAAAGTTAGCTAAGCTAAGTATAACTTGCACCCCCACAATGCACTGCTCATGACATCACATATTACATCTAGGGGTGGCCGGAATTTGTGAAATTCACTTTCGCAAACTAGCGCGAAAACGTTGAAAATCTCCGCAAACACGCCAGAAATATCGCAAAGACCCGGAAGTTTTTTTCCCGCCTGTTCGCTGTATTTTTTGCGTGATCGCGGCTCGCCAACTTACCCATGCGGTTGCTCACGGGCGCGGCCATCTTGTTTTCACTTGTCCCACCCTCTCGCGATGCTTACTTCCTGTTCCGGGTCGCGCAATGCATGTTCGCGCCCATTCGCAGTAGATATTTCCTGTTCACGAACTATTTTACTTGATCGCGTTGCTTTTTGCTTGCTCGGGGAGAAAATATCACGCCGCGAACTTGCGCACGTTGTCGCAATGGGCATGGCCATCTTGTTTTTCACTCTATTGCATGGTTCTGGGGCCTGATTTTGAACCCTCCCTGCATCTTTTCAATCCTGTGTTTAAAGCCATTTTTTTTTAATCTTTCTCATTTATTATTTCTCTAACTATTTTCCTGCTTCTATATTTTTGGTTTTTGTCTACAGTTTTTTTGTTTTTTAGCTACTTTTTCACTCTTTCTATTGCCTGCTATTTATTTCCTTTACTTCTTTAATTTTATTACCTTTTCTTTCCCGCCCCGTCCCAGAACCATGTCAAAGGGTAGTAGGGCTCGCCGTCGCAGCCAGAGCCGCGACCAACTTCCTTGCGGAAGGTGGCGCCCACAAGGGGTGCAGGCACGGGCCTTATTTGGGGAGGTGGAGTTGGCTGCACTCATTTTCTTTGTGCAGCGCCTCCTCCCCTCAACACTGGCAGCAGGTGGCAGGCCTGGGTCCGGGTACAGCCTCCGGGAGCGTTGGCAGCGGTGGAGAAAGGTGCGCCAGGCAGTGTTGCGCTGCTCTGGGGTCCGGCACACCCAGACACAGTTGACGCACCGGTGGTCCGACATCCTGGACCGTGAGCAGGACCTGCTAGGAGTGGTGGTCCCGGGGCTTGGTGAGTAACTATTTCATTATTACTTCTTTGTGTCTGTTCTTCTGCTCTGTGTTATCTATTGTGAATATCTTTTTTTTCTTCCAACCAGCTAGAATGTTGCTGCTTACATTCCAGGTTAATTACGTTTAAAAGTCTCTGTGATTATGACACAGGTGCTCCTCTGCGCTACTACTAATCTTACTTGTTTGCAACTTTGCATTTGCGCTCGCTTAGCTTGATTCTGTTAGAGTTTATTTTAGAGAAATTAAGTTACGTAGTGCTACAGTGACTCTAGTCCACTCCTTACTTTGTCCTGTCACTCAGAGATAGGGGCGGATTGATACTTAGGTTTAGGTACTTTGTCTGAGTTTCTAATTTGTTAGTGGTATGCGGGATGCCCCCTCAGCTACGTGACATGGTGCTAGTATGCCAGTCTTTATTAGAACCTTTAATAGTTTGTTCAATGAGTGGTGTTAATTGGCTTAGCACTAGCAGAACATCAGCATCAATCAATCAACCCAAAATTTGGTGTATACAAAAAATGTAGTCATGTGTCCTCTATTTGACCATATGCATTGTTGAGGAATAAAAGAAGTGGAAATGCATACTTAAGGTACAATTGGCATGCCTGGAATAGGTGGGCTAGGTCGGGTGGTACGTCGTACTTAGGCTTAGTTCTAACTTAGTATTCTGGAATCAGAATGGAAGACTGGATTACTGTTGATAAATAGTAGTTTAAGTAGTCGATCCGCGAATCCCCCGATACTACTTGTTGACCAGATGAGATCAGTCAATTTAGTTATTGCAATTGTTGTTTACATAAGTGTTTTTTGACCGTTCTTTAAAAATATTGTATTTGTTTGACACCATCTATCATCTATGTTTGTCTCTTTCTTATATCTTTCCTGTTCATCAGCACCCAGGGGCAGACAGACAGGGAGTGGGCAGTCGGCGGGACAGTCAGAACACCACCACCAGGAGGACACCAATGAGGGCTCCCCTGCTGGCCCCAGTAAGTTTTCTTGTTTTTAATAATATTTCTTATTCCATAACTTTTACTGCACCATATTTTTCACAAACTATTGTTTCAGTTTCCCAATGCTATTTTTTACCAACAATTATCCTTCGATCTGTACGGTTTCAAAAATCTTGTTATTCCTGCCTCTGCTATGATGACTCTCAGTACTACTACTATCAGTCTGTCTGTACTGTAGTAGCTATGCTTGCCCACTTGGCCAGTGCCACTCTTTATTTCAAAGGTTGTAATAAAACTCAGATTCACCAGTAGCTCTAGCCATTGAGTCCAGTCCTTTGGGTCGTCCTCTTGTACTACTTCTAGTCTTATTGATCTTGAGTCTTTGTTAATCTTGAGGCTTTGACAATTCACAGCAACAAATGCCCAACCAGATTTATTACTATTTTGATATGATAGCCTATAGGACATACTACTACTGTTGTAGGGATCTTGCACATACAGACCTTTGCACAAGAAAATAGGATGTTGGTGATGGTAGGTTGGACCTTGCTCACACACCTCAATCAGAAATTCAGAACCCACCACAATCCCCTGCTCGACTATAGTACTGTCTTGTCATAACTATTAAGTCTCGAACCCTCCCCCCAAGATACCCAACAAGTAGACAACCCAGAACATAACACACCCAACCTCTCAGTCGTGGAAGCAATGCACATGCACACCCTTCCTTTAATTTGCTCACTCGTGTATGTTAGTCCACACCAAATACCACCAAGTCTATGTAAGTTCAAAATGTTTATTTTGAATTGAGAAGCTCTGTACATTGTTCTATTATATAATGCAGCACCAACCGGAAAATCAATAACATTAAAACAATAAACATCGCTACACTTACATACAGTTGGGAATTAAATCATGATAACTGAACAGTGGTGGAAGGCAGCACCACCATCCACTAGGAATTTAGTTTATATAAATTTATAAATGAAGATCTCTGAGTGAAGGGACCCCTCACCTTAGAAGAACCTAGTACTGGTAGTTGTTGCATCATTCATAAGCTCTGCAAAGCTCTGGTTCTTAGAAGGGAATCTTCCGTCTGTAATGCGAAAAATGAAATGGTGCGTGTTTGTATATTGCAACTTGCAAGCATTTCTCAGCCGTGCCAAAAAGTGTAGCATTTATGGATAAGCAATATGGACTAACAGTACACCAGTACTTCATAAAAAAGAGGCTTGTTAATGTTTTTGTTGACTGCTTGTACGCAGCGCTTAGACAGTAGCAGTGTGAGGCAGGTCATGTGGGCTCAAAGGTGTCTTATACAAAAAGCTGCAAGGTAACGTCACATGTGCAAAAATAAAAGACACAAAGGTAAAATGGTTGCATGGCTCGGGCTAACTAAGCAAAGGCTAGAATGACCTTAGAGGGGAACATATATAACTATTAGTGTCTACTCTACTACTACCTGATTTGTACTAGTGACGTATGTTATTTTAACTCATTCTTCAACCTTGCTACTGATCAATAGGGTGAGGTGTATATGACACCTAATAAATTTGTAATGTTTTCTAGGCGCACTACCGACCACCATTGCCGGGGCCAGCGAAGGCGACGCGGAGGGAGAGGATGCGGCAGTTGCTGCAGATACCGACGATGGAGCAGTAGGGGGAGTGGCAGCACCAGTGGTGGGCGGTGGTAAGTTAGATTCATAATCCTTAACTATTGTTGAACTTGACAGTACACTCACTGCAAGGGTGTACTGTATGTATACTGTACTGTTGAGACTTAGGGCCCCATTAGGATGGCGGGCGTATTGCCCCGGCCGGGCCGGCGGTATTCACCGCCGACACAGCAGGGGCAAACCTCCCGCCATCCCTGTAGAAAAGAGTCAAACCCCCCACATGTCGACCAGGCGGAAAAAGGTTTAATATGGTGGTGGTGTCTCTCTGAACACAACGCCAGCCATATAATCTGCATTTTGGAATGCCTTTGCGTGGCGGCATTGCCGTCCACCACGGAAAGGCATGCAGACATTGCAGAGTATGCTTGGGGGCCCCCATGGAGGGTACCTATGCTATGGTACTCCCCTGCCTTTTAAAGCAAAACGTGACAGGCTCCGCGCGGGGCCTGTCATGTTGTGCTTGGAAAAGCAGCACAACATGTATTTTTAGCATTGCTTTCGGCACCGCCAACCAGAATGTAAAAAAAACAGGATGCGCCCGCCACTGTGCCGGGCGCATCCTCCTAATTGTCCCCATGGGACCCCCACCCTTCTTAGCGTGAGGATGGCGAGCAGACAAAGTCCATCCACCATCCGATGTCCTAAGTAAGTATGAGTTGTTTTGAACGTTTGAAGAGTGAACTAGAAGACTAGAATCTCTTTAATTGGCATAGGAGCGGGAGTATTGAGTAACCAATGGCCTCATCTATCTGATTTCAACTCCGCTTTGAAAGTTTTATGGAGAAGAGCACCTGGTGCACTGTTCAACTAAAAAGTGAAAGACGGGTGGAAGGAAGAAGGACGGGCGAGATTTAAAATGTTATGTACTACTGTGCTTTATAGTGCTACTCTACCATGCCACTATGTGAATAAATAATTAACTTGTCTTACTGTTTTTCTAAGAGTATATTTTACAATTGTCTTGTTTTTTTTCTTTTTGATACACAACTACTCCTAAACTCATTCGTAAGGAGTTGGCCGCCAAGGCACGGTGCCGGAAGCTGGAGGCAATCCAGCGTGAATACCGGCGGCTGGTGGTCTTGGCAGAGGAGGAGGAGGAGACTGCAGCAGCACTTGAAGCCTCCTCCAGTGCCCTGGGCCCCAGCCACCGCCCTCCAGCAGTACGGCGCCACCGTCTGGCGGCTGCCCGCAACCACCGCAATGCCATCTCTGGTGCCCCACTGTGGCTGCAACTGCCGCGCCCTCAGACGCCGCGTCGCTCGTTTAGAGGAGCGATGCGTGTCCTCCTTCAGTCCCACCCCACACCTTAGTCCCTGTCTTCTGCCCCTTCTTTAATTCTTGTTTGGATGGGTGGGAACTGGTTTGGGCGTTGGGTTTTTGCTTTTCAGACTACTATTTTCTCCTGGACTTTTCTACGGACATTGGTTAGGGAGGGCGGTGGGTCAGCTTTTGTGGGTTTTTAGTTTATTTTTGTTAGGGTAAATTAAATATATTTTTCTACGTTACATGCAATGTTGTTAATGTTTTGTAGGTGGGGTTACTGTTTTACATCACACTGTTTCCTTGCTGGTGCAGGGCTGCCCATAGCCAGTGTTTGATTTAAATAATTGGCTGACTGTGTAAGACACAAACAGATAGATGCAACACCCCTCACTGATTGACTTGTCCTACTAGTACTTTCAGTCTCTCCTCTAGTCTATGCATTCTTTATCTAGACTCAAAGGGGTGTGTGAAATTGAATTCATTGAAAACATGTCCATTTTTTATTCTGCCTCCCCCAAACTTCTCTCTTACCTGTGCTTGATGTTTAACTTAGGCACAGCAATGGCTTCATGGTGAAGATGGATTCCTTTTTCTAACATGCCATGATTGGGGTGGTGGTGGTAGTATAGTAGTAGTAGTAGACATGGGCAGGGCAACAGCATTTACAAAAAAAAAAAGGAGACAGTCAATCGCCTTTGAGAGACTGTTAGAGGAGTAGTAGAATGAAGTACAGTACAGAACTTACCGAGCAACAATAATATGCTAAAATATTTTACAACAACACATAATGGTGGTTGGGTTAGCCTACTAGACAGAGTTACAAACTATAGTTGTGTCGAGTCACTTGACTAGGCCTACAGCCTAACAGTTAGTGCTGTGTATGAAGAATGACAACAAACAAATCCAATCAATGTTGGCAATTAATGCTGAGGTATATGTTCCTTTGTTAAATAAAATGACCTCTAAAATATCCTATTCATGGGTGGGCAAGCAGAAGAAGATCATCGCTCTGCCTTGAAATTGAAGTACTGTTGCTTTCGCCACATCCGCCCCAGCAAGAGTGTGATTAAGTATTGGTGTACATTTAATTTAGTCACACCTCGACAATAAGTCACACAGCCCGGGGGAAGAGGGTTAGGGTTTGTTGAATGGATGGGAAGGGGGTTTTGGGAAAGGTTTGACATTGAAAAACAGTATGCATGGACAAACAAACGGCAATCTTTGAAGACTACCATATCCATATGTTAACCCCTTCCATGCGCGTGATGGAGCGGTTCCGTCATGCGCTTCGGTCGCGCTGTGCGGATGACGGAACCGCTCCGTCACGGCCCTGCCCGCGCACGAACCCTTCAGCACAGCGCGGTAATCCACGCTGCGCTGAAGGGTTTAAGGGAGAAAAAGGAAATGCATGCATGATGATGAGAGACCCGGATTACATTCACTTCTTGTTCTGTTGTTCCGGCCTTAATACTTTTACAGATAGCAAATAGAAATTTTAAATATTGGTAGGGAAGAATCGTAAACAGAGAGCAAACCTAATGATGATAATAACAACAACAAGAAAACACTGTTGTAAAGATTGTATACAAAAAAATTATTCAAAATATTTAAAAGAAGATAAAAGCTGATACTGTTACTGTGTTATCCTGGTAAAAAATGTGGGCTGGATTTGCATCTCGGCATTCCTCTTGGTCCTCTCGTACATCAATCTTGGGTGTGTCGCCACTCGCCACTACCCGGCTGGAAAAAAAAAGTTGATTTATTGGTAAGGTAAGTGTGCATTGTAAAGTTTTCCCAAGTATAGGGCAAGGCCCGGCCTGTAATTGTAGATGGAAAAACAAAGGGGATATTGAGAAACAAAGTTGAAACAAATGCACAAGTTATGGTGTAGTGCAAAAAGGACACTTTCCGAGGTGGCATGTATGCATCATCTCTACTCTAGTCTGTTTCCAGCATTGACCTTCAACAATAACAGGGTAGAGCAGGCCCACAGTGACAGGCCTGACGGCACGTTGCTTAGCAGTAGCACATCCTACGTTTAGACTTTAGAGTACTTTTTTTTTTTTTTTAAGAGTTGGACAAAGGCAAAGCACATTATCCATTCCAAACATAGCATTTTACAGTTTAAGTTAGTAAATCAATGCACCGCAGTCATCCCACCGCTACACTCTATTCCACTTCTACACAGACATTTGGGTCTGCTGTGGTTGTTGTTGACGTGTTTACCTTTAGGCTTTTAAGTTTTATGCCACTCATGAAACGTCCTCCTGACTTGTTATTGTTCCATCAATCATCATCTCCGATACTTGTACTGACTGACTGTGAAGATCGGCCTGCAGTAGAAGTAAAATTGTTATTACACAACAAGAGTAGAAATATTATTGAGTGTGTACAGAAAGATAGAATAGTAGTACACTTTGACTTCACTTTGTGCACAACAAACAAACAACGAAAACACAAACACCAATTGCTCAGAGTCAGGTGTCCAATGCATGCCATTAATTGTCATTACCTGTTCCTTCTCATCTTAAGTTAACGGGCCGTCTATTTCGCCATCATCATCATGGACGGTGCTGTTGTGTCAATCATACTCATTGCGCAGATTGAGTGAGTCCCCTTCCTGTATTGAATTAAAAGCAATGTATCACCAAGCTGCAGGAGAAGTACAAATTTCTTATTTGCAAGAAGGGGGAAATTCAGTTGAGTTAAGTTTAGTGTGTACTGTAGAAAGATGATTAGTGCACAATTACATAACGTCATGCACAACAAACACAACAAAATCATTCAGTCTGCGACTCTGCGTCCAATGCATGGCATCAATCATTACCTGTTCCATCTTATTTTCAGTTAATGGGCAGTCTCTCTCGGCTCTGAAAGGAGGATAGCTATAGTAGTTATCTGATTCATGCTCCACTTCTTTTGGTGGGACTAGGAAAGTTTGAATTTGTTCTTCTATTTCATCCAATCATCATTCATGAGGGCAATGGATTTGGGCGGGAGATTCAGTATGATGGAGCGGAGGATCTGGATTCGGAGGACTGTACTGTCAAATTGCAGACACCTGAAACTTGTATATTAAATAAGAAGAGTAGAAGACGGTGGTAATGGATTTGTTGTGATTCACAAGTTTGTAACCGGAACGACAGACACACAAATAATGGGGGGAAAAAGGGAGGAAGACAGTAAGTGCAAGCCTAATTGTCAGGGAAGTATAGCTCATCCTCAAACTCTGGGGGGTCAGCCAGTAGTAGGTAATCATGTGACACACTACTTCTGTCACCTGAGCCGCTGTCCTCATCTTACTCCATTGCTTCATGTAGTGTGTAATTCGGTGGTATGAAGTGCTGATTCATTTTGATCATTGTTAACCTCTCCACGTTTTTGGGCGAGAGACTGGTCCTTCTCAATGTTACAATGGAACCAGCAGCACTGAAAACACGTTTGGAAGAGACACTTGCGACAGGGCAAGCCAGATAGCTTATCGCCAGCCTGCTGAGAAGTGGCCATTCAGACCTTTTCCTATACCAATACTGCAATGGGTTTTGATCAATGTACACCTCTGTTGGGTCATCCAGATAGGCCTGGACCATCCGCTCAATGTTCAGGGGTGCTGCCGGTAAGCTTTCAGGCTCTTTTCTCTGTGCATCAGCACTGTGATTATTAATGCCTAACTGTACATACCAATCGTCTAACGATTGTACTGGGCCTAATGATCCAGTTATTGTTGCTGTTGTCGATAGTGATGGTGAGTGTTGTGATCCAAACGCACTGCCCTCAGCCGACGAAGTTGCACTTGATCCTGCATGCCCTGCTGCAGTACTTCTTGTGGGTTGATCTTGCGGGCTTTTAATTAGCAGCCGTTCGTTTACCAACTTACTGGCTGCTTCAGCTATACAAGTTTTGTAGCGGGCAACATCAATCTCTGAACAAGCAAAGAATTTCTTCAGTCCAAATTTTGCACGTGGATCCAGAATTGTGGCACAAATGTAATGTTCTTATGACAAAATTTTATTTTGTATCCTTGAATTTTAAGCTAAGCGACGGGCTAAGCTCTCCACCAAGTCATAGGTTTCCCTTTTGTCCTCTACACATTTGTATGATTCAGACACCTTCTTCAGCTGATGCTCTAGCATTTGCAATATTGGGATAGCTTGGCCCATTGTACAGTCCTCCTTGCTGACTTCACGTGTGAAGACCTCAAAAGGACAAAGCATCTCAGTCAGGCATTTAATTAGGCTCCATTGCTCCATCTCAAGGTTCATGCCTTTAACAGTAGCATCCCCTCTTCTTTTCCAGACATATTCATGGAGTGACCTGTACTGCTCATACAGACGATCAAGCATGTAATACGTTGAGTTCCAACGTGTTGCCACCTCCTGGATGAGTGCCTTGACTGGCATCCTATTTTCACGTTGGATGATCCTCAGCTGCTTCCGAGCTTTAAAAGAATGGCTGAAATGAGTGCATATTCTTCGGCAGATGGCCAGTAAGTTGCTGACTATGGGTTCTTTTTTCAGAAAGTCTTGAACCATAATGTTTATGCAGTACGCCAAACACGGAACCCTGAAATAGGAACCAAGTTTCATGGCCTTAATTACATTACTGCCATTGCCTGTGGCAACACAACCAATACTAAGCCCTCTTGACCACACCCATTCCAAAACCTTGCTGCGAAACTCATAAAAAATGTTTTCAGCCGTATGAGATTTCTCCATGGCGAACATGGCTACAGTTGCATGTTTCCGAGTACCTTTAAAAATCGCAGCTGTGTCAACAGCACCTCGTGCAGATAGCTTATCTCTAACCCCCACAAAAGAGACCCAGTGTGCAGTGATGCACATGTAATCTGTGGCTTGGCAACTGGTCCACGTGTCTGTTGTCAGATGGATATTGTGAACAGCACTCTGCTGCAAAGCTTGTCCAACCAATTCCAGAACATCATGATGTAGTGCCATAACAGCAATTTTTGCGAAATAGGACCGGCTGGGAACCTTCCATTTAGGGCAGATGGCTGACACAAATTCAAGGAAACCCACCCCTTTCACAAATGAAAAAGGAAGAAGGTCCAGCGCTAACATTTTAGCCAGCTTCGCATTGTACAAATGTGCCGTTGGGTGGTTGCGTTGGAACTGCCACTCCAACCTAAGCATGCTCTCAGTGGTAGGCTGGATTACTTTCCTTTGTGGTGCTGTTTTCATTAACCCACTTAGACTCAACGACACAGTTTGTCTCATTGCGGTACTCGGTCGCCTTGGTGTCTCAGCCTGACTCTGAGTATGGCTCTTACTGTGGTGCCACTCAGATGTTACTGAGGAGGATGTGGGCGGTACCACTGCACTACTGGGGACAGGGCTAGAAATGCCTCCCTCTTCTTCACCTTCCACCGCAATAATATCGCTCCCTGATTCTTCCTGACCAACTTCAATGGGTTGAGTTTTTCTACTTTCTTTGAACTGAAGTGGGTGATTCTCCCACACGATAGTGTGGTGTATTCTGTGATGACTTGCTTGGCCTCCGGTATCATAGTTTGTACCAAGCTTACCCCGCCGAACACCTTGCCGACAAATTGAGCATATAGCAACGTTCTCCTCCTTGGTGCTAACAGAAAAGAAATCCCAAACTGGGGAGGAGAACTTTCTGGCACTGCTGGATGTGCCACTTTCAATACCAGATGAACTGGAGAGTGTGCTTGAAATGTGACCCTGTGCACCTAGACTGTGACTTTTACTACCACCACCTACTGAGATGGTTGAGCTGGATGTAGATCCCTGCCGGGCCTTGGAAAATATGGCAGCTGGAGGTAGTGGTGGTGTAACCTGTGTTGGTGATATCCGTGCTACATCCCGCTCAGTAGCAGCCTTTCTGGATAGGGTGAGAATGTTGGTCTCCAATCCCTTTGGGGCGGGAGTAATGTGCGTGATGACTGGCTCGTCTTCATCAACATAACCCCCCTCTTCTACATCTACCTCCATAACTCTAAGTTTTTCTGAGACCTTCCTTTTCAGAAGCATTGTATTGTGGCGTATATCACTCTCCGACTGAGCTGGTGGATGCCAAGTGGCATCACGATCATCAGAAGCGGGGTTTGAAGAAGAAGATGATGGACTAAGCCTCCTTTTCCTTGCTGGTGGTCTGGAAGACAATAGATCTTCTGAAACAGTGGTTTGACTTTGCTCCACTTTGTCTGCAGGAAGCTCGATTTCCTGAAATGCCCCTACGTCAGCAGCAACAACTACTATGGTAGGCTGTTGCGGCTGCTGCTGTTCTTGTTGCGGCTGCTGCTGTTCTTGTTGTGGCCGCTGCTGTTCTTGTTGCGGCTGCTGCTGTTCTTGTTGCGGCTGCTGCTGTTCTTTTGGCGGCTGCTGCTGTTCTTGTTGTGGCTGCTGCTGTTCTTGTTGCGGCTGCACACTTATCTGCTGAGTTTGCGCCTGCGTTGATTGTGTACTACTTTGCGATAATAACATTTCTTCAACATCGCTGCTCGTTAGTAGACTGGCTACCTCTGCGACACTAAAGCCCTTGGGCCTAGGTTGGTGGGGTTGGACCGCTGGTGCTGAGGTGCTGCTCCCAGCTTGGTTTCCAGACAACGCTGCCGCAGGCGTAACTTTTTTGGTGCCAATAAAAACATTGGCCGGCACACCACCAGCCATGGTTAATGGCACTTCCTTTTTCTGTTCCTTCTTCTCACCGGCAACTTTCTTGGTACTGGACCTGGTACCTTTCTTTGGGGCCATCTTCTTCAGATGTCAGGCAGGATGCAGATGCACAACAAGTTCTGGTCACACGTGGACGTGATGTGCAGCAGGACTTCTGTCTGGCTGCCAGTACAACGGGTAGCCGGGTGATGCTGATGACTCCTTCTTCTCTGGCTTTTTGTGCACCTAAAAGCAAATAAGCTAGGAGAAGAACATCAGTGAAATATTGCATTTGTTGTTGTGGTTCAGTTACTTACTACTGTACTAGTGCAAACAAAAGATATAGTCTAGCCATTTATGACTTTTTTGAACAAGGACTATGTTATACTACTGAGTATAGTCACACACTACACTCTCAGGAAGGATAGGAAAGTTAATAAGAACCACCAAAATAAAAATGTAATGGAAGTGGGGTGGACCCTATTTACCTTTAATTTGAGCATCTCAGCATCCATGGAGCTGCTGCTGGCAAAGGGGGTGGATGGGTGGAAGCAGTAAGCCAATAGGAAAACCATGCAGGCCTATATGGCAAAAGCAGGACACTAATAACTCCCAACACAGAAAAAGGCCACCAGCCACATGATCACTCACAAATCACAAACAAGCAGGGGGCCTGGGAAACACCAGGAGCTGACAAAAGGCCTATAAAAGCCAGGTAAAGGATGCATGCTAAAGCACACTGCTCTGCCTTTTTAATGCAACAAAATGCAAATACGAACATTCACAGGCCCCAAAAAGGTCTGCAGGATGCATGCATTGCACACCAACACACACCAGACACACACAACAAAAGCATGTCTTTAAGACAACCAATGTCAGAAAGACCACCCCAAAAAAACACACTTCCCCAACTCAACCCAATGCCATCCATGCCCTAAATGATGTCTAATTTCAACAGACCACACAGAAAACACTTGATTAATAAAGCTGTGGCTACCTGCTCTGATCCTACTGGATGAAAGCAGGCCTGTTGGCAGACAAGGCCAGGCAAGCTTGTAGGCCTAGGCTTCAAAATGGCCACCAGCCACATGGCCAGGCCCAACAACATCAGAAAGCCCACCCCAAAAAAACACACTTCCACAACTCAATCCAATGCCATCCATGCCCTAAATGATGTCTAAATTCAACATACCACACAGAAAACACTTGATTAATAAAGCTGTGGCTACCTGCTCTGATCCTACTGGATGGAAGCAGGCCTGTTGGCAGACAAGGCCAGGCAAGCATGCAGGCCTAGGCTTCAAAATGGCCACCAGCCACATGGCCAGGCCCAACAACATCAGAAAGCCCACCCTAAAAAAACACACTTCCCCAACTCAATCCAATGCCATCCATGCCCTAAATGATGTCTAAATTCAACATACCACACAGAAAACACTTGATTAATAAAGCTGTGGCTACCTGCTCTGATCCTACTGGATGAAAGCAGGCCTGTTGGCAGACAAGGCCAGGCAAGCTTGCAGGCCTAGGCTTCAAAATGGCCACCAGCCACATGGCCAGGCCCAACAACGTCAGAAAGCCCACCCCAAAAAACACACTTCCCCAACTCAATCCAATGCCATCCATGCCCTAAATGATGTCTAAATTCAACATACCACACAGAAAACACTTGATTAATAAAGCTGTGGCTACCTGCTCTGATCCTACCGGATGAAAGCAGGCCTGTTGGCAGACACGCCCTGGCAAGCTTGCAGGCCTAGGCTTCAAAATGGCCACCAGCCACATGGCCAGGCCCAACAACATCAGAAAGCCCACCCCAAAAAAACACATTTCCCCAACTCAATCCAATGCCACCCATGCCCTAAATGATGTCTAAATTCAACAGACCACACAGAAAACACTTGCTACCTGCTCTGATCCTACCGTATGAAAGCAGGCCTGTTGGCAGACAAGGCCAGGCAAGCTTGCAGGCCTAGGCTTCAAAATGGCCACCAGCCACATGGCCAGGCCCAACAACATCAGAAGGCCCACCCCAAAAAAACACACTTCCCCAACTCAATCCAATGCCATCCATGCTCTAAATGATGTCTAAATTCAACAGGCCACACAGAAAACACTTGATTAATAAAGCTGTGGCTACCTGCTCTGATCCTACTGGATGAAAGCAGGCCTGTTGGCAGACAAGGCCAGGGAAGCTTGCAGGCCTAGGCTTCAAAATGGCCACTAGCCACATGACCAGCCCCAACAACATCAGAAAGCCCACCCCCAAAAAACACACTTCCCCAACTCAATCCAATGCCATCCATGCCCTAAATGATGTCTAAATTCAACAGACCACACAGAAAACACTTGATTAATAAAGCCGTGGCAACCTGCTCTGATCCTACTGGATGAAAGCAGGCCTGTTGGCAGACAAGGCCAGGCAAGCTTGCAGGCCTAGGCTTCAAAATGACCACCAGCCACATGGCCAGGCCCAACAACATCAGAAAGCCCACCCCAAAAAAACACACTTCCCCAACTCAATCCAATGCCATCCATGCCCTAAATGATGTCTAAATTCAACAGACCACACAGAAAACACTTGATTAATAAAGCTGTGACTACCTGCTCTGATCCTACTGGATGAAAGCAGACCTGTTGGCAGACAAGGCCAGGCAAACTGGCAGGCCTAGGCTTCAAAATGGCCACCAGCCACATGGCCAGGCCCAACAACATCAGACAGCCCACCCCAAAAAAACACATTTCGCAACTAATTTCCAATGCTATCCAGCCCTAAATGATGCTTGAAAATGAAATACATTAAAAAAAACACCAAAGAAACAGTTGCTTCATCATGCACACACCCATGAGGCCATGACTACCTCGGGCCTACTACTGACTACTACTACCCACAACATTTTTTTTAAAAGGAATGAGGATAGTTACCAAAACAAATTGTAGTTACAACAACTGCAATGCCCCCATTCAAACAGACACAACAACCACTTACTTGTAAAATATCCAAATAAAAAATCCTCAAATCCAATTGCAATGATGCAGCAGACAAAAAGAGTGATCTTTATAGCTCAAAATCCAAAGGCAGAATGAGCAGGAGATGGACAAAGCACTCGGAGGAGCCTGCTGGACAGGAACAGGAAGTTGGAGATTCTGTGGCACTTCCTCCCTCTCCCCACCTTTTTAAGAAAGGACTCCTTGCCAAAAAAGGACAGCCAAATGTCAATCTGAGGAGTTATTTTCATCCAAAATCATCATTTGCCGAAGGTTTCATGCTGCTAGAGCTGATATTCTTCTCCAAATTGAAAATTTTACATGTTCGAGTTCTCGAGCGTCACATTACTTCCGCCGGATGTCGATGGCGTGTCCAAAATGACTTGATCGCGTTCTCTTGCTCCCTGTCGCGTTGGATATGACGTGTTTGGGGTCTCTTTCTCCTTTTCGCGTTCGATTAGACGTGCCCGTGTCCTCACGCTCTCGCTCGCGGTGGAGAATGACGTGTTAGAGATCTCAATCTTCTCATACTCTGGCGGTGCATGATCGCAAGAAGAAAGACGTGATCGTGCGACAAATGACATTAATGTGAGACAGCGCAAAATGGCTACCAACAATCCAACATCTCGTGGAGAACGCCAGGGGTGGGTATGCATGTGTAATTTGTCATCACACCTACATGTGGTGTGTCATGCAGTGGGGGAAGGACATCCATCCTCATGGGAGTGGGACACTGCTGTCAGTGATGTGTTGTCATGGCACTCTCAACATAGTCGCACATTCAGGTAAGGCAATCGCGCGCATGCGAGAATGTCTTTTTGTACAGCACGAGCAAGAAACAAATTACCGCTAAGATGAAGATTGCGGAAATTTTGACATTTTCGCGCTTTCCGCGGAACGCAAAAATGCCAAATTATCGCAATTTCCGCGAGCGGAACAGAATTTTGGCCCAGGCCTAATTACATCACTCATGACATGGTCAGTGATCTCACTCATGACATCACTGATGATATCTCAAATGACATCACTGATGACATCACTGATGGCATCATCCACATGATAATCTGATGCACCTCCTCACACCCTCATATAACCTTTGATACATCCACTCAAAAATACAGACTACCATTCTCAAAACCTTAGACACACCAATCCAGTTGCTGAATACCCACTCACTGATTCCTAGATCTACACATACACACATCCACTCACTCACCCATACAGTCACTCATACATGCACTCACTCATCAATACAGCCACTCTCATATGGACTGATATACCTATACAGACACTCAAATACAGCTACTCACCCATAGAGTTACTTACACAGCTAGTCAGTCATGCAAAAAATCAATCACACTCCCATTTACTCACCTATACAGTTATAAATACACCACCTCACTTATTCATATAGATACTAACACATACTTACTCTCTTATACAATCACTGACACAAGCACACACTCATCCACACAGCCACTCTCACAATAACTCACTCACACATATAGTCATTTATATACTCCAACACTCACATATACTGCCTTTCCATGTGTAGCTACTCACACATGTACCACTGAGACATCCATTCACTCACCATCACAGCCATATACACACACACACACCCATACAGCCCCTCACAGATATATTCTTGAACCCATACACCCAGTGAATCACCCACTCACACATCCATGCAGGGAGTCAAACACACCCCACCCACCCACACAGACACTCAGGCACCCATACAGATACTCACACAACCAATCAATAACCCATATAGACACTCATGTAGCTACTCACCAACCCATGCAGCTGCTTACACACCAACAGACAGACGTATGCAGACATTCACTTAGTTTAGTCTCTAAACCATGCATTCAGTAACAAATGTTTAATCACTCACTTATACAGTCAGTCATGCAGCGACTAAATCATCCATTCAAAGAGCCATACACCCACTCATTCCTCAATACACCTTGGCCTATATATATATATGAATTCACAGAAAAAAAACAAAGGTTACAGGGACGTTCTAGTTAGGCTCTGGTTTCACTTGTACAAAACCAGTGAAATCTCTCCCTCTCTCTCTCTCTCTCTCTCTCCTCTCTCTCTCTCTCTCTCTCTCTCTCTCTCTCTAGAGAGAGAGAGAGAGAGAGAGAGAGGGGAGATAGAGAGAGAGAGAGATAGAGAGAGAGAGAGAGAGAGAGAGAGAGAAGATAGAGAGAGAGAGAGAGAGAGAGCGAGAGAAAGGGGGAGAGAGAGAGAGAGCGAGAGAGGGAGAGAGAGAGAGAGAGAGAGAGAGAGAGAGAGAGAGAGAGAGCAAAGTCTATTTCTGGTAAGTTATTAAACGGTATCCTTTTTATGTAACAGTTGAATTTGCCTACATGTAATATAGTAAAATTTTAATCACAACAGAAAGGAGAAAAGAAACAAACACAAATCACTTACTCACATCAAACATGGAAGGGCAACTGTTAGAGGCAGCAGGGAAATCTATTTGATTTATCTTTCTATTTACACACATTTCAAAGGACTGATTTTGATTTTAATTGCTTATTTTCTACAGGTAAGGATGTTTTACAGTCTTTGAAGGACACTCTTTCATTTCTTCTACATAAGCTCATTACCAAACATTTGGATGTAGATAAAAGTGATACATCTTTTAAATATGCTGATTTCCCATGTTTAAAAAATGTGATCACTTCATGTAAGGAATGCTGTCTCTATACATGTTTAAGTAAGTTAGGGATGAGTATACATTTATACTTAAACCTAATTTTCAGGAAGCTCCTTGAGGAGTTTAAAACTAGCTACAAATTACATTGTCATATGTAAATGAGTTATTTGTAGTGTACCATTCAATTTGAGGATCTTTATTTGTAATGTATTGAAGTTGTTGCTTTGCCACAAATTCTCTATTTTTATTGCTGAAGAGCGTGGGTACGGGCCGTACCCCTATGTCACCCCAACAATGGTGGTACGGCCCGTACCCACGTTCTGTAGGCCTGGGTACGGGCCGTACCCCTACGTCACCCCAACAATGGTAGTACGGCCCGTACACACGTTCTATAGGCCTGGGTACGGGCCGTACCCCTACGGCACCCCAACATTGTGGGTACGTCCCGTACCCAGGCCTTCAGAACGTGGGTACGGGCCGTACCACCATTGTTGGGGTGACGTAGGGGTACGGCCCGTACCCAGGCCTTCAGAGCGTGTGGGCGGGAGGGTGGGTGTCGTGCTATGATCCACATCAGTGGACAGAGACATAGGGATGGCGCCTATCACTCCGAGCAGTGCCCAGACATATGGGGGGTGGGTACAGAGGACTCCCAGCAGTGCCCAGACATATGAGGGGTGGGTGCAGAGGACCCCCAGCAGTGCCCAGACATATGAGGGGTGGGTGCCTATCACTACCAGCAGTGCACAGACATATGAGGGGTGGGTGCAGAGGACCCCCAGCAGTGCCCAGACATATGAGGGGTGGGTGCCTATCACTACCAGCAGTGCCCAGACATATGAGGGGTGGGTGCAGAGGACTCCCAGCAGTGCCCAGACATATGAGGGGTGGGTGCAGAGGACTCCCAGCAGTGCCCAGACATATGAGGGGTGGGTGCCTATCACTACCAGCAGTGCCCAGACATAAGAGGGGTGGGTGCAGAGGACCCCCAGCAGTGCCCATACATATGAGGGGTGGGTGCCTATCACTACCAGCAGTGCCCAGACATATGAGGGGTGGGTGCCTATCACTACCAGCAGTGCCCACATATATGAGGGGTGGGTGCCTATCACTACCAGCAGTGCCCAGACATATGAGAGGTGGGTGCAGAGGACCCCCAGCAGTGCCCAGACATATGAGGGGTGGGTGCAGAGGACCCCCAGCAGTGCCCAGACATATGTGGGGTGGGTGCCTATCACTCCCAGCAGTGCCCAGACATATGAGGGGTGGGTGCAGGGGACTCCCAGCAGTGCCCAGACATATGAGGGGTGGGTGCCTATCACTACCAGCAGTGCCTAGACATATGAGGGGTGGGTGCAGAGGACTACCAGCAGTGCCCAGACATATGAGGGCTGGGTGCCTATCACTCCCAGCAGTGCCCAGACATATGAGGGGTGGGTGCAGAGGACTCCCAGCAGTGCCCAGACATATGAGGGGTGGGTGCAGAGGACTCCCAGAAGTGCCCAGACATATGAGGGGTGGGTGCCTATCACTACCAGCAGTGCCCAGACATATGAGGGGTGGGTGCAGAGGACCCCCAGCAGTGCCCAGTCATATGAGGGGTGGGTGCCTATCACTACCAGCAGTGCCCTGACATATGAGGGGTGGGTGCCTATCACTACCAGCAGTGCCCACACATATGAGGTGTGGGTGCCTATCACTACCAGCAGTGCCCAGACATATGAGGGGTGGGTGCAGAGGACCCCCAGCAGTGCCCAGACATATGAGGGCTGGGTGCAGAGGACCCCCAGCAGTGCCCAGACATATGAGGGGTGGGCGCCTATCACTCCCAGCAGTGCCCAGACATATGAGGGGTGGGTGCAGAGGACTCCCAGCAGTGCCCAGACATATGAGGGGTAGGTGCAGAGGACCCCCAGCAGTGCCCAGACATATGAGGGGTGGGTGCAGAGGACCCCCAGCAGTGCCCAGACATATGAGGGGTGGGTGCCTATCACTCCCAGCAGTGCCCAGACATATGAGGGGTGGGTGCAGAGGACTCCCAGCAGTGCCCAGACATAAGAGGGGTGGGTGCCTATCACTACCAGCAGTGCCCAGACATATGAGGGGTGGGTGCAGAGGACTACCAGCAGTGCCCAGACATATAAGGGGTGGGTGCAGAGGACTCCCAGCAGTGCCCAGACATATGAGGGGTGGGTGCAGAGGACTCCCAGCAGTGCCCAGACATATGAGGGGTGGGTGCAGAGGACTACCGGCAGTGCCCAGACATATGAGGGGTGGGTGCAGAGGACTCCCAGCAGTGCCCAGACATATGAGGGGTGGGTGCCTATCACTACCAGCAGTGCCCAGACATATGAGGGGTGGGTGCAGAGGACTACCAGCAGTGCCCAGACATATGAGGGGTGGCTGCAGAGGACTCACAGCAGTGCCCAGACATATGAGGGGTGGGTGTAGAGGACTCCCAGTAGTGGACAGAGACATGGGGGTGTGTACATCATCCTCTGATGAGCAAAACTCCATGGGTGCATGAAGGCATCCACAATGTGCGACTATGTTGAGAGTGCCATGACAACACATCACTGACAGCAGTGTCCCACTCCCATGAGGATGGATGTCCTTCCCCCACTGCATGACACACCACATGTGGGTGTGATGACAAATTACACATGCATACCCACCCCTGGCGGTGGCAGCACAATACACACACTGAGATCATGCAACAAGACTGTATCCTCATGTTAAACCCCACTAAACTAAGAGAGCCTAAGGGAACACACACTGTCACCCACATTCCAGGACTGATAGGAATTTACAGGTGCTGGGGCAGCCAACAAGTTGTTGCCTCCCATGGAAGGAAAAGGTTGGAGTACCCACAGATACAATGCCCACAATTGTCAGTCAGGTGACCAAATACCCTGCAGAACAAGTAACACATGTGTGCTAGGCTGGGAGTACACACATGCATAGTGTGGAAAAGGGACCATGTCCACATGAAGCCATGGCAACATACTCCATACACAAGTACAGTGACTACCAAGGATGACACAGACGATGCAGGCGGAGACATTGCTGAGCAGGCATGGGCAAAGTTGAAGGGATCCCTCACACAGTAAGGAAAGGTAGACACAGGTCAGCACAACAATTGGGAAACATCCTGCAGGGAAGAAGTCAGGTGCCACAGAGGAAGGAACACTCCTTGGGACAATGTCACCATACAGTAAGAGCTTACATGACCAAAGATTATTTGCAGAGACCATGTGATGGCACGCGGATAGCAGGGTCCTCCCCATGAGCAGCACACTACAACATTTCCCAGACACCTAACACATTATCACCACCCCAACTCAGGGAGCAGCAGCACCAACAGCAATACCAGAAAAGCATTTGTGTGCAAATGAAAAATAAAATGCTTTATTCAGCATAAAAAATGATTGGAGTAGAAATGTACACTATATACAAGGCCCATAGGCCAGTCCATATGCAAATTCCTGGGGGGGGGACACATTGGGACGTGTCTCCCCTAGCTTGCCTGCACAGTTCAGAGTTCCTTTTCATCCACAGGGTGGGGGGCATCATGTGGGGGGGGAAGGACCAGGCACCGCAGGGACAGGAGGGCAGGGACGGACGACTCCACCACAGGGGGTGGGGCAGCGCCAAAGGTGGTGGTTAGGATGGCGCTGCACACGGTTGCAAGGTCTCCCAGCGTCTCCCCTGCACCCGAAGGAACCACAGGCCCCAAGGAGGGGGGGGGGGGTCGGAGGGATGTGTTGCAGCGCTACTGGGGGAGGGTGTGGACAGGGGGGGGACTCAACTCCCCTGCCCGGGGATTTCCTCGACTGCTTGCCGGGTGGTGTCACACTGAGGCTGAGGGACAGACTGGCCATGAAGGACTCCTTGTCCGACTGATGGGCAGGGGAGCTAAGGGGAGTGGTTTTGGAGGAAGTGGGTCGTGAGGACTGCGGACTCCCACTGTGGCTGCCTGTCTGCCATTTGCCCCCTGACCCAGTGGGTGTGCCTACTTCCCGCTGTGTGTGCGTGACAGGAGGTGTGCGCTTGGCCTTCCCTGTTGGTGTGCTGCCTGTGTCTGGTGGGGTGCGTGCATGGGGATGTCTGGGTGTGCTTGGGACAGGCATGGGAGTGGGAAGTGTGGATGGTGCAGGGGTAGGGGGGACGGAGCGCTGCAGGAGACCCACTGCTACCGTCAGTGACGAGTCCATGGACCTCAGCAACATGCCCTCCATGTACGACATCATCTGTGTCAGCAGTCTGGTGTGGCCATGGAGGGCATTAAGCAGCGATGTCTGACCAACCTGCAACTGCTGCAGGATGTCCACAGACATTGACGGCAGCAGGGGAGACAGGGGCAGGGGGTGCGGTGCCTGGCATGGACATGAGGGACCCGAGCAAGTGGAAGGGCGGTGATGGGAATGGAGGGGGCCGCGAGAGATGTACTGCTGCTTTCAGCTGTGGGAGCAGCCTCCGCCCCCTCTGGGAGCTCAGCCTCGGACCCGTCTGCATCATAGTCGGTGGTGGGACTAGACAGGTCCTCCGCCTGACTCCCCTCGCCCTCCATGCCGCTTGCTACGCCAGACTCCCCAGCACTGGTGGCACCGGTGCTGGATCCCTCCTCCATGTCCGTGCCGGTGTCTCCCTCGTTGTCCCCCGACGATGCTGTGGGCAAGGTGAAGAGACAGGAAATAATCAGACACCTGTATACATATGACACATGGGTCCAAACCACATAGGTCACAGTGCATAGCATGAAAAGCATCATGAGTAACATCTACAATACTACGCACATATGTAGGCCCTGCACTACACAGTTGGTTGACCCACCATGCCACTTTGAAACAATGGAGAGCATGACACAACAGCAAAGAACTTGATATCGATTTATACAGAGAAGCTAGTGTCTGTGGACAGTCGAGCACAGCATCTGGACCACACACCGTTGCCAAAAATGGATGAGCAGGAACCATGTCTTTTAACTTTTGACACATGCTGCAAAGCACAAACATTAAACCCTGCCCAACATGACTGGGTCAATACTTGTTGCGTGTCTGTTCAGACTATCATCACACACAGGCCAGACCTGGCAAGGAGACAAATAAGGTTTGGACATGTAGGCCTTACCCGCACAACCACCCCCCCTACCTGAGACAATGTGATTGAGACAGAGGAAGTACTTACACCTCTTAATCAGGGATCACAAAAATGTGCTCCATTATTTCCTAATTGCACTCCAACTACCCCTCGTGGGGCTGACCACACATATTATTGACAAACAACCATCATCAGATAGCTGTACACATACACACAGGCACTGGACAGTGTGAGGATGCACAGGCCACATTGGGTCACCCTGTACAGTGGACACATGTAGCACACTTTACGTAAATACAAATGAGGCCAGGGTACAATGCCACAGAGGCCAACCTATGCTGAAGACACTGAGAATGTCCACAGTGTTGGATGACACGCATGATTCCTAGGAAAAGGTGTCTCAGGGGACTGTAGCGGCCACACTGCTCCATGGTCCTGGATAGATCTGACTGCAACAGGAGCAACTGTCCCCGCACTATGCATATCTCCCCCTCATGCACATCATGTCGGTCATGCATGCTGCAAGGCAGTTCATTTTATGCCTCACACGCCTATGTTGAGACTCTGCATCAGTGCCAACAATCATGGACCCCCAAATGACTGAACTGGACAGGGCACAGACAAGGTCCCAACACATGTCTCAGACCACCCCCACAAATGATGCTGAAAGCATTGGGCACTTGGATTAACTGCCAGCCTAGATTACCTTGTGCAAGAGTGACTGCACACAGACCAGGGAACACATGTCAAGGAGGGAAAGGGAGGAAGAACAGCAGTGGATGACTTTGGGGAACAGAATATGCAAAGCACATATCAACCCTAGCAGTGTATCCATGTGACTGAGCACTCCCAAAAGCTGGTGACACACAACAAACACACATGTACCTACCCCCTTCCTGCTGCTGCTTCTCCCATAACCGCCTATCCATGTCAGGAAAGACCACCGCCAGGACACGCTTCATCTGCTGGGTCAGGTGCCGGTGCCCGCCATGGGGGCGTGGTGGTGAGTCCCCCAACAGGACCTGGGCGATCCTCCTGGTCCAGCACCAGATGTCCTGCCAGCATTTCCTCACCTGGGCCAGGCGCCGACTGCGACCCTCCACCGACCTCACGGCCCTGACGGCCCGCTTCCATATCTCCCCCTTGGCATAGGCGGCTACCTGTGAGGATGACAAAGTGAGACAACATCAATACACCTGCTCCATGTCACAGAGACACACATTAGAACAATTAGGCTTGTTTGAACAGGGCATAGTATGCAGCCAACTCATTGCACCTTTGTCATAGGGACATTATCCTCTGGGGAAGGCCAAATGCACTAAGTGGCATTTAAAGTACACAGGTGGCATGAGGGGTGCGACAGAATCAATGATCATGGCTCACACTGTGCATCACAAGCAACACCAGGATTATGGATAGCACCTCAAAGCAGTCACATGCCCCAGGCCACTGACGCAACCTCAGCGGAGTACACAGACACACACAGGCACAGGACAATCACCTGCCATTGGCTAAAGCGGGTACAAACATCACTCTGCACATGTGCCACTTGACTGGGGGGAGTCACAGGTGTGGGGCTAGCTCAGCACATCAGACACACAGCACGGCTCCCTGCTCACATCAGATGGGTAGGGAATATGCATCCTCCATGCAGCTGGGGTGCAACACTCCACATAGACACTCACCCACATGACAGGGGACTTACACACACACCAATGTCCAGAGGCCGTACACATCATTTGGACACTATCACCACAGGTACACACAACTCACACACATCTGTGGGTACAGTCACCTGTCACACTGGGGGGACCACAGAATCACACCAGGACTATAGAAACAACATTACCAAGAGGATTAGCCAGGCAGAATGTGGCATGCACCATGCAGTGATTGTCACAGTAAGCACAATGCAAGTGAGGAGTGCAGATATGAACCACATCATGCTCTGCATGGGAGACCTAAGGCATTCCCCCCCTGGGACCCACCATGAACAACATTGCATGTCTGTCACACCTGGACACAATGCCAGAAGTGACAGACACAAAAAAGGGGCACAGTCAAAGCTAGTGGAATCAGCACTCACCTGTTCCCCTGGTCTGCCATACAGGCTGGGGTACTGTGGGAGGATGACGTCCAGCAACGCCTCATTCTCATCCTAGGTGAATGGCTGGGCTCTCTCCACAGACTTGGACATGGTGCCAGAGGAATCACAAGCAGCAGCAGTGGTGTGGAATGAAAGGTTGTGCAGGCAAGTGCTCTCTCATGGGTCCTGGCTGCCTTTTATCTCCCTTGCTGGGCTGTTTCATTCACAGGAGTACAGAGTGATTGGTCAATCTCATTTGCATCCTACGTTTCCTCCAATCCCTTTAAACCTACCACAGTGAGGGCCTTTGCATGGTTCAAAATTTGAGCATGATGTCAAGTCAACAACCACTTTGCAACATAGTATATTGTCTCCAACCGACTTTTGCTGGCCACCTGATGCCTAATTTTGAACTGGAAACTCGGTCTCCATGACAACCAGCATGCATTTAGGCCCTTATACTTGTCCCTCATGTGTCCCCTATGTAATTTCACTATCCACACACAGGTACGGTGCGTTCCACATGTACCCCTATGGCACCACTACTCCAGTGATACGGTCCGTACATGCGTGTGTACGGACCGTAGCACTATGGTAGTGTCGCCATAGGCGTACGCCATAGTGCTACGGACCATACCCGCGTGTGTACGGTCCGTAGCACTATGGTAGTGGTGCCATAGGCGTACGCCATAGTGCTACGGTCCGTACACACGCGAGTACGGTCCATAGCACTATGGCGTACGCCTATGGCACCACTACCATAGTGCTACGGTCTGTACACACGCGGGTACGGTCCGTAGCACTATGGTAGTGTCACCATAGGCGTACGCCATAGTGCTGCGGTCCGTACACACGCGGGTACGGTCCGTAGCACTATGGCGTATGCCTATGGGGACACTACCATTGTGCTACGGACCGTACACATGCCCTCAGAGCGTGTGTACTGTGCGTTTCACAGCTTACACTGGTGATAGGAGGCGCACAGGAAAGGAATGGAGGTGTCAGACTCGCATAAGGATGTACATCAAGTCATTGTCAGTGCAGTCCTTCATGTGTAGGGCCTAGGTGTGTCAGGCAGTGATGTGGCACATGTCTCCTCATGTGTCAACCCAATAGTTGTGTCGTTACCTGTGTACACATGTCATGTGTGATGGGGCACTGTGTTGCGCACTTCCCCTTCACACCTTTCACATGTGTGCATGTAGTTCTAACTTGTCAAGCACTGCATCACTGGCATGGCACAGTCACCAACACCCGCAACTGTCCCCTGATGCCAGGTACACGGATGATGACACCTGACATCTCACTACCAGCGTGCCATGATGTGACTATGTCATGTGTGTGTCATGTGTTCCCATGATCTTGCTGTTGGTGTTCCGTCAACGGCATCTGCTGTGGCTGCATCCAACATGTGTCTGTGTGTAGATGCCCATGTCACACTATTACACACACCAGGACACATGTGAAATAACACATACCGTGTGTCTGTATGCATCGAACTGGGACTTGCGAGCTTAGGACATATCAGCGTAGTCTCAATGTCTGTGTGATCATGTTTGACATGTACCCCTTCATGGCACGGTGTGTGGTGTGTCCTTTTTCCATGACATGTGACCTGTGCGTCTAGCTTGGCGCCAGCTGTCTGTATGAGAAGACTTCCTTCAAATGCACATATGTGGATGTATGTCACTCCTGTAATTCGTATGCCTGTTCACTCACACTGCCCCACAGCTACTTTCATGGCATGTCATGTTGACCTTTACAATCCACGTTTGTAGCTGGCTCTTGTTAGGAGTATCACCTTGCTGGGATACGTGTGCAGGTTGTATTGCACAGTACAGACTCTGTATGTAGCATATGTGTATTAGCTGTTGAACATGTGCTGAGTGCATTGACATTGGTGTAGTAATGTACTCAATCTTAGTTATTCCTTCCAATTTTCTGCAGGGCACCGCCTCTCCCCCGACCAATGCCCGACTTGGGTGCCATGAGGGAGCCTGACTGCATACGCCGCTACAGATTCTCCCAACAGTTAATTGAGGACCTGACAAACAGGCTGGCACCACACGTCCAACCGCGACACAGTTATCCGACTGCGCTGACCCCCAAGATGAAGGTGATGTCAGCCCTACATTTCTTTGCCACCGGTACTTTTCAATTCACCATAACTGATGTGGGTGGCATGTCCCAGACCATGTTCAGCCGTGTCCTGCATGATGTGTTAGAAGCCATGTCGGAGCACCTGGATGAATTCATCCATTTCCCAACTCGTGAGCAGTTGACAGGTATCAAGGGTGAGTTCTATGCCCTGGGAGGGATGCCCCATGTAATTGGGTCCATTGATGGGACACATGTGGCTTTGGTAGCATCACAGGCACAGGAGGTAGCCTATAGAAACAGAAAACATTATCACTCCATTAATGCCCTTGTGGTGTGTCTTGCTAACATGCAGATTTCCCATGTCTGTGCACATTTTCCACGGTCAGCACACGATGCCTACATCATGAGGCATTGCAGGGTGCCAGAAATAATGCTGCAGCTGCACAACGAACGAGGATGTCTTGTTGGTGGGTAGACACTGTTTGTCCAGTATTTAGCGGTGTCTTAGTATGTGACTGCATCTCCTGACCCACTTCTTTACATGATGTTTCCATGTAGGGGACTCAGGCTATCCCAACATGCCATGGCTGGTGACGCCTCTCCGCAACCCCAGAATAGCTGCAGATCACCGGTACAACAATGCCCATGGGCAGACCAGGCGAGTGATTGAGAGCACGTTTGGCCTCCTGAAGAGCTGATTCCGGTGCCTCCACAAGACCGGCGGGTCCCTCCCATATGCACCGGTGAAGGTTTGCAAAATCTTCCTCGTGTGCTGCATGCTGCACAACATGGCAGTGGAGAAAGCTGTGCCACTCATCCTGGATCCCGATGAGCAGGACCATCCACCCGTGGAGGATGACGGCCTTGCTCATGAGGCAAGTGAGGAGGAGGAGGAGGTGGAGGACATCCGGAGTCAGCTCATACGCAACTTCTTCTCATGATGGTGAGTCCCTGGGTCTGAGTGTGCACGCTTGGAGCCTTGTGTGGCATGTGTTGCAATGTGTGTGTCCAGCTGACTGTATGCTAAGTGACTTTGAGGTGTGTTCTGATGTGTCACTCGAGTGCTGATGTCATTCCACACATTTAGGCTGACACACTGATTTGACAACTAGCATGGTGTCAACCTTAGTCAATTGTAGTACATGACCATGCATGTGGATGACTATATTTTTCCTGACTTCTTGTGTGTCTCTCATCCCCAGTTCGTTGTGCATGCTGTCTGCTCGTGGCATTGTTGTGCTCCTGCTAATCCTCATGAGTATTGCAACGTGTGCTGAATCAGCGTTACATGCACGGACATGGTGAAAAGTCTCCTTTGGGTAAGGGTTATAGCACGGCATTTTCGGTGTGGTAGTTGCTTGGAATGTGTGGGCACTGCTCCTGTGCAGGTTTTGTTACTATGCATACATGTTGACTCAACATGGTGCACAAGACATGTAGCATGACTGACATGAATTGATGGTCACACTTCGTGACAGTCATCTGTAATGGGATAGTGGAATTTGATGAAGGCATCAATGTGTGTACAACTTGCCTCGGAAACATATGGGAGGCTACGGCTGGACATATTGCGGGACGTCACCATGAGAGGCTCAATGGGGAATTGCAGCCTCTCCGTGTGCAGCAGGGGATGTTTGGCTCACCCCCTTCACTTGTGTGCCAGTACAATGGATTTACAGCATCTGTGGTGCCAAGGGGGTGTCCAGTGTAGGTCACACATGTTATTCCTATAGACCTGTGAGTCAGTTAATATTGATGCTAATGCATAGGTGTGAGCCTGGGTAGTAAAGTTGTTCCTCAGCCTCCAAGGTGCCTCATCTCTGTCAATGCAGGTCTCTTACCACTGTGCATGCGGCATCTCTGGCATGGTTGTCAAGGATTGTGCATATGTGTCTATGTGTAGATTAGCAACCTGCATGCTGTTCTTCATGTATGTAATTCTCTATTGTGCATGATGTCCATGGCTGTGTATGTGGTTTGGCATGTTGGTCCCCGCAACGGGCCGTCAACACCTTCTGGGGTGTGTTTCCTGTGTGCAGCTCTGCCTTCAGTTTCATGATCCGCTGTCAGTCATCTTTGGTGATTGTGCATCCTTTGTCTCTGGGCGTGCCATTGGAAAACGGTTACTCCTTCCTTGGCATACACCTGTTGCAGTGGTCCTTTCAGACATCCTAGTCTTTGCGTGGATATTGTGTCATTGTTCCCAGGACATGCCGCCTGCTGTTGCAGCCACTGCTGCAAGGGCACACGTAGTTTCCAGATTTGGCAACACACACACATCAAAGATGCTCCTCCCTTCCTCCCTCCACCCATTCATTTGGCTGTCATCTGCTTGCCTGTGCCACAGTTGCGTCCACGCGTTGCGAAAGGCTGGACCCTCTGCACATGCAACGTGCACATGGCACGACCCTCAGGTCCTTGCATGACCCACATCACACTACAGTCTGATGTTGCAGCCACCCTCCGAGCAAGGTCCATCCACACATCTCCCACCTGCTCTCAGGCATACACTAAGCGCACACACATCACCTTTGCATGATGAGTGTGCAACTACGACTGCCTACACTGCGCTGCCACGCCTTACAGCCCCTGTAACACCCACCAGCTCATGTCCCTCCTACTCCCCACCGGCTCTGTAACCCTGCAAGGCCATGGGAGTGGGACTCAATGCTTCAGCATGTAGTATGCTGTTGTCGTGAGGCACATGACAGAGGTATCATCTCTCAGCGTGTTAATCTGCTATGTGTCCAGGACCCCCCTCTCCACCATCACATGCGCACACAACCTCATCATCAACTCATATGCCATTGCAAGCCAGGCGCTTCTCACCATCACCAAGGACGCAGACATTTCCAGTTCCAATATTCAAGATTGCATGAGATCCATAGATGAATGTCAGAACAGCAGCCACCTGAGGCTGGACTTGTACAGGACTGAGGTCAACATCTGAGAAATGTCCCCTTACAGCTGGGTCAACTGCTTGTGTCCCACCCACAGACGCCCTGCACAAGCACCCAGTGTCCACGCACACAAGATGATGTGCATCATGGATTGCTTGCTCACATTTGCCATGCTAATCACCAGCATCTGTACCTCACACAGCAACACCCTCTGCATTATGCACATGATCCCCAGATGGATCCACTCCAAGGAAAGACGGACCATCCCCAGGTCCACGACAACATCCGTGTCAAATACTGCCCTGCCCTCTACGGAGCAGCCACATCCAAACTCCCGGGACACTTGTCCACATCCAGGCTGCATCTGCACACCTCAGCTGCAACATCCCGTGCCCCAGCCACATCACCGTCCAGCAGAGATAGCTGCAATGGATCACTGTGTGCTGCCGGTAGACCTTCTGACTTCCCACCCACACTCAGGAGGCAGGCCACAACCCTGACCCAACACCAACCTTGTACCACTGTCATCCGAGAGCCTATTGTGCCATCTCCGTGCATCCAACCTTGACCTGGCCACCATTCTTCACATCCACCTTACTCCAGCATTCAGGACATAGTTCTCCCACCTGGGAACACATACCTGGGACTCCCTCCCCGGGAACCTCCAAATGAGGCATGACCTTTACGCCTTAATGTTACTCTTCCAAATAGGTGTGTCTGCACAGTTTAGCAAGCCCCCCCTCAGCAGCTTGAGGCCATCACAGGTGAGTATTGTGATCCATGTCTGCATTGAATGATTACTTGTGACCCATGTGTGTCCTGTACCAGACTCAGACCCCAGGGTATGGATGGGTGGAGTTAGTTCAACACTCAGGCATAGTTAGACATTTACATGCACATATGTTGTGGACTCATGCAAAATGACAGCAACATCTCATGCCAGTAAAATAATTTATTTTTGGTGGTGTGAGTCTTTTGGTAGATGTATAAAGGTGCTCTACCGGGTGCATAGAATTCAAAGTTCACAGGGGGAGATGGCATCCTTGTCAGTTGGAGTCATCAGAGTCCAGACCACAGTGTTGGTCATCATTGGTCAGACTGTGACCAGCAAGTCCATGTGGCAGAGAATGCCATTGGGTGAGGTGATGCTGTTGCGCCCGAGGGCCAGGTGCCAGACCAGGTGACCTGGGAGATGTGAATGGTCCGCTGACTCTCACGGTCTTTTCCGTGGACGACCCACCTTCCTGGGGGCACCCTCTGATGCAGGCCTTGACAATGCTTGTGATGCTCCGTCGGACGAATCCTCCTCCTCCTCCCTCCCTGTGGCTGGTGTTTGTCTTCGCCTGGTGGCACAGGGAGGGTTGCACATGTTGTCGGTGATCCGACGGAGTGAACGGCTCATGTCCGTTTGCACCGCCAGGAGCTCAGCCAGGCTTGCCTCCATTTGTCCTTGGTGTCGTTGTTGACTGGCATGTTGCTGGGCCTGCAGGTTCTTCATCTCGTCGAGGGTCCCCTTGATGTCTGTGAGGCTGGACACTACCTGGCTGATGCCCCTGGTGTCACGCCGGTATGTGTCCAGGATGTGGCACATGTGTGCCATACCAGTTCCCTCAGCTGGCTGGTCAGGTTCTCGCCTCCGCCTGCCTCCACTCCCACCACCCCTGCCCACACGAGCCTGGCCTGCCATTGTGGGCACATCAGGTCTACGGGACCCCTGAGGGATGGCATTGGTGGTGTCTTCTGCCTCCTTCTGGGTGCCTGGAGAACCTGGTCCCGCCTGGTCAGACTGGCTGTGTTGTTCAGTGCGAGCAGGGCTCCTGGGTGTCTTCTGGGATGTGGCAGGAATGGGGGTGGTGGTTGGCACAGATGTACCTGACGCAGGTGCTGCAGGGGCTTGGGCACCAGAGGGGCCAGGTTGGTCGGGGTCATCCACGTAGTGGTGAGAGTCGTCGCTGCCGGTGGGATCATCTTCACGCTGGGCCTGGGACTGTGAATGCTCCCCCCATTGTTGGGGGGAGGGCGATGACGTTGCCCTGTATGTGAGAGAGAGACAATGTTAATGCTGTTTCTTGCCACATCCATGTTTTATGTATATTCAAGTAGTGACAGTTCCTCCAGGTGGTTGGATGTGCCTAGCATTCCTCTCAATGTACACTTGTGGATGGGTATGTTGCGGGGGACAGATTGGCATGTGCTCCGGAGTGTTTGCCCAGTCGATTTTTGGCTCGGATGCTTATTTGGCTATGGATTGGTCTTGTTGTGTCACATGTCCATTGTGAGAGTGGGTGAATCCGTAGCCTGCCCCGGGGGTGTGTGCTTGTGTGAGGGGGGTGTGACCGGGCCTGCTGTTGTGTGTAGTGTGATTTGTCATTGGGTCTCCCAGGTGATGTGTCTGTCCCCTCATGGTGCATGCTGGCATTACAGTGTGTGTGAGTTCCTGTGCTAGGTATGTGAGGTTGTGGAGTTGTTGTTTGAGTGTACAGTGGTGACAGGAGGGCCTTGTGCTGCCTACAGCAGGGCCAAGTGTCAGCTACCTTGTCAGTCCTTTGCCAGTCCCTGTGCATTGGGCATGGTGCACGGGTATGTACCTAGGCCATATGGGCTGTGGGCATAGGTGTCTGCTTCTGAGTTGCACAATGTGTTGTTTGAGGCCCACCCTCCCAGCATCCCGGACATCCAGTCTTGGGTTTGTGGTTGTTGTGGCCTGGGACATGGCATTGCCTTTATTAGTGAATGGCTCATGGAGACGTTAGTGGCATGAGCGTGGTTCTTGAGTGTGGTTGTGTGCGGTGAGGGCATGGGGTAAGTTGCGTGCATTTGGTGTGTTTGTGGTGTGGATGCCATTCCCCCCATGTTACGCGAGTTGTTAGTGTACTCACCAGGCTCTGCGACTCCTTCGACTCCATGTACTCCCACCGGCGGTAGCGTGGCCATCACCTTCTCCTCCCAGGGATGGTAATGTACGGGTCTGCGGGGCAGCCCGCTTCCAGTGATGTTACTCTGGGCGTATTCCTCGTTCATTTTCTTCTTGACTGCCCTGCGCAGATCGTACCACCTGGCTTGGCATTCATTCCTGGTCCTTCTGATGGGCGCAACTGCATTCAACTTATTGACGATCCTCTGCCACTGGCTGGTTTTTTGGGCTATGCTGGTCTGTCTGACCAATGTTCCAAAGAGCTGTGGCTCGACTCTGATGACTTCGTTGACAAGGAGGTCCAGCTCCGCACTTGTGAACTTTGGATTCCTGTCTGTGGGCATGGTGTGGGGTGTGGATGTGGATGGTTGTGGGTGTGTGGGTGTGAATGTGATGGTGTGTGTGTGTGTGAATGTGAAGAGGGGGTGTTTGTGAAAGAGGTTGTATGTAGGTGTGTGAGTTAAGGTGTAGTTGAGGTGCAAGTAAGGTGCAGTAGTATGTCTGTGGGGTCTGGCAGCAGTGGGTCTGTTGCAAAGGCTCATGGGATGTGTGTGTGGGCCCTTTTGATTGGTCCTTGAGTGGGTGTGTCTGGGTTTGAATTTGTTGTGGGTGTGTTATAAGAGTTGTTTGTGGTTTAGGCCTCTGTTTACCTGTTAGGATGTGCCAGGTCAGTCATTGAGTAGAATTTTGTCATGTAGACATGTTTTGTGGTGTTGTGCGAGTCGATTTGACCCTCCTTGTGCTGTTTTACAGTCTCCTGGTTCTGTACGTGTTTTTTTCGTGTAGGTACGGTCCGTCCATACGCGATGCTGGGTGAGGGTGCTGTGCTACGGTGTGGGGGTACGGTGCGTACAGTAGCGGTGCTTGTCTACGGTGTGGAGGTCCGGTGCGTACAGGTGCGGTGCTGTGCTACGGTGTTGGGGTGCGATGCGTACAGGTGCGGTGTTGTGCTACGGTGTTGGGGTACGATGCGTACAGGTGTGGTGCTGTGCTACGGTGTTGGTGTATGGTGCGTACAGGTGCGGGGCTGGGCTACGGTGTGGAGGTATGGTGCGTACATGTGCGGTGCTGTGCTACGGTGTTGGGGTACGGTGCGTACAGGTGCGGGGCTGGGCTACAGTGTTGTTGTATGGTGCGTATGGGTGCGGGGCTGGGCTACGGTGTTGGGGTACGGTGCGTACGGGTGCGGGGCTGTGCTACAGTGTTGGGGTACGGTGCGTACAGGTGCGGGGCTGGGCTACAATGTTGTTGTACGGTGCGTACGGGTGCGGGAGGCTGGGCTACGGTGTTGGGGTACGGTGCGGAGGGGGGGTACGGTGCTGACATACGGGGGTACGGTGTTGACATATGCGGGGTGCGGGGGGGGCTGTACGAGTTTACCCATGTACATGTGTGCTACAGCATTCGCTCCGTACGGGGCCTTTTACATGCGGTTGTGTATTCGGACGGCTGGTACAGATCGTACTTGCGCGCTCGGACTTGTGTTTTACGATTTGCACAGACAAATTTCCGCCTCCCTCTCGTACGCTTTTCCAAATGCTATTCGGATGTAAAAATTCACGGGTCCCTCTCGGACGCTTTTCCCGACGCTATTCGTAGGTAATTTTCACGTCCGAATCGTACTTCGCTGTTTGTAAGGTACTTGTACGATTCGTACGTGAAAATTTACGGATGCGAGTCGTACGCAATTTTTTTTTACCGGATTGGAATCGACACCTTATTGTTTATCAGATTGCCAGCCTTAAAACAGAAAGCGCACTTGGGTATGTATTAAAATAGGTGTGCGTTAGCAAAATTAGGGCAATGAAATTTCGATGAGCAGAGGCCTCGGGCCTGATTATGATTTGATGGCATGGGAGTGGGCCACCACCCGCTCCTACACCTCCAAAGCTAACTGCCTCTCGCCCACCAGATTTCAAGTTATTTTGTGGTCTGGCGGGCAGGCAGCATGGCAGTCCTGCAGCAGTGCAGTTTAAAGGCTCCTATGTGAGCCTAAGAACTGCACCGCAGAGGTACCGCCAATGTACATTCCTGCACTGCATGATCTGAGCAGTCCATATCATGCAGGAACTGGGGTGCATGCACACAGGGGGGCACAACATGTGCCCCCATGCATGCACCCCCATGTACAGGGGCAACAGGGGCTGTTTTCCCCACCGCTAGTATTTTCATGGCAGGCTCACCGCATGGACAAGGCTGGCAGTGGGAAAACTGTAATATGCTTGGTGGTGCCGCTGTGGCACTGCCAAGTATATTGCCTCCCCAGCCTGCCACACCGCCACAAAGGATTGCAGATCCCTGGCTGTTGCGGCATTCCTATGGCGGTTCGACCACTCCACTTTTAATATGGCGGTCCATCACACCTCCACCGCAGGTTTGGTGGTCCAATGGACAGCCAAACTCATAATTTTGCCCCTAATCTTAAATACCGACATATTTGATTTCATTACATGCAGTAAGTGTGCCTAGTGATAATGTATCGCTTTTGCAGCTGCAACATTGTTGTTGAGAGCTGCTCTGCCCAATCCCTCTCACCATGGAGGAAATAGACAAGATAAAAGACGTTAGCACTGACAAAACTCAGCACCAACATCATTAGCTACGGTAACACCATGACTTGTATGAAATGAGATGTGAACTAGGAACACAGAAAACCAAATAGTATTTCACATTAGAACGCATGCATACCGGACTGTGACCATGTTGCACAGACACACCAATGTGATGCATAGAGCGAAGAGAAAACTGCCACCACACATGCCCCTAGCTTGCTACATACCCTAAGTGTAAGTGTACGTATGTCATTGTTAAAGCACAAATGTGGACAGGGATGATACAGCTGTGTCAGGCATGTGATGGGACTTGAATAGCAATGGCCATGTACAGACAATTGATCAATACATGAGCTGGTCATGCACACAGCTTGACGTGCATATCGAAATGCTTCAGAGTGCCATGACAAAGTGCTTCAACAATATCAACCTCTGTCTGTCACAACTAAGGACAATGCAATGTACAGACTCTCATAACTCCCCCTTTCTCTATATCAATCGCGCCTCCCTCATTGCGCGTATTAGATTGCAACTGACTCCTGAGGCGGAAGCCGGGAGTATCGCTCATTTTAAAATTGTATTTTGAGTTTTTCCTCTGCTGTGACCTTACCCTTTGCTGTTGTCTTCTCCCCGCGCAGCCGATCTAGGTGCTGCTGCGGGTTGCAGAAGGATTGCCGACATTGGCGGGAAAGCCCTGAGCCCAGGCAATGCCAATTGTCGCTAAGCCACGCCCCCTTTCTCTATATCAATCGCGCCTCCCTCATCTCGCGTATTAGATTTCAACTGACTCCTGAGGCGGAAGCCGGGAGTATCGCTCATTTTAAAATTGTATTTTGTGTTTTTCCTCTGTTGTGACCTTACCCTTTGCTGTTGTCGTCTCCCCGCGCAGCCGATCTAGGCGCTGCTGCGGGTTGCAGAAGGATTGCCGACATTGGCGGGAAAGCCCTGAGCCCAGGCCACGCCCATTGTCGCTAAGCCACGCCCCTTTCTCTATATCAATCGCGCCTCCCTCATCGCGCGTATTAGATTGCAACTGACTCCTGAGGCGAAAGCCGGGAGTATCGCTCATTTTAAAATTGTATTTTGTGTTTTTCCTCTGCTGTGACCTTACCCTTTGCTGTTGTCTTCTCCCCGCGCAGCCGATCTAGGTGCTGCTGCGGGTTGCAGAAGGATTGCCGACATTGGCGGGAAAGCCCTGAGCCCAGGCCACGCCCATTGTCGCTAAGCCATGCCCACTTTCTCTATATCAATCGCGCCTCCCTCATCGCGCGTATTAGATTGCAACTGACTCCTGAGGCGGAAGCCGGGAGTATCGCTCATTTTAAAATTGTATTTTGTGTTTTTCCTCTGCTGTGACCTTACCCTTTGCTGTTGTCTTCTCCCCGCGCAGCCGATCTAGGCGCTGCTGCGGGTTGCAGAAGGATTGCCGACATTGGCGGGAAAGCCCTGAGCCCAGGCCACACCCATTGTCGCTAAGCCACGCCCCCTTTCTCTATATCAATCGCGCCTCCCTCATCGCGCGTATTAGATTGCAACTGACTCCTGAGGCGGAAGCCGGGAGTATCGCTCATTTTAAAATTGTATTTTGTTTTTCGTCTGCTGTGACCTTACCCTTTGCTGTTGTCTTCTCCCCGCGCAGCCGATCTAGGCGCTGCTGCGGGTTGCAGAAGGATTGCCGACATTGGCGGGAAAGCCCTGAGCCCAGGCCACGCCCGTTGTCGCTAGCCCACGCCCTCTGCTTTTCTCTTAAAATATGTGCCTTCCCTGGACACGCAGCGGACGCGCGCAGCGGGCGCGCCAAAGGCAAGCCCGTCTGCGCCCGTCCGTGCCAGGCCGGGTCCCGGGGCCCCCCCTGAACGTCTTTTTACCTATTCGCCTGACCAACTTCTGTCATGCCATGCTGACTGGCCCATCAACCCTTCCACTCTGGCCCGTGTTAACTCCTTTGAAATCGCTCAGCCTGATCATGCAAATCACTTACGCCCGTACTCTAGTCTACGTAAGGAGGCGGTATGCCCTACCTCTCTTCTTTCTCGCCCTAAGCACTCTGATAGCCTCCCTCCTACGGCCTTAATTTCTCTCCTTAACACTCGCTCTGAGGTTAAGCACCAATTAGAGCTTTTTGACCTCCTTGACACCTCCAAACCTGAGATCCTGCTCCTCACGGAAACCTGGTACACTACCGCTTCCCTCCCCGATATCCTTACTTCCCTTCCGGATCCCTATTACATCCTCCGCACCGACCGCCCTGAGGGGAAGACCGGTGGCGGAGTGGCAATGATAGTACGTTCTAATCTTCAATTCCAGCCCCTCTCCCACCACCCCATTCCCTCTATCGACTTTTTGGTTGCACGTTCTACGAACCTCGTGATCCCTCTTACTTTTGTACTCCTCTACCGACCCCCTCAACCTATGCATCACTTCATTCCAGCCATACAGGACTTACTGGCTACTCTGGTGGTTAACAACTCCGCGATCCTTCTATTGGGCGATTTCAATTTCTGGCCGGGTGACCCACGTGAAGACGCCATGTCCAAAGATTTCTCCAACACCCTTCATTGTCTTAACTTTATCCCTCACATTCTCTCCCCTACCCATGTTTATGGGCACACCCTTGACCAAATTTGATCTGCCAATCTGTCTATTTCTCCGCCTACTACTTTCCCCTGTGTCTGGTCCGACCATTTCCTGATTGCCTTTTCCACTCTTTTGGGGGAGATCAACACCCCCCTCTCCCTAAAAATATCTACCCTCGCAACTGGAATAGGGTGGATCTGACTGCCTTAGGCCATTCCTTAGCCTCCTCCGCCCCTACCTTGACAGATTTGCCTCTCAATCGGCAGGTAGCCACGATTGATAACTGGCTCTCAGAGGCCTGTAACCTCGTAGCGCCTCTTAGAAGGGTCAGAACGCGCCGCTACCACGATGCCAACAGATGGTTTTCTAATGCCCTAAAGAGCCAGAAGTTGGCACTTCGGCAGGCTGAGCGCCAGTGGCGCCGAAGATACTGCACTGACCTTAAGATCCTTTACCTGACATTACTTAAGGCCTATAAAAAAGCCATACTCACCGCCAAGCTAGTACACTTCTCGCAGAAAATTCATCATGCAGTTAACAAACCCAAGGATATATTTGCAATCTTTCACGAGCTTGCTGCCTCTGACAGAGTTGCATCTAGACCCATTCCTTCCCAATCCCTCTGCAACTCCCTTAATGACTTTTTTATTGAGAAGATCGCCACTATAAAGCAGAACATTCCCTTGGCCCCTCCTTTGTTCTCTTGCCCTCCTTTACCTTTGCCCCCCTTCTCTCTCGACCAATTTCCCCTGATTTCTGAAGAGGCTTTCCGTACTCTCCTGGGAAAAGTCAAAACTGGCTCCTCCACTGACGTTTGCCCTGCACACACTCTTAGGGAGATCTTCTCCTACTGTCCAGTCCCTCCTATTACCCTGCTTAACACCTCCATTACCTCAGGAATTGTACCTGATGCTTTTAAAGCAGCCACGGTAATCCCTACTATAAAAAAAATCGGCGCTGATTCTACTGCCCCCTCTAACTTTAGACCTATTTTGCTCCTTCCACTCCTGGGTAAGATCCTCGAGAGCCATATTACCTCCTCACTTTCCACCTACATTGAGGCCCATCATCTCCTGGCGGACCACCAGGCCGGTTTCGGCCTGCGCATTCTACGGAATCTGTTGTCCTCTCAGTGGTTGATGAGCTCAGACGCAGTGCCGACATCAATTCCCCCCAGGCCTTAGTCCTTCTCGATCTTTCCGCCGCCTTTGACACGGTCGACCACTCCATCCTTCTCGACCGTGTCAGGGGCGCCGGCCTCTGGGGGTCGGCCTTGACCTGCCTTACCTCTTTTTTAGCAGGCCGCACTCAGGCTGTTCATTTGGAAGGCTTTCATGCACCCACCCGTGTTGTTTCCTGCGGGGTACCCCATGGCTCTTCCCTTTCCCCCCTCTTTTTCAACCTTTACATACACCCCCTCATTGCTGCTCTACAGGATATCGAGGTCACGGCGTTCAACTACGCCGATGACCTCCAACTCATCTTCAACCTCTCCTCCTCTCCTGACTCAGTCTCCAGGGTCCACTCCACTCTTACTTTTATTTACAATTGGATGAGCCTCAATCAATTAAAATTGAATCCCGATAAGACGGAGCTGGTTCTCATCGGTGGTCCCTCCAATCCCTGGTCCCCTGTTTTCTGGCCTCCCATCTTCGGTTCCCCCCTTCTCCCTCTGCATCTGTTAAAACTCTGGGCATCAAAATCAGCCAGGACCTTTCTCTGCGTTCCCAGATAAGCTCGGCAGTCTCCTCTTGCTTTCTGGCCTTAAGAACCATCCAGAAAGTTTTGCACTACTTCATGGTCCAAGCCCTTAAACTCATTGTCCTGGCAATGATCTTATCCTGCCTAGATTATGGCAACGCTCTGTATGTGGGCATCCCTGCCTGCGAGGGTCGTCGCCTGCAGCTCATCCAAAATCAAGCGGCTCGCCTCATTTATAGGCTCCCCAAGTCTAGTCATACCACCCCGCTGCTTAAGACTCTCCACTGGCTCCCTTTTAGGGAGCGCTCGCTCTTCAAGATGGGCTGTCCGACCTTTATGTCTCTAGCTGGCATTGCCCCCGCATTCATTAGATCCAAGATCAATGCATGCGTTCCTACCAGAAATCTGCGCTCCTCTACCCAGTTTCTCCTCCTTGTCCCCTGATTCCGCAAGAAGAAATCGGGTGGCTCCAGGTTTTCGACACTCGCCCCCCTTTTCTGGAACACACTCCCTCTGGCTATTAGGTCTATTCCCTCCTATTTGGACTTCCGAGCAGCTCTGAAAACTCACCTTTTTTTCTCTGCCTATTCTTCTTAAATTCCCTCCCCTTTTCTTTCCTCAGTTTCCAGTTTTCCTTCTGCAGCGCCAAGAAACCGTTTGGTAATAGAGCGCTATATAAAACTCTTTCAACTTCAACTTCAACTTCAATGATGTCCAGTGGCAAATGTCATGTGTGTGAAACGTTGATGTCGGGAGAACCATAACATACCTTGTGTGTCTCCTCCAACCACAGGGGATGCTGGGGATATAGCAGGACTTGAAGAAGAGTCCCAGTCCCAGACTCTGGTGGACCCTGAGCTCCCGGTGTTGATCAGTCTCTGTCCTCTTCAGACGATGTTCACGAACGACCTGGCACCTCCGGTGTGAGTCTATCATGCAGCCCCAGTAGTAGGAACATCAGCACCCCCTGCAAACACTCCTGCCACATCTGACAACAGACCACGGACCAACATCGTAACAGGTACACAGGGCACCCTGGAAGCAACAGACAACACCACCAGCGCCAACACTCAAGGAAGCCCAGTGTTGCCTGTGACTGCCACGGCAGGTCCTGCCCGTGTGGGTAGGGGCGGTGGGAGGAGGGGCAGGCAGAGGACACAGCCTGCAGAGGGGGCTGGACTGCATGATAAGCCACACCTGGGACGCATCCTAGATGTGTACCAGGAAAGCACCGGAGGGTTTGGACAGGTAGTGGGGATTCTCAAGGACCTCAAAGAACAGATGGCTGCCCATCATGCCCGCTTGGACTCCCACATGTCCCGGGTGGAGTCCAAGTGGGAAAAATTGGATGATCTAACAGTGGTGCATAGGAATATACTGACATGCCTCCACCAGATCAGCGCCAACATGACCACACCTCCCTGTGCGCCCATGACATCTGTTGCCACAAAATCCACAACTGCCTCAGGGAGGGAGGAGTACTCTGGCGGAGAGTCCTCAACACCACAGCAGCCTGCACATGAGGGTCCCCCGAGAAAGAAGAGGGGTCATCCGAAGAAGGGCAAGTGAGACGCTGATGGCCATGCATATCCCCCAGGAACTCCACACCTGTTCTTGATATCGTCCTTTGTGTGCAAACCATTTAACCTTGTCGACTGACACCCAAATCACCCACTTGACATGGAGGGTCAAAGTTGTGACAATGCATCAAATGACTGTGGATTCTACTCTGGACATTTCATCTTGCAACACTACCAATTCACCTGTGAACCTTGGATTACCATCACACTGTACAGCCCTTCCAATTCCGTTCACCATCCTTACACATGTCTGTAAATAAAATCACAATCACACAATACTTGCCTCTGTCGTGATTTATACTTGGTTTGTGTCATGGAGATGATGATCTGCTAAAGAACACTGTGCATGCAAACTACTACAGCAATGTGAACACCGTTATGTGAGACATGGTAATGTGACACATACTTGGGCAACACAACACATACTCACCATGTCCATCTAACTCATCGCCTACACTGATGTTGACAGGAAATATAGTGGAATGCACATACACCACACCCATCCTGGGTCAGTGACAAGCAGCTCACAGGTACAGGAAGCTAATGACGGTCGGATGTGTGGGTACAGACGGAGCACATCCCAAAGTGAAGCACAGGTTTATTAAAGATTCACAACGTGAGAATTCCACAACTGATGTAAGGTAACCTCATGTGACAGTGATACTTGCACTCTGGAACAAGGATCTGGGTGTTGGGGTTCAGACCTCACCATACAGCAGCCAAAGTACCCTGTGAAGGACAGACAGAAAACACAATCAAAGACACAGATTTACAGCATACAACTACAATATACATGCCCAAAACAAAACCCAAATTACGTACACACAACCTATCAATCAGGTAAACACTGTTTGGGAGTACAGACTGCCTGAAAGGACACATCACAGCAAACATCCTGAAAAGAAGCACACAGCCACACTCAAGCAACACCAGTGCACCACCAACATATATCAGGTAAACACAATACATTGACAACACATCACTGTATACTGACATTCATGAGAAGAAGTTGTGGATCATCTGGCTCCAAACATCGCCATCACCCTCATCATCACTGGCATCATGCCCCACGACAGGATCCTCCACGGCTGGCAGAGGTTGGTCATCGTCATCTTGGATGAGAGGCAACTTCTTCCTCACTGCCAGGTTGTGTGGCATGCAGCACACTATGATGATTCTGCATACCTTAGCAGGTGCATATGGAAGGGCCCCTCCTGTCTTGTCCAGGCAGCGGAATCTGCTTTTCAGGAGTCCAATTGTCAATCACTCTCCTGGTCCGACCATGTGCCTCATTTTAGCGCATCTCTGCCGGTGTGACAGGGTTTCTGAGGGGTGTGAGCAACCACAGCATGTTGGGGTATCCGGAGTCACCTACATAAAGACAATTGCACATTAGATGAGTCTGAAAAGAGGGTGTAAATGAACTTTAGCAAACACACACAATGGTAAACAGTCAGTACACACTGACAAGCCAGGCACGCTGGTACTGCATCTATGACATCATCGTTGGGATGTGACTACTCCTCATGATGTAAGCATTGTATGCTGAACCTGGGAAACGTGCACACACATATGAAATGGTCATGAACGCCAGACATACCACCAGAGCATTAATTGAGTGGAAATGTTTCCTGTTTCTGTATGTCTGCTCATGTGCCTGTGGTGGTACCAAAGCCACATGTGACCCATCAATGGAGCCAATAACATGTGGCATCCTTCCCAGTGCATAGAAGTCACCCTTGATGTCAGCGAGTCGTTGTGGTGTTGGGAAATGGATGTAGTGGTTGAGGAAATGCAACATCGCCTCCAACACATCTCGAAGCACACGGCTGAACATGGTCTGTGACATCCCACCAGCAGTAGCGACAGTGTGTTGGAAAGTACCGGTGGCAAAGAAGTGTAGGGTTGCCATCACCTTCACCTTGGGGGTCAGCACTGTAGGGTATGTCCGGCCAGGTTGCAAGTGTGGGGCCAACTGCTCTGCCAATTCTTCAATCAGTGGGCTAGTGAAGCGGTACCGTCGCATGCAGTCATGTTCAACCATGGTTGCAAGGTCAGGAAACGGTCTGTGGACAGCTGGTCTCCTGCAGTACATAGATGAGCAAAGACAGTTCGTCAGTTCCCCAATCTATGTGCCAGTGCCCATGCTAAATAGCACATGAAACAACATGACAGGACACAAGGACATGATGTGTGTGCTGTTGGGTATGGGCACACATGTCAGATACATGCACATCATCTGATATCCCAGCTCTACAGGTCCACACAACAAGGTCCATGTTGTGCTGTGACCAATCTATGGGCTCTGTCACAGTACATCAGTACGAGTGCCACTTACCAGACACACACCACAGTGACTAGTAAGGACAGATGTCTACCCCACATCACAGGTTTTTGACAGACACACACAGGGACCATGTGTCGCCACAAGGACACCATCATGATGTAGCGTCTCATGTACACACCAAAACGCAAATATCACACACACATGAAGTGCCACCTGATTTTTTTGAAGCTCATAAATGGATGTCTGTGACACACAGACACAACATCAACTCACATTGACAAAACACATGGATGTGGTGACTGTTTGACATTGAGCACATGAAATCAGAGTCATCTCCGCAGCAAAATGCACACATACTGTGGATGAACATCACATTTGTGGCACTGGGACACCCTGTGACACACATACCATTCCACCTAGGAGTCACGGTGTATGTCACATCTCACACACAATGTACCCTGGGAACTCTGTACATGCCTCATCCTCTGAACTGTACAGTTGTCAATCACAGTGGTTATGTGTACAAGGCACAAAGGTATCTGTCCCCATGACACCTTGCCCTGCCTGGGAGTGGATGCCACTAAGTGCCACATACCAAATCACATGCTGACCCACATGCACACACAGGTAATGCAGCCTGACATGCCCTTTGATATACTGTGTCACAGGCTGTATTGCTGTTGGTGTGCCCATGGGTCCCTGGCAAGCTATGGTGGGTGGCATCCTTTGCACATTGACTGCAATGGGTACTGACGCGGGTGACAAATTCAAAAGACATGTCGTACACCTAGGGAACGAGGCGCACGCACGCCTTGCACACACGTCTTGCACATTGAATGCGATGGGGACTGACGCTGGTGACAAATTCTAAAGACGTGTCGTACACCTAGGGAACAAGGCGCGCGCATGCCTCTCACATTGACTGCAAGGGAGACTGAACGGATTTGACTCTTGTATGATTCGTGTGCTGAAAAATCAGTTGGCTCCTTACAACAATGTATCAAACTTGTTGTTGTCATGGATTTTAATTTTTTGAATGATGCGGAAGGCGTGTACGAGGCGTGCAATGCGATAGATTGGCCAGATTCATAGGATTCAAACATGTCAGACTTATTGCTTTGGATGCATGGGACATAATCTGCCTTTGCAGCACAGATATAAGGTTGTCTGTTCCCCTGAGAGCTCACTTACCTGCACTACATGCCCCAGATTGCATTTCCTGCTACCACTGCTGCTGTCTCTGCATCCTCAGGCTCCAAGAATGGCACGTACTGTGAAGAGGACCGCAGCCTTCACAGAGGAGGAGAACAAGGCCCTGCTGGACAGCCTCCTTCCACAGTTCAGCAAGCTGTATGGGAAACTAGGGGAGCAGGTGAGTGTGCAGTCCACATCCTTTTTCATTGTGCATGTTGTCTGACTGGCACTAATGACATTATGTACACCAGTGGCTAGCATGCTCACTGAGTAGTTGTTACCCCCAAAGTGTGTAGGTACCTGTAGTGGACTGGTACTGTGCAGGAAAAGTGAATTTTTACGTGGTTATGATACTCATGTTTCCATGTTGTTAATGCAGGACAACTGTCAATCACCATAGTTGCACTACCTGTGTACATCATATGCTCTTGTGATAACGACATGTATATCCAACTGTGTGATGCACACACATGTTTCATGTGTGGTAATAGACTTTTATCCTTGTTATCCTCACAGGTTGATGGCCATCAGAAACAGGAGATCTGGCTGACCATTGCCCGGGCTGTTCGATCTGTGGGAGTCTGCAGACACCACATCCGCAACTGCCAGAAGAGGTGGCAGGACCTGCGTAGCTGGACCAGGCAGATCGCATGAGTCCAGCTGAACCTGTTGCCTCCTCGCAGAAGGGGCGGACGATGGACACTGACCACCCACATGCTCCGGATTGTGTCGGTAGTCTACCCTGACCAGTGAAAGGCCAGACAGCAGCAAGGAGGGGATAAGTGCATTTCTTTTCTGTGAACTATGTGTCACATGCGCTTTGCCTTCCTTCATCCTGGTTATACTCCCACAGATCTCCTGTCTGCTTGAACAGTAGTCATGTGCCTAAATTAGGTATTGGCCCATAATCATCTGATACACAGGTGTGGTCCTTCCAGTCTGTGACTTGTGTCACTTGGGTTGTGAGTCCCTGGTGTTGTCCATGCTTAAGGTTGTAAACAGCATCTGCTACCGGTGCATTGTTTTGTCTTCATGAGTGAGGCAATTGATTGCCATGTGTCTTCACATTGCCAGAAATCAGACATGTACTCTGTGTGGGCAGTTGATATGTGTTCCAATTGATGCTTTGGCTCACCAAATGTGTCTGGGGTATTTACCACACAGCCATGCAGCAGGTGAGACAATGTTGGGGCCTCAGAAGAATGTACATCATGTGTGTCACACATGTGTGAACACATGCCTAGTGTTCAGGGTAATCCCATGTTGCACATGGACCTGGACAGGAATGGCTACTCCGGACATGAAGTACACTCTGTTCTTCTACTCCTGTGTGTCAGCGTACATTTAGTGCTTTGTGAAATATGCAATCTGGTGTCTGCCTCGGTGTCATTGGGGAGTGGTCTAGCTTTTTAGACTCTTGGGGTGTTGAGCATTTTGGATTGGGCAGCTAGCTGAGATGTGGCTGTTGGATCATCACAATGGGGTAAAACATAGGTGTGTAATCACTTGACAGTGCCTAATGGTGTATTCTACATTAAAGTGCAGGCAGCCTCAATTAGTTGATGTGATCGTTTTTACAGATTGGTGCTTGCAGTCACTCAACTGTCTTATTTGTATTACGTGGGATCATCAGATGCCTTAAGATGTGGGTAGCAGTGGGGGAACATGTGCACTTGACAGCTGCAGGGCTTTCATTCCCGAAAATAAAAATTATTGTGACACAGTGCAGACTGTTTTTGGATGCACTGCCCCTGTGACTGAAGCCAGTGGCGACTGATTAGCCAGACTGGCCTGCAGCATGGTATAACACTTGCTAATGTGTATCCTGCAGTAATGTCAGTTGTCCAGCATACACTCAATTGTGGCATTGGCCATAAATACATGGGCACATCATGGTGTCTGGTGAAGGAAGCATATCCATTTTATTGACAATGAGTTTGGCCATCCCTTATCCTGACATATTTACTGAGTCAGTGGCAGGAGATGGGATACGTGTGTACTGACACATTTCAATCACAATTCCTGCAGTTCGGAGATATGTCTATGTGGTGCATGTGTGCACATATACGTAGTGGCATACTACATGCAACAGACAGATGGGTTCACGGAGGGGAAGGATATGAGGGGCATGGTTGACTGGCAGACTGCCAGGTGTCTTTTTCAAAATGTGTCAGCACTTTTTGCAATATTTTGCAAATGATGCAAAGGTGTGCTCTGTAATGTGCTGTACTGACTGTGATGTGTCAGGTGAAACAGGTGACTGATGTGGATCTGTTTATCCTGATTGTTTGCTGATACATCTACGGCTACTGGAGGAGGCAGCTCCATGGACCAAGGGGAGCAGCAGAGCCAGACTGGGTCTGCTGCAGAGGAGTTGGAGGGACCCAGTGGCACAGAGGGTGAGGGGAGCCACACTGAGGAGACCTCAGCTACGACCACCTCGGCTGAGAAACACAGCATCTCGAGTGACGACTCCGTTGTGGAAGTAGGTGTTAGCAGGCCCCAGACAAAACCTAGCGAGTCTGTCCCTGCAACCACCACCATCTCCACCCTCCCATCTGCTCCCATCACAGATGTCTGTGGAGGCTCCCGTGTAAGGGAGCATGTCTCCTTCGTGCCCGGCACCGCACCCCCTGCCCCTGTCTCCCCTGCTGCCCTGAGTGTGGAGTCTGTGGATTTATTGAAGCAGCTGCATGTAGGGCAGACAGCGATGCTGAGTGTCCTCCATTCCCACACCACTCTGTTGACACAACTGATCTCCTTCATGGAGGGCATCTCATCAAACATGTCCGCCCTACATCGGACCATTCAGGCCATGGCCTCCACACAGACATCAGCAGTGTCCCTCCTCCAACAGTCCCTCAACCCTCCTACCTCTGCCACCTCCACAATCACCACTACCTTACCTGTCCAACGCACACACACACTGCCACCGGCACGCACCACAACAGACACAAGCAACACACAGCCACACAATACAAAATCCAGAGCCACAGGCACGCACACTTCGGGGACTGATGGCACACACACAGGGGATGGGTCACAGATGCACAAACAGACATCCACAAGCACTCCGCAATCCTCAGATGCCTCTCCCTCCAAAATCCCTTCCCTTGCCTCACCTGCAACCCCCACTTCCCAGCAGCTCCTCCTCTGTGACCTTGGCTTCTTCCCACCGATGCATCTGCTCCAACTCACAAAGGGAAGAGAAAGTCACCACGCACAGAAGGGAGTTCCCCTGCCACACGGACACCCTCCCCCAGGCGCACGGGCACTGAGGCCCCCATCTGCAAGTCCCCCTGCACCAGGAAGAGCAAGACCCCACCACAATCCTGCAGCTCCACCACACAGTTTCCGACCTGCAGCCCCCAGGCCACCACTCCACAGGTCCCCCCGCCAAACCTTGCCCCTGGTTCCCCCACACACCGATACCGCATCCCCAAAATGCTTAAGCCCGCCCCCCTGTCACCCCTACCTCACACGCTCAGCCTGTTTCTGCCATTGGTGTGGAGACCGTGTCCTCCCTCTGTCCTGCCCACCTCACCTGAACCCATGACACTCCTTTGGAGGTTCGCACTGCAGTAGAGAGCACATCCACCCCATCTGACTTGGGCACTGCAGTGGAGACCCCGTCCACACCATCTGACCTGCACACTGCTATGATGCCGGCAACAACCCCGTCTGACTTGAGCCCTGCAGTGGTAACAGCACCCACGACATCTGACTTGGGCCCTGCAGTGGTGACGGCTCCCACTGTGTCAGACACCTCCACTGCAGTTGCCAGAGACACTCCTGCACCCACCACCCCTTCCCCATTCTGCTGTCCCCTGATCCTGTCCCTGCGGTGCCTGGCCTGCTCCTATGTATGCCCCTCCAAGGGGAGATGTCCCCTGGCCATAGCAGTGCAGGCAAACAATGGGTGAAAACTTGTCACATGTCACCCTGGTTGAATGTTGAAGTGGACTGGCCATTGACCTTTTGACATTGTGGACTTAACTTACCAGTTACATGGATGTATGTGTTTAATAAAGCCACTTGATGTCATCCAGTGTTGTTGCATCAAATGAACATGATGTTGATGATGAGTGTCATGGACTTGCTGATGTTCTGATGTTTTAAAGGTACAACAGAATGATTTGTTGATGTGATGGACTCCATGTGGTCCATGGGTTATGTGTACTTTTCATCTATGTATCCATGACATCCTTAGCTGCAATTTCAGGGTGTAATGATGGCAAAATGTTGTGACCAGGATTTTCTCGTTGGGTTTGCTACTTCACATCTTTGGCATACACTGTTGCACATATGTTGTGCTTACATTTGGGCACATAGTAAGATTCCCTGACTGACCCCATCTCCACTGGACAGGCAGGTTTGTGCATCCATGGTACACAAGTCATCTGTGTCATCAGTGCAACTAGCTCTACATGTGTATTGCGTATGTGCAGATGACTGAAGGGACACTCCCATACACAGGCTGCTGTGAACAGAGCTTTCATTGTGTTGTAATTGTTGGCTCACTGGGCAAGTGTTGTGCTGGCATGACAGAACCCAGCACAGACAACGTTTTGCACAGCTGACTTTCCCCAGGAGTGGAGACCCCTCATGGCATTGTGTCATACCGTGAAATTGCCTGGGCACATGGTGTGTGTTATGTGAGAATGTCTGTGTGTGTTCCCTTCCCATTTTTCAACCCTGCCTGTGTTCCATACAGATGTTCCTGTTTGGTGCACTTGCTGAGTTGTCCTGTGTTCATCAAACATCTTTGCCCTGGGTTTTCTGGGATGTAGGTGCATGGCAAACTACTGGTCGTTGTAAGTTCTGGGGATGTTGTCAAACGCATGTGGGACATATTCTAGATTCCCATTGGCACTTATGTGTTACCAACATCATGTTGTTTTCCCTATGTGATATCTGTCAGTGAGTGGCACACTTGTATGTGTGTGTGACTACTCCCACTCATCAGGGTCATTGCTGCAATGTTGGAAGGTGTCAACATGTGTTCTTTGTGGCTCTCCTTTGGTTCATCATTGGTGTGGGTGTGTGGCAGTGTTCCCAATGAATTTGGTAGTTTTCAAATTATTCTCATGTACTGCTTATGGTGCAGTGTGGCAGACATTCACAGGGGTTGTTGGCAGGCTATGTGTAAAGATTTGTGGGTACCTTAGATCCCCCCATCACCCCTGGGATTGTCATGGGTGCATGAGTAGTGTCACCAGTCCACATGTGCCTAGCTGATGCACATTGGTGCAGATCAAGGTGTGTGGTGTTGAGGGTGGCCGGATGCAAGTTGTTTCATGTCCAAGCCCCTACCTATATGTTGTCCCTTGATTACAGGCCATGGCCAGTGATTTGTGTTTATAGAGGTGTAATGTGAGTTTGTTGTTCAGGACACATGACCCAGTATGCACATCTGACTGTGCTCCACAGTATGGGCAAAACCTACCTTTGTCATCACAGTGGGATTGGCGTACAGTCTACTGTCACCCCAAATTAGGGTCCCAGAGGGTAGTGATGTAGTGGGTCTGTCTCTTGCTGTGTTGGATGCTGTTCCACCCAGCTTGTGTCACATGAATCCATTGGGATCCCACTCATCTGACAATGCCTGCTTGCCCACAAAGGGGTGCACAGTTCATGAGTTACTTTTGTATGGCATTGTGTACACATCTGTGTGATTGGAGTTCAGCCCACTGTCATGTGTTGTGTACTAGCCTGGGGACACTGAGACACACACACGTGTTGTGTATGATATGCAGAGTGGAACTGCCCGTCTGTGTTTGTGCATCTGCACCTCTGCATTAGTTTGGCTTTTGCATTACATTGGCTGGATGTTGTTAGGATGTTTTTCCCTACTGTCCATGCCTCTTGAAGCTCATCATCCTGCACATTGATCATGTTTGGTATGTTCCATTGCTGCCATGATATGGGACTTGGTCACCTAACATCAACAGTCTCCACAGGATTCCTCAGTTTGTGTGTCTGTTCGTAAAGATATGTGTCTATGCATCATGATGCTCACTTTTCACATAGTCTAATTGGACACTGAATGCATTGTCAGGGCTCATGGCCAATGCTTGCCTGCACACGGCAGAGGGAATTATTGTGATACATAGCAATCTTTGCCTCCCAAATCTTTGTTTGTATGTGACACAGTCACCACATTGCCACTACATTGCTTGTGGTGTTGGGACCAGTAATCACAAATGCTGGTCTGGTGATGCTGCTATTATTATGTCCACACTCACCTTCTGGTCACTGTAGTGATGTGGGGTTTAGACCCCATTACCTCAAAGTTCCTGATATGCTGGTGTTTTGAACCCCCCAATTACCTATTGGTCACTGTAGTGATGGGGGGTTTCGACCCCATTCCCACAATGATCCTAAAATGCCGGATTTTTGGACACCACAATCACCTTTTGGGCACACATGTGATGGGATTCACATTGTATGTTCACTGTCAGAATCTGTGTTGTGGGCATTTTGCACACACAAACATACAATCTTGCCAAGATGGTAGGGGGTTTGCGTAGTCACCCTATGTGTGTGAATGCTGGAGGTGCTGGGCATCCAGCCCCCTATGAGTGGGGATGGTAGTAGTGCGGGCATCCAGCCCCCTATGAGTGGGTATGGTAGTGGTGATGGGCATCCAGCCCCCTATGAGTGGGGATGGTAGTAGTGCTGTCCATCCAGCCCCATATTAGTAGGGGGTACTGGTGGTGATGGGCATCCAGCCCCCTATGAGTGGGGATGGTAGTTGTGCTGGGCATACAGCCCCTTTGAGTGGGGATGGTAGTAGTGCTCGCCATCCAGCCCCCTATGAGTAGGGGGTACTGGTGGTGCTGGGCATCCAGCTCCCTATGAGTGGGGATGGTAGTAGTGCTGGCCATCCAGCCCCCTATGAGTCAGGGGTACTGGTGGGGATGGGCATCCAGCCCACTATAAGTGTGAATGCTGGTGGTGCTGGGCATCCAGTACCCTATGAGTGGGGATGGTATTAGTGCTGGGCATCCAGCCCCCTATGAGTGGGAATGGTAGTGGTGATGGTCATCCAGCCCCCTATGAGTGGGGATGGTAGTAGTGCTGGGCATCCGGCCCCCTATGAGTGGAGATGGTAGTGGTGATGGGCATCTAGCCCCCTATGAGTGGGGATGGTAGTAGTGCTGGGCATCCATCCCCCTATGAGTGAGATGGTAGTAGTGCTTGCCATCCAGCCCCCTATGAGTAGGGGGTACTGGTGGTGATGGGCATCCAGCCCCCTATGAGTGTGAATGCAGGTGGTGCTGGGCATCCAGCCTCCTATGAGTGGGGATGGTAGTGGTGCTGGGCATCCAGCCCCCTATGAGTAGGGGTACTGGTGGTGATGGGCATCCAGCCCCCTATGAGTGCGGATGGTAGTAGTGCTGGCCATCCAGCCCCCTATGAGTGGGGATGGTAGTAGTGCTGGGCAACCAGCCCCCTAAGAGTAGGGGTTACTGGTGGTGATGGGCATCCAGCCCCCGATTAGTGGGGATGGTAGTGGTGCTGGGGATGCAGCCCCCTATGAGTGGGGATGGTAGTAGTGCTGGGCATCCCTCCCTAGGTGTGGGGACTGCTGGTAGTGAGGACCATGCAACCCCTGTGGTTTTGCTGTTGCTGGTGGAAGGGATGTCCCCCCCATGTGTGTGTAGCATTTTGCATGTTCGTGACGTTTGTTTGTGTGGGTGTCTGATTTACCGTCTGCGATGTACACATCTGTTCATGATCCGGTCATAGATCCAACTCAAGACTCTTCTGTTTCCTTAGTTTCGCTCTCCTCTGTGTTGGTTCCCAGCGCTGGGACACTCCCGGGTAGCCATACGCTCTATAAGTGTATTTTCATTCATTCATTCATAGATATACAGTACTGGGATGACCTGCGCAGTGGGATTTATCATTGTTTCATCTCATGCTTGCTGATTGTTGCTCCGTCTCCTACACGTTGGGAGTTGGTCCGTCTTGTAGCCATGGATCGTGTTGTGTCGCGAATCAGACCTGCTTTGCAGCTCTACCGGATGCTGTGACATGCTGCTAGTGGCAACCCGTTCGGCGCGTAGGAAATGCTCATCGTACCTGTCCGGCCGGTAACTGCTGTGGAACCTGCTTCTGGGCGAGTCGAATAGGCGTTTAGAGATCCGGCTCGTACGGGAAATGCTGGTGGAATCACAGCTTCCGTGTCGGTCGGGTTTGTGACCTTTTTGCACGTCGCACTTCATCGCCTGAACGGACCGGCTCCCGGTACGAGTCGGTCGCAAGGTAAGGCTACGGACAGCTCTCGGAGGGCTGTCTGAGCGAGATCGGAATCGACCCCTAAAAGTCATACAAGGAGTTGTATTTTGCTATGTCCAGTTTGCAGGTCCTAAAATCTCAGAAGGAAAAGAAGGCTTGAAAAATACCCCTATTTATTGCTACTTTCAAAGTTACGCATTCATCTCTCCTCTTTGGTTCCTCCAAGATTATAATTAGTGACTGCCTTAATTGCTTTATCCAGCGCAGGGTGAGGTTTGATGATTTTGAAAGTCATCCAAAAATCCATTTAGGACCTGCAGAGTAATTCATAGCAACCAATTAATGTAAGCTGAGAGCGCTTTATTTCTATTTTTTTCCCCTCTGATATACTATTAAGTGCTGCAACACAAGACAGGATGCAAGCACCACTCGGATGACTCGCATATAAAACCAAAACACTTCCCACAAGTAAAATAGTTTCCAATATTTGAATTTGGCTGCAGGTAGGAGGGAGGTCAGACAACATTTGAGGGCATCTCTGCTTGATACACTTATAGGTCTTTGATTCATGGCATTTTTTTTCAAAATATTGTAACTTCTGTTTCCTTAAGGATTCTTCAAATATGAAAAGTGAGCCAGCCCAATGTACATAATCGTCTGTAGAGTACATGGGTGTGTTATATATATTATATATACATATATATATTAATGTATGGTATCTCTTAGTATGGCTGCATACTGGAGCACTGGATTGTGGGAGCGGTGGATGCTTGAAATACCTGCATCAATTGCACTGCGGTAACTGGAAATATATTTTCATGTTCAACGTGGGCACACCTAGTGTCAGCAAACTGAAGAAGTGCAGCAAATGCTTTAACTGAATGCGCTGAATATCTGAATATGAGCATTGTTGGAACTGCCTGAAGTATATTGTTCTTTTCTGGGAAAGGTTCACAGCGCCAATATGACATTTTCTGTGGGTTACAGTGCTTAATTTGTAAAGTATGAAGTCCAAGTGCTCAAATATTGGTCGGAGGCCACACCCACGTTCACCAGGCTCCACCCACTCCCTCCATTGGCTCCACCCACTCTCTATTGGCTCCGCCCACATCCTCAACTGGCACTGATGAAAGACAGATGTAATACCCGATCTGAATTTCAGCAAGGGAGCCTTTCTCCAAGTAAGGTTTTGATAGGAGGTTCCTTCGCCCTGTGAACATTTTGAAAAAGATTAAATTAAAAGTGCATTTAAAGCACAATTTTGGAATAAATTAGCTAAAATGACTAGTGCATTGAAAAGGGACAGGTGAAACATTCCAGTGCTCTATGTGCCGATTTAGAGAAAGGACAATACTTAAATGCAGTATAATGCCTAGCCCTGGTAAATGGTGGCATGACACGGTGGTGGCCAGTGTTCATATATTAGCATCATTGTCAAATTGAGGTAGCCACATGTTGTATAATGGTGGCCACCATTGACAAACTGAGGGCATCCTTAAACTTATGGTGCCACCCTGATTACTATTTGTAATATATTTTGGGCATCCATAGTATTAGTTCTGTCTAGACCTGACACAATGGTGGCATTCACGCAATGGTACCCATTATTGGCCTATTGTGTTGTCCTTGGCATTATGGTGGCCATCTCTGGCATTTGATGGTAATACTTATGCTTGTGGGAAACAATGTGCCCTGTGAGGGAGTAGCACATATGCATACTTAATTAAATCGCATGCCATTTGGAAGTCGAATATACACTATTTACCAACATGAAAACTGTACTTTATGGCAGTTTGTGTTTCTCAGACAATTACATTTTTTGTTTGTAGGAAGTGATTTTGTTTATATTTAAAGCCATCCAGCTGAGCTGGGGAGACTTAGATCTGGTGTTATTTCATTGATGCCACAGAGCACTTGCTGGTATTAGTTCTGTGTTTTTTAAAGGGAATTCACAGATTCAAACATGTTCTATGCAAGTTTTAAAGTGTCGTCCAGCACGGACTTACACAACTTTAACAAACAAACAATGAAGATTGTCTACTGGTATCCCCATTTTCTTTGGAAAGCGCAGTATCTTTTTTGCCCCGAGCTGTGTAGATACCAAATATTTCTGATGCACGGCATTATTTTAATTCTCTTGGTAAACATCAATCTAGCTGTTAGGCCAGCTGTCTGAGACCATCAGAGCTAAAATCCTGCTTCACCTCACACTTGCCAATTTTTGGGCAATTTCCATCCAGCTCCTGTCGAGTCTGTTTTCACGATGAGGGTCCTCCTGAGAGCTGGGGTGAGAGTATGGGCTGAAGAGAGGTGCGTTCCACTAACGGCAGCATTGTGTTAATGTTTACCGTGGGCATTTAAAAACACCCCGACTACAATGGCTCTAACCCCATAGCAAAATAAAGTATGTTTTGGCAATTTTTAATGGTTGCTGGAATTATTGCTGTCCCTGTTTGGTAAATGCAATTTGCAGTGTTTTGTGTACCCAAGAAGCACATAAAGCAGGGGCTCCTGAACCAGCAGTAAATGCCATCTACAGACAGGAAGGCTGCACAGACCCGAGCATTACTGCTGGCCTGGTGGCACTTCACAAACAGTGCAAGTCACATGATGTGAAGATGATTTACGGAAAGATTATCACACCTTTCTTTATCCTGCTGGCGCTTTGGCTTTGATGATGGATTTAATTTATTTTGAGCAGTGGCATCAAGTACGTCAGAGTCAGACGTTTTAGAGTAGACAGACAGGGGTTAAAATAAATTAGGCAAGGGCAAGGCCCTGCCCTTCCGGCAGCCTCTTAGCATTGCAATGCACATGGGGGCAGATTTATGAGCCCCTTGCGCCACTTTTGCGTCACTTTTAACATGGGAAAAGTGACGCAAAAGTGGCACAAGGGGCTCATAAATCTGCCCCATGGTGCCCTGCCCGAAGCCGGTGGCATGCTTGCTGGGGCCTCTGAGGCTCTGACTAATTTCAGGTGACCGTCAACACGTGCCAGTAAAAGCAACAATGTTTTTTATTACTCACTGCGTGGTGGCACTGCCAGGACTGCAGGACTGCCTTATTAAGAGGCATGCTGCTGCTTCATGTCGTGCAAACTGGTGCTCCCGTGCTGGTAACTCGTGCGGTGTGTTCCACCGTCCCTGGAATGAAAAAAGGTTACACACAGCATGCTGCGGCAGCCCTCTTCCCCCAAAGTAGAACCAAATACAGCCTAATCTTCAGCCCGCCCACCAGAAACATTGAAAACAAATTGATTCGCAATCGCATCATGGAGATGGATTTATTATCTGGCTGACTGGCACTGAGCGCAGCACTGCACAGCAGCACTCTTCTTCACGGAGGGACTCCAGAGACTGTCTGTACGTACGAGTGTGAAGTGAACAACCCTGCAGTAAGGCAATTATATATCATTTATTTTTGACACATGACGTATAGACTGGTTGTATGACATAATGTCGACAGACAGAAAATCGACCTACAAATATATCGCAACAAAAATATCGATGTCAAGAATATCGACATCCTATCTACAACATGGTAAGTACAAAAATATCGAAAATTAAATATCGATGTCAAAAATATCGTTATTAAAAATATCGTTTTTCTTTTACTTTAAAAATATATGTAAAATAAACCAAATTATACTTAGAAATTAAATAAACATAATTAAATATATTGTATAATATTTAAAATGTATACTTAATATATATAATTTAATAAAACTTTAATTAAACATATACATATAATATATAATATATATACTTACTTAATAATTAATTCTAATAATAATTTCTGTAACATATAAATTATTAAATGTTTTTAAAAATTACCAATACATCTATACACATAAAACAATAACATTAATACATATTTAATAATTACATATAGCAAATAATAATCAATATTTTTAATGTGAATCATTTTTAGTATTAATGATATATTACAATAGCAAAAATAATACAAAACATATTAAATATCAGACACAATAAAACTACTAGTCCAACTCCAACAAAAACAACAGTAAGGAAAATGTTGGATACCGTAGGGGTAAAAATTACTATTCCAACTCCAAAGAGTGCAACAGTAGAGAAAGCGTTGGATAGCATAGGGTTAAAATTACTATTCAAACTCCAGAGAGTGCAATAGTAGGGAAAGCGTTGGATAGCGTAAAGGTAAAAATTACTATTTCCACTCCAGAGAGTGCAACAGTAGGGAAAACGTTGGATAGCGTAGGGGTAAAAATTACTATTCCAACTCCAAAGAGTGCAACAGTAGGGAAAGCGTTGGATAGCGTAGGGGTAAAAATTACTATTCCAACTCCAGAGAGTGTAATAGTAGGGAAAGCGTTGGATAGCGTAAGGGTAAAAATGACTATTCCCATTCCAGAGAGTGCAACAGTAGGGAAAGTGTTGGATAGCGTAGGGAAAAAAATTACTATTCCAACTACAGAGAATGCAACAGTAGGGAAACCACTGGATAGCATAGTGGTAAAAATTACTATTCCCACTCTAGTGAGTCCAACAGTAGGGAAAGCGTTGGATAGCATGGGATAAAAATTACTATTCCCACTCCAGAGAGTGCAACAGTAGTGAAAACGCTGGATAGCTTAGGAGTAAAAATTACTACTCCCACTCCAATGAGTGCAACAGTAGGGAAAACATTGCATAGCATAGGGGTAAAAATTACTATTCCCACACCAGAGAGTGCAACAGCAGTGAAAACGCTGGATAGCGTAGGGGTACAAATTACTATTCCCACTCCAGTAAGTGAAACAGTAGGGAAAGCGCTGGATAGCGTAGGGGTAAAAATTACTATTCCAACTCCAGAGAGTGCAACAGTAGGAAAAGCGCTGGCTAGCGTAGGGGTAAAAATTACTATTCCAACTCCAGAGAGTGCAAAAGTAGGGAAAGCGTTGGATAGCGTAGGGGTGCAAATTACTATTCCCACTCCAGTAAGTGAAACAGTAGGGAAAGCGCTGGATAGCGTAGGGGTAAAAATTACTATTCCAACTCCAAAGAGTGCAACAGTAGGGAAAGCGTTGGATAGCGTAGGGGTAAAAATTACTATTCCAACTCCAGAGAGTGCAATAGTAGGGAAAGCGTTGGATAGCGTAAGGGTAAAAATTACTATTCCCACTCCAGAGAGTGCAACAGTAGGGAAAGCGTTGGATAGCGTAGGGGTAAAAATTACTATTCCCACTCCAGAGAGTGCAACCGTAGTGAAAACGCTGGATAGCGTAGGGGTACAAATTACTATTCCCACTCCAGTAAGTGAAACAGTAGGGAAAGCGCTGGATAGCGTAGGGGTAAAAATTACTATTCCCACTCCAGTAAGTGAAACAGTAGGGAAAGCGCTGGATAGCGTAGGGGTAAAAATTACTATTCCAACTCCAGAGAGTGCAATAGTAGGAAAAGCGCTGGATAGCGTAGGGGTAAAAATTACTATTCCAACTCCAGAGAGTGCAACAGTAGGGAAAGCGTTGGATAGCGTAGGGGTACAAATTACTATTCCCACTCCAGTAAGTGAAACAATAGGGAAAGCGCTGGATAGCGTAGGGGTAAAAATTACTATTCCAACTCCAAAGAGTGCAACAGTAGGGAAAGCGTATGATAGCGTAGGGGTAAAAATTACTATTCCAACTCCAGAGAGTGCAATAGTAGGGAAAGCGTTGGATAGCGTAAGGGTAAACATTACTATTCCCACTCCAGAGAGTGCAACAGTAGGGAAAGTGTTGGATAGCATAGGGAAAAAAATTACTATTCCAACTCCAGAGAGTGCAATAGTAGGGAAAACGTTGGATAGCGTAGGAGTAAAATTTACTATTCCCACTCCATTGAGTCCAACAGTAGGGAAAGCGTTGGATAGCGTAGGGGTAATAATTACTATTCCCACTCCAGAGAGTGCAACAGTAGTGAAAACGCTGGATAGCGTAGGGGTAAAAATTACTATTCCAACTCCAGAGAGTGCAAAAGTAGGGAAAGTGTTGGATAGCGTAGGGGTAAAAATTACTATTCCAACTCCAGAGAGTGCAACAGCAGGGACAGTGTTGGATAGCGTAGGGGTAAAAATTACTATTCCAACTCCAGAGAGTGCAACAGTAGGGAAAGCGTTGGATAGCATAGGGGTAAAAATTACTATTCCAACTCCCGAGAGTGCAATAGTAGGGAAAGCGTTGGATAGCGTAAGGGTAAACATTACTATTCCCACTCCAGAGAGTGCAACAGTAGGGAAAGTGTTGGATAGCGTAGGGAAAAAAATTACTATTCCAACTCCAGAGAGTGCAATAGTAGGGAAAACGTTGGATAGCGTAGGAGTAAAAATTACTATTCCCACTCCATTGAGTCCAACAGTAGGGAAAGCGTTGGATAGCATAGGGGTAATAATTACTATTCCCACTCCAGAGAGTGCAACAGTAGTGAAAACGCTGGATAGCGTAGGGGTACAAATTACTATTCCCACTCCAGTAAGTGAAACAGTAGGGAAAGCGCTGGATAGCGTAGGGGTAAAAATTACTATTCCAACTCCAGAGAGTGCAACAGCAGGGAAAGTGTTGGATAGCGTAGGGGTAAAAATTACTATTCCAACTCCAGAGAGTGCAACAGTAGGGAAAGCGTTGGATAGCGTAGGGGTAAAAATTACTATTCCAACTCCGAGAGTGCAATAGTAGGGAAAGCGTTGGATAGCGTAAGGGTAAACATTACTATTCCCACTCCAGAGAGTGCAACAGTAGGGAAAGTGTTGGATAGCGTAGGGAAAAAAATTACTATTCCAACTCCAGAGAGTGCAATAGTAGGGAAAACGTTGGATAGCGTAGGAGTAAAAATTACTATTCCCACTCCAGAGAGTGCAACAGTAGTGAAAACGCTGGATAGCGTAGGGGTACAAATTACTATTCCCACTCCAGTAAGTGAAACAGTAGGGAAAGCGTTGGATAGCGTAGGGGTAAAAATTACTATTCCAACTCCAGAGAGTGCAACAGTAGGAAAAGCGCTGGATAGCGTAGGGGTAAAAATTACTATTCCTACTCCAGATAGTAAAACAGTTGGGAAAGCACTGGATAGCATAGGGATTCTATAAACATAATAACCAATTAAATAATTAGTTATAAAAAAATAGCATATTAATAATTAATTTAAAAAATATTTATTCTTAAATACCAATTATTTAAAATAAATATTTATATAAATAACTTTAAATTACATCCCACACTATTCCCCCTTTAACACACAACACACTACACATACAAAATACATAATACATTTAAATATCAGTTTATCTATTATTTACAATTAATAATACATTCTTTATAATTAATTTACTTATTATTAACTAATTTATACATATTATTAACTACCAAATTACAATTATTCACAAATTAATTATTAATTAACAATACATTAATTAGCAATAACAACAAATAACATGAAATAATAAATTATTTATGTTTACTATATTTAACGTACTAATACCAATTAATTACCAATTAGTAATTAATTAACAATAATTATTATTAATTACAAATAAATAACAATTATCAGTAATTATTTGAATTTAATTACATCCCACCCTATTCCCCTATAAACCCACAACCCACTGCACATAAAAATTCACATAATTAATTTAATCATCAATTAATCAAATAATAAAATTAAATCACCAATTAATTACTAATTAGCAATTAATTAATTAACAATACCAATAAATAAATATTAATATTAAACTAATTATAACTTATACAATTAACCAATTAATAAAATTAATTTACAATTAATAATTAATTAACAATTAATTAATCAATTAATATATCTAATTTACAATTAGTAATTAATTAACAATTAATTAATCATAAATACCAATTAAACAATACATATTAATTAATTAATTATAATTAAATTACTTCCCACCCTATTCCCCTATAAACCCACAACCCGCTCTGATACTAAAACGCTAAATTATATTTTAAATAATTATTAATCTCTAAACATTTATTTTTAAATGTATTAAAATACATTACAATAATCTTTAACATACAAATAAAATACATATTAAAATACATTACACTAATAAAATATCGATATTATTGACATCGAAATTTTTCATTACGATATTACTTACATCTATATTAATGACTTCGATATTATTAACTTCGATAATACTTACCTAGGGGTCGATATTCTGTCCATCGATATTCTTGACTTCGATATTCTTTACCTACGATATTAACAACTCGATATACTTGTAGGTCGACATTTAAAACTCGATATTTAGACTAACCACCGTATAGACTGCAGTGCAGTCGTGCAGTTATTGTAAGTTGTAGACCCAGCCCTGATAAATAGGTGCCGGTGCTAAGAACCGGAAAACACCGGCACAAATTAAGCACTGGTCGGTCAGAACCTTCAGGCTCCATGAAAAGTCATTCAATATTTTCAAGTTAGTGTGCATCTTTCATTATGCCTCTAAGAACAAGCTCCTTCAGGGGTAGGAGGTAAGCAACTTTCAATACAGCATCCATTTTAAGGCATTCCCATTTCCGATTTCTCTTTCCTCTCTCATCATTTCCCCTACCCCTCATTCCTCATCCCTTATTTCTTGTGTATTACTCAGCCGTCACTCCTCACACACCACTTCTCATCCCTCAGCCGTTACTCCTTAACCATCACTCTTTATTACTCGCTCTTCACCCCTCACTTCTCATCATTCACTACTCAAACTCACTTCTCATCCCTTAATTCTCATACATCATTCATCATTCTTCACTTCCCAAAATCCATTTCTCATTCCTCATACATCACTCCTCATACCTCATACCTCATTCTCCATTCCTTATTCCTCTGTCTAGCTCCTAATCCACCACTTTTCACCCCTTATCCCTCATCCTTCATTAATAATACTTCACTTTCCATTACCCCCTCTTCACTCTGCCTTCCCCAGTCAACACCCCATATTCTTCTCCCATCACTCGTCATTCCTCAATTGTCATCGCTCATTCATATGCTCTCTATTCTGAAATGCTAGTCATCACACTTCACACTTCACCCCTCACTCATCATCCATTACTTCTCATCCATCATTCCTCGCATTTCACTACTCAGGCTTCATCACTCAGTTCTACTTCTCATTCTCATCTACATTTCATTCTCATACTTCCTTCCTCATTCCTCACTTCTCACACCTTATCTCTTATTCCTCACCCCTCAATTCGTATCTGTCTCTTCTCATCTGTCACAAGTTATCAACATCAATGCCATCTAATTCCTCACTTCCCATCCCCCATCTTTCTTTCTTATCAATCTTCGTTCCTCATCCTTCACTCATCACTCACTCCTCAACCTTAAACCTTAACATCTTATCTCTCAGTTCTCATATATCATTCCTCATAATTCACTTATAATCTCTCATTTCCCATACCTCATCCCTTATCCACATTCCTCATCCTTCACCCCTTATGTCTTATTTTGTATTCTTCATCTCTTACACCCCACCCCTCACTCGTCGTACCTTACATGTTATCATTGATTCCTCACCATCAGTTCTTTCCCCCAAACTTTTCAACTCTCGCTCCTCATTCTTCAATTGGCATCCTTTATTTGTTAATAATTGTCCTCGCTCCTCGTCCACATTTGTTTCTCCTTCATTAGTCATCATTCCTCATCTGCCACTCTTCATCCATCAGTCCTAACCCTCATTCTTCACTCCTCACCCCTTACTTCTCTTCCATCATCCTTCTCTCTTCATTGGTGAGACCTCATCCCTCATTTCTTACCTTTCTTCTTCTTTCTTCAGGTTCCATTGCTTATTCCTCACTCCTCCTCCATCACACTCATTCTTTGTGCATTATCACTCAATCCTCACTACTTACCCTCCATCCATCAGTTGTTACTCCTTACCCCTCACTGTTCATCTCTCATGCCTCCCTCATGATCCTTTATTCTTCACTTTCTTCTCTTGTGCTGTGCTGATTACATCCTAAAATATACTCTTTCCTGTATATTTTATGAACTCCTCATGACTTATTCCTTATGCCTCAGTTCTTATTTCTCATCCCTCAATCCTTACAGTACATTTGCATTCCTCTCTATATTCAAATGAGTGAACGTGATAGTGTTACTCTTTATATCCAAACCAGACAAGTAATTATTACTAGAAATTACATATAACCCGAGAAGTGGAATGATTGAATTGCGTTACTTATTTGGTTTCAGTGAATTCAGCATGTATATTTAGAAATCAGATACAATATGTTTTAAAAATATAAATACTGCATATTCAAGCAATTATGACACCCAGACATCTGCAAGAAATATGAGACAGGCAGGCAGATTTGGGCTTTGGATCTTTGCAAGTCCAGAGTTCTTTGCATTAAATTCTGCATTGGTTTATATTCTAATTTGAATACATATATAAATCAATCAATAAATAAATAAATTTACTTTGGTTATTCGCCTTACACATTTGCAGCATCACAGTTGTGTTGTAATGTTCACCTTTATTTCCCCATATTCCAGCACAAAGGCTTTGTTTTATTGATTTGTTGATTACATTCCTCAGAAGGGAAATATTTACCATTTAGGAAACAAAGAGGCTGATTACAATGGCAGTTATCATTGCGGGAACAGGACCGGCCGAAAGGTAGATGGTAGTCCACCTGCCAAATTACAATCCGACCGCCATTGAGGTGGTTGGAAACATGCCTTTTTCCATTGAGGCTTGTGCTGCGGCCCGGAAAAGGGCCGCAGCACAAGTCCCATGCCTGTGGCAGGTACCATGTGGTGCCTGACACAATATGCATGGACGTTTAGTGGGGCACCACAGGTGTCCCCCAGGGCCCATAGTGGAGTACGATGGGGGGCACGGGCTCTGCTAGGGTCCCCAAAAAAGCCTTTCCTCCAGCCTTTTCATATCAGAAGAACCGATGGGAAATGGCTGGCAGAAAGGTGGATCGTAATCCCCACGACAGTGTCTAAGAAGGCACCGCCTCCATTGTGGGGACTGCAATTGGACGGACCACCTGACTGGCTCCTCGAGCCTGTTGGAAGTTGTTGGTTGGTCTGTCCTTGGGGCAATGTGGTCCGACTGATTGCATACTAATGCGGTGGTCTGACCCGGGTTATAGATGTTGGTGGGACCGACACCGACGGCACGTCGGTATCAGTCCCACCGACATCGTAATCAGCCCCAAAGTAATGAAGGGGCAGGTATAGCTGTGCAACAGAATGATTTCAATTAAAGTCAGAATGTTTTTAATGTGCTTTGATGGTTCGTTTGTTAATATTAATGTTTGTTTTCCAAAATCATGTCATGTAATATCAAAAGTGTAAAGGAGCTTTTTACTTTGATATCTGTATGAATCATTTTCAGCATTAAATGACTGTCTAATCTGAGCAAAACTATTAACATCAGCACTTTCACTCATCTCAAGAATAAGGAGGAATTAGTACTGAGAGATAAGAATGTTCTAAAATTCATCTGAGTAGAGTGCATTTTAGAACATCTTCATTGGTATATTTTATACATAATTTTTGAGGTGAGGAGGAAGGTGATCAGAGAGGGGCGAGGAATGAGCAATGACAGGTGCGAATCTAAGAGAATGAAGAACTTGGGATGGGCAGTAAAACATGAGGAGTGATGGATGAAGAGTGACAGTATGGGAAATGAGAGTAGAGGACTAAGGGATGAAGAATGAGAAATGAAGATTCACGGATGAACAGTGAAGAATAAGAAATAGGGAATGAGCTGTGAGGGATGAGGAATGATGATTGTAAAGTGATAGATGAGTTGGGGTGCATTGGATATGATGGATTAGTGTGAGGGTTGAGATCTCTGGGTAAGGGATGAGGACTGACTATTGAGGAATGAAAATACTCTGAGGAGGGATCAGAACTGATGGGAAGGAGCAGAGAGTGACTTGGAGTTAGGACACTTTGATGAGCAGTGATGAATGAATAGTGAGAAATTAAATGTGATGAATGAGAACTGAGCAATAAGTAGTAATAACGTTTGAGAAGAGAGGGACTAGGGACAATGGATATGGAAATGAGGAGTGAGTAATGAGGATGAATGCTGCATTACCCAGTTATTTTAAAAAGCTTTGTAGGAAATTCAGTGAACAGAGGGCCTGATTTTGAGGACAGCGTAGTGTCTGTTAGGATGGCAGAGATTATTACCCCTGCTATACCTAGGGTACTCTTAATTTAGAGATGACCACAATCCCCTGCAGTCAACTCTATACACTGAAAGATAAAACCATCATGGCAGTTCCTTTAAATAAACTAAAGGTTTGGTGAATAGCAGTCATTGGTTTTGATGGCTGTGCACAAGCCATTTAACATTTTTTGTTTTTTAAAAAACAAACTGCTGAAATTAAAGTTTTCTCCCTGAGTTTGAGGTCGATATTTTTTTTTCCTGTTCCTCACTGCATGGTTTTTCCTGGCAGTGAAGAGAAAAAAGTAATTACACACTTCACCTTAAATAATGTGCCAAAGGGGGTCCGTCAACACAATAGTAAATGTCAACCCATCTCTAAATGAGGCAGATAGACCAAGGTTTTGACGGGCAGGGTACTTTGTCACCTTTCCAATGGAGTGCCATGTCCTCCGAATTTTCAATTAGGCCCATAAGGTGTTCGTATTGCAATAGAGCGCCAGGTAGTTGGCTGTTCTGTTATTTAGAGACAAGAAGACTCTACTTAGAATGATGTTGCTGCTGGCAATGCACCTTATTTATTCCCAAATGTGTTCTATTGCAGGAAGAATAGAATCAGCTGTAACTCTGGCATGGTGCTAATGCTAACTATATTGTATACTTTGTTTTGTTAAAATCTATTCTGGTGTTTTGCAAGTGTTGCTTTAATGTTGATGTCTTAGAATTATTTCATAGTTATGGTCAATTTCATTAAGCCTTTCATTGTTTCATGAATACCATGTTTTACTCTGTGGCTTTCTTTCTCCTGTTTTAAAGAGTATGGTGCCGATCACGATCCGGTAAAAAATGTCCCCGTACGACTCGTATCGGGTCTTTTTACCGTACGAATCGTACAAGTGCCGTACGAACTGGCAATCACGATTCGCATGGTAAAAAGTCCATACGAACCGCACTGGGAATATTTCCCCACACGTCCTCGGGTCGGAAAATGTGTCCGACACGTCCTCGTACGATTCACCGTACAAACGTGAAAGGTGAACTCCGACCGGGGAATCACGATCCATCCCGGGCGTCCGAATGTACAACCGTATGGTGAAAAGACCGTCCGCACCGAACTCCCATAACAACCATGGAGACGTCCAAACAGGTGCCCGGTACGTGCCGTACCCCCCGCAGCCCCCGTAGGTACGGGCCGACCCCCGCCCAGCCCCCGTAGGTACGCGCCGACCCCCCCCCCAGCCCCCGTAGGTATGCGCCGACCCCCCCTGTGTGTACACCCGTGTACGGTGCGTACCCACCCGTGTATGTACGGTGCGTACCCCCCCGTGTACGCTCGAGTCGAACCCCCCCGTGTACGCTCGAGTCGTACCCCCACCCGTGTATGTACGGTGCGTACCCCCCCGTGTACGCTCGAGTCGTACCCCCACCCGTGTATGTACGGTGCGTACCCCCAGCGCTACGCGCTGGGGGTACGCACCGTACATACACGGGTGGGGGTACGACTCGAGCGTACACGGGGGGGTTCGACTCGAGCGTACACGGGGGGGTACGCACCGTACATACACGGGTGGGGGTACGACTCGAGCGTACACGGGGGGGTTCGACTCGAGCGTACACGGGGGGTACGCACCCTACATACACGGGTGGGGGTACGACTCGAGCGTACACGGGGGGGTTTGACTCGAGCGTACACGGGAGGGGTACGCACCGTACATACACGGGTGGGGGTACGACTCGAGCGTACACGGGGGGGTTCGACTCGAGCGTACACGGGGGGTACGCACCGTACATACACGGGTGGGTACGCACCGTACACGGGTGTACACACAGGGGGGGTCGGCGCGTACCTACGGGGGCTGGGGGGGGGTCGGCGCATACCTACGGGGGCTGGGGGGGTCGGCGCATACCTACGGGGGCTGGGGGGGGTCGGCGCGTACCTACGGGGGCTGGGGGGGGTCGGCGCATACCTACGGGGGCTGGGGGGGGGTCGGCGCGTACCTACGGGGGCTGGGGGGGGGTCGGCGCATACCTACGGGGGCTGGGGGGGGGTCGGCGCGTACCTATGGTGGCTGGGGGGGGGTCGGCGCGTACCGGGCCACCTACTCTGGTCGATTCGCGCCGTACTTCGCTTTTGCGGCACTTTTTGGGTGCCGTGAAAATATTGCCGTCCGGACTGCTGTCGGTTCGAATCGTAATTCCTGGTTCGTGAAACGCTGCCTGAAAGCGTCCCGACGTCACGTCGCAGCATTCCCGGATCACATTCGTATGTATATTTTCGTCGGTCGGTGTTTTTTACGATTCGTACGGAAATGGTGTTTCCGTGCGAATCGTAATTCCATGTTTGTAAAGTTTTACAACCGGGTACGAGTCGGACGGGGAATTCGCTCCGACCGACGGTTCGTACGCGGTTTTTAACGGATCGTAATCGGCAACTATGTGTGCTTGTTCTAATAACATATGGAATATGCCCCAGACACCATGTACAAGTGTTGCTTTTCTGTTTAGTTCATGCTAATTAGTGCACTGATGTTTGCCAGTGTGGTAGAGTCACATAAATGGTGTCGCTTGTCAACATTCTCCTTTCAAACTGCAAAAGATATTTAGAATTTAGTAATGGTGTCCTTGTTGGTGCAGTTAACATTTATTGGAAACTGACTGCCTATCTTATGTCTAACAATGTATTTTTTTATAGTGAAGTGCTACATATTATACAGCATTTATCACTGTAATTTAACTGTGCTCGGTCCGGCTTATTTTTAAATCCTCATTATTACATCATGCTGACCGCTATGCAGTTTCACATTTGTTCATGGGCAAAAGTGTGTGCTTTGTATTCTTTTTTTATGGGTAGCACAGAAGTTACTTTCACAGCAAGTTGTCTATTGTTAGTTTAATTGTTTCATTGTTTTAAATTGTCATGTAGAAGAGTATGTGTAGGGCATGTGTTTGCTATCTGTATATTGATGTTAAGAATCAGTCAGGAATTGAGAGTCCCCTTTGGGTCCCACTCTACAAAGTCTTAGGGGCCGATTCCGATCTCGTAAGGAAGGGCTCCAAACGGTGATCCACAGCATGAGAGTCCGATTCGGAGCCCATGTTTCAGACCAAATCATCCCCCGTTACAAACGAGCAAGTACAAAGTGAAGATCACGGCCACGCCGACTGACTTGTTTCTGAACGCAAAGCTATCTGTCCGACTCGTACAGAGACGAATCGTGCCGTGAAATAGAGCCGGATTCCGAACGAGCGAGTAAGATGCACAATTCAGACAACTACATCGACTCGGTCTCAACAAGACGAAGCAGCTGTTGGAATTGGACTTCGGGGGCCAGAGCAGGCCCACCTTCAACCGGAGCCCTCTGAATCAGTCACACACGACCCACCGATCCAAGCATGCACAGTGTGGCGCACAAAATGGTTTGCTCGCCACAGTCTGTACGCTTTTCCGCACCCACTCCTTTTTCGCTATGGGGGCCTGTGTACGCGTCCGTACACAAGCTCCCATTGAGTGCCACGGGAAGTTCTACAGTTTGCTGTGCTGTTACCTGGAAGGAGGAATCGCTGCTGCAGAAGGGAGGACCCAGTCAACACCTCGCGGAACCCGCTTCGCGGGTCCCGCATCGCCAAGGTCGCCCAGCCGAGTGTTGTTACCTGCAGGGTGAGTGCGCGAGTGACAGGGCTGCGAGCGCTGGGAACCGGGACTCACTCTCCCAGGAGCCCCGGCGATCCCAAGGCCAAGTCACCTGGCCCGCTCTCCCTGACCGCCCCGCCCTGCAAATCAGCTGAAAAGGAGCCCGCCCAAGCGGGAAACCGGGAAGTTCTACAGTTTGCTGTGCTGTTACCTGGAAGGAGGAATCGCTGCTGCAGAAGGGAGGACCCAGTCAACACCTCGCGGAACCCGCTTCGCGGGTCCCGCATCGCCAAAGTCGCCCAGCCAAGTGTTGTTACCTGCAGGGTGTGTGCGCAAGTGACAGGGCTGCGAGCGCTGGGAACCGGGACTCACTCTCCCAGGGGCCCCGGCGATCCCGAGGCCAAGTCACCTGGCCCGCTCTCCCTGACCGCCCCGCCCCTCATGTTCCTCCTAACCAACGCCTACAAGAAGTGACGTGCCTCGCTGCGTGGGAGCGCGCGGGAGTGCCCGGGGCTAAGCCCGGGCAAAGGGCGGGCCCTCTGTGGCCCTCAGAGGCACGAGAAGGCGAGGCGAGGCCACCCCCCTAAGGTTCGCCGTCTGGGATTAGTAAGGTACAGAACTCTATTAACCCTCATTACCCCCAGGTCTTCTGCCATCTGCCTGTGGATCCTGACACATACCTTGGTCAATTGGCTCGGTCGTCTGTAAGAGGTAGGCATTATGGTAAGGAAAAAGCCCGCATCTGCTGCGACGGAGCCCCTCAACACAATGCTCTCATATGTGGTTCAAAAAGTCAATAAGATCAACAATGAGAGGAGGCAATCGCTAGGCTTGAGCCAATCGCCAGTTCTTCCGTTAGAAAGCCCGCCCGCAAGGGCATCTGCTCCAGAGTTACTGACCACACCGCCAGATCTTCCCCAGTCGAATAGCCTAGTTCATATCCCACAAGACTTGGCCAGCGATGCAGAAGATCCTCATGTTTTGGTTAACTCGTCGGCCAAAAACGGCAATACCTCAGAGCATAATCACCAGTCATTTTCCATCGAGGAAGTACCGTCACCGGGGCAGCCCGTTCCACGGCCAGTGAGAACCTGTAGAAAATCTCACTCAAAGAGAGGGGGGAAACAACAAGGCAGGAGAAAGGCAGCTATACCACCCCCAAGACGTGAAGGGCAACAAATTGACTTTGATGCCGATGCAGAATCCAGACGTATTGTTGATGATGAACTCTTTAATCGGATCCAAGATATGATTGATATAAAAATTAGGACAATCATCAAGCCCTTGATTGGTAAACTGGATAAATTAACTTCGGAGGTTAAGAAGGCGGGGGGTGCACAAAGTAATCTGGTGGTAGAGGTGGCCAATCTATCTGCTCTTGTCACAAAATTGGCATCGGGAGCCGTAGAGGCTCTACCAAATGAGAGTGTCCCACAGCCTACACTGCCAGAGGGGCCCTTAGCAGTAGCTTCAACTCTATTAACGGCTCCCAGTCAGGACCTAGCAGGCGGAGCCGCGCCGACATCATCATCAGGGGACATAATTGGGACAATACATGAGGATATATCAGCCCAATTTATTTTGGAAGCCTCCCCAGTTGTGCTAGTACTAGCAAATGTCCCAGTCTTAGCACAAAACAAAATAGAATCGAAACAGGACTTGAAGGATAAAGCTCTTCATTGGCTTACTACAAACATGACCATGGCCCCCCAAGGGATGGATAGTTTAGCAAGGGATATTGTTATGACCAGGAGGGTACCTTGGATTGGGTCCAATCCCAAAAAATTTAAGGGGGACTGTGTGATTATAAACTTTGCCAACACAGAAGTCCTCCCAAAAATTTTGAATAACATCTTCCCACCCCAAAGGCGAAGCGGCTCTATAGTCCCGCTCACCCTAAAATTCTTCTATAGTGAGGCTCAGCTCCCTACCTTTTCTAACCCTACTAGAGTTAGGAGAGCGAATAACGCCCCAAACTGGGAAGGCGGTTTTAGACATAGATTCCCCAACGAGCGCCCTGGGCCTATATTTAACTTTGAGCACGGAAGATCTAACCACGCGCATGAGTCAAATTTGTGGCCTCCCATGCCACCAGACCCTGCCGTCAATGGTCGGGGCCCGGGTTGGATGGGCCAAGATCCCATTGGGCGAATCATTAGGTTCGTACCAGGGGCGAGAAACGATTACTTTCCGATACGCCCAAATACCCCTTTACCTATGTGGAACATCGCAGCTATGGGTCAAGGTCAGGCAGCTACCCCTTTTGATTGGGGGGCGGATTGGGGAATAGGTATGCTCCCTTAGCGGATCTAAACAACTGCGATTGACTTAAACCTTGCAATGTCCGAGCAAGTGAGTCCATAACTAGACCCGAAATAAACCCTAGCCAGTGTTACACCAATGACGGTCCCCGCCTGTTTACATTTTATGAAACACTTGAGAGTTATGTCCCGTTGGACAACCCTGGGCTATCATACCAGGGGGAGGGTTGCATAGCGTCAACCCTGAACATCGTTCCAACACAGAACGCACCTGAGGTAGCTCAGAACAAGGCGGTCAGATCCTTAAGCTTAGCTGAGGGGTGTTTGTTGGGGGAAAAAGAGCTGAGGTTACCTACCAACGCCTGTAAAATTATAACATGGAACATAGCTGGCTCATCTGCAAAACGACAGGACAAAGCATGTGTGAGCTTTATTTCTAAGCAGCATATAATTGCCCTGCAAGAAACGTGGGACATATCAGCTAATTTCTGGTGGGATGGATTCACCTGCTTCTCTATCCCTGCAGTCCCTAGCCGCATGGGCAGAGCTAAAGGAGGTTTGGCCATTATGTTTTCTCTAGATCTGAAGGGCACCTATAGGCAGATAAATACAGATTCCGTAAACATCCTAATGGTTGAAAGGACGACTAGTAACAATTGCAGGACGATATATATTAATTTTTACAACTCTAGGAACAGCGAACACAGTGGGAGTAATGTCGCTAACCTAGATAATATCTTAAATAAAGTGTCTCAGAATATCTATTTAGTTTATGAGTTTATCCTATTAGGAGATTTTAATATTCATCTATGTAATCTGGGTTGTATGGGAAGAGGTGACAATGTAACTGAGGGGGGCGAGGAGGCCCCTCGGGGCCCCCACTTTGAACACTCTACAGAGGGGCTTGAGTTAGAAGAATTATTAGCAAACCATGACCTTTATGAACCCGATAAGGGCGTTAGGGCGCCAACCTATATTGGCAGTCACCATGGCTCAGTGATAGACTACATCTTTGTTTCACAAGGTATTTTAAACCGGTCTATGGTCTATTGTACAGTCATAATACCCTACAGTGACCACAACCATGTACTACTTGAAGTGGCCTGGGGTGGCCAGATGGGAGCACCGCCAAAAGCACTTAAACCAGCACACCCCCTGAAACCCTGCGACCAAGACAGACGACTGAAATGGGCCAAAGTGATCCCGGATAATTTCTATGAAATAAATTTTCCAAAAATAAAGGACAAAGTGGCCATCTGTCAAAAATCGGGGGCGCAAGGTAAAGAAATTATAGAGGCTTTTGAGGAAATTTGTGGCCAGGTGGCTAAGGATCTTTTAGTCAAACCAAAAAAAGGATTTTCTGGAACAAAACGTTGGTTTGATTCTGCTTGTTCAAAAGCGCATAGAGCATTGTTGACAGCGTTAAAAACCTCTCCCAGGGCTGGGGAGGATATTGTTAGATTAAGGAAACGCTACAAGGTTGCCATTAAGAACCGCAAAGAATCCCTTAAACGCGAAGCATGGGAAAATCTCCTCTCAGCTGCAGTACTGAAGGACAGTAAAAGATTCTGGGAGATCATTAGACAACCGTTATTTTCTGAAGACAATAATGCTCTTATGGACTGTGTGATCACCGACGACAAATGGCTAAACCACTTCAAAAATGTATATGAGGGTGGGTCCAAAGGAACTGCAGATGTTTCAGTACCTGCTATAGTGGCAGACCCGTTGGTCTTCAACCCCGAAGAAGTAGAAAAAGCCCTGATGGCCACAACAAGACATAAAGCTCCCGGCCCTGACGGTGTTCCCGCTGATTTTTTCATGTACTCTCCCAAATTGTGGTCGGCGGTATTGTCGAAAGTGTTTAACACAGCCAACAACCATGTACCCAGTTCTTGGGCCACATCCACCATAGTCCCTATCTATAAAAATAAAGGCCAGCGAGATGATCCCGCCTCCTATAGGCCCATATCTCTTTTGGACTCAACGGTAAAAATATTAGGCAGAGTTCTTCTAGCCAGACTTAATGACAACGTTGAGAGCCGTGGAGGGTTGTCTGAACTACAATATGGATTCAGAGAAAAAAAGGGGACGATCGAACAATGTATAAACTTACATCTATTAAATTTCTAAATATACAGTGGCAAAGGAGGGCTCCATGTTTCTTGCATTTATGGACCTCTCCTCTGCCTTTGATCTGGTGAATAGGTCGAAATTGTGGCAGTTATTGTTGGAGATGGGCATTGATGAGTCTTTGTTTGTGTTTATGGCTAAACTGCACCAGGAGCTTTTTGCAGCTGTCCGAGTCACAAATGATGGCAGACGTACCCCCCTGTTTAAATCCCTTAAGGGGGTGCGGCAAGGCTGTATTCTAGCCCCAGTATTATTCACCATCTACATCAACAGGCTGGGCAGTCACCTGCAGGGACAGGCAGCCGACGTTCCGCATGCAGGAGATGTCAAAATTCCAGCGCTCCTGTATGCGGACGATGCAGTGCTGATAGCCCGCACTGGGGTAGGCCTACAGCATCTCCTGGACGCTTTTGGTAGCTTCATGGAGACGCTGGACCTTAAGGTCAATGCCTCTAAATCACACACGATGGTCATGGGGCGTGAATGCAACAAAAAAAGACACAAAACAGTTTTTTGCAGGGGAGTCCCTGTCACCAACGTGTCCACATTTCCATATTTGGGGGTAATATTTGACCAGAAAGGAACTTGGGGCCCTCAGATAAGAGCAAAAAGATTGGCGGTAATAAGATCCTCCTCAGCGGTTTTGGGCTTTGCTGGGAAGCTAGGGGCTAGGCCCATGCAAGCTCTTCTGAAAATCTACAAGAGCAAACCAGTGGCCATAGCGGCCTATGGTTCCCAACTGTGGGGTTATGTAAACCTGGATCCAATTCAGAGAGCAGAAAATAGATTCATTAGATCCTTGCTCTCAGTCCCGCAATCCACCCCAACGTATTCCATCCATAAGGAGGTGGGTCTGCCCTATCTGTCTGATACCCTGAGCCTTGCTCCGCTAACTTTGTGGCTGAAATTGTGGACAAATGATGACCTACCTCTGAACCACAAGATTTTGCACGATGTCTTATCCTTGGATAAATACACCAGTATCCCTTGGTTGGCATATGTAGCTAAAACCCTTGCAGATCTGGGTCGCCCAGATCTTTTTTCATCTCCGGAAAATATTAGGAGACAGGACATAGTAACCATCAAAGAGTTATTTAGGGATAGGCAGGAAGCACGGAGGGAGGATCTCGAAGTGTTGAAACCCGCAGTAAGGGCACATAACCTCCTGGTTTGTACACCCTCACTCGCCCCCTACTTGAACTTTGTCACATCCCCATATCACAGGTTTTTATTATCAAAGTTCCGATTTAATTTGATACATTTTTATCTAGGTTCATTTAAGACCTGGCAGAAGCCTGAGCAGGCCCCACCGTGCTGCTGCGACAATTTTTCGGTGCAGGATACTCTGCACTTTGTCATGTTTTGTAGTATATACCATGAGCAGAGAAAGAAATATTTGTTGCCTATTTTGAAAAAAGCTGGTTTTGTCCAAGTAAGACCAGCCCTGCTCTTTCTACAACTACTACCTAACATACATGTTACTTTTTGTATGGCAAACTTTCTGGTAGCCGCAATGCGGGCGAAACCTGTTAGCCATAGCTTACTTTAAAACTTCTCTTGTTGTTTGAGCATGTTTACGTGATAGATTTGTATAGAAATATTTTATCCATGTCTAAAATTTTTCTTCTGTTTGTTTATTAGGTTTTTTTTGTGTGGGAAATGTAAATAGATGTATAGTAGGCATTGCATTGCAAAGTAATTTTTTTTTTTTTTTTTTTTTTATGTTCTTTGTATGACTTGTAATAAGTCGAATAAAGATATTCTGACTGACTGACTGACTGACTGAGTGCCACGGGAGTCCGTCTGGATCGAGTCCGTAACCATGTGATTGCATCGTACTCACTTGAACAGACTCGCACAGCACGTCTCGCTAGGAAATCCCGCTGGGTCCGATTCGTATGGATGGCTTTACTGGCGAGATCGAAATCGGGCCCTTAGTGTCTGAAATACTTCATCTTCTTCAAATGAAACCAGTAATTTTAGTTAACTATGGTCATGTTTCATGAAATGTAAAATTAGCAAACATGTAATAGTAACAGAAACATAAATTAGACTTAATAAAATCTAAAATGAATACAAAAAATTTAAAGCATATAGCTTACAAAATAATATAAACATTAAAGATTTTTTTTTTAAGGAATAACAACAATTAAAAATAAATAACACTAGAAAAAGACTTGAACTTCAAAGGAGTCAGAATAACTATTCTAACTCCAATTTCAGCAAGAGTAGGAAATGTGTTGAACTTTGGAGGGGTTAGATTTACTATTCCCAATCATGCATAAGCAAAAACAGGGAAAGTGTTGCCCTTTGGATGGGTTAGATTTACTATTCCAGTAAGCTAAACCAGGAAAACCATTGGAGATTGAAGGGGCTAGATTTACTATTTCGATTCCAGTCTAAACAACAGTAGGAAAAGTGTAGGACTTGGGAAGGGCTATATTTACTATTGCCAATCCAATCTAGGCAAGAGTAGGGAAATTGCTGGACATTGGAGGTTTTAGATTTGCTATTCCCAAGCTAACGTAAGTGAAAGCAGGGAAATTGTTGGACCTAGTAAAGGTTGCATATACCGTTTCAATTTCTAAGTATTTAAAAAAACATTCAAATACCTAGCAAAATAAAATTATTCAAACATATTCAAAATTAAAAATATGTGTTTTTTAAATGTATTAAATAAATGTAATGGACAACAAAGTAATAATACAAAAATAATGTAACAAATGAATAGCAAAATACATTTAAAATAAACACATTTACCTCCAACTACTTAAAAAGGTCATCAAACAGCAAAAATGTTAAGTGAATTATAAGTAAAACAATAATAACATGAAAAGAGTAATTAAATAAAACTGATACAATTAAAACTAATAATAAATATAAAATGCATTTTACAAAGTTTATGATTAAATCCAAGTATCAATGAATTACAAAATAATTAAAATACAACAAATAATTTACATACATGGTCTATTAAATAATGTACATTATTGCAACATAAATATTTAAAATATATAAAAAAAGTTTATTGAAATAAAAACATTTATAATACAAATAACTTCACCCTGTATCCCCCTACTAACCCAACAACCAACTACTACATGTTATATTACTAATTAAAATAAAGAAAAATAAAATATACATAAAACAATATATATATATATATATATATATAACAATTCATCAATTAAACTATTTGCATAAATAAATACCAATGAAATATAGGACTAAAATAAACCCTAATTTAAATAAAAACAACCATTTCTAATTTAAATAATGTCTCATCCTTGTCCCCTACAAATCCAACAACCCTCTACAAAATAATAAATTACTAATTAAAAGTCAAAAAAGTTTTAATTGCACATTAAAAATGACAAACAATACTAAGAAAATTAAAACAATTACATTAATAATACTAAAACCTATATTTAGTGCAAAAATTGATATATAATCGCCAATTAAAAGAAGGATCATTAATATAATATTCAAATATATTTATTTAAACTATATTAAATACAGCACCACTTTTAACATCAGTATAATGTACATTAGCTGTTCTGTTCCTCAATATTTTTGTATTGACAATATTTTTGACGCAATATTCATGCAGCACGATATTTTTGAAACAATATTTTTATCATTCACCTATTAAAACCTATATGTTTTTCATTTTATGCCATTTGTCCTTGGCACTACCATTTAAATTTGCCACTGTAGCAATTCTTCAAATCATCTTTGCAGACTAGGGTGCCGATTACGATCCGGTAAAAAAATTCCCTGTGCGACTCGTATCCGGTCTTTTTACCGTACGAATCGTACAAGTGCCGTACGAACTGGCAATCACGATTCGCATGGTAAAAAGTCCATACGAACCGCATTGGGAATCATTCCCCACACGTCCTCGGGTCGGAAAATGTGTCCGACACGTCCTCGGACGATGTACCGTACAAATGTGAAAGGTGAAGTCCAACCGAGGAATCACGATCCATCCCGTGCGTCCGATCTCACAACCGTATGGAAAAAACACCGTCCGCACCGAACTCCCATAGCAACCATGGAGACATGTGCCCTCATACGCGCCCAGCACTCCCCCCAGCCCCCGTACGTCCGACATGTACCCCCGTGTATGTACACCCCCACCCGTGTATGTACACCCCTGTACGTTCGAGTCCTACCCCCACCCCTGTACGTGTCGTACCACCGTCTATGTACACCCCAGTACGTTCCAGTCATACCCCCACCCCTGTACGTGTCGTACCACCGTCAATGTACACCCCAGTACGTTCGAGTCGTACCCCCACCCCTGTACGTGTTGTACCCCCGTGTACCTACACCCCAGTACGTTCGAGTCGTACCCCCACCCCTGTACGTGTCGTACCACCGTCTATGTACACCCCAGTACGTTCCAGTCGTACCCCCACCCCTGTACGTGTCGTACCACCGTCTATGTACACCCCCCCACCCCTGTACGTGTCGTACCACCGTCTATGTACACCCCCCCACCCCTGTACGTGTCGTACCACCGTCAATGTACACCCCTGTACGTTCGAGTCGTACCCCCACCCCTGTACGTGTCGTACCACCGTCTATGTACACCCCCCCACCCCTGTACGTGTCGTACCACCGTCTATGTACACCCCAGTACGTTCCAGTCGTACCCCCACCCCTGTACGTGTCGTACCTCCGTCAATGTACACCCCAGTACGTTCCAGTCGTACTCCCACCCCTGTACGTGTCGTACCCCCGTGTACCTACACCCCAGTACGTTCGAGTCGTACCCCCACCCCTGTACGTGTCGTACCACCGTCTATGTACACCTCAGTACGTTCCAGTCGTACCCCCACCCCTGTATGTGTCGTACCACCGTGTACCCACACCCCTGTACGTGTCGTACCACCGTCTATGTACACCCCAGTACGTTCCAGTCGCACCCCCAACACAACCTCCTAAGTACAGAGCGCACCCCAGGCCCCAACATCACAACCGCATGTACGAGTCGTACCAAGCCACACACAAGGACAGCACCGTACAACCAAATGGCCCATGTACACACCGTACACACGCTCAAAACGCACGTACACAACCAGGACAAAACAAAACAACACAAGAATACACTATTCGAATGGCACAAAGCCACTAAACATGGCCAACAAACACTAAAAAAACACATTCACTGACCTGCAACTGCCAAAAACAAACAGAGGCCCTAAACACCACCACTCCTTATAACACACCCACCCAAACTTCAAACACAGCCACACCCACCAATGGACCAATAAAAAGGGCCCACACACACAAACCATGAGCCTTTGCAACCGACTCACTGCTGCCAGACACCACAGACAACCTACAGCACCATACTACAAGCTTCACCACACCTTACACTTGCACACCTTCACACAACCACCTTCACAAACACCCCCTCATCACATTCACACACACACACACCTGCACAACCACACCCACACACCCACAACCATCCACACACCCCCCCCACCATCCACACACCGCCCCCACCATCCACACCCACACCCCTCACCATGCCCACTACCAAGAATCCAAAGTTCAGTAACCGAGAGTTGGAGGTTCTTGTCGATGAAATCCTCAGAGTCGAGCCACAGCTCTTTGGAACATTGGTCAGAAACACCAGCATGGCAGCTAAAACAGCCATGTGGCAGACCATCATCGATGCTGTGAATGCTGTTGGGGACACCAGAAGGACCAGGCATGAATGCCAATCCAGGTGGTACGATCTGCGGAGGAGGGTCCGAGCCAAGATGCAGGAGGAACACAACCAGGCCAACGCCACTGGAGGAGGGCCCTCCCGCAGACCCGTACACTACCAGCCCTGGGAGGAGAGGGTGATGGCCATACTGCCGGTGGAGGCAGTGGATGGATTAGAAGGACTCCGAGACCCGGGTGAGTACACAAACAACGCACCTCACATGGGGGGAACGTCATCCACAACCAAAATCACTAACAGGCACGCAACCACCCCAAGCTATCGCATGACTCAACCACACTCCATGAACACGCACATGCCACTGCTGCCACCATGCCCCATGCACCCAGCTGGACAATGTCAAGTCACAGGCCACAGAAGACACCAACACATGACACGGTAACCCGGATGGCGGGAGGGTGGGCCCCAAAAATCACATAGTGCAACTCAGAAGCAGACAACAATGCCCTCTGCCCATATGGCCTAGGTCACAGCCAGACAAACACTGTGTCCCCACACAGGAAAGACTCGCCAGCAAATGGCGGACGCCTTGCATCAACACATGGGGGTGAAGGCACTGTTTTGCACATGACAGCAGCTAATGAACAGCCAACATTGTGAAAGAGTGGCAGCACACACCACCACAGCAGCAGCGCAGAGACACACACTACACCCAATGGGTGCCTGGAGATCAGAAACAAACTCACATCAAAAAGCCAAGGGCCATTCAAAGATCTGCTAACAGTGTGTGCCCAGGAAGCTGGCCTGAGGTGACAGAGGGTGACACACAGAGGGAGGGAGAGGGGGACAGAGAGGGAGGGAGAGGGGGACAGAGAGGGAGGGAGACACAGGGACACGGACAGAGGGAGGAGGCTGACACACGGAGGGAGGGAGAGGGGGACAGAGAGGGAGGGAGAGGGGGACAGAGAGGGAGGGAGAGGGGGACAGAGAGGGAGGGAGAGGGGGACAGAGAGGGAGGGAGACACAGGGACACGGACAGAGGGAGGAGGCTGACACACGGAGGGAGGGAGAGGGGGACAGAGAGGGAGGGAGAGGGGGACAGAGAGGGAGGGAGAGGGGGACAGAGAGGGAGCGAGACGGACAGAGGGAGGAGGCTGACACACAGAGGGAGGGAGAGGGGGACAGAGAGGGAGGGAGAGGGGGACAGAGAGGGTGGGAGACACAGGGACACGGACAGAGGGAGGAGGCTGACACACGGAGGGAGGGAGAGGGGGACAGAGAGGGAGGGAGAGGGGGACAGAGAGGGAGGGAGAGGGGGACAGAGAGGGAGGGAGAGGGGGACAGAGAGGGAGGGAGACACAGGGACACGGACAGAGGGAGGAGGCTGACACACGGAGGGAGGGAGAGGGGGACAGAGAGGGAGGGAGAGGGGGACAGAGAGGGAGGGAGAGGGGGACAGAGAGGGAGCGAGACGGACAGAGGGAGGAGGCTGACACACAGAGGGAGGGAGAGGGGGACAGAGAGGGAGGGAGAGGGGGACAGAGAGGGAGGGAGAGGGGGACAGAGAGGGAGGGAGACACAGGGAGACGGACAGAGGGAGGAGGCTGACACACAGAGGGAGGGAGAGGGGGACAGAGAGGGTGGGAGACACAGGGACACGGACAGAGGGAGGAGGCTGACACACGGAGGGAGGGAGAGGGGGACAGAGAGGGAGGGAGAGGGGGACAGAGAGGGAGGGAGAGGGGGACAGAGAGGGAGGGAGACACATGGACACGGACAGAGGGAGGAGGCTGACACACGGAGGGAGGGAGAGGGGGACAAAGAGGGAGGGAGAGGGGGACAGAGAGGGAGGGAGAGGGGGACAGAGAGGGAGCGAGACAGACAGAGGGAGGAGGCTGACACACAGAGGGAGGGAGAGGGGGACAGAGAGGGAGCGAGACACAGGGAGAGCAAATCAGCCGTGTGGCGTGTGGGAATGTCTGCTCGTCAGCAGGTAGACTGCGTGCATGTAGCCAAGGGTGGCCAGTGCCAGAACCCCCCCTCTTCTCCATGGCAAAACACAGGGCCATGTCACAACCTGTTCACGAGCACAACGACAGCTACCTGCATCATATAAGTGTGTGGATCCACTCCATGTGCACATGTACAGTGCTACACGGAAGGCGCCAATGCATGGCCGCCACACCTACCCACTCCACTGCTGACTGCAGTCACACTTGACGCAGCAAGTGAGACTGCGCCACACATAGCTAAAGGGGCCAAAGTGGTGCCCAAGGGACACACCCATGCACAAGTGCACTGTGAGTGGAATGCAAGACAGATCCTAATTCCAAGAGGAAAAGTGCCAACTTAGAAACTGATGAAACATGGATGTTGCATGGACCAAAATTAACATTGTCTCTCTCACACACAGGTCAACGTCGTGGTTCACCCCCCAACACTGGGGGGGGAGACTCACAGGACCCGGATCTGCAGGAGCCCGATCCCACCGGCAGCGACCACTCTCACCACTCTGTGGACGAGCCCAACCAACCTGGCCCCTCTGGTGTCCAACCACCTGCAGCACCTGCGTCAGGTACAACTGTGCCAACCACCACCCCCACTCCTGCCACATCCCAGGAGACACCCAGGATCCCTGCCCCACCACCACAATGCAGCCAGGCTGGCCAGGAGGGACACGGTGTCCCGGGCACCCAGGAGGAGGCAGGCGACAATGCCAATGCCACCCCTCAGGGGTCCCGGAGACCCGATGTACCCACAAGGGCAGGCCAGGTGCAAGTGGGCAGGGGTGGTGGGAGTGGAGGACGGCGGAGGCGCGAGCCTGACCAGTTGGCTGGTATTTGCCCATGTCCGTAACATCATGGACACATACCGGCAGGACACCACGGGCATGGCCCAGGTTGTGTCCATCCTCGAGGGGATCGAGACCCAGCAGGCCCAGCAACATGCCTGTCTACTGCAACACCAACGGAGGATGGAGGACAGACAGGCTGAGCAAGTGACGGTGTTCCAGGGGATTCACGATACACTCCGTCGGATGGCCGACAACATGGCCGACCCTCCCTGTGCCAGAAGGCGAAGACATCACCACCCACAGGGAGGGATCAGGAGGAGGAGGAGGAAACATCCGATGGAGCATCCCAGACGTCGTCACGGCCTGCTTCTGAGGGTCCCCGCAGGAGGGCGGGTCGTCCACGGAAAAGACCGTGAGGGTCGGCGCAACATCACCATCTCCCAGGACACCTGGCCTGGCACCTGGCCCACTGGACCAACAGCATCACAGCATCAAGAGACATTCTCTGCCACATGGCCCTGCTGGTCACTGTCTGACCAATGTTGACAAAGACTGTGGCATGGACTATGAGGATTTCCAATGGCAAGGACACCAACTCCCCTACTGAACTTTGGATTCCAAACTCCCGGAAAGCCCCTCACTTCATCCCCCCCCCCCCCAAAATAATAAATCACACTATGAAGAGAAGATGCCTGCTGGTTGCATTATTACCTTACATGTGTGTTGTAAAGTCTAAACATGCCTGAGTTCTCTTTTGACTTCAACCATCCACACCCTGGGGCCTGAGTCTGGCACAGGACACACGGGTCACAGTGTATTAGGCAAGACAGACATGGAGCACCATACACACCCGTGATGGGCCCAACCAGCTGAGGGGGTGGCCGCACAACCGTGCTGACAGATACATTGAGTACAGCAAAAGTCATGCGCAGAGGTCAGGGATCATGTGTAGTGTCCTGGGGGGCACCCAGGTATGTGTAGACAGGTGGCAGAACCATGTCCTGCAAGCTTAAGTCCGGTGGATGCAGAGAATGGGGGCCTGGCCAACGTTGGATGCATGGGGATGGCACATGTCACAATACCCACACAGTCATGGACATCATGCCCACTACACAGTCTCAGCCCACACACACAGCTTGCATCTTGCTACTCGACACATTGACACATAGCCACAATCAGGGAATACCATGCCATACATGCTGGATGCACCGTGGCAACACACCAGCATTGAGTGAGAAGAGGCACCTTGGAGGCATAGGGACACCTTTATTAGTCATGTTTTCGGGATTGCAGAGGCAACTTGAAGTACACATGAACACATCTTGTGGAGTAACATGTGGGTCCAACACTGGCACCCCCCTTCTGCAGCACAAATGCGTGTTAGCCATGGAACTGGCACACAAGCGTCGGCTAACAGCTAAACACCCACAGCTGCTCACGGAGAGCCTGCCATACACCATAGATCCGCTGATGTGGAAGTCCCACACCATGTCAAGCCAATGCTAACCGTATGTGTCCGAGGGCAGTGTCACACACATTGATGCCATCATCACAATCCACTATCCCATCACTGATGACTGTCAACCAGTCAGACCATCTATTCAGGTGTACACAGCTGCATGTCGTGTCCCATGGTGATGCTACATGGCTGAAGAGGAACCAAACATCGACAGGGGCAGTGTGCATACATCGTGACCAACTGCCACACCCAATACACCCCTGATGCATCCCTTACCCTATGGAGACTTCCAAACGTGTCCGTGCCTGTAACGCTAAGTCAGCCCACGATGACGTGTCCATGAGGAATAGCAGTGCCACAACAATGCAACCAGCAGACGGCATGCGCAAGTACCTGGGGAAGAGAGACACACAAGAAGTCAGCCACAAAAAGCACAGCCACTTGCATGTGCATTTACTCGACACATGTATGGATGACAGCATGCCAGGTCACAATTATGACTGGGGAAATACAACCATCACTGCCACCATCACTCCAGTGACACACCCACACACACCTCTGACTCACGTGCCATACATGCAGGTGGACACACACATCACAACACATGCCACACGGGGACCAATGCGTGCACACTCAGACACTGGTACTCACCACTAAGCAAAGAAGTCGCGTATGAGCCGAGTCCGGATGTCCTCCTGCGGCTCCACATCCTCCACATCACTAGCCCCATTGCCAAGGCCTTCGTCCTCCACGGGTGGATGGTCCTCGTCATGTTGATCCAGGATGAGTGGCACAGCTTTCTCAACTGCCATGTTGTGCAGCATACAGCAGACCATGAAGATTTTGCAGACCTTCGCAGGGGCATATGGGAGGGCGCCGCCGGTCTTGTGAAGGCACCGAAAGCGGCTCTTCAGCAGGCCAAACGTCCTGTCTATCACTCGCCTTGTCCGGCCATGGGCGGTGTTGTAGCGGAGCTGGGCCGGCGTGATGGGGTTGCGGAGAGGTGTGAGCAGCCAAGGCATGTTGGGATAGCCAGCGTCCCCTACATGGGAAGCACATGGACATCGTTAGAACTGGTGAAGCGGTCGTGCTGGTAGGCTATGCAAAATACAGGACAGACAGACTGTACCCACCAACAACACATGCTCTTTCGTTGCGCAGCTGCATCATCATTTCAGGCATCCTGCTACACCTCATGATGTAGGCATCGTGTGCTGATCCTGGAAAATGAGCACAGACATGTGAAATCAACATGTTGGACTGACACACCACAAGGGCATTGATGGAGTGGTAGTGCTTCCGATTGCGGTACGCTACCTCCCGTGCGTGTGGTGGTACCAAAGCTACATGTGTCCCATCTATGGACCCAATGACATGGGGCATCCCTCCCAGGGCATAGAATCCACGCTTGACCGCAGTCAACTGTTCAGGGGTTGGGAACTTGATGAAGTCATCCAGGTGAATCAACATGGCCTCTAAGAAATCATGCAGCACACGGCAGAACATGCTCTGGGACATGCCACCAACATGAGCTATGGTATATTGAAAGGTACCCGTGGCAAGAAAATGTAGGGCAGCCATTACCTTCAGCTGGGGTGTCAGTGCTGTAGGATACCTGTGCTGCGGTTGCAGGTGTGGTGCCAGTCTCGCCGTCAACTCCAGAATCAACGGTTGGGGGAAGCGGTAGCAACGGATGCTGTCATTCTCCCGCATGTCAGCCAAGTCCGGAATTGGTCGGGCAAGAGGCGGCGCTCTGCAGTAATTGGGAAGTGACAAGGAAGAGTGAGTGCACTACGACAACAATTCATATGTACTGAGCACATGTTAATCTGTCAATACACATATGCTACATAGGGAGTCAGGTATGTGCTACATGCCCAGGACACGTATGGCTGCCAGGTGACACTCCTACCAAGACCCAGCTACACACGGAGATTCAGAACCTCCACATGCCATGGCATGGGAATAGCTGTGTCCCAGTGCAAGTGAACAGCCAGACGCAAGACAGGAGTGACATACGCCCACACATCTGCAGAAGTAGGATGCCGATTGCAGAGACTGGTAGCGGAACACTAGAGCCACAGGTCACATGACATTACACTAGGACAGCCCACACACCTTGCCATGAAGGTGCACATGTCATGACTCACCACACAATCATTGTGAGGATGCAGACATGTCCTTGTCACGCTACTCCGTGTCCCATGCATACATGTGCACCTCACATCCCATACCACATGTGGCATGGTGTGCGGAACAGTGTGCAATGTCCATCTACACACAGACACATGTTGGTTGCTGCAACAGCTGCAGCTTTTGAGGGTGCTCCAACATCAACCTGATGGGAAGCCCCCACACATACATGACATAGTCACATTGTGCACCGTGGGTAGTGTCAAGGCAGGTGTGGTGACCCCTGTACCGGGCATCAGGGGACACTTCCGTGTGTTGGTGTCCGTGCCATGCCAGTGACGCTCACCCCAAGTGTGCAGTACGACATGCACACATGTCAAAGGAGTCAAGGGCATGCCTGGCACACATTGCACCGTCACACAGTACACCTGTACACATCTCATCATACATCTGGTGCCTTATCCACTCAGGAGTAATGTTCCACATCACAGCCTGTCACACCTGTGCCCCACACATGTAGTAATGCACAGACGATGCCTTGATGTCCATTCCTGGACAAGTATGTCCATCCATGGACAAGTATGTCCATCCATGGACAAGTGTGTCCACCCTATTCCTACCTGTGTGCCGCCTATCACCACTGTGATGTGTGAAAACCGCCGTACTGCTGCTAAGAGGGCCTGTGTACGTTCCCATATCACTATGGGAGTGCTGCCGTATGTGTACCCATCGTGATGGCGAGCGTACAGGCATTTGTACGGTCCGTACCACTACGAGTACGCATACGCAAGAACACCCATAGTGGTAGGTCCGTACGCACGCATGTACGCTCACTATCACTATGGGTCTCCTCGCGTATGCGTACTCGTAGTGGTACGGCCCGTACACACGCATGTACGCTCACTATCACTATGGGTCTCCTCGCGTATGCGTACTCGTAGTGGTACGGGCCGTACACACGCATGTACGCTCACTATCACTATGGGTCTCCTCGCGTATGCGTACTCGTAGTGGTACGGGCCGTACACACGCATGTACGCTCACTATCACTACGAGTACGCATACGCGAGGAGACCCATAGTGATAGTGAGCGTACATGCGTGTGTAAGGCCCGTACCACTACGAGTACGCATACGCGAGGAGACCCATAGTGATAGTGAGCGTACATGCGTGTGTACGGCCCGTACCACTACGAGTATGCATACGCGAGGAGACCCATAGTGATAGTGAACGTAGGCACGCATGTACGGGCCGTTGCAATGCATTTGGGGTGCCCTAGGGCCCCGAAACGCACCGTACCTGTGTGTGACGCTCCAAATTACATAGGGGACACATGAGGGACAAGTATTAAGGCCTACATGCATGCTGGTTGTCATGGAGACCAAGTTCAAATTTCGAAATTGTTCTGGAAGGTGCACAGCAGAAGTCAGTTGGAATTCTTCTACTTTGTTGCAATGTGTTTGTGGGGCTGACATCATGCAGGAGAATGAAACCGATAGAGAACCCACAGACTGCTAGGTTTGAAGGGATTGGAGGAAACATAGGATGCAAATGTGAGTGACCAATCACTCTGTACTCCTGTGCATGAGATGGGCCAGCAAGGCAGATATAAGGCAGCCAGGTCCCATGAGGGAGCACTTGCCTGCACATCTCTGTATTCCACGACCCAGCTGCTGCTACTGATTCCCTGGAACCATGTCAAGGGCTGTGGAGAGGTCACAGCCATTCACCCTGGAGGAGAACATGGCTTTGGTGGATGTGATCCTCCCACGGTACCCCATGCTGTATGGGCGACCAGGTTATCAGGTGAGTGCAGTGTCCACTGCCACAGACTGTGTCCCTTTTTTGTGACTGTGACTTCTGCCATTGTGTCCAGGTGTGACACACATGCTATGTACTGTAGGGGGGGTCCCAAGGGGGGGGAATGCCTGATGTCTCCCAGCAGTGCCCTGAGACAGGAGGGGTGGGTGCAGAGTCCTCCCAGCAGTGCCCAGAGACAGAAGGGGTGGGTGCAGAGTCCTCCCAGCAGTGCCCTGAGACAGGAGGGGTGGGGGCAGAGTCCTCCCAGCAGTGCCCTGAGACAGGAGGGGTGGGTGCAGAGTCCTCCCAGCAGTGCCCTGAGACAGGAGGGGTGGGGGACTATCACTCCCAGCAGTGCCCTGAGACAGGAGGGGTGGGGGCAGAGTCCTCCCAGCAGTGCCCTGAGACAGGAGGGGTGGGGGCAGAGTCCTCCCAGCAGTGCCCTGAGACAGGAGGGGTGGGTGCAGAGTCCTCCCAGCAGTGCCCTGAGACAGGAGGGGTGGGTGCAGAGTCATCCCAGGAGTGCCCTGAGACAGGAGGGGTGGGTGCAGAGTCCTCCCAGCAGTGCCCTGAGACAGGAGGGGTGGGTGTGATGCACAGTGTGAGCCTGGATCTTTGATTGTGTCGTTGCCCTCATTCCACCTGTGTACTTTCAATGGCACGTACTGCTTTTGCCCTTCCCCAGAGGATCATGTCCCTATGACAAAGGTGCAATGCGTTGGATGCATACTAGGCCTTGTTGTAAACAGCAAATGTGTTCTAATCTGTGTCCCTGTGACATGTGCCAGGTGTATTGAGGTAGTGTCACTTGTCCATCCTCACAGGTAGACGCCTCTGCCAAGGAGAAGATATGGCTGGACGCCGTCAGCGCCGTGAGGAGTGCGGAAGGTCGGAAGCGGCGCCTGTCCCAGGTGAGGAAACACTGGCAGGATATCCGGTGCTGGACGCGGAGGATCGCACGTGTCCTGCTGGGGGACTCACCTGAGAGCCACAAGAACCGCGGGCGCCGCCGTCTCTCCCACATCCAGAAACGTGTGCTGGCGGTGGTCTTTCCTGACTTGGACAGGCGTCTACAGGAGATGCAGCAGCCGGAAGGGGGTAGGTACATGTGTGTGTTTGTTGTGTTTCACCAGAATTTGTAAGTGCAATGTTCCATGGATACACTTCCAGGGTTTATGGTGCTGTGCAGATCCTATTCCCCACAGTATTGCAGTGCTCTCCTGCCTCCCTTCCCCTCCTTGCAATGTGTTCCCTGGTCTGTGTGTAGTCACTCCATCACAAGGTTATGTAGCCTGACACCTTCTACAAGTGTACAATGCCTGCAGCATCATGTGTGTGGGTGGTGTGTAACAGGCTTTGGGACCTTGCCTGTGCCCTGTCCAGTTCTGGACTTGTGGGTTCCATGTCAGTTGGCACTAATGCTGAGTCCAGACATGGGAGTTAGTCTCTCAAGTGTGAGGCCTTACAGCACGCATGTCCTATGTGGTGGCCTGTGACATGATGTGCATGAGTGTGCGGTACGCATAGTGCAGGGATGTTAGCGTGTGTTGCAGTCATTCCCATTCAGGAGCATGGAGTTGTGTGGCCACTACTGTCCCCAGGGGCATATTTTCCTAGGTATCATGTGTGTAATCCGAATATGTCGACAATCTCTGTGTCTACAGCATAGGTTGTGCTCTGTGCCATTGTCCCCTGGCAACTTGTATATTGACGTGTGATGTATTACAAGTGTTCACTGTACAGCCTGACCTGGTTTTCCTATTGCATACTCACGGTGGCCATTGCCTTTGTGTCTTGTTGCAATCATCTGATGCTGCCCATTTGTACATGATAATTTGCACAGCAGCACCTTGGGTAGTTTGTGTGCAATATAGAAGTTTTGCATCCCATGTGTATTTCACCCAGACTAAGAGATGTACGTGCTTCCTGTGTCTCCATAGATTTGTCTCATGTAGGGGGTGGGTGGTGCGGGCATGTCCGACATGTCAAGACCTGATATCTCCTTGCTAGGACTGGCCAGTGTGTGATGTTTGCCTGGACATACACTCAAGGTGCAGTGTGCCAGTCAGGGTGGGCATGTTATCAGTATTACCTATGCTGCATGTGCCTGTAGTTCCTGCCTATGGTCCCTGCTCATCCCTATTTGCTGCCACGCTGTGTGGTGCAGATGCAGTGCTGGATTGTCCCCAGGGCCTTGCTCCTCAGTAAAAATTCCATATCATCTCATTTGCTATTGTGTCATGCTCTCCATAGTTTTTCCATGGCATGGTGGGTCGAAAAACTGTGTCTTGCATGCCCTACATATGTACCTTGTTTAGTAGATGTAACTCTTCCTTTGTTTCAGGCTATGCACTGTAACCTACGTAGATTTGACTCATGTGACATATGTATACAGGTGTATGATTACTTTCTGTCTCTTCACCGTGCCCACAGCATCGTCGGGGGACACGGAGGGAGACATGGACACAGATGGCGCGGAGGGACCGAGCACCAGTGCCAGCGGTGACATCGGGGCTGGCACTTCGAGTGGGACTGAGGCGGTGGAGAGTGAACCCGGGGACCTCTCGACTGGCACAACAGAGTATGAAGCTGACGGGTCCGAGGAGGATCACTCCGAGTGGGCGGTGGCTGCACCACCATCTGACAGCAGCCCCACATCTGGCACCGCCCCCTCCATTGGCATCAGCCGCCTCCCACGTGCTCGTGTCCCTTCCCAGCGTGCCCGGTCACCACATGTCTCCTTCCTGCCAGGCACCGCACCCCCTGCCCCTGTCTCCACTGCTGCCGCCAATGCTGAGTCTGTGGACATCCAGCGGCAGTTGCAGATTGGTCAGACTGCGATCCTTAATGTCCTCCATGGCCACAGCCAGGTCCTCAACAACATGGAGGCATACTTGGAGGGCATTATTCATCGCAGGCTGACCAACGCAACTTGCTGAGGTCCATAGACTCCACACTGACTGCAGCAGTGGGTCTCCTGCAGCGCTACGTCCCACCCCCTACCCCTGCTCCTTCCACAATTCCCACTCCCATGCCTGTCCCACATACACCCAGACGTAAGCATGCACCCACCACAACAGACACAGGCACCACACCAGCAGGGAAGGTCCGCCGCACACCTCCTGACACGCACACACAGGGTGCAGTAGGCACACCCACTGGGTCGGGGGGCAAACGTGTGACACGCAGCCAGAGTGGGAGTCCGCATTCCACCCAATCCACTCCCTCCAAATCCCCTCCCCTCAGCTCTCCTGGCCACATCTCCCCCATAGACTCGTTCATGGCTGCTCTGTCCCTGAGCCCCACATTGACACCACCCCGCAAGCGGTCAAGGAAGTCCCCGGTCAGGGTGCTTGAGTCCCCCCCCTGTCCACAACCACCCCCAGTGGCACTGCGACCCATCCCTCTGACCCCCCCCCTCCTTGGGGCCTGTGGTTCCTTCGGGTGCAGGGGAGTCCCTGGAGGACCTTGCCAAGGTGTGCAGTGAGATCCGAGAATCCACCTTTGGCCCTGCCCCACCCCCTGTGGTGGAGTCCTCCATCCCTGCACCCAATTCGCCTACCCTTTGCCCTCCTGTCCCTGCGGTGCCTGTTCCTTCCCCCCCACATGATGCCCTCACCCCTGTGGAAGACGACGACTTGTAACTGTGCAGGCAAGCTAGGGGACACGCATCCCACTGTGTCCCCCATCCAGCTGGGACTCCTGGACTGCCCTATGGCCTTTGTTAATGTTGGACTTACGTCATACTAGTTTTTTGCTCATGCTGAATAAAGCTATTTATTTTTTGCCCTTGGAACACTCCTGCATTGCTGGCATTGCTGTTGGTGGGGCTGCTACATGGTTGTGGGTGTTGGTCATGTGTTGGGTGTGTGGGAAATGTAGTAGTGTGCTGCTCATAGGGGGGACCCTGGGATCAGTGTGCCTCACACGGTGTTAGCTACCTTTCTCCATTCATGTAAGCAGTTGCTGCATGTTGCAATTGTCCCAAGGTGTTTTCCTTCCTCTGTGTACCCTGACTTCTTCCCTGCAGGGTGTTCCCAATATTTAGTGCAGAGCTGTGTGTACATTAGCTGGGTGTGTGACGGACTCCTTCAACTTTGCACATGCATGCTGAGCCATTCTCCACCTGCATCATTCGTGGCATCCTTGGTAGTCATTGTACTTGTGTATGTGGACTATTGACATGACTTCATGTGTACATGTTTTCTTTTTGGCCCTATGCATGCGTATACTTCCAGCCTCGCACACATGTGGTACATGTACTGCAGGGTCTTTGTGCACCTGACTGACATTTGTGGGCATGGTATATGTGACTACTCCACCCTTTGCGTTCCATGGGCACTGCTGGGAGTGATGGGCACCCACCTCTCCTGTGTCTGGGCACTGCTGGGAGGACTCTGCACACACCCCTCCTGTCTCAGGGCACTGCTGGGAGGACTCTGCACCCACCTCTCCTGTCTCAGGGCACTGCTGGGAGGACTCTGCACACACCCCTCCTGTGTCTGGGCACTGCTGGGAGGACTCTGCACACACCCCTCCTGTCTCTGGGCACTGCTGGGAGGTCTCTGCACCCACCCCTCCTGTCTCAGGGCACTGCTGGGAGGACTCTACACCCACCTCTCCTGTGTCTGGGCACTGCTGGGAGGTCTCTGCACACACCCCTCCTGTGTCTGGGCACTGCTGGGAGGTCTCTGCACACACCCCTCCTGTCTCAGGGCACTGTTGGGAGGTCTCTGCACACACCCCTCCTGTCTCAGGGCACTGCTGGGAGGACTCTGCACACACCCCTCCTGTCTCTGGGCACTGCTGGGAGGTCTCTGCACACACCCCTCCTGTCTCAGGGCACTGCTGGGAGTGATAGGCCCCCACCCCTCCTGTCTCAGGGCACTGCTGGGAGGTCTCTGCACACACCCCTCCTGTCTCAGGGCACTGCTGGGAGGACTCTGCACCCACCCCTCCTGTCTCAGGGCACTGCTGGGAGGACTCTGCACACACCCCTCCTGTCTCAGGGCACTGCTGGGAGGACTCTGCACACACCCCTCCTGTCTCAGGGCACTGCTGGGAGGACTCTGCACACACCCCTCCTGTGTCTGGGCACTGCTGGGAGGACTCTGCACGCACCCCTCCTGTCTCTGGGCACTGCTGGGAGGTCTCTGCACACACCCCTCCTGTCTCAGGGCACTGCTGGGAGTGATAGGCCCCCACCCCTCCTGTCTCAGGGCACTGCTGGGAGGTCTCTGCACACACCCCTCCTGTCTCAGGGCACTGCTGGGAGGACTCTGCACCCACCCCTCCTGTCTCAGGGCACTGCTGGGAGGACTCTGCACACACCCCTCCTGTCTCAGGGCACTGCTGGGAGGACTCTGCACACACCCCTCCTGTCTCAGGGCACTGCTGGGAGGACTCTGCACACACCCCTCCTGTCTCAGGGCACTGCTGGGAGTGATAGGCCCCCACCCCTCCTGTCTCAGGGCACTGCTGGGAGGACTCTGCACACACCCCTCCTGTCTCAGGGCACTGCTGGGAGTGATAGGCCCCCACCCCTCCTGTCTCAGGGCACTGCTTGGAGGACTCTGCACCCACCTCTCCAATTGCACAATATGTACGCTCATGACATGCACGGATGTGGGTATGCTCCATGCATTCGAGGTGGGGGTACGTGTGGTACTTACACTTTTGGGGTGGGGGTACGCTCCATGCATACGGGGTGGGGGTACGTGTGGTACTTACACTGTTGGGGTGGGGGTACGCTCCATGCATTCGGGGTGTGGGTACGGGTCGTACTTACACTGTTGGGGTGGGGGTACGCTCCATACGTACGCGGCTGAGGGTACGGGTCGTACTTACACTGTTGGGGTGTGGGTACGCTCCATGCATTCGAGGTGAGGGTACGGGTCGTACTTACACTGTTGGGGTGGGGGTACGCTCCATACGTACGCGGCTGAGGGTACGGGTCGTACTTACACTGTTGGGGTGTGGGTACGCTCCATGCATTCGAGGTGAGGGTACGGGTCGTACTTACACTGTTGGTGTGGGGGTACGCTCCATACGTACGCGGCTGAGGGTACGGGTCGTACTTACACTGTTGGGGTGGGGGTACGCTCCATACGTACGCGTGTGAGGGTACGTGTCGTACATACAAGGTTGGGGTGGGGGTACGCTCCATACGTATGCGGCTGTGGGTACGGGTCGTACTTACACTGTTGGGGTGGGGGTACGCTTCATACGTACGCGGCTGAGGGTAGGGGTCGTACTTACACTGTTGGGGTGGGGGTACGCTCCATACGTACGCGTGTGAGGGTACGGGTCGTACATACAAGGTTGGGGTGGGGGTACGCTCCATACGTACGCGTGTGAGGGTACGTGTCGTACATACAAGGTTGGGGTGGGGGTACGCTCCATACGTACGCGGCTGTGGGTACGGGTCGTCTTACACTGTTGGGGTGGGGGTACGCTCCATACGTCCGCGGGAGAGGGTACGGGTCGTACTTACACTGTTGGGGTGGGGGTACACTCCATACGTACGCGGGTGGGGGTACGGGTCGTACTTACACTGTTGGGGTGGGGGTACGCTCCATACGTACGCGGGTGGGGGTAGGGTCCGTACTTATCCGTCCCCACGATATGTGATGCTTGTGCGGCCCGTACCCAGGCCTTTGCCACGTGGGTACGAGCCGTCCCGCCATTGTTGGGGTGACGTGGGTGTGGGCGTGGTACGACTCGTACCCACGCTCTTCAGGCATGGGTACGGGACGTACATGTCTGGTTGTGTTGCCGGTTCGCGTCGTGACGGACTTCCGTTGTGGCGGTCGCTGGCTTAGCTGGACACGCCCCCACCCCCTCGTAGTGACCAGGGCCTGGGAGTCAGGTATGTCCAGGGCATGTGTGCTGTGTGACTTTGGTGGGGGGTTTGTGGCCTGCCCTGGTCCTGCCACCCCCACCCCACCCCACTTTCCCCCCTCCCTTAGTTGTTCTGACCTTCTGCGGCGTCTGCGTCAGAACCTGTAGAGGAGGTCGACTGCTATGAGGGCCGGGATGACACGTAGGTTCGGGTCCATGTCTGTCCGTCGCGTACGGGTCCTCCTTGTTCGCGTCGTCCTGTGTGTCCGTCGCGCACTGGTCCTCCTTGTTCGCGTCGTCCTGTGTGTCCGTCGCGTACTGGTCCTCCTTGTTCGCGTCGTCCTGTCTGTCCGTCGCGTACTGGTGGTCCTTGTTCGCGTCGTCCTGATTTCCCGGCAATTTTTGGCTGCCGGAAAATATTCACCGTGCGGGATGACGTCGGTGCGAATCGTAATTCCTGGTTCGTGAATGGCAGGCTGCGAGCGTCCCGACGTCAGGTCGGCGCTTTCCCGGATCGCATTTGTAGGTTTATTTTCGTCGGTCAGGGTTTTTTACGATTCGTACGGAAATGGTGTTCCCGTGCGAATCGTAATTCCATGTTTGTATTTTTTTACGACCGGGTACGCGTCGGACGGAGAATATGCTCCGTCCGACGGTTCGTACCCGGTTTTTACCGGATCGTAATTGGCACCTAGGTGTTCAGTATTCCTAGTTATGAGTGCAAGGGGGACGTCCCTGGCAATTGGTGCAATTAGTTAATCTCCACAATTGTTTTGTGTCCTGAATGTTATCCTTCTATCTAATTCTAACAACTATTGGTATACTTCAGCTGTGAAAATTGTTTTAATATAAAATTATGAGTGGGTGATGGAAAATGGCATTTGCTCACTGATAAAAGCAAAGAATGTTCCATACACCGATACTTTTCTTTAATGACCAATCTTTCGTGCCATAGGATGGCATGAGAGTTTGTACTTGCCTGTTTTCATGTCGACACTAAGAGACTTATTTACGAGCCCCCTGCATCTCTGGAGCGCAGTGCATATTACAAACTCATATCTTTGAGGCCACGCAAAGCCACTTTGAGTGGCTTTGAATGGCCTCATAGATGTGGAGTAAAGAAAGCCAGTGCAAATTGCTGCTTTGCCATACTCTGCACTTGGAAGGCAGTCCATAGGCGTAGAGATGTTTTTTCTGATGGATTTTGACGCTGCCCCAGATTTACATGAGCATGTAAACAGGGGGAAGCTCCAAATATTTACTCCTCCAGATGTGAGGCAGAACAAGGAGAAAATTATTTATTTATACTCATTATTTCCTCTTTCTATGGAATGTGCCTCTTCCTGCACGAGAACAATCCTGCCAACAACACAGGCACCTTTGCACCATGGCACAAGGGTGCCTGTGTTGGAGCTAGAGAGCCAAAACGTCGCCAGTGCAGGGAGAAACTACAGGAATGAACTGTACTGCACAAATATAGTGCATTCCGGCCCTTTCACTTTGATTTAGGGCAGCGGAGCAAGATCATTTTGGGGGCAGTACAGTTCGTGCCAACCTCGGAAACCCCCTGAGGATTAACGCTCAGACCCAACTTGCTAGTTGGAATTTCAAACTTCATGAATGCACTGGTGCCTATTACCGTTAAGATTCTACCCATTTACTAAAAAGTGTGACTATAGGATGAGGTTTCATGGCTAGAAATAGGCATGTTTATCACTTGAAGCTGGGATAGTCCGCCTTCTGCAACAGAGACCTTTCCTCCAAGGAGCCCAACGATATGGGCACCAAGAACCAAGAAGCCCCGCCCCTGACCCCGTATCCGTAAATGCTAAAAAGACTTATTAATTAAACGTGGCGAAGGCGAGTCCTATCATAAATGTTCCATTAAAATTAGAAGTCCTTGTAAAGTGTTTGCCCAGTTTCTACTTGCATGTTTATAAATACAAGATTGCAAGCATCATTTCCTATTCATTTCTATTTTACAGTCTGGTTATTAGGGAGGACGTAGCCTAGTAGCCAAGGAGAAAACCCCTCTGTTCCAACCCAAGCTGTGAAGGCTTTGACACACTTTTGACGCTTCATCAAAGCAGAAAGAACTAATGATGGACAGAATGCAGAACAATGTCATACATTCACCCCAGTACAGAGATCTGGGCCTAAATCCATCGTTTTTTTGCTCACCATGCCATTCCAGTTTGGACCCAACCATATGCAAATCTGTCTTGACCCTGTGCCCAATGGGAACAGTCCAGCCCGAACTGCCAAGCCAGGTCCTCCCTAGACTGGAAACAAGCATCCTAGGACCGGTTTCGGGGTTTCACCCCTCTTCAGCCAGGATAGCTTGATTCCAGTGGAATGGAGAGCACGGGACTCACGTCTCAGCATACCCGTCCCACTCGGGGTGACAAATGCAAAAAGAACTAATGATGGACAGAATGCAGAACAATGTCATACATTCATCCCAGTACAGAGATCTGGGCCTAAATCCATCGTTTTTTTGCTCACCATGCCATTCCAGTTTGGACCCAGCCATCTGCAAATCAGTCTTGACCCTGTGCCCAATGGGAACAGTCCAGCCCGAACTGCCAAGCCAGGTCCTCCCTAGACTGGAAACAAGCATCCTAGGACCGCTTTCGGGGTTTCACCCCTCTTCAGCCAGGATAGCTTGATTCCAGTGGCATGGAGAGCACGGGACTCACGTCTGTGCATACCCGTCCCACTCGGGGTGACAAATGCAAAAAGAACTAATGATGGACAGAATGCAGAACAATGCATACATTCACCCCAGTACAGAGATCTTGGCCTAAATCCATCGTTTTTTTGCTCACCATGCCATTCCAGTTTGGACCCAGCCATATGCAAATCAGTCTTGACCCTGTGCCCAATGGGAACAGTCCAGCCCAAACTGCCAAGCCAGGTCCTCCCTGGACTGGAAACAAGCATCCTAGGACCGGTTTCGGGGGTTTCACCCCTCTTCAGCCAGGATAGCTTGATTCCAGTGGCATGGAGAGCACGGGACTCACGTCTCAGCATACCCGTCCCACTAGGGGTGACAAATGCAAAAAGAACTAATGATGGACAGAATGCAGAACAATGTCATACATTCACCCCAGTACAGAGATCTGGGCCTAAATCCATCGTTTTTTTGCTCACCATGCCATTCCAGTTTGGACCTAGCCATATGCAAATCAGTCTTGACCCTGTGCCCAATGGGAACAGTCCAGCCCGTGATGAGACGTGAGTACCTTGCTCACTTTGCCACTGGATTCAAGCAAGACCTATGCTCAGACATGAGTCCCTTGCTCACTTTGCCACTGGATTCAAGCAAGTCTGGCTGAAGACGGCTGAAATGCCAGAAACCGATCCTAAGAAGCTTGTTTCCGGTCCAGGGAAGGCATGGCTTGGCAGTTCGGGCTGGACTGTTCCCATGAGGCACAGGGTCAGACTGATTTGCATATGGCCATGTGTGAACTGGGGTGGCAGAGTGGGCTAAAGAACGGTGATGGATCAAACCCAGATCTGTTGACTGGGTGTGAGTGTTTGATTGGTTCTGATGCTCTGTCCATCACCACCCCCTTTTGTACCGCTTTGTTCGCCATAAGTTGGCAGGGTATGCTCAGATGTGAGTCCCTTGCTCACTTTGCCACAGGATTCAAGCAAGCCTGGCTGAAGACGGCTGAAATGCCAGAAACCGGTCCTAGGAAGCTTGTTTCTGGTCCAGGGAAGGCATGGCTTGGCAGTTCGGGCTGGACTGTTCCCATGAGGCACAGGGTCAGACTGATTTGCATATGGCCATGTCTGAACTGGGGTGGCAGAGTGGGCTAAAGAACGGTGATGGATCAAACCCAGATCTGTTGACTGGGTGTGAGTGTTTGATTGGTTCTGGTGCTCCGTCCATCACCACCCCCTTTTGTACCGCTTTGTTCGCCATAAGTTGGCAGGGTGTGCTCAGACGTGAGTCCCTTGCTCACTTTGCCAGTGGATTCAAGCAAGCCTGGCTGAAGACGGCTGAAATGCCAGAAACCGGTCCTAGGAAGCTTGTTTCCGGTCCAGGGAAGGCATGGCTTGGCAGTTCGGGCTGGACTGTTCCCATGAGGCACAGGGTCAGACTGATTTGCATATGGCCATGTCTGAACTGGGGTGGCAGAGTGGGCTAAAGAACGGTGATGGATCAAACCCAGATCTGTTGACTGGGTGTGAGTGTTTGATTAGTTCTGATGCTCCGTCCATCACCACCCCCTTTTGTACCGCTTCATCAAAGTAGGGCATGGAAAGTGTGATGTAGCTCTGGGAAATTGTAATAGTTTTCTACCCCAGTGGCTAGATCAAAATTGAAGCCTCAGCAGGCACCCGCAGTTATTTTTTGAATGAAAGTGGTGTTCAGTTACTTACAGCCTGTAATAACCATTAACTGTCATTTCACCAATGCTACAGGTCTCAATGCTCAAGAGTCAGTCTGGAGAAAGCAATGACCATCAACCTTATTGAGCATCCCACTGACTGAGGCCTACACACCTCTCCTCTTGTAATCTAATGATGCAAAATGTATTCAGAGAATAAAGCAAAATTGTCATTTAATACTGTTGCCTTTAATTTAGGTTGAGGAGAGCAAGGAAGAATTTACCCATTTGTTTTTGATATGTCTACATTCTTCTTAAAATCACAGAGAATGTTATTACTACCCAGTCTGTACAACGGAGGTGCAATAGACCTTTCTATGCAACTCTATTAAATATCTTATTTATTACCTGTCACTTACTTATCTCCTGTTAGTTTTTTTAGAACTTCTTTTGTAATCGTGTTGCAGATAGTTGGTTCTTTTATTTTTTTTTCCTACCAATTGATGTGTTAGTATAAGCTATTGAGAATTACGGCCGACGGCATGCACACAAGGGACACTGGTCTAGTCACTGGGAAAAGAACTCTGAGACCAAAAAGGCACAGGTGAGAGGACACAGACACTGTGGCACGAGCACTAGGGCCCGAACAAAATTGAAAAGAAACCGAGAGACGGATACAGGCATCTGGAATTGTCACAGACCATGAAAATGGAAGACATAACTTTGTACAATTATTACTTAAAATTTAGGACAGTTTATTGTGTATACAAATCTAATTTTGAGATGCATTCCAATTCGTACAGCTTTGTACAAGAGTCTGTAAATAGGGTGTAAAATCATTACAGGAATTAAACATTTATTCTTGTATTAGACATTTACCTCTGCTGTGGTGTTCCTTTGTTCTTTATTTCCCACTCACACCTTTAAGTTGGCATTTCATGAATTATCTTCAGAGAAATTAATATCTGCGCCAACAAAACATTTTATGATCTCCTAAAATACTCAATTTTGTTCTGTTGATTGCATTCTCTATTTACCCAGCCTAACACCAAAATGAACATGAATTTCCACAATTCAATTTGCATGTTCTTTTAAGTTAAGAACTAGAAATACATTTGTTATCACCTTGACTTTACTTTTGCAGTCTTCTAAGGAGCACATGGTGCAGGGATATGTAGGGGAACATCAAAGGTGCCCCCCAGGGCCCATATAGGAGGGCCGGGGGGAAGGGGGACACACTACAGGCCCCCAGGTCACTCTTCACCTGCCTTTTCATGGTGGGTTAGGCGCCATAAAATGGCCGGTGGAAAGGGACATTGTAATCCCTACTGTGGTTCCTGAGCAGGCACAGCCACTGTTGTAGGGAATGCAGTCCCTCTGACGGTCCGACGGGCTCGCAGAGCCCGTCAGATCCGTGGTGGTCGGTCTCTCTGCCCACATTTCATCCGCCCGCGATCCTAATGTGAGGGGCGGTCAAGCAGGGTCTGATGGCGATGGGACAGCCACCGACGGCCTGATGGTGGCAGTCCCACCGCCATCCTACTCAGCCCCCTAGTCTCTTTTATGTTCCTGTCTGAAAGGAATACATAATACCCAACAGCAGAACAATTCACAGTCATATGACCTCGGAAACAAATAATTAGGACTATAAAATGCCAACTTTTTGAGCAAATGACACACTGTTGAAACCCCTGAAACCGGTCCTAGCATGCTTGTTTCCATTCCAGGGAGGACCTGGCTTGGCAGTTCAGGCTGGACTGTTCTCATTGGGTGCAGGGTCAAGACTGATTTGTATATGGCTGGGTCCAAACTGAAATGGCATGGTGAGCAAAAAACCGATAGATTTAGGCCCAGATCTTTGTCCTGGGGTGAATGTATGACATTGTTCTGCATTCTGTCCATCAATTATTCTTTTTCCATTTGTCACCCTGAGTGGGATGGGTATGCCCAGACGTGAGTCCCGTGCTATCCATGTCACTGGAGTCAAGCTACCCTGGCTGATGAGGGGGTGAAACCCCGAAACTGGTTCTAGGATGCTTGTTTCCAGTCCAGGGAGGACCTGGCCTGGCAGTTCGGGCTGGACTGTTCCAATTGGGTGCAGGGTCAAGACTGATTTGCATATGGCTGGGTCCAAACTGGAATGGCACGGTGAGCAAATAAACAATGGAGAGGTATAGGGTGAGAAATAGGGTAGTGCATTGGAAAGAGTAGTAGAAAGAGGTTTGAGATGAGTCAGAGTTGAGGTAGAGGATATATTGAGAGAGGCATAGGGTGAGAAGTGCATAGGATATGCTGAATTAGCAAAAAAGTAATAAATATATGGATCCAAGTACATGGCATTGAGATGAGTTAGAGTTGAGGTAGAGGATATATTGAAAGAGGTATAGGGTGAGAAATAGGGAAGTGCATTGGATATGCTAAATTAGCAGAAAAGTAATAAATATATTGATCCATAAGTACATGTAAAATATATAGATGCATAAAGGAAGAAAGTATATATAGATTAAGGATCCATTAACTAAATTCCGGCTTTCAAATGTTATTGACCTTAAAAAATATATCTTATTTATTTGTTTTAAAACATAATTATTCCACACGGTTACACAAAGCAATACACATATGTAGGTTCATATCTATCGTACAAATAAATGCTTATATACAGAGGGATATGCTGTATATTTCTGTTTGCTTATGGTGCTTATGTGGGGACGACAGGGTCGTAGCCAAGGGGGGCCTACAGGGGCCTGGTCAGCCTATATTTTAGTCTGGCCCCCCTAAAATGTTTAAGTCTTGTGATGCACTGCAATATTCCTTTCACTTTCTGCAGGTAGGCCTGTAGGTAATCAGGCCTGCCAGGGCATGTCATGTATTTGTTAAGAGCTCTAGTGTGGAGGAGCTGACAGGACACGCATTACCAAGCTCTTTCAGCTATGAAATAGAAAACGAAATTGATGTGGAAGTTGGGGAATATTTGTGTGGCCGTGCTCCACTGTCTTTGCTTGTCCAAGGTTGTTTTTGTTTGATCATGGCTGCCATAGTGTCCCAGGGCCCGGGGGAGAGAAAGATTGCACCATATCTTAGTAAATAGGCACTTTTTTCTCTTTCCCTTTGACACAAGGCAGAGCAGAAACCTTGGTGCAGTGTTGCCTTGGGTCACAAAATAGTCAATCTGGAACTCGGGGTGCAAATGCGGCATGTGGAGCTGCCTGCCACCCTAGCTCGTACCAGCAGAAAGTACCTTACATCCTCCTTCATCACAAGCCCAGAGTACTGCTTAGAGCAAGCAATGAGATGGTATTCACTCCTGACATCTCAAACTTTTCATTTAAAAAAAAAAAGACACCTTGCATCTGATTAATTGACTGTATAATCAGTGTTTAATTAACACAGTGTGCTAGTGAGCTCGTAGTAGAATAAAGCAAAAGCTCTGTCCTTTGGTTTTTAAACTAGAAAAGAAGATACCAATCCAGTAAGTAAATTCCACAGAATGTAACCAGGAAACATTGAGTCCAAATCCCTGCTTATTGCTTTGTTAAACCAGATTGGTCGCACACTGCTACACCTACCAGGCGTGTTCCCCCAATGAAAATGGTCCCTGAAGGTCAGCGTCGGCGGATACACCTATGCTCGAGTGTGAATGCAAGTATGCGTGGCGTGTGCCATCCCTGGACACGTGTTTCGAGGTAGTTGCCTCTCGTCAGCAGGGAGTAGGAAAATGTGTGGGGTTGCTGTGTAAGCTGCTAAAATCGTTATCAGGTCTAGTACCTCTCGTAGCGCGCAGGTGCGTAACCATGAGTCCGTCGACTCCACCGGCTCAAGGGAGCCTGAAAATAAAGTTAAACCAGATTGGTCGCACACTGCTACACCTACCAGGCGTGTTCCCCCAATGAAAATGGTCCCTGAAGGTCAGCGTCGGCGGATACACCTATGCTCGAGTGTGAATGCAAGTATGCGTGGCGTGTGCCATCCCTGGACACGTGTTTCGAGGTAGTTGCATCTCGTCAGCAGGGAGTAGGAAAATGTGTGGGGTTGCTGTGTAAGCTGCTAAAATCGTTATCAGGTCTAGTACCTCTCGTAGCGCGCAGGTGCGTAACCATGAGTCCGTCGACTCCACCGGCTCAAGGGAGCCTGAAAATAAAGTTAAACCAGATTGGTCGCACACTGCTACACCTACCAGGCGTGTTCCCCCAATGAAAATGGTCCCTGAAGGTCAGCGTCGGCGGATACACCTATGCTCGAGTGTGAATGCAAGTATGCGTGGCGTGTGCCATCGCTGGACACGTGTTTCGAGGTAGTTGCCTCTCGTCAGCAGGGAGTAGGAAAATGTGTGGGGTTGCTGTGTAAGCTGCTAAAATCGTTATCAGGTCTAGTACCTCTCGTAGCGCGCAGGTGCGTAACCATGAGTCCGTCGACTCCACCGGCTCAAGGGAGCCTGAAAATAAAGTTAAACCAGATTGGTCGCACACTGCTACACCTACCAGGCGTGTTCCCCCAATGAAAATGGTCCCTGAAGGTCAGTGTCGGCGGATACACCTATGCTCGAGTGTGAATGCAAGTATGCGTGGCGTGTGCCATCCCTGGACACGTGTTTCGAGGTAGTTGCCTCTCGTCAGCAGGGAGTAGGAAAATGTGTGGGGTTGCTGTGTAAGCTGCTAAAATCGTTATCAGGTCTAGTACCTCTCGTAGCGCGCAGGTGCGTAACCATGAGTCCGTCGACTCCACCGGCTCAAGGGAGCCTGAAAATAAAGTTAAACCAGATTGGTCGCACACTGCTACACCTACCAGGCGTGTTCCCCCAATGAAAATGGTCCCTGAAGGTCAGCGTCGGCGGATACACCTATGCTCGAGTGTGAATGCAAGTATGCGTGGCGTGTGCCATCCCTGGACACGTGTTTCGAGGTAGTTGCCTCTCGTCAGCAGGGAGTAGGAAAATGTGTGGGGTTGCTGTGTAAGCTGCTAAAATCGTTATCAGGTCTAGTACCTCTCGTAGCGCGCAGGTGCGTAACCATGAGTCCGTCGACTCCACCGGCTCAAGGGAGCCTGAAAATAAAGTTAAACCAGATTGGTCGCACACTGCTACACCTACCAGGCGTGTTCCCCCAATGAAAATGGTCCCTGAAGGTCAGCGTCGGCGGATACACCTATGCTCGAGTGTGAATGCAAGTATGCGTGGCGTGTGCCATCCCTGGACACGTGTTTCGAGGTAGTTGCCTCTCGTCAGCAGGGAGTAGGAAAATGTGTGGGGTTGCTGTGTAAGCTGCTAAACTTTATTTTCAGGCTCCCTTGAGCCGGTGGAGTCGACGGACTCATGGTTACGCACCTGCGCGCTACGAGAGGTACTAGACCTGATAACGATTTTAGCAGCTTACACAGCAACCCCATACATTTTCCTACTCCCTGCTGACGAGAGGCAACTACCTCGAAACACGTGTCCAGGGATGGCACACGCCACGCATACTTGCATTCACACTCGAGCATAGGTGTATCCGCCGACGCTGACCTTCAGGGACCATTTTCAGTGGGGGAACACGCCTGGTAGGTGTAGCAGTGTGCGACCAATCTGGTTTAACTTTATATTCAGGCTCCCTTGAGCCGGTGGAGTCGACGGACTCATGGTTACGCACCTGCGCGCTACGAGAGGTACTAGACCTGATAACGATTTTAGCAGCTTACACAGCAACCCCACACATTTTCCTACTCCCTGCTGACGAGAGGCAACTACCTCGAAACACGTGTCCAGGGATGGCACACGCCACGCATACTTGCATTCACACTCGAGCATAGGTGTATCCGCCGACGCTGACCTTCAGGGACCATTTTCATTGGGGGAACACGCCTGGTAGGTGTAGCAGTGTGCGACCAATCTGGTTTAACTTTATATTCAGGCTCCCTTGAGCCGGTGGAGTCGACGGACTCATGGTTACGCACCTGCGCGCTACGAGAGGTACTAGACCTGATAACGATTTTAGCAGCTTACACAGCAACCCCACACATTTTCCTACTCCCTGCTGACGAGAGGCAACTACCTCGAAACACGTGTCCAGGGATGGCACACGCCACGCATACTTGCATTCACACTCGAGCATAGGTGTATCCGCCGACGCTGACCTTCAGGGACCATTTTCAGTGGGGGAACACGCCTGGTAGGTGTAGCAGTGTGCGACCAATCTGGTTTAACTTTATATTCAGGCTCCCTTGAGCCGGTGGAGTCGACGGACTCATGGTTACGCACCTGCGCGCTACGAGAGGTACTAGACCTGATAACGATTTTAGCAGCTTACACAGCAACCCCACACATTTTCCTACTCCCTGCTGACGAGAGGCAACTACCTCGAAACACGTGTCCAGGGATGGCACACGCCACGCATACTTGCATTCACACTCGAGCATAGGTGTATCCGCCGACGCTGACCTTCAGGGACCATTTTCAGTGGGGGAACACGCCTGGTAGGTGTAGCAGTGTGCGACCAATCTGGTTTAACTTTATATTCAGGCTCCCTTGAGCCGGTGGAGTCGACGGACTCATGGTTACGCACCTGCGCGCTACGAGAGGTACTAGACCTGATAACGATTTTAGCAGCTTACACAGCAACCCCACACATTTTCCTACTCCCTGCTGACGAGAGGCAACTACCTCGAAACACGTGTCCAGGGATGGCACACGCCACGCATACTTGCATTCACACTCGAGCATAGGTGTATCCGCCGACGCTGACCTTCAGGGACCATTTTCAGTGGGGGAACACGCCTGGTAGGTGTAGCAGTGTGCGACCAATCTGGTTTAACTTTATATTCAGGCTCCCTTGAGCCGGTGGAGTCGACGGACTCATGGTTACGCACCTGCGCGCTACGAGAGGTACTAGACCTGATAACGATTTTAGCAGCTTACACAGCAACCCCACACATTTTCCTACTCCCTGCTGACGAGAGGCAACTACCTCGAAACACGTGTCCAGGGATGGCACACGCCACGCATACTTGCATTCACACTCGAGCATAGGTGTATCCGCCGACGCTGACCTTCAGGGACCATTTTCAGTGGGGGAACACGCCTGGTAGGTGTAGCAGTGTGCGACCAATCTGGTTTAACTTTATATTCAGGCTCCCTTGAGCCGGTGGAGTCGACGGACTCATGGTTACGCACCTGCGCGCTACGAGAGGTACTAGACCTGATAACGATTTTAGCAGCTTACACAGCAACCCCACACATTTTCCTACTCCCTGCTGACGAGAGGCAACTACCTCGAAACACGTGTCCAGGGATGGCACACGCCACGCATACTTGCATTCACACTCGAGCATAGGTGTATCCGCCGACGCTGACCTTCAGGGACCATTTTCAGTGGGGGAACACGCCTGGTAGGTGTAGCAGTGTGCGACCAATCTGGTTTAACTTTATATTCAGGCTCCCTTGAGCCGGTGGAGTCGACGGACTCATGGTTACGCACCTGCGCGCTACGAGAGGTACTAGACCTGATAACGATTTTAGCAGCTTACACAGCAACCCCACACATTTTCCTACTCCCTGCTGACGAGAGGCAACTACCTCGAAACACGTGTCCAGGGATGGCACACGCCACGCATACTTGCATTCACACTCGAGCATAGGTGTATCCGCCGACGCTGACCTTCAGGGACCATTTTCAGTGGGGGAACACGCCTGGTAGGTGTAGCAGTGTGCGACCAATCTGGTTTAACTTTATATTCAGGCTCCCTTGAGCCGGTGGAGTCGACGGACTCATGGTTACGCACCTGCGCGCTACGAGAGGTACTAGACCTGATAACGATTTTAGCAGCTTACACAGCAACCCCACACATTTTCCTACTCCCTGCTGACGAGAGGCAACTACCTCGAAACACGTGTCCAGGGATGGCACACGCCACGCATACTTGCATTCACACTCGAGCATAGGTGTATCCGCCGACGCTGACCTTCAGGGACCATTTTCAGTGGGGGAACACGCCTGGTAGGTGTAGCAGTGTGCGACCAATCTGGTTTAACCCTGCTTATTGCTTTGACTAAGTCGTGGGATCTTATGCAAACCACTTTACTTTACAGTTTCTCATTTTCCTTGATCGTCACATTCAAGACCACCTTGAAGTAATTCAGTTCGGAGTGTGACTTATACAAAATTCTCTTGAATGTGGTTTAATCACTATAATGTTGCTCATCTACAATAGTAATAGAGGCAACATATAGGGGAGCACATGACAAGTGATTTATTTCTTAGCTTCCTCATGTCCTTATCGTACAGTGGTGAGGGATGGTGGGCAGAGGAATGGCTTTATGCATGTTTCCAAGTTCAACTTTAGAAACTTTCACTTTTAATAAATGTCACTAAATGCAGCGATTTCATCTAGTTGCTGGATTAAAATCTTTCTAAAGTTTAAAGAAAAACACAATTTTGATAGCTCAGCAAATGCTTTAGCATTTAGGCACAAATCAGGCCCTTGACTTGCCTCTGGCTCAGCTGTTCCTATTATTCTGCAGTCTTGCTTACACTTACCTGTATTCCTGAATTCACCCAACCTTGCATTCACTCTATATGCTAGATGTCAGTATCATTGCTATTGGGTGCACAGAAATGCCTATGGTTAGTTTGTGGCATTCCTTAGAAGAGAGCAATTGTATTGGTTATTTATATAGATAGCACTTTCCTTAGCCCTCATGAGGCCTAAAGCGCTTTCTTAGATACTCCAGTGTATAATATATATAGGACCTAATTTCCTTAGCACAGACATCAAGTGCTCTGTTTTGCATCAAGTGGCAAGGCACCCTTAATAGTGCATGGTTGAAAGAGGGTTGTTTGTGGTTTGATGTAGAAAGGACATATTGCTTAGGTGTGTGTAGTTTGATGACGTAGTGGGTGCACATTGCATGTGCGTGAGTGTTGCAGATATGTGCATCAGTGGGGGTGCTATGTGGAGTCTACTAGCACCTAGCTGATTTCCCTTCATCAGTTTCTAGGTCTGTCTGTCTATTTGCATGTGTTTATCCTGTTTATTGCCTGTCACTATGCATTTAGTCATGGTCTGATTATACTATATTCTATTTAATATGGCAAGGTTCTAAGAGCATGATGATCTCTATGCACCTTGACAATACGTGTCTTGTAGATTGTGAGCCATAGATAAAGAACCTCTGTCACATGAAAGGTTTTGTGAGGGTGTGGTGCTGACGCTAGGTTAAAAATTCAACAGTGAGGGCATGCATCTGCTTCATGCTCATATTGCTTTAGAACATGGGAGGTGCAGTGTTGTTATGCAAACGTGCCAATTCCTCACCAAGAACCAATATAATGGAGACACCCTATACAAGGAGATTCTAATCATTTGTGCTATATTTCAGCAGACCACATTCAAATGGCTCTAGTCTCATGACTGAATCTTACTCTGTCTTGAATCCCAAACAGGGCACACTCAATCATGTATCCTTTTGAGAATAATAATTTGAAGATCATTAAACTGGGAAACAATAACTTCATATATTTAAAACATTTTGAATTAGTAACTGGTGTATTGGGTAACTTAAACAAGCACTGGCAAAGCCAGCATGTTTGACAGTATGTAGTGCATGCTAACAAAAAACGAAAGATTCATTGACTTAGATAATACATGCATGCAAATATACAACATAAGAAAACCCCTGTATGGCCATATATCAGCAGATAAACATGCATACAGACCTACAGGCACCCATAAACATAAACCACCTAGCAAAAAATCACCAGTGCACAGAGACCACATGATGTGTTAAGTTGATTGCTTAAATAGCACTTTAAGCTGGAGGGAGGATATTTACAAGTTGTAGATGTGACAAAAGAGTGGAATGAAGGGAAGAAGAGTGAGGGAGTGAGGAAGGGCCTAATGAAAGATGTGATTTTTGCCAACATGGCAGTCAGCTGTTATTGATAAACAACATTGTGTGTGAGCTTGTTCTAGAGGAAGTATAAAGGAAAGGAAAACAAGCTACAGAGGAGGACAGAGGAGAAAGAGGAGGTTGGAGATATAATTCGGGACCCAACCAATGTTTAGAAATAGTATATTGCTAGAAAGATGCCATGCAAGCCAGTTACCCATATCTATTTACCAAAACACTGAAGCTAGGAGGCAGCCAATAAACATTCAGGCACACATACACTGTCCCACAAAACATAGATTAAGTCAATCAGTACACAAGTAGGCATTGGAAGAGTGTCAAGGGAATGAACAGACGGAAAAAAGATGGACAGCTTCCTGGATACAGGTCTTTGTCCACTTAATCCCTAGACTCTTTTCTGTCAAAATTCGATTTTGAGTTACAGGAAAGATTTATGTAAATGCCCATGCAATCACTGACCACTCTTTAGAGCAATCCCTTCCAATGTCTGAGTGGCTGATGGAAAGGTCAATAGCAATGCCCATTTTATATTCCTTCTTTGAAATGACCACCTGTTATAAATTTGTATGTATGTGTGGGTACTTATACAGTGCAAATAGCTGGGAAACAATAGAGCGCTGAACGGAAGGGAAAGAACCAAGATACATTGTTGAAAAGGTTGACAGTGGGGAAGAGAGAAGGTGGGCAACTAGAAGTGAGGGGCTATAGATCTATGAACCAATGAGTCGTCAATTCATGCCTGAATTTCAAGGGAGAGAAATGAATGAAAGTAATAGGAACAGATAGGCTGTTTGGATGCTAATGGCTGGGCTGCTGCAGATGAGTGTGTAGATTGATAATGTTTGCCTTCTGTTCGTTTCTGGCCTCTTTTTCTGCCATTTTCTTATTTCAAGTTTGGAATTGTCTTTCCGCTTGGTGTGATATTGTCCCTCAAGATGGCTAGCTTCTCTGATAGGTACACTAAGGGCTTTGTTTATGGTGGACTTGTAGATGATACACCGGGTCTTTAAGATGATTCAATTTCCTAGGGCAGGTGTTATTGACTGAATAACAGACCCGCTGCAGTCCCCCGAAGTCCTTACAGTAGTTGCTGTGATAGCATGAATACCCAAGTGCAGAGAGTGCTGGGAGCCCTTTACCCATTGATTCTGGAGGGTGATCTGGTACAATACAGTCCCATTTCACACTTCAACTCTTCACTATGGTCTTACTTATGTAGTACTGCAATTCAGTGACTTTATTTTTATAATAACATATGACACGCAATGTCTGCCAGACCTTCCATATCCACTAATCACTGAGGGCTCGATTCTCAAAGTTTCAAAAAAGCACAGCTGGATTCGAACATATGTTTAATTGAAGATATTCATATTTCTGGAATTCACAAAGGTGTCTCAGAATACTGCATCTCCACCTGCGTATTTGTACATAGTGTACAACAGTGAATGAGAGAAAAAGTGATTTGCATTATTTGGGTTTTGAGTTTTTATCTCTACAGGGAAAACGTTTTCTCCCATTGAGAATTGTAACACCCCCTAACATTTTAATCACCACCCTGTAAACAGATTCATACTGCACTTGACAGTATCAACTCTCCATGCATTTATAGGTTATGAATGGCTGTGGGTGTTCTAAATCATTCCAGGGTATTGCCACAGTAGAGGTCCTGCTGGACGCCTATAGGTTGATATGTCATTAGTTTACAAGTGCAGATTAACTTTATTTACATACCAAAAGTGCATTTGATCTCACAGAGCAAATAAGGGGCGGTCACAATACATAATTTCAAAAGTAAGTGGAAACATTCCTTATATGCATTAGGATATAAGAACTTCAGTTTATGGTCCGTTGTCTTCCAAAGGCTAGTGCCATGATATTGTGGGCTGGGTGAAAACTATAAGTGATTGGTTTATGTGGAGTTGTGGAGCTCATATTTCTGGACCTATCAGGAAACTTGCACCGATGTGAAATATTTACAGATATGATGTGTATTATTTCCATGATCTAAAAATGTAAAGAAATGTATTGAGTGTTTAAACGCTCAATGTTATTGCAGAATTTTATTAAAACATTGAGAGGGGAAAGATGTCACTACAGTTGGATGTCAGAATATTGATTAAAAAAATGATCTGACGTAAATATAGTGGCCTAAATATTTCATACAAAATGATGCAATATTGCCTGTAGATTTTCTATTATTAGGTCTGGAGTTAGCCCTCTACAGCCATTGCTCTTCTGTTGTTTCATTCACTATTTCCTTATGCCTACTATAGCATAGAGCATGGGGTAAGTGGACAGCCCATTTCTACATTGTCTGACTTGACAGTGAGTTACAGCATTACGCTCTTTCACAACCAGCACATAAACTAAAAGTAGGCCTTTTTACTGCAAGGACTACTATGGCAATATGCGTTTTTGAGACAAAAAACATCATTTGGTTTTAGCCTGTTTTAAAAATATATATTTTGGCAAGTGCCTGGCAGCTTCCTCAACAATAACATTTTACAAAAACTGAATAGGTATTGACAAAGCCTAAAGGCTGTGAACCAACGCCAGGCCTATTGGCTTTCCCAATGTTAGTTAATGCCAATGATGCAATGTTTTCATAAACAAAATTTAGAACAATATATTTTTGACAAATTATACTTGGGCCATGATTCTAATATGATATTCTCGCTACCCTGTGAATACGGACCATGCTATTCCCTTCATCTCATAACTGAGGGCCATGCACCCCAAACAAATATTCCTGGCCACGGACATGCATCTGACCATCTTTGTGTGTGGCATGTAGGCCTGTGGTTAGGCACAAGCACAGCAAAAGGGGAGGAGAGAGAGTTTCACCATTCAAGATTCCTATACAAATTCTCTGTATGACATAGTTTTCAATACGAGGAAGTGGTTTGGGCCTAATGCACAAAGCCATTTAGTGGTTGTAAATTCCGTGATTCACAAAATTGTGGGGTTTGTGCCAATAACATGGCTTTCTGTTATGTGCTAAACCCATTTTCAACGCAGTCACATGTTTATGATTTGCAAAACCGCTTTAGAAACCCAGAATAAATTGCTATTTGAAAGGGGCATGCTTAGAGAGTACCTTTTGATAGAGCTAGATTTCATCATGATTAAGCATCACTCTGTTTTGTGTTTCAGACAGACTGCATTTAAAATGGCAGGCAGATTTTGGTGCAAGTGAAAACACATGGCACATGAAACATGAAATGAGTCCTAGTCAAATGCTTTTTAAAAGTGTCATTTTTGGTGCATGCAAAGTGAAAGACATGAAATGAGGCCTGGTCAAAAGGCTTTCAGTCTGAAATGCTTTCATTTAAAACCATGCCTAATTAATTAATCATGGATGTTTCATGTGTTTAGTTTAGATTTAACCTCACTATAGAATGTACATTTAATTTAGAGAATAGTTGTTTTGATCTTTTAAGGTAGCACATAATTGTGCTGAATCAACATGTATTTTTGCAGTGTAGAAAACTTGTGTTTTCAGTTTCCTTTAGAAGGCTCAGTGTGGCCACTTTTGCTTTGAACATAAGAATGGAATGTGTGTTCTCTCCTCCCAGCTCCTTTTCCTTGTAATCTACACTCCCTGTTCTCGTCTCAAGAGACTTCGGCTTAGTTGCATATTTAGACAATGCATATTCAGTTCATAACACATCTTTCTTATAACCATGCACCAACACTACACGTGGGGCAAACGCATTTTGTATGAAAAGCTATCTAAAACATTAGAGCATGTTGCTATGAGTATGTATTAATTGTTTGCGCTTTGAAAACTTGCACTGGTGTATGTTTATTCTATGTTGTACATTGCACATTTTGCAATCTTGTGAACAAATGATAGAAAAGCTGCCTTAATCTAATAGCTTTTGCTAGGTAATAGCCATTACAGGGTACTAGTATGGAGGAAGTAAACATAATGGGTTTATTTCATAAATTAATATGCTTTTGGGCCCACCATATAAATGGCTGCCTAGGAATCCAGCATGGCTGAGAATTGTTAGCAGTGTGCTGAATGAGACACGCATGCGCAGAAGAATGTGCCAGCTGCATGAACTGCCAAGTGCCTCAAGTGAAGACACATGGGTCAAGGCCACAATGAACTGGACACTCCTGTCATTGTGCCAACGTACCAGTGTTTGTGGGAAAGTGTCATCCCTGTGTGCGATGTGAAAGCAATAAGGAAATGGACTGATTCATTTTTCTGCTTAAATGTTGCAATATTTGTATAATTATTGATAGTGAAACATATGACTGTATTAAGCCTTAACGCTTCCTTTGTTAAAACCGGTATGAGTTGTATTTGCAATGAGAAAAGGATGATGAGACCCTCATGTCACCTATGCTAACCAATGACAGTGCGAGTTTCGACTGAAACTGCAACATTATTAGTGTAGTCAGACAAGAATTAGAGTATGAATAAGGACCCCTTAGGGGGCGTGTTGGACTAGAAGAAGAGAGAAGAGATAGGAGGAGAGAGGAGAAGAAGCAGATCAGACACAGACATCATTTTGGGTTAGGTATGCGAACGTCGCGGGTGCAGCCTGGGAGGAGATTGCGTCCGAGGAAAGACAGATGGGGGAGGGGGCCTTGCTCATATTTTTTTCAGAGATGCATAGGCTAGCCTTGTATGTCATATTTTTGGCAAGGCAGATCACATTCTTCTGTAGTCATGTGAAGGGAGGGCAGCCTCTCTTTGTGAGACACAGAGAGACAGATGAACAGACCAGGGCAGAGAGAGCAGCTGATGGAACAGGGTTAGATTTAGATGCTAAAACTCTAAGTTTATGCTTTGACTAATTAACTAGTTTTGAAAAGATTTATTTGTCTCATGCATTTATTTCTCTTTATGGGAGATTTTTGCCGATTGTTAATTATTGATTAGCCTTGCAAAACTCAGTCGTGAATTATTTTTTCCTGAATTCTTTAAAGAATGTTGACTGACATTTGATGCCTCATTCCCTTTCTTTATGGAATGTATTGTATTCAATTTGTGATAGGTTCTGTATTAATTCTATATTTTTCCTATTTTCAATTCTGTAACCTGATTGATATTTGACTAATGAATAAAGGGGTAGGAACCTTAACTTTTAACCCAAAAATGAAACCTTTTAAAAATACTCACTACTCTCTTTATTGGCTTAAATATGAATTGTATTTTTGATTTTTCAAGTTTATGTAAAGTCTCCTGAAGGTGATAACATGGTGTCAAAGGTCCATCACCTTAAAGCCGGTAAACTAGAGGTAAATGATTATTTGCATTGAGAAATTACAGTGAAATTACCGCTGAATCACTTTCAAATAGTGATTTGTTAAGTTATAAATCAATGTTTTTACAACAACAAAACATATAAGATTTTAGTAACACCTCAAAGGAGTTTTAAATCCAATCATGAGTGTGAAGCCATCTTTTTGGAACATTGTGAATGTTAAAAGCAGTTTGTTGGGAGTAGGTAGTGGTCGTATGACCACTGCCAATGCTCAAAGAAAATATTTTTTTTCCTCTATAAGCACCCCTGTTTCCATCATGGAAAACAGACCAAATGTAAAAAAAACTCATGAATATTGCTGGGGTATGTCAGATTGCGACCAACTACCATTTGGAATTCTGTGAACCCACTCATTAGTACAAAGTTCAGTTTACAAAACTCCTTTACATTGGCAAAAAGTCCTTGAGCAATTGGTGACCTCTTTTTGAGAATCGAAATTTAGTATATCAGGCCCTAAGTTTTCTTTGGGAGAGAAGATCGTTACCCCAACTATTGCTAAATTATATTTCACTTTAGGAAATAACAAATAGAATAAAGCTGAATATTTATCTCCATGAGAAAAAATATCATGCTCAAGTTCTATCTCATCTGTGGTGTTAGCCAAAATGGCTAACACCACTCATACCTATATTAATTTGTCTTCACCTGTACTCCACATTCTATTTCTCTACAGAAGCTGATGATATTTGCATAACATAATTCAAAGGAACTAAACATTTTAATGTCATCTCTAGTTAAGCAGGCGTGTATGTTTTCATAATCACCTGAGATCTTTTAGACTCAGTTTCACTGTAACATTTCTCGGCAAGGCGCTTTTCAGACTTTCCTTCCATATGATAGAGTAGTCTCCCTGAGCTTGATACAAGTTATCAAACGTTCTCTAATATTAATAATGATTAATTCTGCATTAACGCGTTCAAGCCTATTTAACCGACATTTCTGCATACAAATCTGATTCTTTTACAGCTGTATCTTTTTACCTACTTTGGTTCGGGTAATATCGAGTAATGAACTCAGCCTTTTAAATTGTCATGGGGCTATAATCAGATATCTTTGCTCATCTGTTGCAATTACAAAATTACATAGGCAATCAACATGAATCTCACTAGCTGCACTGATGATGCATGATAAAAATGAAATAGAGTAGATGGAGGCCTACGGATTACCTGTCAGGCTATCGAATTTTTAATCCCTCAAGTACGTGTTCTAGAAAGACCCCATCACCCAGTGTGTCAGATTTGTAACTTTGGTGGAGAAGGGAATACATATCTGGTAATCAGTTAACTGGATATTTTCCCTTCCTGCACCCTTAAACAATGTAGTAATAAAAGGTGGTATGTCAGCAACATTCACAGCATCCAATATACCCATATACTACTTTGATACCTCTAACAGACTTTTGCTTCAGGAGGAGTTTTGGCGGGAATACCATCAGAAACAAAATTACACTGGTTAGTAACCAAAACCCTGAAAACAGTTTCGCAAATCCCTAAAAGTGGCTCCTGGAAATGTGAATACTGTACTAGCTGTATCCCAAAAAATTCGAAGCGTGCATGATATTAGGGCCTCTAGTTTTTTGTACCCTGAGCTCTCATCTGCGTTCTCACATTCCTTAGCCTCGTAATAAGATGATCTTTGTCTCCTATCACTGTTCTAAGATTGTGTTTCCCATAAAACCAGTGCCTTCCAATTGAAATGGCAAATATACTCTTAACGCATATGAAGAACACTTTCCATAATCAACTTCCAAGAGTGGGTATTTCATTCTGTTGCTACTCCCTTTACGACCCCCCACGTATCCTTCAGCCTGCTCACCCAATAACACAAATTAAAAAAATAAATAAAAAATATCACAAGGCCATACTCAGACTAAATTCCGAGAAACAAAGCTTCCTACAGGTGGAAAGGTTATTGCTTACATTCTTAGTAATGATCATTGGTTCTCTCCCGTAGTCCTTCAGACTTTTGCTATGTGCATATGTAGTGAGGCACTTTATAGTAATTTATAGTGACTTCTGCTAAGTGCATATGTAGTGAGACAACTTGCAGTGCCTGGTAGTAAAACCCCTGTTGCAGGAGGTCTATTTTGAACGCAATCTACCTATTTTAAGGATCTAGTTTGTACAAATGGAAATCCTTTCTGGATTGCAGCACAAATCATATCAATGTGTGCATTGCTGTTTTTCGCCATATGCTGAAATCTATTTTTATAGTCCATATCTTGTTTGTCTTGACACGTTTGCTAAAGCAGAATTAAAAGCTGAATTTTGGCCTAGCCAGGATGGAGGAGAGCTCATCTAAATAGAGTAATGGCTTAGGAGCACAGATATACCTGTCTATCACCAGCAGAGTTTTGTTATCCTCCATCACCTTTCCTCAGACCATTACTAAAGCTGGGAAGACTGCCTCTGGAGAAGAAGGTCCTTCTGGAAGAAGAACACTCACACAAGTACTCCAAACTGTTGCTGGCACCCTAGGATTTTTCAGTCCATGACATGCAGGAACTGTTTTTGGCATTCCCATTTCGGTCCCCATTTTTAGGGCACCTCCATGGGAATGTCAGAGACAAAACCTGTCAGACTGGAGGAAACTCCTAATCTGGCGGGTAGTATGACCACAGCTTTGTCAGTGTGGAGGCCAGATGGAACCAGTGCAGCACTGCACCGCCAAAGTTGTAATCCGGCCCTAAGTAATTTTTATGACTTCTAGAGGATCTGGAAAAGGTGCTGCAGTGTGTTCAGGGAGGCTGCTCCCACAAAAAGGGCAACAAAATCAGGCTAGTCTGAAACAAAGCTCTTTCCTCTGATGAAACCTGTTTCAGCAGGACCTTGGAGTTAATGGGATCTGGCCCCATAGATTCCTGAACAGCTAAGGCTCCCAGTTTTGCCACTTTGAGTGTTTCATCTTTCAAACAAGTGATTACATTTGAAGGTATATTTTTGGGCCAGGGCAATGTAGCAAATCTATCAGCCCCACAAAGCAATCTCACCAGCTATAAAATCCAGATTTGATCTGCCTTAGGCTTTCAGAGCCCAAACCAGTGGTTTCAGCAGAAACTCAACACTGACATATCCCATGATCATGGACCTTGCCCTGCTGGAAGCTTTTTCCATAGAAATGACTAAGGGCTGGATTTACATCTTGACGGACTGGTCACTCCATCACAATATGACTAATATCCTGTCTGCCTAAATATAAATCCAATATGATATAATGGGATTTTTTTTATCTAAGGGGACAGTAATATCCATCGCCATTGTGACAGAGGAACCTGTCTGACAAGATCTAAATCAGGCCCTAAGTCGGAAGACCAAAACTTTGACAGGGCCAATCTGCTTGGTGTATCAGACCTCTGCTTCATCACAGCTGGCCTAAAATTGCATCTAGGTCCCAATGATCCATGACCAGGGACTTTCTGATTGCGTTTTACTATTTTTGCTGCAAGCCATTTGAGATTCAGAACTGTTAATACTGTTTAAATTTAGCACACACTTGACAGAAACTGTCTGCTGCTTGTGCCACAGCTACCTTAAAGTATACAAAAAAGGGATGGATGTAATGCTTGAATTGATCTCAGTTAATGGTAATTACTCAGGCCACATCCCAGTCCATTGTTATTTTGATAACCATGCCACCTCAGTTTGAACCCAGTGGTATGCAAATCAGTTTCAACCCTGCTCCAATGGGAACAGTCCATCCCAAACTGCCTAGCCAGCTCCTCACTGAACTAAAACTCAAGCAACCCAGTAGCAGTTTTGCCTTCTTGAGGGCTAATCAGCAAGATGTAGATTGATTCCAGAGACACAGTGTGCATGGGGCACATGTCTGGGCCTAGCTGTCCCACTTAAGGTGATACAGTCCATCGTTATTTTGAACACCATACCCAGCCACATGCAAATCAGTCTCCACCCTGCTCCAATGGGAACAGTCCAGCCTGATCTGACAGGCAGGGTCATCCGTGAACCAGAAAACAAGCAACTTAGGACAGGTTTGTACTAGTTACGGCTCATCAGCCAGGTATAGCTTGATTACAGTGACACAGTGTGCACAGGACCCATATTTAGGCATACTCGTCCCACTTAGGGTGAAATACTAAAGTATATATAAAAGTGCTGGATGGAGTGCTTGAATTTATCTCAATCACTGGTAATTGCTTGGGCTGCATCAAAGTCCATCATTATTTTCCACATCATGCCACCTCAGTTTGGACCGAGCCATATGCATATCAGTCACAAACCTACACTAAAGGAGAACAGTCCAGCTCGAATTTCCAGGCCAGGCCCTTCCTTAACTGGAAAACCTGGAACACTAGCAATTCACTTTTTTGTATTCTTTGGTGTACAATCGCTACCAGCAATTAAGCAGATATCTTCTCAGAACTGTAGAGTGCATTTATTCAGAAGGTAGTTGTACCACCTCCCAAATAAATACCTCCATTTCTAAAAGCCATGATTTTGGTGTTTGTTGTATCTTCTCTTTTTATTTGGCTGAGTAAGGGTTGCTATCTATTGATAGATGTTAAAGGGGTGTTCTCACTTTTCTGAGACTGTTCTCAATCAACATTCTTGGCACCAGAATACCAGCTTTTCAAAAACTGTGTCAAGCACCCCCACCACTGAGATTCTGCTACACTGATGTACCATTATATTTACAGTGGTAAATAATATAACAATTGTAAACAATATCATTACCGAAAATACTGCTACTTTGAATGTGGTAAGTACAAGAGTTAGTGTTATGTTGATACATATGCTGCCTTACGTACGGGCTCAGAAAGCCCCCGGAACAAAGCTCTCTCCAGGGTGGACTCAGTGGGTGCATATGTGGAGGGGTATAGCGAAGGGAAAAACAAGTTTGAATGAAAGTACAGCTGGCTAGCGCTAGATAGGAGAGGTTTAATACCAACCAACATTGATAATATCCTAAAAGATGCAAAATAACATCACTAATGCCAAAACTAAAGCGTACATATACACTTTCATTTGATCCAGTCAACCAAGTGAGGAATTAACTTATGGTTATTAGAACGTCTGGAAGCTTCTATACCAACCGTGTGAGACTGGAATTCTCACCAGCCATCCTCCTTCAAAATGGTATAAATACCACACCTAATGGGACCATGCCTTGCTAGGCAATGAGTCTTTGCTAACAAATTGAGTGTTCCAGAGGTAGAGAGTCACTCACCTGAGAAGCTGTTGTAGCAGTGCCTGGTCTCCACTGCTTTGACCACGCCATAGTCCTCCTTGGGTCTCCTGCCTGGCTCCTGGCAATCCAACCTAAAGTCAAAGAAAGAGATAAGGGTTTGGAGCCTAGTTTACTGCAACCATGTGCCTGAATATTAGTGCAAGATACTAAAGACTTACACATAATATGGTAATGTTTTGAAATGAATTTACATCAGCATTCTTCCAAACTTGGAAAAAAGCATGATAGAAGCAAGAGACTTGGGGGCATTTTAACAAGGGCTTTATCTCCGCTTTTTTGGCTTTAAAAGCCAAAGAAGCGGAGATAAAAATATCGCCCTATCAACAACAGGGTGCTAACATGCAAAATCGCATGTTAGCACCCTTTTTCACTACGCTTCCCTTGCATCTCTAATGAGATGCAAAGTGGGCGTTCCAGGGCAAAATAATAGGAGAAATGTCGCTAAACGACATTTCTCCTCTTATCAAGCTTCACGCTAACCCTGTTAGAGACAAAAAAACCAGCGCTAACCACGGTTCAAGCTGCTTTTTTACGTCTGCTAATTTTCAGACTTAGCCATGTAATCCAATAGGAGGTGGATTACATGGCTAAGTCCACCATAGGCTATCAACAAGGATATCCCTATCCGTGTAGTTTTATCGCGTATTACCAGCGATAACCTCCCAAAATGCCGCTATCGCTGGATTTTTTATCGCCTAGGCGGTTAGCGTTGTTAATAACGCGATAACCAGGCGATATTATCCAGCGATAGCGGGCGTTAAAAAAATTAACGCTAAGCGCCCTCAGCGTTCAATTTCCCTGTTCCTTGTTAATATGCCCCTTGAATCCACCACATGTTTTGACTTGATTTAAATATACCTTGGGCAAGTGTAAAGGTGCTTAGTGTAACTCCTGCTAAAAGGAAAATTAAGTACAATTTGAGATTGACTTGCTGGTTTCTATCCTAGAAGAGAAATGTGTGATATTTGCAGACATATTTATTGGATGTCACAGATGCCAGATTCAGGTACATTGGTAAAGGATTATAGTAGTATGTTAGTTGATTGTATCCTGATATCGTTACAGGTTGTGTATCTCCTGCAGGACACCTAACAACACCTGAAATCCTTCCTGCCTGAACCAAGGAGAGGCAAGGGAAGTCCTGGGACAGATGGTGGTCAAGAGTTGGCTAGTTATTATGTTGTTCCAGGCCCCAATTCCCTTGGGTGTTCCTCTGGAGTGAGCAGGTACAAGTTGCTCTCCACAGGGATCAGTGAGGGGCATGGTAGGACTGCTCCGTTCATCGCTCCTGTGGTGATCTGCAGGTTAGAGAAAATCTGTTCGTCCTTGATTCTGACAGTAAGAGTAATGTTTAAAGTGGTGGTAATGTTACATTTAGGAATACAGGTTTTGGGAAAATGAGGGTGTTAGGTTTAGAGGTGTTGCAGTATTCAGGTTAGGAGTTGGGTTTAATGTAGGACATTGACTCAGCCTTAAAGATTATGTTAGTACAAGGAATAGTGTCATCAATGATGTCATCTGTGATGTCACTGACCATGTCATGAGTGATGTAATATATGAGGTCATAAGCAGTGCATTGCGGGAGCGTATGTTATAGTTAGCTCAGGAAACTATAACTGCTAAATTTCACTGGTTTTGTGCTAGTGAAATCTGAGCCTAACTATAGTTTCAGTGAATTTCAATGTGTGTTTTTTAACTAGCAGTAACATTTGCAGAGTGGTGCACAGGGGGCCTCTGTCAAGCACTTAAGAATCCTGCCATGACGGACTTACTGGAGGTAACAGGAGGGCTTCTGAGCCACCAAGAACCCTCCGCATTCAAGAGGATTTTATCCCTCAACCAGCAGTGCACCAGGAGGTGCATTTGCAGAATGGTGGAGAAGGGTGGCATGGCCTCTGAGGACCTCTCACCAATTCCACTGTGTGGGACTTACTGGAGGTAACAGTAGGGCTGCTTGGTCCCTAAGGACACTAGAGAGCCTACAGGACTTCATCCCCCAACCAGCATTGCACCAGGAGGTGTGTTTGCAGAGTGGTGGTGAAGAGGGACATGGCCTCTGAAGTCCTCTCATCAATCGCAGTCTCTGAGACTTATTGGAGGTAACAGGAGGGCTTGTTGGCACCCAAGGGCCCACAGGATTCAAGGGGACTTCATCCTCCAGCCAGCAGTGGGCCGGGAGGGGCATTTCCAGAGTGCTGAAGAAAGGGGGCATTGCCCCCCAAAGTTCTCTCAGTAATACAGCTGTGTGGGACTTATTTGAGGTAACAGGAGGGTTTATTGCCCACCACGGAGCCTCAGCAGCCAAGGGACCTCATCCCCAAACCAGTAGTGCACCAGGAGGCACATTTGCAGAGTGGTTTAAAAGGAGGAAGGGCCTCTGGCAATTTGCTGGTCCTTTTTTATTATTAATTTAATTATTAAGAGAGGGAGCTGCTTGGCCCCCCTTTGCTGGGCCAATTTCAGCCCTGGGTACCGGCCATTTTTTAAAAAAAATTCAAAACTTACAAGGAGGGGAGCTAAGCAACCCCCCCGAGCCAATTTCAGCCCCAGGAACCCCATCCTCCAGGACCCGCATCAATTGTGGGTGCCCTCGTCCCAACCAGTACATGCCCTTGTCATTGATAGGGACTGCGGGGGAAACCTGAAGGCCCCCATGGTCCCTTACGGGTTACTGCCTCCTGCGGGTACTGGCATTGCTTTTACACATAGAGAGCTGATAACATGCAGCTCCCTGTGTGTAATAGCAATTGTGGTCCACTTTCAGCTAGCAAGACCTTTAATGCTCTTGCTTTCTGTAAGCAGAGTACAGTTTACTATGGCTTGGCAGGGGCAGTAATGCTTGCCCCAAGCAATAGAAAATAGTTATGTCCTGGGTTGGGCACCCTGGGACATAGCAGGAGCTGGCCCTGGAGGGCGGTGGTCTCCAGGGTCATCTGTGGCTCGAGGAAGGTGAAAAATAGGAAAAAAGTGAATCTTTCCCTAAAAATGGTATCAACAAATGGTTTGCTGTGATAAAATCACCATCTTCCTAGCTTTCAGGACCATGCAGAGATGCACAAAAAAACCGAATGTTTTACCACAGTTTTGGCATTTTTCATGTTTCCTATTTCTTGCGCTCTCAACCTACTTTTAGTTTGTGGTAGAAACCAGTATGAAACACATGGGTGATCCAGAAAAGATAGCTTTATCTAAAAAGTAGACAATTTTTCAAATGAGTAGGAAAGAATTGCCACGTGTGCCAATGTTTTTATCTGCAACTTTCTGTCACAATGGGTGATTTACAAAAGCAATAGACCATTAGATCAACTAGACCCTTCGGGTTGTGGGGATATGTAGGGTTTATAGGTTATCAAAGAACCCAAGGCACCCAGAGCCAACAACTGACCTGTAAAATGGTTTTTCATTGTGTACGTAATATAGACCAATTCATTGGTGAAATATGCAGAGTGAAAAATCAAAGAAACCTATGTATTTCTGAAATGGATGCAAGATATGGAGATTAGGATCAGTGGTCATTTGTACATATCATAATTTTTGGGTTCCCATACTAGCATATGATTTAGAGGGTATTTTTTTAAATGACCTTTCTTACACACTGGCTTATATTTGGAAGGCTCACAAGCAGGAAAATCTAATTGGCAATAACAAATGTTCTACTAGTCTTTGCTCCAAGATATTGCCAATAATAATGGTACCGCACCTGTGTGTGTAGGCCTAGTTGCAGTGAGTGAAAACAGCCCAAAACATAATATAGACTCACTACATTTTCCACTGAAAACTGAACGTTTTTTCACAAAGTGGGTTGCTGTGGATTTTAGGTCCTAGCTCAGCCGACACCTTTGAAAACCTAGCTAACTTGCCCATTTTTTAAAACTAGACTCCTAGGGAAACCTAGTGTTGGGTGACTTGTGTGGCTCATAGATACATCACATTTTTTCACTCAAAAATGACCCATTTTGCAATGTGGGCACTGTGGATAAAGGGCCCGAGCTCAGCCAGCATGCACACCTAGAGCAACCAAGCAAACTTGCATATTTTTGAAAACTAGACACCTGGGGGTATCTAGGGTGTGGTGACTTACCTGGGTCTATCCATGTTTTGTTACCCGGAATCACTTGGAAACCTCAAACTTTGACTAAAACAAATTTTAGTCGTATTTCAGTGATGCAAAGTTCTGGAATCTGTGGAGAACCACAAACTTACTTCCACCCAGCATTACCTCAAGTCTCTTGATAAAAATAGTACCTCAATTGATGTGTAGGCCCAGTGCCTACATGGATACATCACTTTTTTCCACTCAAATGGACTTATTTTCACAAAGTGGGTAGCTTTGGATTTTAGTCCCTAGCTCAACAGACACGTAGGGAAACTTAGCAAACTTGCACATTTTTTTTTAAACTAGACACCAGGGGAAATCCAGGGTGGGGGGGCTTCCATGGCTCTTACAAGGTAAATTTACCCGGAATCCCCTGAAAACGTAAAACTTCAATTTAAAAAAACGTTTTCCTCACATTCCTGTGATGCAACATTCAAGAATAAAGGGGAGCCACAAACTTCCACCCAGCATTCCCCAAGTCTCCAGATAAAAATAGTACCACAATTGTGTAGGTAGACCTATTGCCCGTGACAGGAAATGGTCCAAAAACGCAACATGGATACATCACATTCTTCCACTCAAAATTGGCCTTTTTTTTGCATAGTGCGTAGCTGTGGATTTCGGGCACCAAACTCAGCCAGCACATTGGGAAACCTAGCAAACCTGCAAATTTTTTAAAAATAGACACCTTGGGAAATCCAGGGTGGGGTGACTTTTGTGGCTCTCTCTCTAGGTAATTTTACCCATACGCCTTTGCATTAGTGAAAAATACACATTTTACTTACATTTCTGTGAAGGAAAGTTCTGGATTCTTTGTTGAGGAACATATTTCATACCACTCTAAGATTCCACTTTTACCCAGATAAGAACGGTACACCACTATTAGTGTATCTGCCGTATTTGGAGCCATTCTGTAGTGCTACCCATGCAAACCTATGAATTTTTTGATAACTAGATAACCGGGGAATTCCAGGGTGCTGTGCCTTGTGTGAATCCCATGAGGTTTTCTTACATGCATTGCCCTGCAAACCTCAAACTATGACTGAAATCACACATTTTTCTTACAATTCTGAAGTTGAAGTTAAAAATATTTATAGAGCGCACTGTGACCGGGCGGTTTCCTGGCGCTGAGGGATTACTAGAGGCGGAGGGAAAACAGGGGGGGTCAAATGGAGGGGAACGCCTGGGCGAACAAGTGAGTCTTGAGCGCTTTCTGGAAATGTAGATAGGAGGTAATTGATCGAATGGTGGAAGGGAGACTGTTCCAAAAGCGAGGGGCACGGGAGGAGAACCTAGTGCCACCTGCTCGAGACTTGCGAAATCGGGGAGCAGTAAGAAGAGCCTGACTGGAGGAACGAAGATGACGACTAGGAAGATAATGAGAGACCATGGAGTTAATAAAGAGATTGGCTGTGCAAGCACGAGCCATGAAAACTATGCATCCCATTTTGAAAAGGGTATGGTACAAAATAGGAAGCCAGTGAAGGGTTTTTGGAAGAACGGAGGAATGGTGAAATTTGGGGAGCCGATGGATTAGGCGAGCCGCCTGATTTTGAATAGTCTGAAGGCGCCGCAACTCATAGGCAGGAATGCCAACAAACAGGCAGTTCCCATAGTCCAGACGAGAAAGGACCATGGCTAAGATAATGATTTTAAGGGCATCAAGAGTAAAAAAAGTGGCAAATCTTATGGATGATCCGTAGGGATAGGAAACAGGATGAAACAACGGAGCTGATCTGAGGACGCATGGAAAGGTCCTGGCTGATTTTGATCCCGAGGGTTCTGACTGAGGCAGAAGGAGCCGGGGGGGGGGGACCAAGGCTGGCAGGCCAGAAAGCAGATGACCAGGGGCTGGAAGAGCCGCCAGTTAAGATCAGCTCAGTTTTGTCGGGATTGAGTTTAAGATGATTTAAACTCATCCAATCAGAGATAAAGGTGAGAGTGGTTTGAAATTTGGAAAGAGAATCAGTAGAAGAGGAAAGATTGAATATAAGCTGAAGGTCATCCGCGTAATTGTAAACGGATACCTCCATTCTGAGCAAGGAGACAATAAGAGGGTAGATGTAGAGGTTGAAAAGAAGAGGAGAAACGGGGCAGAGAAACCAGAGAGCTGAACAGCCTGTGACCGGCCTTGAAGAAATGACGCGAGCCAAGAGAGAGCGGTACCCTGGATGCCCGCTGCCCTGACACGGTCCAGAAGGATGGAATGATCGACTGTGTCAAAGGCAGCGGACAAGTCAAGGAGCACCAAGGCTTGGGGGCAGTTGGAGTCCGTCTTACTCTTAAGCTCGTCGAGGACAGAGAGGACCACAGTTTCGGTCGAATGAGCCGGGCGGAAACCCGCTTGATGGGAGGCCAGCAAATGATTGTCCTCGATGTATGTCGACAGGCAGGTGGCTATATGGCTCTCTAGGATCTTGCCTAAGTATGGGAGCAAAGAGATAGGCCTAAAATTAACAGGGAGGGTGGGGTCAGAGCCAGGCTTTTTTAAAATGGGGATGACAATGGCTGATTTGAATTGTGGTGGGACCATTCCCAGAGAGATAGATGAGTTAAGAAAGGACAAAGGGGGGTCGGGACAACCAACAAATAGCTCCCTTAAGATGCGAGCTGGGCCATAATCAGCAGGCGAGCCAGATTTGAATTTCCTGAGCAGAACCAGAAATGATTCTTTGGAGATGGGTGGGAAGTGGATGAGGGAAGAAAGCAAAGGGGGGGGAAAGGGAGGAAGGTGGGAAGATGGTGAGGGGATGTTCCGCTTAATGTTAGCAATCTTCTCAAAGAAGTAGTCATTGAGAGAAAGGCAGAGAGAAAGAGAAGGAGTAGGATGGAGGTTGACACGGTCAGATAAGGCTAGGTTATGAACAACAGAGAAGATTTCCTTGGGTTTGTTAGCCGCTGATAGGATCTTACCAGAGAAATATTCTGATTTCGCCAAGAGAATAGCTCTCTTATAGTTGTTTAAGAGAGACCTATATTGATCCCTCAGGGAAGGGCAATAGTTGTGTCTCCACTGACGCTCAGACTGGCGAAGAGCTAGTTTAAGGGTTTTGAGGTCGCTCGAGAACCATTTATTGGCTTCGTGGAGACGACAAGCTTTAACCGTCCTGAGCGGAGCAATCCGGTCACAAGAAGTAGAAAGCCAGGTGTTAATGGCGTCCGCTTGAAGATCGAGCGGAAGGACCGATAGGTCCGGAGAGGTGGTCATCAACGAGGAGTGGAGGGAGTTGTAATCTACCTGGTTCCAGTTACGCGCAGAAACATTCTTAGGCAGGGAGGATTTATCAGTGACCGCTAAGTCGATGGAAAAGGAGATAAGCGAGTGGTCCGACCAGGTGCAGGGGAGAATGGTGGTCGGGGAAAGGGTCCGGTTTGCCGACCAAATCTGGTCAAGAATGTGGCCATGAGTGTGGGTAGGGGCATGAATATGAGGGATAAAATTGAGGCAGCAAAGGGTATCAGAGAAGTCTTTGGAAGCCAGATCTTCTTTAGGATCGCCAGGCCAATAATTGAAATCACCCAGCAGAAGAACTGACGTATTATTGATTACAAGGGTGGCCAAGAGTTCTTGCAGAGCGGGTAGAAAATGGGGCATTGCTTGAGGAGGACGGTAAACAAGAACTATGGTGAGGGGGATGGAAATATTCACCGAGTGGGCCACTACAAAAGGTATTGGGAGGAAGGGTAGGGGCTGAAACTGGAGAGTGGACCGAATTATCAATGCTATACCCCCACCGACTTTCCCATCTGGGCGAACAGCCCGCAGAATGTAATAAGAGTCAGGGAGAGCAGATAAGACGTCGGGCTGGGAATCAGCGGAAAACCAGGTTTCCGTCAGGAATAAGAAATCGGGTGACTCGGTATTAAGGAGATTATAAAGTTCCAACTGATGCCTTCCAGCTGAGCGAGTATTGAGAAGGTAAGCGGAAGCCGCCGTCGGGAAACAAGAGAGAGAAGGGGGAGAATGTGCAGGGGAGGCAGGCAGTAGTTGATTAGGCACAAAGGTGGCAGGGGAAGGGAGGGGAGAAGCGGCAATGTTAAGGGCCTGAATGCGGCTGAACGTAGAGGGATTAAGGGACCAAGTGCCATGATGAGTAAGTAGCTGGCTGGAGGAATACCTTATAATAGGGGCAGAGTTCGTAGCCCCTGTTATGGAAACTTCTGGAATCTGCAGGAATACACAAACATTCCCCCCCCCAGTCTTACCCCACTTGTGCCAATTAAAAAAACACTGCACCACTAGTGTGGCTGGGTCTGGTGCCCACTCAAAGAACTGAACAAACTGAGGTCCATGAGGTCCTGTCAAAAGGACTCCTATTGACTGTAGGTGGGGACAAAAAAATTGATGCTGCTTTATTTGAGGTGGGGTTGGGGGTGTGGCCAATGCCAGACTGTAACAACCTGAAACACTTTATTTGCTACAAAGGCAAAACTTCCTGGTGTCAGGTGGACTTTCAACGCCCACCAAGGACATATTTGGGCTAATCTCCCCAATTGAAATAAACATCCAACCTGCCACAGTGGGGCACAAAGACACTGTTACTCCTTTTGGGGAGGAGGTATTGCTCAAAGTCTGGGTAGGTCACCCCCCATTTTGTTTGTTTTTGCTCCTTTTTGAAATGCATGGTGTTTAGTCAGGTTTCTGACCCGGGGAATTTTGAGGGTCAATACTTCTATCCACCCCCAGGGGGGCACATATTCTATGGGGCTACTAGGTGGGGGAGAGCATGTGCTGATGCCCAGGGGGCTGCTTCCCCTTAAAACATACTGCATAAATGTAGTCCCTGGGATCTAGCGGGCTTTCTGTCCCCGGGGGAGCAAATTGGGTTAATTGCCCCAATCCAAACTGAAGGGGGCAGAAAGACTGTCTGGTTACCTGTTGGGGTGGGGGTATGGCAAAGCCCATGTGGGCAGCCCTCACCCCTATATTTAAAAAAACATTTACTGGTGTCTAGTTGAATTTTTTTCCCCCACCCCGGAGTCAGATTATGGGAAATCACCCCATCCGCCCTCCAGGGGTACAGAAATACTTTCACCATACTTTCTTGGGGGTTTAGGGGCATGGCCCTCCGCTATATTTATTTTAAAAATAGATCCTGGTGTCTAGTGGGATTTCTGCCACCCCTGGGGGGCAGGCACGGGAATAATCACCCCATTTGCCCGCAGGAGAAAGACTGTTAACATTGTTTTTGGCGGTGGGGGCATGCATGCATGCTTATAGTGGGCAGCCCCAGCCCTATATGTATTGACCTTGGGGTCTAGTGAGCTTTCACCCCCGGCCCCTACCCCTACTCCTACATTTAAAAGAAAAAAAACACCTTGCATGAGGCTTAGTGCACTTACTGCCCCCCAGGAGGTGTGGATTGAGGATGATCATCCTCATCCACCCTCCATGAAGGAAGGCTGTCACCTTAGTTTGGTGATTGGGGGCATAGTCAGACTCATGGGTGTTTATTAAAAAAATAGACCCTTGTGCCCCGACCACACCGGCCCTTAAATCTCTGCACTGGCTTCCGGTCTGCCAGCGAGTAGAGTTTAAGGCCATGTGCATCACGCACAAACTCATCAATGGGGCTGGACCTGCCGCCCTTAAAGATATGATCACACCTTATAAAGCCCACAGAAACCTTCGCTCGGACAACGAACATCTGGCCACAGTCCCAAGATTCAAGAAGTCGCGCACCGGTGGCCGCCGCTTCTCGGTTAAGGCCGCCTCTAACTGGAACGCTCTCCCTCGCCTGCTGCGCCTGGAACCTAGCCACGCACTTTTCCGCAAAAAACTCAAAACCCTCCTCTTCCCCAAATAGTTCCTGGTTTCCGCCTGTCCTGGATTTTACATTCTTATAGCGCGGGGATGCCCTCGGGTCACCAGGCGCTCTATAAATCTCAAAATAAATAATAAATAAAATAGTGGGCTTTCTGCCTCCCAGGGGGGCAGAGCAGGGTAATTACTCCTATCTTCCCCCTAAGGGGGATAGAAAGACTATCTCATTTTTTGGGGTGAGGACATGGCCATGCCCATGGTGGGCAGCCCACACCCCTATATTTAAAAGGTTATAAAAAAACATGCCTGGTGTCTAGTGGGCTTTCTGCCCACCTGAGGAGGGACATTGGGGGTAATCACCCCAATCTTCCTTCTGGGTAGAGTAGAAAGACTATCACCTTAGTTTTGGGGGGTTTGGAGGCATGGCCATACCCATAGTAAGCAGGTCCCACACCTGTATTTATTTTAAAAATAGACCCTGGTATCTAGTGGACTTTCTGCCACCCCGAGAGAGCAGATATGGGGTAATTACCCCAATATGCCTCCATGGGGGCATAAAGACTGTTCCAATATGGGGTGGGGGAGCACAATCCCTTGTCCAAGAGGCCGCTTCCCCAAAATCCCTGGTATCTAGTGGGTTGGTCCCTGCTTGGGAATTGATGTCCTATGGCGATCCCCAAACAGGGATCTACTGGGGAGAGATATCATTGGAAAGGGGAGGTTCTCCCTTTCTAAACATCCCTTTCTCACCCTAATCAATGTTCGGGAGCTGAGATATGCCCCCGAGCACTGATGCAGTGAAGGCAAAATGAGACCATCAACTTGTTTTACTTTCACTTTAGTGTAATAACATCAGCGCACCCTGAGCACTGATAGTCATTACACTAAAAATAAGAATACTCAGGCTGCTTAGGAAGCTCTTCTTAAGCAACCAAAGTTTAGAAATAATAAAAGAATCCCTCATCTGCTCTGCACCAGGGGGGTCTTTATTTACCTCCCCAGTTTTGGCCATTGGCCAACTGACGCACTGGGGAATTAGCTGGGGTGTTGACCATTAGCCGACACCCTTTCTAAAGGGTTTAAAATGGTTCCAGTCTCTGCAATTCACCTCTCCATAACAATCCCAACAAATTGTTAGCCACAATCCTCCAATGGCAACCTAAATTTCCTCAACCTATACAGTCCCTCTATGCTTCGCATCCATGTGTCAGCCTCAACGTTTTACACTGAGAACTCTGAATACATTCTGATCAGTGAAACTTTAGTAATAGCCACTGCCCTGTAAATAACAATGATGCCATGCCCAAAGATGTGTGATGCTCATGAGCTAGAGGCCCTTCAATACATGGAAGTGGCTTAGGCACACGTTCATGTTGACCTCTTACTTGTTTACTATAGATACTGCTGTGCACTTGGTCTTTGTGGCCAAGAAATAAGATTGTAAGGCTTGTGGGAATGCACGATTAATTTATATGCCTTTAAGTGAGATTACTGTTTTGGTGCCAGGATGCACTAATTTAACCTAGTACTCAGAATTAAATTCCAACAATGCACTACTCCATCTCTCACTGCCTCCACCATGACCACATACATAGGAATATGAAGGCCAGTGGTAGAAACAGGGCGAGAGGAATTGGATAAGAATGAAAGCAGACACTTGGCTCCACAGGCTGCTTTTTCACTTCTGTTGGTCACTGTCGCTGCAAGGTGTAGTGAATATATAAAAGGCAAAGAAATATCTTAAGTAACAGGCCGTAGAGGGATCCATGCTTGAGTGTAATAGAGAATGGGTTTACTTTAGCAATTTCTATGTGTTACCAGCTCACTGTACCTTCTTGTGGACCTTCTGTTGCCTGAAATCTTAAGCTTTGGCACTTTGCTCTCTTTGTGAAAGATAAGTTACAATTGCAACTTGACTCTTGCAGAAAATAATACATTCATACACGCTATGAGAAGCATATTCCAGGCTATGAAATATTTCTGTTCGGACACAGAATTGCTCTTAGTAAATATAGTAACCCACAGGGTTAGGCGATTTCATGGAAGTGTTTAAAAAATGCTTCAGTTTGTTTCTATTAACATCACAACATTCTAAATAGAACTTGGAACTCCCAATGTCCGTGAATGTGTTTACATGTGAATACATTCAATCAATCAGGGGTTATATAGCGTGGTTACTCACCCATAAAGGTCTCAAGGCGCTGAGGGGGGCTGCTGATCTGTCTGGGTGCACAGGTTCAGTCGAAGAGCTGGGTCTTGTGATCCTTCCTGAATTGGGTCAGCGATGGGGATTGCCTGAGGTGGAGATGCAGGGTGTCCCAGGTTTTATTGGCGAGGTGGGAGAAGGATCTTCCTTCGGTTTTGTGGATCAAACCAAATGGCCAAGGGAAAGGAAATCTAACAATTGCAATCTTCTAACTACAGCAAGTATCTCATGATTACCTAGCACAAACAACATGGGCTGTGAGGAAAATTATGTCAAATCATCCAAGATGGTTATTATCTCTCCAGAATATGCAAGAGATCATGGCCTACTAGGAATTTAAGTTAGTTGTCGGGAAGGTGGCAAGACCTACATTTTCCTCATGTGCTCAGCTCACACTACGTTGACAGTGTGCAATAATCCCCATCCTTTCCTTCCCAGAAAGAAATTCAGTGAGAACAGGCTTTGAGTATCTCTCCAGGCACTCGTCTTATAACCAGCAGTAAGCAGTGCCTCTTTACTTTGCTTCCTGACATCTCAACTTAGTGATGGTGGTACATTCACTGCAGCAGAGCAATCTTCTTTTCCTCTATCCCTGTATCTTTTCAGATTGCGCACTTAGGTGCAGGTTTACTAAACTGTCAACCAATGTGGTGCAACTGCCAAAAAAGCTGCGCTGCACTGCGCGCCAGGGAGGAAGCAGGAGGGTGCCATATCTACACGGATATGGCACTCTCCTTTCCTCTCCCTAATGCCAGTGCAGAATTTTGCTACAGTGAGCCTCGCACACACCCTGGAGCCATTGTGCAAGGGTGTGTACGAGAGTCATGCATACGTTTTTGCACTGGAAGAGTTCCCTTCTAGTACAAAATACTATGTCTAGACGACTTCTGAAACTTTTCCTACTTTGTATGTGTGCTGTACAGTGCAGCATGCATACAAAGTCAGAGAAGCAAAGGAAAATATTTCTTCTTTTAAGGCCTGGTTTCAAAAGGCATTATTTTTCTTAGGCAAAATTCTGTCTCACATTTTTGGTAAATAGGGTTTTGCATCAAAAAGAGCGGGTGATTGCATAGCAACGCCCACCTAACGCCTCCTGAGTCTAAATACTGTTCTTTGTGTTACTTTTAGTCAACTTGCGCTGGAAAGTAAAAATTAAACAAATTGAGCTGGTTTGAGTGACTTTTATGTTGAAAACCCAGCACAAAATTGAAACAAACATCGCCTCAGGTAACAATCGAGTAGTGAATTGGTCCATGTTCACCAAAAATCTATTAAATTAAGCACCCAAAATAACTATGCATGGAAAATTAGGAACAAACACACTGTAAGTATCTCAGGAAAAGTTAATCAGCTTAGAGAAGAACTGAGAAGGGCAGTCAGAACAAACAAGACCCCCAAAGTCCCAAATCAAGCCTGGGATCATATAAAAAATACAAAAAATAAGCAAAGTACGACTGACCAAGAGCTCAGCACCTCAAATTCTTAAATACAAGAGTTCATTTAAAGTCTGTGCAATCGCATCCGGAGTATGTCGCACCTATACTCCACTGGAAACCAGATAAATTCAAATAGAAGAAAAGGACGGTGCACCAGGATAAAGTCAGATTACTTCGTATGTATTCCAAAATAGACTCTTTAATGTTTTTTTCAAATTAAACATCAGAATAAGGCATTGGTACTTGGACCGCGATCTTCGATATTTTTTAAGGAACATTAGCCACTACTTAGGCCTCCGCTACGATTAGGACCTGGGCCTTATAATTATTACAGATTGACTGACCGTGGAACACTGTGGAATTTATTATTGATTTTAAGTTCCGGAACCCGGGCCTGTTGTAATTTTGTCCTATCCATGCGACTACTTGATTCTCGGACACGTAAAGATATATTCGCCCTGACAAAGTTCCATTAGGAACGAAACGCGTTGACTGATATCCAAGATTTTAAATTTCATATAAAAAATACCAGAAAGCTATATAAAAAGCAAATTTGGAAGGACCAGAGAGCATAACAGGAGAGATTCTGGACAAAGTTACTCTCCAGCGCTAAACAATCTAATAATAGGCTTTTTCGGGAACTAGTGAATGGTACAAGACCAACACAAATAATAAATAATGCCTCCTTAACTGATACAGGATGGGTACCACACTTAAGGTAAAACATTTGAAGATCCCACACCATTTGTTAAAAGAGAAACAGACAACAACCATAAAACTTTGGAGCCGAAACATTTGGGAAAGAACACTACCAGATCACAAGACTTCAGTACCACCTTGGTTACCCCAACAGCCCCTGACAGCCAAAGCCTCTAGGTAGAAAACGTATCCAGAATAATAAAATTGGGATGCGGCGACGGGGCTCCTGGCCCAAATGGTATCCCGCAGACCATCTTCAGGAGTGATCCTGACTACTGGGCAATGCTGCTGTCGGGGCTGTATAAGGAGATTGGTACAACAAATACCCTTCCCATGAGTTGGAAAGGGTCAATAGTCAACCCGATCTTTAAGAGAGGCGACTGGTCCGACATAGCAAATTACAGGCTAATTGTACTTATTGATGTTGAATCCAAATATTATCATTAATCCTGGAGGATCTGGTAGAATGGTCCAGTACAAACAGGCTGATTTCATTCAACCAAACAGGATTTTGCAAAGGGTGTGGCACGACAACAAACATTTTAGCCTTGGCCATAATAGCGGATGAATACAATCGCCTGCAAAGAAAACTACAACTATGTTTTATAGATTTTAAAGCAGCGTTCGTTTGATCGTGTGAACCGTGGCTTATTGTGGAGTAAATTACAGAAATTGGTCCACCTACAAGCAATACTATGACCCATAATACAACTGTACACGTGCACGTGGGTTCGTGTACAAATAGCAAATGCCACAAAACTGTCAAGGAAAATACAATGAGAGATTGGATTAAAGCAAGGCTGTGTATTAGCCCCCCATCTATTTAATCCATTCATGGCAGATCTTTCACCACGATTGGACCAGGTCAATTCACATCCCCCGCTCCTGGGTACATTAACTATAATGCATCTCTCATATGCAGATGATATAGTCTTGATTAGCTTAACCCGAGTTGGCCTTCAAAGAGCACTCAACGAACTATTATTGTTAACCAAAGCTAATGCTCTTAAAATCAATATTACAAAAACGATGTTAATTACTAATTGCCCAGGACATCAATATCCACACAAGCTGGGAGATAGAAGCCTAGGAATAGTCAGCACAAATAAATATTTGGGGGTATATATAGACAATCGATTGAATTTTCAATTTCATAAACAATACCTGGAAAAAACAGGAAACAGACCTATCTATGCATTATGTGCCCTTGCAAAAAAAACTACAGGGATCATCTTTTAGGCCGCTACTAGCAGTGATGGCTGCTAAACTATTGCTGACAGTAACTTACACGAGCATAGTGTTAAATGGCACAGATGTTAAATTTTTAGACTCTATTCAAACGAAGACCAACCAAAAAATCTTTAGCCTACCTCAGAATGCATCCCCGGCTCAGGTGCGATTGGATTTCGGTCTTATCCAACAGGAGACTGGGAAAAAATATCCCACAATTAAAACTTGGTACAAACTTTGGCTGAATCATTCCACATGATGCCCTGTGGCGAACCCAGGAAGATGATCCAAGGTCAAGTTATGGCAAATTCTTGAAAATTGCATTGAAGGAAACCAATACAACAGAACTCTGGGTGCAGAACTCCTTCTTCCAAGTCTTTCGCAGAGTGATAAACAAAGCGGCCAAGCTTCAATCATCACTATAAGACAAAACTATACTATACTACTATACTAGCTAAACGGCGCCATGCCTGGATGGTTCTTTAATCCTAAACATCAATACGGGTGGCGGAATACCTAAGCACAACATATTCATCTTACCTGAAACAAAAGCTAATGGTGATCAGATTTGGGGCATTACCAAGTTTGGTCGATCAACCTGCATGGAAGGACAAAGGCCCCAAAACATGTAGCTTATGTGGCGCAGAATGGCAAGATTTTATTCACCTCATTTGTGTTTGCCCCTTCTTAAAAACAATCCGGGTTTTGCTACTAAAAAAAGCTCTTAACGATAGGGGTATTTGAACTTGCAGATGGGCCATCATTAAAGGTCTGGGTACAACAGATCCTCAACTGACCTGTAAGCTGATGAAATTTGTGTTACTTTACAAAAAGATCAAACGGCCGAAGGAGATATATACCGCAGGTCTAGCAGAGTCCAACGAACCACCAACCCCATTGAAATCCTAAGTCGCTGCCTAAAACGCCTTTAATATTAATAGTGACAAGATACTAATATCATGGGTAATTTTATGATATAGAATCATGCTCTGTTTTTAGTTCGTTTTACATTATATGAATTGTGTTTTTCTTTTAGATGTCTTTTAAATATTTTAAAATGCCTGCAATCGTTTGACCTTTTCTCTATCATGATATTGGTATGTTTTTTTATTAACTAAAACAATAAAGCATTGACTTGACTAGTTGGTAAACCACCTCTTGAATCTACTATTTCAGGATCTATTCAGTTATAACAGTACATCCAAAAGAGAATCACTCAGATCACCTCTAACAGCATATTTTAAAAGGTTTTTTTCTCCTCATGGGTCACTCTGAACATGTTCCCATCAATGAAACGTGCGATAATGAAAATACAACCTTCTTATCGGCTTGCATTACTTTCGTGTCAGCAATGGTTCTAAGGCCGCTGTTCATGTTCTCCTGTAAACTCGCTTTAGGAGCACTGTCAGTAGATGATTTCCTTCTATGAACCGCCACACGCTCCTGCTCGGTCAAATCTTTGTTTTGATCTGAGGTCATGATGAATAGTCTGCTTCCACTTCTTCACATGAGGGGATCATTTCAGAGAGTGCGATAGAAACTTCTTTGCAGCTTGCCAGACGGACTCATGGTACCTCATTTATGAGACTCCTTGCACCTCCGGAAAATCACTTTTTGTGACGTTCCATGGCGCAGAAGCATGCGTGATATTTATCAGGTAGCACTAAGACACTTTTTTTGGCTTAATGCTGCCTGATAAATATCAGTCCCTTTAACGCAGTGTTAAAGGGGCGTGTAATGGGTGTTGCTGGGGGCGTTCCTAGCAACATCCATGGCCTTTTGATACTGCCCCAGATTTACGAGAAATCGTAAATCTGAGGCAGCGCCAAAAGCTTACTCCTCCTCAGGTGAGGCATAAGGGAGGCACAACGAAGGGAAATATCTTTATTTATCCTCGTTTTTCCTTTTTCTACATGCGCTGCATTCTGCAGCACACATAGGAAGAAGAAAAAAAGCCTCTTGTGATTGTTTTTGTGCAGGAAGGTTTCCCTTCCTGTACAAAAATAATCATCCCCGCAACGCAGACACCCTTGCACCATGGTGCAAAGGTGCCTGCGTTTGCGCACGCCAGCTTATTGTGCACCGGCGCAGGGGAAAAGGATAGGAACGCATAAAATCTTATAGATACGGCGCATTCTTGCCCTTTTCTTTTTTCGTAGGTAAGCGCAGCAGGAAGGCCAGCTGCGCTGCCCTACGGCAAAACCTCATAGATGAGGCCCATGGTCTGTACCGCAGTCCCAGTCTCCCATTATACATGGAGTTGACAAGAAACGGATAATCCAATTGCTTGCACCCCTCGGTCACATGCAATGGATGGAATTGTTTGCCAACTGTGTTTTTCTAGCGCCGAGCCAAAAACAAACACAGACATGCTACAAGTCCTTTCTAGTTACTCTGCAGCCAAATAATTAGGTTTGCACCCACAGGTGAACTGAAACTGAAAGGAAGAAAATCATGAAAATTCAATTTACACTACAAGAAAAAAAAATTCCAATGTGGCAGTTCTATGTTTAAGCTCGTGTAACAGAATTCACTTTCGTATCTTATAATTTTATATTTCTTTTTTTCGTCATACTATCAAGAAATATCATCAGCAGCAAACTGCAATGCTTCTAGCTATCTAACCACACACAAAGGTGTTTTTCTCGAGCAACTCATGCAGGCACCCTAATTTATTTTTTTCTTAGGTGAATAATCTTTGTCGTTGTCTTACAGACAATAAATGAAGCAATATACCTTGCTTTTCAATCAGTGAGTTGTGTCTGGGGATCAAACTCTGATTGCTCTGGTAAGGTTTCCTACTTTTTTAAATCAGGTATTTTATGGCTGGTTATTAATCTGCCCTGGAAGTCACAAATCCTCAAGTGTATTTTCGGTGAGCTCTTGATCCTATTATTCGTTTGATGAGCAGGCGATTTTTCATTTGTAATTTGTCTTCGCGCAGTTCCTTAGTAGCTGTAATAGATTTTCAGACTGAAGGTATGGCTGCAATAAATGCATTTTTTTCTGAATAAATAAAGAAATGTGCTCATCTGTGCTTTACAGGGGTTGGCAGGTGTGAGTACAAGAGAAATTCAAAGCGAATCATTTGTGCATAAATTAGCTGGTTTATTCAGAGTTGTGTAAATGTTGATTTATTTATTTACCTATGTACTTATAAATGTGTTTACTTATTTAAAATGTTGTATAGCGCAGAGAAGATCCCATGGGTGATATAGGGGCATATTATCAAGACAGGCGATACAATTATAGATGCTTTTGCGGCAGAAAACTGCCGCTAAAACGGCGATAATGGGCTTGATAATATGCTCTATGGAATTCCAATTGAAGCTCAGGTTAGATGTCCTTCACATCTAACATGGGCTTCAATTGGAATTCCATAGAGCATATTATCAAGCCCATTAACGACGTGTTAGCGGCAGTTTTTTGCCGCTAAAGCGGCGATAATTTTATCGCCTGTCTTGATAATATGCCCCATAGTACTTTATGCACCATTTAAGGTCTACATCAATAAAAACAGATGAACAGTTGCCCTTTGCCTGCGTGCACTATAAAAATAAAAGTCTGTTCTGCCATCACTTACATTTTTTTTCTTCAAAAAAAGTTGTATTTGTGCCAGGGTATTAGCAATGTAAAACCACCATTGAACCAATAAAGGCGAAACGAATATAAACACTTCTGGGCATATTGATGAAATTAGTGGTGCAAGGCAGTGCTGGAAGTCACCTTGCTGTGCTGCTCTGTGTCACTGGGAAAGGGCAGAAATGGGCCGTATTTATTCAATACAGTGCATTCCTGTCCTTTCCCCCTGCGCCTTCGCCGTATTCTCAGCCTAGTGCCAACGCAGGCACCATTGTACCATAGTAAAGGGCGTTGCATGCAGGATTGCTTTTGTAAAGAAAGGGGCACTTTCCTGCACACAACAATACTGAGGATTTTTCCTTTTTCTGTGTGTGCTGCAGAATGCAGCGCACGTAGAGAGAGGAAAAAAGGAGGAGAAATAAAGCTATTTCTCCTCGTTACGCCTCACCTGGGGAGGCGTAAGACTTTGGCGCCTAACCTGGATTACAAGTCCTTGTAAATCAAGGAATGCTTAAAAAACATGGGAGTTTTGTGGGAAAACCCACCTTAACATCCATGAAATGCCTCCCTTGCGCAGAGTGCTGCAACAAAGTGATTTGCACTTCATTTCCTTACTCCAGATTTTTAAAGCCATTTAATGCCACGCAAAGTTGGCTTGCGTGGTTTCATAAATCTGACTTTGAGGCTTGCTTCACGCATATTCCACATTGCCTGGTGCAAACGTGACACAATCCGCTCATAAATATGCCCCTTCATTTAATAGTGAAATGCAAATCTGGAAAAAAATTGTTGAGATGGTGAATTGCTTTACCCTGTGCAGAGTTCCTGAATTTTACCTACTTTCAGACTCTCAGTAGAGTGTCTAAATCTCCACTGATTAAACCTGTACCAGCCTCAATTGCAAAAAAGTTAGGAGATTCAGACCACTACTCTAAGTCCAACTTTGACTGTTAGAAGGAGGGCAGGGGACTGCCACGGCCTCGCCCTACACTCAAGTGGGTTTGAAACTGCAGATGATATTGTTTCTTTAGACAAAATAAACTATTGCATGAAAATAAATATGCAGCAGCTGCCCATTAAACCACACATTGACACCAGTAGCGGCCCGTGGAGGGAGTGGTGTGGGGCGGTGGGGCGGAGCGGAGGAGGGGTAGGGTGAGGGGTAGTAAACACCAGAATATGGATGAATGGAGGTAAGTAAACAATTAAATAAATAAAACTAATTTCGTGGCATGCGCTGCATCGCAAAATGCGTTGCAGCGCGCGCAACAACATTTGCTTTATTTATTTAACTGCTAACTTACCTCAGTTCATCCATATTCCAGTGTTTACTACCCCCACCCTTCCCCTCCCCTGCCCCACCACCCCGCACCACTCCCTTCACAGGCTGCTACTAATTGACACTTTCAATTTGTATAAACTATTATGTGAGAAGGAAATTGTAATTCAAAAGATCCCACAATTCTACAAACAAATTAAATGGGAACAGTTGAAACTTACTATAAATGTTATCAATTACTTTCCACATAATCATTGCTTAATTCAGAATCTTAAATTCTTGATTCTTCCAACTGACATTATTAACCCCATTCTATTTGATTAAAATCAAATGTCCAGCCTCCTCACTGGAGATCATGTCTATTACAGCTACTCTTAGCTCTGAGGTAACTGAATGAAATGTAATAGCTGATAAACTCTATGAAAAGTTGGCTGCCTACTTGGTGGCCATTGTTGAGGTAAGTGTTATTCAGAGTGTGATGACATCCTCAGCCCCAACCCCCCACATGGCAGCAAGCAGCTTCTTTTTTTACTTCTAGTTGATCCATTTTCCTTTGCAATGTAGATTGAAATGCAAAATTTGAAGCTCATACCATCTGACCTGAGCAATCAAGCATGTTTTACCATGAGAGCAGCATGCATCAATGCTGCCATGCTGTACTGCAGCACACAATAGCCTTGTTGTTGCAGGGTGTGTTTTTTTTAGGGTGCACTACACCAGCTTAATTTGAGCAGGGGTGCACTTTTTTCAAAGAACAAATTTAAACAATGAATGTCGAAGGCACATTGTTAATCAAAAATAGCATTCTGTAATCTAGAAGATAACAAGTTTCAGAGACACCTTGCTAGATGAAAAAGTAAATCATGCAATCTTGTAATTTTAAAAATCACAGCAATGCACTGAATGTTGATGAGACAGACACAGCACCATGCAAACTACCCCAGAATGAACCTTCTCTTTTTAGCTAAGTAGTATAAACAGGTGTTAAGATTAAGCTTAGCACTTTAATTTAAATTGATGATTTAATAAGTATTTTTCATCTTTTGAACAGCTGGGAAGCTAATCTCTTTTGCTAATTGGACAGTTTATTAAAGTATGTGTCTTATCTATATACCTTTACCTTTTCAAGTATTTCATGTTGATGTCACAACTGAAGTTTTAACGCTGCTAATATGCATCGTTTTTGCATTTATTTGGAAGAATCAATGGTCATGCTAGGCATTCTAGTGGCTTAGATAAACAATGAGGTTAAGGAGGTGAGCTCTTATGTTTTAGTTTTTACCTTTAGGATGTAAGGCCGCCTGGCATGGCAATCTGATTGATCCTCTGCTTCCAGACCTTGCTTTTATGGATCTATTGATTTCTAATGAAAGGCTACTCTAAATTCCTGACACTGATTATCTTGTCTTCTATAAGGAAGAATGGGTGAAAACTATCCAAGTCTTTATTTGGAAGGATAGTCTGTATCAATGTAGAATTCCTGGGATCGGGAACCATCCTCTCTTCTACTTTGTCTGTCATTAATGTCAGCCCTTCCTGAGCCTTGGACCAATATCACCCTGATGAGCTGGGAGAGGTGTGGCACCTCGTCCAGAGCGGATGATTTTGGAGTGTGGGGCTCATGGTTCGATCCCTAGTGCCGGCTCAGGTGAGCATCATGTAAATCTGGGCAATAGCTCACTTAGGGCCTCATGTAGGTAAATAAATTTTACCGGTTCTTAAATACCGAGCCGTACCGAATCGGTAAATTAGAATCGGTAAGTTATATGTAGGTAAAAATTCGGTAACAGTTACCGATTCGGTAACATTCGGTAAATACGAATCGGAATTCACCGAATCGGTAAATACCGAGGTGATAATTACCGAATCGGAAAATACCGAGGTGGTATCTACCGATTCGGAAAAGACCGAGGTGGTATCCACCGAATCGGAAAATACCGAATCGGTATGTACGGATTCGGTAAATAACAGCACATGACTTGACGAAACAGCTAATCCTGTGCAACGACAGCCCACCCAACCAGGAACTGCCCACACCCAGGCAGGTGTACACAATTAGCCGACGTGGCCACACCCAGGCAGGTGTACATAATTAGCCGACCCTGGAGAGGCTTGGAGTGCAGAGGAGAGGCAGGGAGCAGTTGCATGTGCGAGCGGGAAACGAACAGCATGTCCAGCCAGAGAACACAGAAAGACGGAGGGGAAAGGAGGAGGAAGCTCAAATTCAGCCCCAAGGAACTCCAGGTGCTGGTGGAGGAGGTGGTGAAGCAGCACCAGAAGCTGTTTGGGAGGCAATCCCTGCAAGTGCCTGAGGCCGAAAAGCGCAACATATGGCTGGCCATCCAGGCGCAGGTCAATGCTGTGGGAGTGACCCACAGGGACATTGAGGTCCTCAAAAAGCGCTGGTATGACCTGAGGATTGTGACCAAGAGGAAGATGGGCGACATCCAGAAGGAGGCCAGCCAGACCGGAGGTGGAACCAACAGGGCACCTGCCCTCACCGAACTGGAGGAGCTGGTGGCGGCCACAATCGAGCAAGAGAGCGTCGTGGGTCTTGGGGACGCCGACAGCTCTGCCAGAGCCGCAACACACCAAGGTAAGACGAAAACACAGCAATGTAGCCCCCCCTACCCCTATCCCACATCCCCCATTGTGAAACGAGAATCACACTGCAGTCCACACGTGTCAGTGCAGACAGGCAATGCATTCCGGGAGATGTAGTCAGGGCAACACTAACCATGACGTAAATGTCACAGGGCAACAGGGCATGTCACGCACTCGAGGCACAAGGAGACAGAGGACAGATTGGAATGTGAAATGATTTATTGTGACGCTTGCAATGCAGCCCTTCGGGGACACTGAGCCAATGTTGTTTTTCTGTCCACAGATGTGACATCATGCAGTACAGGGCATGCTGCAGGGGAGACGGCACACCTGCCACAAAAATCACCTCTAGCCAGCACGAGTTCAGACCAGGGAGCAGGCCCACTGGCAGCCGCACCACCAACACAGCCAGCCTCGCCGCACACAGAGCCAGCATCACCTCACCGAGAGCCAGCATCACCACAACCACAGCCAGCATCGCCACTCATGTTCGAATCACCGGCCACATCTCCGCTTGCAGGTGTGAGAATGAGGAGGCGTCCAGCAGCCAGGCTACAAGCCTTCGACACCTCGTCAGACGACAGCATGGGCCCAGAAGACCGCACCGGGCACCAGGAAGGGAGCCATCCCACTGTGCCCCACACCTCACAGGCAGCACAGACGGGAGCAAGAGGGCGCCGCAGGTCGCGTGTCCAGAGTCCACCAGCACCCACTGACGGCCATGGTGTCTTCTTGGGGCTCGAGGGCCAAATGTTGAAGCAACAGCGCCTGCAATCAAAGGCAGTTATGTCAGTCCAGAGGCACATGCGGGTGATGAAGACAAGCTTAGTCAACATGGACACAAACATTGGCGGCATGGCTGCGGGCATTCGGGACATGTCCCAGTCAATCCAGCAGTTGTGCAGCAAATTAGATGCTGACATCGAAGCACGGCGCCGGGAACGCCAGAGAAGGGACACTACCAGCAGGGCACTCAACCGTCTGGCAACTGCGACTTCCCTACTTTGCCGGCGCTCTGTGACGATGCAGGAGGGCCTAACACAGTGCTGCAGCGACCTGTCTCGGGGGATGGTGCAGGTGACAAGTGCACTAGGGGTGCTATTGACTAGTCAGGCGTCGACAACTGCTGCAGGGGATGCTGCGGAGCGCATCGACACCAGCAGCAGCATCACACCCCCCGTCCCAGAAGCACGCAGGAGCAGCAGGCGGCTTGGGGTTGGCTCTAGTGAGGATGCACAGGCCGTGCAATCCACCACTGCAGCGCGTATGCGCAAACATTGATGTGGCCCTGCTTAGCCACTTCCCATTGGGTGACGTAACCCTGGACATACTCCTTGTATAGATGGTATATTGCCAGATTGGCCTGTTCATGTGTTCATGGCGTGGTGCCACATTAAACTACGTCATGACTTCTCACAACTCGCTGTGTCCCCTCACTTACACAGAAATAGTTGCATGTGATCTCTGCCCGTCTCTCTCTCCCATCGATTGCAGTTGGCACTCTAGCTGCGCTGCCCTCTGGCTGGCCTGACTCATCCTCGTTGTCCTCAAAATATGTTAGTTCCACATCTGTACCTTTTTTCGTGGCAAGGTTGTGCAGCATTGCACAAGTGGCAATAATCTTGCAGCAGGTGATGGGTTTGTACTGGCGTGCGCCTCCGCTCTTGTGGAGGCAGCGGAACCTGCTCTTCAGTAGTCCAAACGTGCGCTCCACCACATTGCGTGTTGTTTTGTGGGCCACGTTGTATCGTCTCTCACTCTGGGTTGCTGGGTGTAGGTAGGGAGTGAGGATGAATGAACGGCATGCATATGCACTGTCGCCTGGATGAGTAAGAGGGAACCATCAGTTACATGCCTCTATACACTCTGATTTGCAGGTTTCAAGGGGCGTCACTGTTACTTACCCAGCAGGTATCCCTCTCCGAATTCGCCGGCACTCAGTCGTGTGTAGATCCCACTATTCTGGAAGATGTAAGAGTCGTGGGTGCTCCCAGGAAACTTTGCAACAATATCTGTGATGATGTTCCCTGCATCACAGATCACCTGCACATTGATGGAGTGGGTGGACTTCCTGTTCCTGTAGATGTGCTCTGTATCAGCTGGTGGACAGATTGGGATGTGTGTACCATCAATACAGCCGATGACATGGGGGAACTGTGCCATGTGATAAAAGTCTGTTTTTGTTTTCTGCAGTGCAGCCTGTGTGTTTGGGAAGCTTATGTAGTGGTGCATTCTCTGCATCATGGCATCCAGGAACTTCCTGAAGAAACGGGACAGGCAACTCTGGGATACCCCACCCACCGCAGCTATCACCACCTGATAACTGCCGGATGCCAGTAGATGTAGGCTGCAGAGCACCTGCACATGTGGTGGTATGGCGTGCGCCCTTCTTGTTGGCTGGTCCAGGAGTGGGTGCAGGTCCCTTATCAGGTCCATGATGGTTTCGGGGTGTAGCCTGTACCTCTCATGTATCTCTGCATCAGTCAGCTGTAATAGTGTGATGCGCTGTCTGTAGATTTGTTCCTCCCGTCGCCACACCCTCAGTCCTGCTGCCTGTAGACGTAGGCGCCTTGCAATGACGTACATGGCGGCCATGTTGTCCACGCTGTTGCATTTTGGGATTGCTTATGTGCATTGTTGATGGTTACCACCTGCTTTCAATCCGTGTTAATTACCGACTCTTATTTACCGATTTTCCTGGATTTCTTAATTACCGCCTGCTCCTACATGTCATTTTAAATTTTTACCACTTCATATTTACCACTTCATATTTACCGATTCGTTAATTATGTATTCGGTAAACATGAATCGGTATTTTGGAATTCGGTAACTATGAATCGGTATTTACCGCCTCATATTTACCGAAAAGTGGTTTTTGGACTCCTACATCTCACTTGTCTGAATACCGGTCGGTAACGGCATATTTACCGAAAATCGGCCGTTACCGACCGGTATTTCGCTACCTACATGAGGCCCTTAATCCCTCCCACAATCCCCCAAGGCCTGGATACCTCTAGGGGTGATAAAGTTTGGCGCTACACAAATATGGAATTAATAATGGGGTGAAACAGGACCTGGGTTGCTTGTGTTTCAGTTCAGGGATGACCTGGCTTTGCAGTTCATACACAGTGCAGTGATCCGGTAGCCACACTACATGAACTATATATAACTCAACACTCTTCCAGGCACTGTGTTCTGAGAAATGATTTGCTTTGCAATGTAATAGGTGTTGTTATAAATATTAGAATTTGACATGGAAAACATAATGTAATAAGAAAGCGGCAGTGCATGAAGAAGGTGTGAGTTATGGCTATTGTAGTGTGGCTACCAAGTTCGCTTTGCTGTGCATGTTGATTTGCTGCTGCGGTGCACTGCAAAATCCTCCTGATGCCTTCCTTCTGGATGAACCACTACCATCACCAAAATCCAAACATGAGAGGCACTCCGGAAAGGTTTGTGGTTTGCTGTTATTTATTTGCCACCAACATTAAAGCCATTATGATGTGTTTCAACTGCAAGTCTTGATCATATGAACTGGCCACCATCTTTGGTCATTATTTATATTGTCCTTCCATAGTTTTTAACTACTCCGCAGGGCATTTCGGTGACCATAGTTTGGCTTTGGAAAATTAAGTTGTAACATTAATGATAAATCAAAATGAAACATATGACAAGTAATTCTCATTCCCCACTAATCATAAAATGTTATCCATAACACATAGAATTACCTAGTGCACATAATGCTATCAACTTTCAAATACGTTCCACAGTTGGGTTAATTAAGGATCCTGCCATCTAGTGGGCTTTATCTCATGCCATATTTTTTGGGACATATTCACAATCAACTCAGTAACAAAAGAAAAAAGAAATTAAAACACTTTTTCTTTGGCGTCCTCATTTATGTTGAATGGTCTGTACCCTGGACTACTGTGTTCATTCCTAATTTTCATCCACCTCACCACTTGAAGCTTTCCCTGAGGTAGAGAGAGTAAGTATGTCTGTGGAATGTTAGGGATAAGGTGTTAACAGCTAGGACAACATTGTTAGTCTTGGTATTGTTAGTATTGGTAGTAATCTCTGTCATTTCTGCCTTATGCAGGATATATCCTTATGCTGAGGAATTCTTTCATTGCAAGAAGTTGCTCCATAGTCAAGTGTTGAAAGAGGCCATTCAAGTAGTGGACCGCTACTTCATTTATTATTTTATCAACTTTCCCTTTTCCCCTGCGTGCTGCCTTCTCAGGTAAGAACCTATAGCTTTCCAAAGGGGGTAGTACAGGGTGGAATCGAGATCTATGCATCACCCCTGCTGGATTTGTTCCTGAAGGTGGATGGCTACATGCTGTTGACCAATCAGTGTTCTGACCGAGAAAAGGAGTATTCGGAGTAATGAAGGTTATGGTAAGTAATCAAATCATTATCTCCTCAATCCATTGTTTCCTACCAGTACTTACTAAATGAAGATATACCCAAGCATTCCAACTGCAACCTGATTCCCACCACAGAAAAGATAAAGTCTCCCAAATACTTCAAACAAATGTTTTATTGCGAAAATAGGGCATCTACTAACACCCTGAATCCTAAATTCATAGATTGAACATTTTCTTAACCAAACCTGTAATGGGAAACAAAATTAGATGAAATAGACCAAGTTGCAGCTTTGCAAATGTCCAAAACTGAAACATCACATGCTTCCACTCAGGAGGCAACCATTCTGTGAGTAGATCTACCCTGTTTGCTACCAGGTAGCCCAGCATCCTGAGAATCATAAGCAATATCAATCAGTGTCCTAAGCCATCTGCTTAAAATCTGAGAAGATGTATTTAGGTCATGACAAAAAAGACCACAATTTATGAAAAGATTATCACACTGTGTAAAATTCAGTGTTCTGGAGATATACATCTGCACAGCTCTTAGCACATTCATAATATGCAAATACTTTTCTTACAGAGTAGTATGAGCTGTGAAAAAAAGCAAAAATGTTTTTCCTGCAACTGCTAAAACAATGATATAACCTCTGGACAAAACCCTGGCCCCAATTTTAGACCCAATCTTTCTGAAAACATTCTTAGATAAGGGGGTTTAATAGATAAAGAACTTGACTCCCCTAGCCTCTGAGCTGACATTACGGCCACCAAAAAACAAAACTTCAAAGACAGATGTTTTAAATCAGTATCATACAAAGGTTCAAAGGTGTAAGATTGCAAAGGTTTTAGTACTATAGGAATATCCCAGGAGGGAGACGTTGATCTAACAGTCGGTCTCATCAAAGAAAAACCCTTAAATAGTTGTGATCCTATCCCAATACAAAACAGCACGCCAAACATCTAAACAACAGTGTACATGTGACACACTTCTCCCAAAACAACAATCTCCCACAGAGAGTCCAGTATTTTGAGTATTAAGCTCATGCCAAATGGTAAGTTAATTAAGCCTGGGCAAAGCACTACGCTACGCTCGCGTAGTTTGCGAAGTTCGCGCTACTTCGCACTACGCGAACTGCACGTAGCACAGTGCGAACACGCGTAGCATAGTGTTGCGTAGTGCTGCAGTCATTTTTTGCTTGCTCGCGGTCCTCAACGTCAAGTTGACAACCGCGAGCAAGCAAAATGACATCCCGGCGAGACTTTTTCCTTGTTCGTGATCAGCAACTTCAAGTTGGCGATCGCGAGCATGGAAAATAAACCTCCCGGCGAGATTCCCAATGCGAGGAGGTCAGATTTCTCATTGCGAGTGGTCGCGTATGCTCGCGACCGCTCGCGATGAGAAACTACCAGTTCGCGTTGAGAAAGCTGAAGCTCGAGTAAAAATCCACTCGAGCAGCAGAAAACTACAGCTCGCACTGTGCAAGATGCCATTTTCAATGATTGCACAGTGCCGGTTGCTTGTCCGCACTGTGCAATCATTGAAAACGACATCTGGCACAGTGCGACCAAGGCACTACGCAGTTCGCGATGTGCTACGCGTAGCTCGCGTAGTGCGAACTTCACTACGCCCAGCCCTAAAGTTAATCACAAATGTGGATTGCACCACCAGTTCCAAGAGTATTTAGGTCCATCCATTATTTGATTCACAAAGTTTCTTTATTCTTCTTTTTTTTAAAACAGCTACACAGCCAACACGTTTTGTTCAACTTCTGTGGACTTCCTCAGGGCTATGTATCTAAGTGTGGTCTTCTATGGTTGTTGGTCTTTGCAAAAGTTTTCTCAGGTTTAGTATATGTCCTTCGTTGGAACTGTTCCCTCGGGGATCCGGGGTAAGTTCAATATTGCTCGGCTCCTGTGCCAGGCTGTGCAGCAGATTAGGCCGGGGACTCTGCAGAGTCGGGGACGCGGACCATGGTGGCCTAATCTGCTGCACAGCAAAGACCAACAACCATAGAAGACCACACTTAGATACTAAGCCCTAGCAAGTCCACAGAAGTTGGACGAAACGTGTTGGCTATTTTTTCAAAAAAAATAATAAAGAAACTTTGTGATACAAATAATGGATGGACCTAATTACTCTTGGAACTGGTGGTGCAATCCACAATTGTGAATAGTTGTTATCCTAATGCATCCATCCCTGGGACACTCCAAGGTGCCCTAACAGCCCTGATTGCTGCCCACTGTACTTTCTTGGTAGAGACCACTAAACCCTTGCCAAATCCCTCCAATAGAGATGGAAGGATCAACCTAGATCTACTTAGAGCAGATTCTGTGGATTTTTCCGAGCACGGTTTCGAAAAAAATTCCCAATGGTGATCATAATCCTTTCTTCTGGAAATCCTTCTTATATGCTGAATGGCACAGGCCACCTGAGACGATAGGCCCAACTTTCCCAAATCCCTCTTTTCAACAACTATACCGACAACCTCATTCTCTTGCACGTCTCTAGGGGAAAAAGGGGAACTGGAGAGGACACTGGTCTACAGCCAGAAACCATTCCGGAACTATCGACATTAGCCTCAGAAGAGGGAACCATCGCGTCCTCAGCCGAATGGAGCTTACAAAATGAGATTCACCTTCCCCTTCCACTACCTGACTTGTAACCTGGGAATTAGGGGAAAATGAGGTAAAGCAAATAGAAGGACAGGAGGCCAGGTGGAAGATTGAACATTTACACCCCAACAACCCTCCTCCTGAAAATTGGGCAGAGATGCTTGAATTTGGGACTTTTTTGATGTGGCAAATAGATCTAGTTGAGGAGTACCAAACTTGAGGCATATTTATTCAAAGACTTGAAGAGACAGACATAAGTCGTGGGAAGCAGGGAAAAGCATTCTTAATCTTCCTGTTAAAACATTGTTCCTACCCTGAATATAAGTTGCTGACAGATCCACTAGATGATTTTGCACTCAGCTGATTATAATGAAGGCACGCTTTGCACGGGTCCAGGATCCTAAACCTGACTGTTTGTTTATATAGGCCTTTGTGAAGTGTTTTCGGGTCTTACCAACACAACCCAATTCAACAGATGATCTGAGAAATAAAGAAGAGCATAACAAACTGCCATTATTTTCTGCCATTGGGGATAGTGAGATTCTTCCTCTCTTAATGAACTCTCCTGAATTGATAGCTTTTGCAAAGTGGCTCCCCAACCTATCCTGTCATTGTCAGGATACAGGGAGTTGGAATTAACAACAATATCCCCTTTGACAGATTTATAGGATTTAGCGACCACTGCATCTTTCCCAAAATGTCTCTTGCCACAGGAATTATTTGATCCAAACTGTGATGAGCTGGATTCCAATAGTCAGAAAGATGATGAACTAACAGACCCAGCTGAAGGCGAGCCCAGGGTACCACACACACACATGATGCCTGTGGAAAAACACATGTAAGCAATCACAAAATAATTATCAGCAAGGAAGAGGATATAATGATCCCTAATAAAATATAACTCACTATTTGTCCCTAGAGATGAATCAGTCTCTGTCTTAGATTTCGGAATGCTGTCCAAGGGACAGAAGCAGATTCCTAATAGCATGATTAATTGTTGGTGGAAGACTCCTATTTCCCAGATGAGTCGGGAATCCTACTCCTATAAACTCCAGATCCTGAGAAGGGATGAGATGATATTTCTCTCAGTTAATCAAGGGACTGGACTCCTTCAGAGTCTGACAATCCAAATTGGTATGGTTCATGAGCATTGTTTTTGACAGAGAATGAATTAACCAGTCTCCAGGTAAGGGTGAATTAGGATCCCTTTTAAGTGAAGACCGGCTACAAATGGGGCAAGAACTTTCATAAACACCATTAGGGAGTATGTCAGTCTAAAGGGGAGAACTCGAAACTGCCAATACTGGCCCTCCACACAGAACCTTGGAAACCTTTGGTGAGGGGGATGATTTGGAATGTAGAAGTATGCATCTTTCAAGTCCAATGATGTCATCCATTCTTCTGGAGTCAGCAGTCAAGATGATTTTTTAGAGACTTTCCACAGTGAAATTTGTCTTTCAAGAAGGACATTTAACTTCTGTTGATTTACTATTAACTTCTATTTCCCTGAAGGCCTTCTGACCAGAAAGACCATGGATAAAATCCCTTGCATCTCTTATCTGTCGGCACTGGACAAATGGCATTCTTTTGTAATAGCTCCAAAAATTCCTGAGATAATGCTAGTGATTCCCCCAGATCCCTTGGACAAGAGAGATTAATTGGATCTGAGTCTGTAGGAATGTGTTTCCATTTTAAGGCATATCCTTTTTCCACTATTTGAAGAACTCAGGCAGCTGTGACATTCTCTTGACATTTTGCAGATTAAACTAACGCCACACTCCACCACTTGCAAAATGCATGGCTGCACCATATTTACAAGCATACAGTGTAGCCCTGCATTTCCCCCTGTGTTGGTGCTAATTCTAGCTGCCTAGCACCAAAGCAGACGCCCTTGCACCGTAGTGCAAAGGTGCCTGCGTTCTAGGGAAAGATTGTTCATCTGCAGTAAGGTGTCCCTTCCTGCACATAAACAAGCTGAAATGTCATTTTGAAACTTCTATGTGTGCCATTAATCAGCAATACAGAAGTTGCGAAACATAATTTTTTTATTGATTGTTTATGTGCAGGAAGGATCACCGTCCTGAACATAAACAATGACTGGCCTTTGGCTGCTGCTATGTGTGCTGCACAACGCAGTGCACATAGACACAGCAAAAATGAGGAGAAATTAAACATTTATCATTGTTGCGCCTGTTTAATACCAGGTTTTCCGTAGTCTTAATTTTGGCACTTCCCAATATTCACGCTGCCCATGTAAATATGGGACAGTGTCAAAATCAATGGGTTTTGCTGTGGAACGCCCACTGCAACACCCATAGCTCTCCCCCTTCACACTAAGTATAGCGTGAAGGGAGACTTATTCACAAGCCGGCGTTAAGCCACGTTAAGTGGCTTAACAATGCCTTGTGAATCAGGCGATGCCCCTATTGCACACCACAACAACTGAAAAAATGACATTGTGGTGGTGATAGGGCTTGTAAATATGCCCCTAAACACTCTCTGGTTCTTTCTGCTGGTCAACCTGGTCAACCTTCTAGAAAGATCTGTTTTGAACGGAGCTTTAAACAATAGAGCATGTTTTTTTATTTTTAAGAGATCTATTGAGTACCTCTTCTAACTGTTCTCCAAACAACTTTTTAACAGAAAAGGGTATATTAAGCAAACCTAATTTCTGAGTACCATCAGCATTCCAGTCCCTAAAATAAATAAATATGACCAGCTGTGGGACCAGGAGGAGATGAGTCCCACCTACACCTTTTCTCATTCACATCCTGGACACAATGATGGTGCTTGGAGGAGTGTTTCTTATTCTCCATGTTGGACTTTGCCCTTTTTGGATGAACTTCCCTAAACTTTTTGCCTTCCCTCAAGACCTTTTTTCTGACATGGTGTTGCCAACTTAGATGCTTTGGGCACTTTGCCACTGCTGATCAGTGTCAAAGTGCAAGTGCTCTCTGTGTAAAGTGTAATGGTAAGTGGTAAGTCCCCAGTAATTGCACTATGTGTGCCAGGACTGGTATTGCAAATGCTACTGTTGGGCCTGCAGCACTATTTGTGCCACCCACACAAGTAGCCCTAAAGAGAGAACTCAGGCCTGCCACTGCAGTACCTGCGCGCAGTTTGGTAAACTGCCTTGTTGTCCTGACAAGTGCACCCACTAGTACAGTGCACTGTGTGTGCCCAGCCCCTGTAAAACAAATGATGCTAGTGGGCTTGCAGCACTGATTGGGTCACCCACACAAGCAAATTTGCAAAAGGGTCTCAGGCCTGCCATTGCAGTGTCTGTGTGCAGTCTGGTACTGCCATGTTGACCAGGCAAGTGCACCCACTTGCCAGGACCTAACCATCCCTTTTCTTACATGTGAGTCACAGCTAAAGTAGGCCCAAGGTACTCCTGTGGGAAGGGTGCAGCCTATGGGAAAGGTAGAGCATGCCCTGATATGTGTGGCATGTCCTGATGTTGAAATACAGCCAATTTTGGTTTTGACTATTGAAAGGCTGTCTGTTCCATAGGATAGAATGGGAGTTCATTTATAACATCTTATAAATACAAATTCCCATTGGGACAAGATAGGAAGGTGAAGTTTAGTATGCCTGAACTCAGAATTTAAAGATGGATCTTTTAGTAAGGATGATTTTTACATTCCGTGTTTGAAAATACCACTTCTAAAAAATGTATATTTTATTGCTTAGCCATCCTGTGTGCCTCTGCTGGTTTGTGGATTGACTGTCAGGCTTTGGAGTGAGAGGGGCTGGGGATGTGCATTCACTGTAGACAGCCACTGGGGGTGTTTGAAGTGTGTCTTGCCTTTCGTGGACGAGTCGTGGCTGGACTTAATAGACCTGGGCTACATTTGGAGTAGGGGTGTCTCCACCTCCAACAAGGAAGCTGGACCATAGAGGACAGAACTGGTTTTGACTGAGTATAGGGCTTCTCTGCCACCAGAAAACAAATAGAACTGCTGTATGAATATTGGGGCCCAGACCCCAGAACTTTAGATTACTTCTGGAATTCAAGAGGATCTTTGACAAGGAGAATAGCTGGAAAAACTGAAGAAGTACTGCCCCTTTGCTGTGTGCTGTCTGGGGTTGGCCTGTAGTGGCTGTTTCTGCCAAGGAATGGACAAGGACTTTGCTGTGTGCTGTGTCTCCAGCTTGTGGAAGATCTCCAAGGGTTTGAAGGAGAGCTTTCCTCCTGTTTTGAAGTCTCAGGGGTACACAGACTTCATCCCCAGCTCCCCTAAACTTCCTTGCTAGGAGTTCTGACCTGCTAAGTGGTGCCTGTTGCTGTTCTGGGCCTCTGGAAGTTGTTCCTGCTGTTGGGAGCTGCAAACTTAACTAAAGGACGAGAAGCACAACGCATCCGCACCTGTTTCCAATGCATCACTGAAGATACTGATGCAGCGCCTGCCCGCGGCCAGAGAAATCAATCCATCGAGTGCACTGATCTACGAAGTCCAAGATCACTGCACCGATTCTGACACAGGCCCTGCTGCGCGGCTGCAAGAACCAACGCATCATGGGACTTCTGCTGGAGAAACCAATGCAGCACCGTTGCCGCATTAAGAACCAACACATCCCGATCCCCACGCATTGCACCGGGGCGCCAAGTCTACATCAATGCTGGGGCCGCAGTAAGAAACTGACGCATCACCTCGCCGCATAGTAAAAAACCAAAGCATCACCTCGCCTTCAGTAAGGAACTGACACATCACTTCCCCTGCATGGCAGTAAGGAACCGATGCATCACCTCCCCTGGAGTTAGAAACTGACGCATCACCTTCCCTGCACATATAGCACTGACGCATCACCTTCCCTGCAGCTGTTTTTGTTTATGATTTTGATGCATCCAAGGTACTTTGTGTTGAAAGTGTTGCATCTATAGGTTGCCATGGACAAAAATGTTTCTACCTTATAGAAGTCATATTTTGATTACTGTATTGTGGATTTTTTTCGTTTTGTTCTTGTTTGGTTTAGATAAAGATTACTTATTTTTCTAAACTGGTGTGGTGTCCATTTGTAGTGTTTTCACCATATTACTGTATGTGTGGACAAATGCTTTACACACAGCCTCTGAGATAAGCCTGTCTACTCATGCCAAGCTACCAAGTGGGTGAGCAGGGGTTATTTTGTAAGTGTATCCCCCTTACACTGACTAGGAAGAAGGGTCCCTACATGGACAAGGGTGCAAACCATTTTCAACTAGAGACCCCATTTCTAACAGACCTCATTTAGTAAGTGGCGGAACGAGGAAAGAGGTTGAAGAGGCAATATCAATCAATCAGGGGCTTGTAAAGCTTGACTATTCACCCGTGAGGGTTTCAAGGCTCTGGGGGTGGCGTGGGACTGTTGGTTGGACTGGGTAGAGGATCATTTAAAGAGCCAGGTCTTGATGTTCTTCCTGAATTGGATCAGTGACGCTGATTGCCAGAGGTACAGGGTCAGGGAGTTCCATGTCTTGGCGGTGAGGTAGGAGAACGATCTTCTTCTGGTTCTGGTCTTGTGGTTCCTGGGGATGGAGGTGAGGGCAAGTTTGGAGGATTGGAGTTGTCTTGTGAAATGTGTGGCAGTGGTTCAGGTCCGCTGGTCCTCCATTGTGTAGGCCTTTGTAGGCATCAGTGAGGAGCTTGAAAGTGATTCTCTTGTTGATTGGAAGCCAGTGGAATTGTCGGAGGTGTTGCATGATGTAGCTGTAGTGGTGGACCAGTCTGGCGGCGGCACTTTGGATGTGTTGTAGTTAATTGAGCTGTTTCTGGGTGACGTTGGCATATAGTGCATTGCTGTAGTCGAGTCTGCTGGTGATGAGTGCATGGGTGACAGTCCTCCTGGATTCTGTGGGAATCCCCTGAAAGTCTTTTGGAGCAGGTGGAGAGGATGGAAGCAGGCTGAGGAAACTGCATTGATTTTGCGGTCCATCGTGAGTGAAGAGTCCAGTATGATGCCAACGTTGTGAGCGTGGTCTGTCAGGGTCAGGGGAGCACCTAGAGCAGAAGTCCAGCAGGAGTCTTCCCAGGCTGATGCGGTGGGTCCTAGGATGAGGACTTCAGTTTTGTCCGAGTTGAGCTTGAGGCAGCTGTCTTTCATCCACTGTGTAAGTTGGTTCTGGCAGTTGAAGGTTAATTGGTAATCAGCTGGATGTCGTAGGCGTAGGAGACGATGTTGAGTCTGTGGCTTCTGACGATGGCTGCAAGTGGGGCCATGTAGATGTTGAAGAGGGTGGGGCTCAGGAAGGAGTCCTGGGGGATTCCACAGCTGATCTCCATGGGCTCTGAGAGGAATGGTGGTAGTCTGACTTGCTGGATCCAGCCTGCGAGGAAGGAATGGATCCAGTCCAGAGCCCTGTTGTGGATTCCGGCATTGTGGAGGCTCATGATTGGGGTGCGGTGGGAGACAGTGTCAAAAGCAGCTGAGAGGTCTAGTAGGATGAGCGCTGCTGTCTCATCCCAGTTGAGGGGGGAGCAAATGTCATCTGTTGCAGAAAAGAGTTCAGACTCTGTGCTGTGGTTGCTTCAGAAGCCAGATTGAGAGGAGTCCAGGATGTGGTTCGCTGCAATGAACTCAGAGATTTGGGCATTGATGGCCTTCTCTATAACCTTGGTTGGGAAGGGGAGGATGGAGATCAGTCTGAAGTTCTTGAGGTCTGTCGGGTCTGAGGATGGCGTCTTCAGCAGGGAGTTAATCGGGGCGTGTTTCCAGTCATCGGGGAAGGTGACGGTTTTGATGGAGCCATTAATAGTGCAGCAGAGCTGGGGCGTGATGGCGGTGGTTGCTCTGTGGGAGATGTGATATGGGCATGGGTCAATCAGGCCCCTGAGTGGATGCTCTTCATGGTCTTTAGCATGTCCTCTGTGGTGAGGGGGCCCAGCAGAGCACAGTCTGTTGAGTGGTGGCTTGATTGTCTGCGATGGTGACGGGTATGGCGGCCAAGTCAAGGTGTATTGAAGCGGTCATAGATCTTTCTGATCTTGTGGTGGAAGAAGGTGCTGAGTTTGTTGCAGAAGTCTTGGGAGGGAGAATGTCTGAGGTCTCGCTATGGATTGGCGAACTCCTTGATGATGGTAAAGAGTTCTTGGCTGTTGTGTGCATTGGGGTTGATTCTGCCTGTTTTCTCAGTGATTTTGAGGAGGAGGTGGTGTGTGTTGATGGCGGACTTGAAGGTTGCATGAGTTTCCAGTGTTTTGTTGCTCCTCCATTTTTTCTCGAGATGTTTGCCGGTGCGTCTGGGCTTGTGGAGGGTGGGGGAAACCGGCTAACCTCCTTGGATCTATGTGTGCCTGGGCTTCTCTTGAGGGGTGCAAGGGTGTCGGCGCAGTTGGAGATTCATTGGTGGAGGTTGCACGCTGCGGTGTTGGCATCTGAGGGCATTGGCGGAGTGGTTGTGCTGAGGGAATTGATGAGCAGTTCTTTGGTGGCCCTGATCCAGATGCGGCTGTTGGGGATGGTGGTGGTGGTGTGTGGTGGGCGTGTCGAAGGCAAGGTGTACGCAGTTTTGGTCAGTCCAGGAGAGTTCAGTAGTGTGGCTGTAGCTGATGTTTCCGCTGGCAGAGTAGATTGCGGAGAAGATGGCGTAGAGTGTGTGACCAGCTGTGTGGGTCGGTGCGGTGACTAGCTGCTTGAGTCCAATGTTGGCGAGGTTCTCCAGGAGGTAGGCAGTTTTCCGGTCACTGGGGTTGTCCAGGTGGAAGTTGAGGTCTCTGTGTAGGATATAGTTGGTGGATGCAAGAGCCTGAGGTCTATGATGGAGTCAGGGAAGGTGTGTCGGGCCGGGGAGCCTGCAGACGAGGATGCAATGGAGGGTGGTGTTAGGGTTAGTCTGGGTCTGAAAGTGAAGGTGTTCCATGTTTGTCGTAGGGTCATTAAAGTGCATGGTTAGTCGGAGCGTGCTTTTGTGGACGATGGCGATGCCTCCTCTTGGGCAGTCATGCGGTCCTTGCGGGTGATCTTGTAGCCATCGGGGAAGGCACTGACTGGTCTTGAGCAGGGGTTGGTCCAGGTTTCTGTGAGGAAAGCGGTCAGCAGCGATGGCATCGTGGTGGTCCTAGATTTTCGTGGTATATTTGTAGCGGGACCACACATTAAAAAAGATTCAGTTGAGGTGAATGGGAGTGCTGTTGGTCTGATGGATGGCGAGAGGTGCTGGCGTGATTCTGTGGCTGAAGATGCGGTTGCAGTTCTGGCAGGTGAATGGTCCAAGAGTCTTCTCTGGTGATGCTAGCTGGAAGGTGGTGTGTCATCCCGGGTTGAGGGCAAGGAGGTTCCTGACATCGTAGTGGTGGGGGTCTGAGAGGCAGGGTCCCTGGCACTTGGCGCGGTCGAGGCACAGATGGCCACTGACTGGCTTGCCTTTTGCACCCCTTCGGCATTCCAGCGGCAGAGCAATGCAGCGGCCGCCATTTAGTAGGGCTGCCAGAGGGCTGGACAGCTGGGAGGCGTAAAAACTTGGGAGCATGAAAAAGGACACTGAAAGGGGTGGGGGCACAGCAGCAACGAGGGAGAATGTAGCAAAACCAGGAAAAACAGGGGGAAAAGTCAAAAGCAAAAAAGTCAGAGAAAGCAGGAGAATAAATAAAGGCAGAGATAGAAAAAAGGAAATTAAAAACAGAGAGAGGGATAGAAACAGGAAGAAAATGGACAGGAGGACAGTTGAGCAGCAGAGCAGTGACGCTCTACCATTGGACTACCATGGATGAGGCACAGATAGGCGCCTGCAGTTGGTGGAGGGCCTTGAACTCCTGACTTCTGGGTCAGTGGCGTTAGCTGCAGCAGCCACTAGACGGTGCTGTGCTGTGGAAGGAGCAAGTCCACTAAGGATAGTATGAAATCTATAAAGTTTTTGTAAATACCTACCTAGAACTGTCATTTTTTTTTTTCCAGTGAATGTGAATGTTTTTTTAATGCAAGTCACTGCAAGACCCTTTAGGTTTTGCTGAGGGATTATTGCTGCATCTGTAAATAATTTTTTAAATAAAGCATGTATAATGAAATCAATATTAAACAAGTGTCAGAGTTTTTCTCGTACACTTTCCAGCCGTATTGATGCTGTCAGAAAACCAACCATAAGGCGTTCCTATATTCCCAAGCCAAAGAGCATCATTTCTAGCTTTAGGAACACCTAACTTTTCCTGGGTTCATATAATATACACTCCAAGAAATTTAGAGTTAATGTTTTTACAATATCTATGGAGCTGTCGTACTACCTGCAAGCTCCTGCAATCCTTTGGAAAATGCTGATGATGCCCCTGCGCAGATTAGGCACTAGCAAAAGGCTGAAAATTCAGGGGCTGTGGTTTTCTTTGCATACCCTGTGGTGAGCGTACCCCTTCTTGGCACAAAGATGGTTCCATTGCTATTCTTTATTGCCTAAATAAGGCAATACATGCTCTACATGATTTATCCCTCTGAAGGATTATTCCGCATTATGGGCCCCAAGGAAGATGAGGTGGGAGGCCGAATGCCAGATGGGATGGATTATACTGAATATGAGTATTCATCAATTTGACATTACTGTCCCTGCAGCACCTATTGCAACCCTTAGGCCAACTATCATTACTTGCCTCAGGGAACACTGTTTAAGGTGCAAAGTAGATGAATTCTGTTAAACAGTTCTTCTTTTTGTTCAGTCTGTATCACGAGGTGAGTTCATTCAATCTTCCCTGCAGGGGTCCCCTGAAGATATTTTTGGGGACATTTTTCACTGATTGGCAGGCGGTGTGTCAGATCTAGAGGAGACTGCCCTTGCAAATGCAGTCGGATCACTAGGGAGTCAGTCGCTTGGTCAATGGATTGATCATTCTTTGCAGTGATATGGTAAGAATAGAGATGACTATTAAACTTTCTAGAAGTACCTTCTCAGTTGCATTTCAGTTAATATAGACTCAAATTTCAATCACTAAGCATGGTTCTTTATATAGTGCTCTATTAGATGTTCTCAAAAATCACCAGTGGTAGTCTGGCTTTTCATGCAGCCTGGCAGTCTATCACTGGCAGAAGGGCCAGCTTGAAAGGGCCAGTGCATGGGCTATTCATACGGGACTAAGGCAAACAGCCCCCCCATACACATACACTGGCCCTTGCAAAGATGGCCCATTGGAAGTAACACACAGCTAAACAAGCCAGTCCAGCACTTAACGTTGCTTTGTCAATGTGTGTTGACTACGTAATAACAGACTAGCAAAGTGTGCCCTAACCTTTTGGGTCCAAGGAAAATGTTCACCCTGGCAGGCATTGCAATGTGGATTTAGTCTATGAAGGAGAAATGAAAAACAATCAGATTAATCCAATCTACTTTTTCGAGGATTATTCCAGTCAAGAAAAGTCACTTTAAGAGTAAATAGCCGAGTGGTGCAAATATTTGCTTTAGAGATTTCAAGTATATTTGGGCTGATTCACCTCAATGGTTTGCTTTGAATTTTAGAATTCTACCCACTGAGATGGCTGTATTCTTTTCTGACCCAGGCAGGGAAGACAAACAATCGACTGGAGCAGAGAGAAAACTTCATAAACTTTAATGCCACTGAATTTTTGTTTTTCTGAATCAAACCCATGCTTTGGAAGTATTTTTCAGTAAAACGAAACTGAAAGCATGGCTGCACAAATCAAGAAGGCAGACGGTCCCTCAGCATTGCACATGTACATAGGCCAGTGCCATCCCTAAACTGGCAGATTGGCACTTTGTTAGAGTGAAGTGCATACTCGCTTCAATTTTAGATGAAAGGATGCACTAAAACCACCCCCAGAGCCCACGAGTCATTGTTGCAAGCCCTGCACTGGTCCGGCATACGGCAGGCCAGACCACTCCGCTTACGTTCCGAGAAGGAGCCCTCATTGCTACCTGTCATAGGCATACTCGCTGGTGGTGTGCAGGTCACTGGTCTTGTTGTCAGCATGTCACAGCCACTCCCTGAGGGCAGGTTTTCACACACACCACACCCATCCGGCACAGGCGTCACAGGCCATGTGACTCCGCCAACATAAGGGGTCGACAATGTCACATTCCCCAACGCCGGTGGTGACTGGATGACGGACGCTCCACGGTTCTCAATCATAAAGGGCCCATGAGTTGTTGCGCACAGGGTTAGTGGCACCCAGGGCCTTGCGGCCGTCATGGGCCTACCACCATGTGGCGCTGACTGGGATTGCACAGAGTTAATGGCACCCGATGCTTTGTGGCCGGCACAGGCACCCCGCCACGGGATGGTGACTTTGGGTGCACTGAGGTAGGGGCATCTTAAGTGCTAAGCGGCTGTGTAGCCTGCGATGATGCCCTGTCCCGGCGGTCCGGACAGCTCAGGTTTTGTGTGCCCTGCTGGACCGCAGTGTAGGCCAGAACCAGCGGGCAGCGTGGGCCTACCGCCACATGGCGTTGCTTCCCGGATCCCAGAGTTAGTGGCACCTAATGGGCTGAGCGGGTGTGCTGACTGCGATGAGGCTGGGTGCACTGGTATGTCCTCTGCCATGGAGTAATCAAGTACCAGTACCAAACGTGAGACCTGGGGGCCTGTGGAGCGGGCTGCATGATGTGGGGGGTGCCATGTCCGTGAGCCCCGGGCTTGTGACTTGCAGCATCACGTGGTGGGACCTCCTGTCTGCACGCCGGTGGTGGCAGGTGAGCAGTGAGGCCTGGGTGTGCATGGGCGGGTATGCTCTGATGGGTGGCGGGAGGGGCTGGGGTGCCTCTGCCTGGGTGTGCATGGGCGGGCAGGCGATGTTGTCTTGTGCAATTGTGTGTACTGTGCCAATCATGTAACTGGACTCTGTTTCAGATGACGGGTCTGTCTCAGATGTGTGACCTGGTGAACTGCAATACATACTGGCAAGTGGTTGGAGACACACCAGCGTCAGCAGGTGAGCAGTGTGGCCTGGGTGCGCAGGGGCGGCACTCTCTCTCTCTCCCCCTCTCTTCTTATCTCTCTCTCCCCCTCTCTTCTTCTCTCTATCTCCCCTCTCTTCTCCTCTCTCTCTCTCTCTCTCTCTCTCTCTCTCCCCCTCTCTTCTTCTCTCTCTCTCACCTCTCTTCTTCTCTCTCTCTCTCCCCTCTCTTCTTCTCTCTCTCTTCCCCTCTCTTCTTCTCTCTCTCTCTCACCCTCTCTTCTCTCACCCTCTCTTCTTCTCTCTCTCTCCCCCTCTCTTCTTCTGTCTCTCTCCCACTCTCTGCCCATCTATCTCTCTCTCCCTCTCTCCCTCTTTCTCTCCGCTCTCTCTCTGTCCTTTGATGTGCGCAGGACTCACATTCTCATCATGATTTTTGTCTTGCAGGCTGTGACCTATGGATTGTTCCGAGGGGAACCGCCATGTGTCTTCATTTCATTTCAGTGTTCATGTTAATAAATGTCATTTGTTGCTTTAAAAGTGAATGTGTGATACTAATTTTTCTGACGACTCATGCATGTCACCAGTTGTGATTGTGCGACATCATGCGGATTATTATGTACATGTTTAGGTGTAGCTGATGTGGCATATCTTTAGTCAGGGGGGAGGTGCTGGTGGTGGTGGGGGCTGGTGTTGTTGCCCTTTCGGCCCTCTGGGCTGCATGTTCAGTTGCTCAGGTGCATCTGTTGTTCTTCAGGTGTGGCTCTGGGCTGGGCTCCCTTTAGTGGTGCAGGCTGTGGTCCGACTTTGCACCAGGTCAGAGCAGGTGTTATTTTCCTGCTGCTAAAACGCCTTATCGCCTGTTTTGTGTTCTTATCGCAGTTCTGGATGGTCGTTGTGAACTGTTGTGCAGGGGTGTTGTCGCGGCTTTTGGCACTGGAACGCCTACTCTGCATCTCATTAGCGATAGTTGCGGGGGTCATCTGTGGCGATGTTTTTTGCGGCTGCTATTGCGGGTAAACTGGTGCTGTAGGATGTTAACACCAGTTTGTGATTGGGGCGATAGGTTTGCCGCAACTTTGGCTGCGATAAAGTGCCATTAACTTGGTGATAGATCCTTGTGAATATGCCTCAGAGTCTCTTAATCTAAAATAGCCACCTTGGCAATGTGATGATGGTCTTCAATGAGGTAATCTCCCTCCCAATCACATGAGATTTATCAATGTCTTCTGCTAAAAATAATAGGAATGTCCAGGAATGTGAGGCAACATCTGTTAGACCTGGGTGAGAGAAGTACTCTTGATCATGCATGGTGCATGAGAAGCTGAGCCTAGGAGGTGACACCCACATGCATTAATCCTCACTCACTGATCCTACTTCGAATTGTGTGACTGGTGGTGTACTGCAGGTTATCACAGTGATCCCAGAGACAAGAAAAAAGCCCATGCATGTTGAAGGATGTGAGACAAACACATCCCCCCACACAGAGGCTGACAAGAACATCAGCTTGGAAGCTCTCCACTGCTCCCAGCTGCCTGTGCTATAATATCATGGTGGCCTCCACAGAAATATGGTGAGACTAAAATCATTGCTCACAATTAGCTGACTGGACAATGAGTGGTTGAAGGTGTCAAGTGTACACAATTACTGGGATGGTGACTCTTAAAATGTAATATGCTAAATGTATTCTGGTAATCTGGTAGAGATCTAGTGAACATACCAAGTAACTTCTGGATGTAGAGATGCTGGCATATGGTAGGTGGGATGTTAAAAATTAACATGCCTCATATTTGTATCCGAAAACCAACTAATTGAGTAGCTTCAAAGTGAGAACAATCTCACCATTTCTCCAAGCACTACTTGTTCTGAAGGCAAGAATTACTTGAAGGTCAATGGAGAGCAGACAGAAATATTGTTTTTTGGTGGCTGTACTGCGCTTTAGAGCTGCCTCTTATGGCCAGACATGTTAGGCTCACTGTCCACAACAGTACATACCACTATAAATCTAGGCGTCCTTCTGGACAATAAGCTCTTTCTGGACCGTCAGGTTAATCGTACAGTCTCAACATGTTTCTGGACGATTAAAATGCTGAGGAAGATATTTCCTTTCATGATCCTTCCAGAACGTAAGCATGTTGCTCTTTCTTTGGTTTCCTCAAGGACAGAATACTGCAATGCAATCTACCTTTAGACCAACAAATCAGCGTTTATCAAGTTTACAACTCATGGAGAATGCTCTGGCACGGCTTACATTGGGTATTCCTAAGTAACATTCTGTATCAAGAGGGCGCAGTGAATTGCAATGGCTTCCGATTGAAAAATGTGTTGGGTTTAAGACCATTTATAGGGTATATAAGGCTCTTTATGCTGTCCCCCGAGAAATCTTCGCTCAGCATTCCACAGAGAAATGGGGAGGCAGAGCATTCCCACTTGCAGTGGCAAGGCTCTGGAACACCCTTCTCCTCTATCTTACATCACTGAATACGCATCTCCCATATAGGAATGTGTTAACATGTGGCTGTTTACCCCATAATTAGGCACGGTATCTTTGGTATGCTAGCAGTTCACTCCGTGGCTCTTGCAATACTAAAGTGCTTAGATTTCAGGGCCTTTGTGCCCTTTATACATTCTGATCATTTTATTTCATATCATTCTCCAGGTGCAGCACAACTAGTAAGTGTTTGTGTTTCAGCAGCAGGGATATGTGTTACATATTTCCTATATGGTGCATTAGTACCCTTCTCCTGGCACTGATATTATATTGTTCCAACCCCCTCCTATAACCTACAAGTAATTCTTGTTTGGCTCCCCTGACCCTCTTACAACCTTGCTCCCTATAGCAGCATGTTTTTAAATACATTTTTTTTGCTATCAATTCTAGCCATCTTGCAGGTTATTCAAAAGTTCTTTCAGTAATTGGCTACACATTTTAACAGGTCAGGAGTGTTTTTTATGCTTTTATGATGCCTTGTAGTGTGGGTTAGCCACTCCCTATTTACAACACTAAGTTCGCATAACCGAGCCAACTGTTAGAAAGCCAGCTTGCCGTTTCTGCTGCTTTGCACGCGACACTGTTGTTATATGTTATTCATTTTAGAAATGCTTACTCGACTTTGCCTTACAGGATAACAGTTTATTGTTTAACATTCTTAACACTGTGCTGCGACCTTCGTCTGTACATCATGTAAAGAACAAGTCTAGGACACTAGACGGTGCAGAGTGTTGTGTTCAGATTGATCGTACCACTTTTTAGACATATCATACATGCAGCTGCCAATATCTGAAGGACAAGTGCCTTTAATATTACAGGACAGAATGTTTTAGATTCATTCGAACAGAAGAGCTGATGCATGAGAGAGCCCAGCTGATCTTGTGATGTGATTCTACTAAGCTATACGGTATGGGGTTCCCCCTGATAGCCTAAGAGACCTTCTATTAGTATAATAAACTTATTAGTTACTAGAGAAAGGAGTGTGGCTGTTTACCACTGTCATTATTATTATGATTGCTCCTTTCATTGTATGGTATTGTAACAATGCTGATGGTTCTGATCTTAACCATTTGTTTACTAGTGTTAGCCAAAGTACTGCATCTTAGGACACGAGGTTTATAAAATAAACTCTTTAAACTTTACCGTGTCTGTATTATTCTGTTGTGGACTGCTAAATAAGTACAAACAGGTATTTTGGATTCCCACCACTCCTGAGAAATATCTAAGTCGCATGTTCTGGTTTGTCTATACATTGGGACCGCCTAGCTAGATCTAGGCTAACGAATGGGACACTAAGCTAGTCGGATATGGGGTTCTTGGTTCTGAGGGGAGTTTCTGGTACACCACAATTCTCTGAGGTCCTGGTTTCCTGCGCATAGTTCTGTGCATAAGCAGAATCCCTGCAACATGGCGCCCAACGTGTTATGATCTGAGACGCCTTAAAAGTACTTTTATTAGTCCACAAGGCCCTCACTCTGGTTTCCGGATAACGGGAGTGACGGCTTAATCTACCTAGGTTTCGACTGAAGGTTCGTTCAAGCTTGATAATTAAAAAGATTAGTTTTTACTGAACCCAAGTGCTACTGTGGAACTTGTCGTTATTCTTTAGTGTGTCCTAATGGCGGTCGATATAGCCGCACATAGTCTGGTTCCTTTGCGTCAACATTTGAGGATGTATGGAGTGCCTGATGACGGGCTGGCTGTGGTCTTTGTGGTTGCTGCTGACGCAGCACACCCTTATGAGTTGTTTTACTCTTGGGTGACTTTTCCAGAGGTGAATGCGGACGATGATACGTTCCACACCTACACTGCCACACAAGTACCTGCAGCTTATGCTCCGTATAGGACACTAGAAATACCTATTTCAGCCTGGCAGCATACCATTTGGTTTAATGGCGCCCTTCCCCATACGGTGGCACCGCCAAGACTTGGCCCTTTGTCAATTGCAGGGGCTGATTGGCCATTGCTGGCCGGTTTTACACCCCATCCCAACTACTTGACAGTTGGGGTGGCAGACTTACGGGTGCTACACACTGCCCTGATTGCGGTCCATAGGGCTTTAGTGCAGTACGTGTCTCGCAACGTGCAGGTGGGGGCACCTGCGGTTGCGGGTCACACCAATGAACACTGAGTCGTGGTCATTAGTCCTGTGATGGTTAATGCGGTTGTAGGCAAGCGCCCCCTAAGTAAGGATGAATTTCCTTACTGGCTTGCTGAAAAGTTTGATCAACTGGAAGCCGTGTTTCCTAACACTTCTCCTGTGGATAAACACAGGATACTCACCATTACTTTGCCAAAAGATCTAGTACCTGATATTGTCGATTGTAACAATTGGGGCAAGGTCTTTGCTGCGACCTATTCGAAGTGCTATGGCACTCCGTCTATGTCTGTACTACCCTCTGTCATCAAGAAAGTTCAGGACAATCATGGTGCAGAGGCGGCCATTGAATTGGGAATGAGGCTTGTCGACAGCTTTGATGTGGTTTGTTCCATGGTAATGGGGAACCTAAAAGGAGATGCCATGCAGTTCCAAGTAGGCAATATGCTGGAACTTGTGGATCCTGCCGACAGACCCAGGGAATTTGCAAAAATTATTGCAAAAGCCTACAGAATGGTGGGAAGTAGCGCCCTAGGCGTGAAACCCACCGTTAAGATTCCTGATGTAGTACAGCAGACTAAGGTGAGTTCGTCTACAAAAGACGAGAAGCCCAAGTTTCCGAAGGAAAGTTGGCGAACCAAAAAACAGGGAAAACAACAACAGAAGCGTAGGTCACGTTCTGCTTCGCCAGTTCAGTCGTCAACTGAACGTAAATATGATTTGCGCGATCGTTCTAATATTAAGTCACCTGATAGATTTCAGGTTTCTGACCGCTCTCCTCGTTCTTCACAGGAAACATCTGCTTCACAATCCGGTGGCGGAGACCGTGGAAGAGGAAGGGGTGCCCAAGGTCGTGAGCAACCCCGCCAGACTGACGTAAAAGGCAAGCAGGACGACGCTGCGCGTCAAAGACCTCCGTTTCAGAAAAAGAAAGTTGCTGCACTAACAGCGAGATATGCCTCAGATGGTACGGACACTGCTTCAGAACCGGACATGGGCTCTAATGGTGTTAGACAGCGCGGTGGAAGTTACAGTAGTGCGGCAAGCACTGCGTCCGTATCTGGAGGTGACAGCAACTGATACATATGTGAGTGTTGAAACTGCTGATACTCGCGTAGCCCCCCCTGAACGGATGTTTGACATAATCCTTAAAATAGAGGGTGACATACATCGTAGAATTAGAGTTGTTTTTTGGGATAATGTGTCCTCCACTTATGACATTCTGTTAGCGGAGGAGGATTGGCCTCCGGCTTTCATTTTGGATGTTCCTAGAGGGGAGGGGGTGATCCTCCCCGCCTTTGGGCACATGGTGCCTATGGAACATGCTAGCAGGTTGGCCGGGAAGTGGGCGCAGGTGCAAGCGCCTGCGTTGTATCGCAATCAAGTGGGCTGGGAAAAAATGTCTCCTGACCATTCGATTCCATTGCGGTCCGATCCCCAGCCTCAACCCCAATATCCCATGCGTCGCGAAGCTAGATGTCACGTTGCGACTATCCTTGAGCAATTGGAATATCAGGGAGTAATTGAAACTTGTGTGTCACCTATGAATAACCCTTTATTCACTGTGACGAAGCCTGACGGGTCGTACCACCTAGTTTTGGATTACCGGCACTTAAACTCTCACTGCCGGACGTGTGCGCTACAGAATACTCACGGGTCGGCTCTCGTCGATAGTCTTGTGAGAAAACGGTTTAAAACCACACTTGACATTTCCAATGGCTTTTACAGCCATAACCTGTCCCCTCAAAGTAGTGAGTGGACGGCTTTTACCTCGGGCGGTAAACAAAGAAAGTTCAATAGGCTGCCTATGGGCTATAAGAACAGCCCTGGAGTCTTTGCTGCTCGATTGGTCTCGCTCTTGGAGTATATGGACCCGGATGCATACTCGTATGTTGATGACATTTATCTAACAGACGACGAGTTGCTTCCACACCTTGCTCGCGTGGATAGCATAATTACTATGATTGCAGACTTCGGATACAAATTAAATTTTGCGAAGTGCCACATTGCCGAGCTCACAGTGTTGTTCTTGGGGTACGAACTCAACGATGAGGGTCGCGGCTTGGCTCCGCACTTCCTTGAGAAGTGCGCACGCCTTTGTACTCCTACAACGCTGAAGAAATTACAATCATTGCTGGGTTTTCTGAATTTCGGTCGTACCTACATTCCTGATTATGCCCAGTGTATCAAGACACTTTATGCCTTGGTACAACCTACTTTTACCAAATCATGCTGGCTGCCAGAGCATACAGCTGCATTACAAACTTTGCAGTCTGATCTTCTTGCTTCAAAATACTTACAATCTCGTGATAACCACACTAACCTGGTCATTAGAATTGTACCAGGCGTAGTGGGTTTCATGTACTTAACTTTCAATGAGGGCGACACCGTTCCCATTGCTTACAAATCTCATCTGTACACTTCAGCTGAGCTGCGCTTTTCCGCTGTCGAAAAAGTACTGACAGCAGTTCAGATGGCGATCCTGAAAGAACGAGCGCTATCACAGGGAAAGCACATGCTGGTGGTAACACCGTATCCTGCCCTTGAGGCAGTCACTAAAGCTAGTGTACCAAATTCTAAGGCTTTGCATCCAAGGTGGATACAATGGGCAACTTCCTTAGCTTCGCAAGACGTCACATATATCTTTGACGCGGCGTTGCAGTCTCAGGAGTTCTTGGATTATGAATTCGTTCATCCGACTCCTTCCACATTGCGCCCACTTGAGGAGTACCGTTGTGTCATTTACACTGATGGGTCTGCGCAACCCGCTACTGGATCGAAGCACGCCTATTCAGCTGCCTGCGCAATTGTTGTGGGTACTTTCGTGAATGGAGAGTTCCAATCTGAAGCTGTGCATACACAGACTTTGGGTGATTGTACCGCGCAGTTGGCTGAAGTTCGTGCTCTGGTGCTTGCACTGGAGTACGCCGATCTTCGAATCCCCACTCTAGTGGTGTGTGATTCGTTCTATTGTGTTCAATCTTACAATGACAATCTACATTTTTGGATTCAGAATGATTTCCATGATTCCAAAGGTAGCACAATAAAGCATAAAATGCTTTGGGTTCGAGTGGCAGCACTTAAAGAACTGCTGCCTCTCGTGAATGTAATTCACACTTTTGGTCACCAACGAGTTGGCGTCCATGCTGTCGGTAACAGTCTGGCTGACAAGGCAGCAAAAACAGCAGTGGCGACATATCTAGTAGCAGCAGTTACAAGATCAAAAAGTAAGATCGATGATGACATCTTGGCGGCTATTGCTGCTTCCGAGACAGGGAAAAACTTTCCGAAGGGATTCCCTTCTCGTTACCATTATCGCTTAAGTCCTGATAACGTCCCGTTAGTGAGGATTAACGGCGTTGGTGACAGATTGATTCCCAACGCGGACTGCAGACCATCTTTGATATCAGCTGCCCACGAGGGTGTTGCGTCTGCGCATGCCGGAGTGTCGGCAACTATATCTCTTTTGCAGCAACGTTACTGGTGGTACGGTTTGTACAAACAAGCGCGGGCATACATTCTTAATTGTGACATTTGCCAACAGATTAAACCTTCCTCTGTAGCGCGTCCACCACAAACGCAGTTGCATATGTCTAATCAACCACTTGCGTGCGTTTATTTAGATCACTGCGGTCCTATTACCTCTGATACTGCGTACAAATATATCTTGGTTGCAGTTGATTCGTGCACACGTTTCCTGTGGGTATGGCCACAAAGGAGTGCTGATGCCAGAACTGTCATCAAGGATTTGCGTGTCTTTATAGGGAGTTTTGCATGTGGTACCCTTCATTCTGATCAGGGTCCTGCGTTCGCCTCAAAGGCATACAAGGAGGCCATGAGAGAACTGGGGGTCCAAGTCAAATTTTCGTCTCCATACCGGCCTGAGGGCAATAGTGTTGTGGAGCGGATGAACCGTGACCTAAAGCAATCTTTGACAGCGAGGGTTTTAGGTACAGGCCGGAACTGGCTTTCCCACTTGTATGACGTACAACGTGCACTTAATAATCTCCCTAGAAGGTCTCTGGGTGGGAGGACCCCGTACATGATGCTCTTTGGAGTGAGAATGTTTGTCCCGGACCTCGATGGTCTAGACATGGCGGCAGCTGCCGCCCCTTTTGACCTAGATGACCACTGTGCTGTATTGCAGAATCTACAAGAAGCCAGAGACACTCTAGCGAAAGGACACGTACCCTCTACATCTGAAGCTGCACTCCAGATTCCGGTAGTCGTCTGGCTACCTCGAGTTGGTGACCTGGTCCGTAAGAAGGTGGAGAACAAGAAGGAGTTCGGCCCCTCTTATCGTGCACCGGTCCCGGTGCTTGGAGGCCTGGGTACGCGTACAGTTGTTTTACCTCCACTTCCTGGTCGCAAGGATAACAGGTACATCTCGATTGACAATGTCAAGCTACAGCGGGTGGGCGATTCTCCATAGTATAACACCTTCAGTTTCTTGCCCTTCAGTGCTGAGAAACTCTGTTGTGGTGCCACCCTCTAACATCTTGCCTGAAGTTTCCATTGAGATGCTTGCAGTTACTGGTCCTTCTATGCCATCTAATTCTGGTGTTTTACCTGATGATTCTGAGTATGCTTATCCAACAGAAGTACCTTTGCCACTATTACATTCAACAACAATTGCCCAGTCACATTCTTCCTTTGAAACTGAATCATTGACTTCCACTGCCCCTTCCAAAATTTATAAATTTTTTGCCTGGTTCAAGAGACATTTTTTGGTTGCACCTTGGACTTACATCTGGCTGGTGCTAATAGGTATTTTTTTGTTCATGTCCACTGGCTTAGTGGTAGTGTTTTTTAAATTGATCAATGGACACTACCTGAATGAACGATCTACGATTCGATTAATTGATGGAACTTTAGCCCCCCATTCTTCATCACACATCATGAAAAGGGACCAGACTTTTGTGACCATCACCGCCTGGCCTGTACGTGATGGAATTGCTTGGGATGCTGTGAACTTTCAAATTCATGGTCCAACCAAAGTAATTAATGTACCAACTGTTTTTCGTGTTTCTATGGGTGATGTGGTTAAACAGAACATCCGATCGGATGATTGGGATGTGCACGCGATAGAAACACTGATTTCTGATTTGAAATATTATGCTGCATTTGATGCTGAGGATTTATATTTGAATAATGCAAATTACGATGAACAATTTTGCTATCAACATTATGGCACACATTTCTTACACAGGGCAAATACCTTTCGGAATTTTGTTAATTTCACTCAGTGGGAACATTGTCCTGTCCCTATGCCTGGCAGTTCTGCCACTTTAGTGAAAAAATTCACATACTTTTCGGATTTTAGTGTGTCTCACCCTGACTCTTTTTATTTTAAGGTGGTGGTAGAACCAGCTTCTAAAATTAGACTGACACACACCAAATTATTATATTCCAAATCCTTTATGGATGAATTGGCTATTGGAGGTTATGACCTCTGGAAAGCTACTATCGATCCTAAATCGGTTTGGAGAACTAAACCGTGGCAGGTACAAGGAACAGAAGCTTTGCATCGTGCCTGTCTTATCCCTAATCATATGTTATTTTTTAATTCAACTATTTTTCAGACCACCTGTTTTGGATTGGCTATATCTAAAAAAATGAATTCCCCCACAATCCCGGATCTGGGTGCTTATCCTAATTGGGCGAATCACACAGATCTGTCCCTTACTATGTTGCAGTCCCTCGTCTCCAACACCACCTTCAATATTTCGGCAATAGATCCCGAGGGATGGTTGGTATGGCAGACAGGTTCAGATTCCTGTCAACGTCGGTTTTTAGATTTGACACCAGGGTATACACAGCTTAGAGTAGACCCTCGTTTTCCATCGTCACACACGGTAACTACCTACTCGGTAGGTAAGTTATGCCAGTCATGGTTGGAACATTCCACATTAGCTTCAGTTAAGCTTCATTTATCACGGTTAAATGACAAAATAGATTTAAATGATTTTATTAAGGGACCTGCGACTGGCAGGTCCAAGAGATGGGTTTATGCTATTTACAATGAAGTTTGGAAGTTGTCACAAATTGAAGCTGCTTCCAGGCTACGTGCTATTGTCCTAAAAGGTATTCCGATGCCAGTTATAACGTCTTCATTTAAGCTGCTTGCCAACGGTAGTTATTTGCTTTTAAATAATGAAGCTTGCTGTGGGATGCTAGTGGGTATTCCTTACATAGTCACCGTTTCACAAAGGGTGGGTTTCTGTAATAACGTCCTTTTCCCACCCCCGCACGGCAGGCTCGATATATCTATCTGGCCGGCGATTCCAACCTTGAACGCAGAGTTCGACAGGATGAGTAGAATGAGGGCTCTTTTGTCTCGGGAAGAGGTTTCTTTGACTTCGTCCCGTGAAACATTTCTTCTTCACATAGCAAACACACGTACTGACGTACAAGCTCTTTTAAATACTGACCTCCCACTACATTTTGGAAAGTTGATACAGACTATTTTTAATGCTTCGTCTACGACTGGCCTTGTACATTTTTTTAAAATTGTAGGCTCAGCCCTCGTGACATCTTTTCAAACTATTTTTGGTGTGATCCCCGCGTTTTTACATTCTATTTTTTCAAGTGTCTTCGGAGGGTTTCCATTGCTCCTCGCTTTTGCGGCGGGAATCCTCTTGTTGATCTGCGCGTTACGATATGGCTGCACGCCTAGTATTGCTAGACAACATGCCCCGCCTGATCCATCTTCGTAACCGGATGCTTGAATACTACGGCATTTTGCCTCTGGCGACTTTGAGCGTCAAGTATGGATTATCCTTCCGGTTTCCCTTTTTTACCTGTGTACAACCTGTCTTTCACTGCCTAGATTGTCCCTTCCAGTGGGCTCTGGATTTGTGCTTGTCAAACTTGGTGTCGCTTGACCCGGATTTTGATGACTTGATGTGCCCCTTAGTGGCTCATGAGTTTACCTGTTCTGGTGTCGGGTTTATGGCCTTGGGTGCTACACAAGGAGTCCTTGGTAACTGGGATATCGGAGAGGCCGCTATTGAATTCCTTGAACGAAGTTATCTTGAGGATACAGACAGTTGTCCTGTTATGGTGCTGGATGCTCCGATAATTGAAGAACACGTGTTCCTTTCCCTTGCTAAATTGGATGGCAGATACTTTTGCGGAACGCTCCAATGATTTCCTCTTGGAAGTGGTTGCAACTTACGGTGCATATACCTTGATGGATTGACTGTTTCACATTGTCAAGACAGAGTGCATCCATAGATGTCATTGTTTTCTTTTATTTTTTTATCAAAATTATTAATGGTTTTTTTCTTTTGGACATCGTTTGTACTTTTTTACACGATTTTTTCTTATTTTTTTCTTCTCGAACTTTACACTTACCTTATATGGACTTATAGTTCACGCCCTTGGTTCTGTTCTCTGACACATGAAATCTGCGTTCTTGATAAGTGCGCCTCTAGTGGTTAGTAGTTCGATCAAAGGGGGGGTGTAGTGTGGGTTAGCCACTCCCTATTTACAACACTAAGTTAGCATAACCGAGGCAACTGTTAGAAAGCCAGCTTGCCGTTTCTGCTGCTTTGTACGCGACACTGTTGTTATATGTTATTCATTTTAGAAATGCTTACTCGACTTTGCCTTACAGGATAACAGTTTATTGTTTAACATTCTTAACACTGTGCTGTGACCTTCGTCTGTACATCATGTAAAGAACAAGTCTAGGACACTAGACGGTGCAGAGTGTTGTGTTCTGATTGATCGTACCACTTTTTAGACATATCATACATGCAGCTGCCAATATCTGAAGGACAAGTGCCTTTAATATTACAGGACAGAATGTTTTAGATTCATTCGAACAGAAGAGCTGATGCATGAGAGAGCCCAGCTGATCTTGTGATGTGATTCTACTAAGCTGATCTATACGGTATGGGGTTCCCCCTGATAGCCTAAGAGACCTTCTATTAGTATAATAAACTTATTAGTTACTAGAGAAAGGAGTGTGGCTGTTTACCACTGTCATTATTATTATGATTGCTCCTTTCATTGTGTATGGTATTGTAACAATGCTGATGGTTCTGATCTTAACCATTTGTTTACTAGTGTTAGCCAAAGTACTGCATCTTAGGACACGAGGTTTATAAAATAAACTCTTTAAACTTTACCGTGTCTGTATTATTCTGTTGTGGACTGCTAAATAAGTACAAACAGGTATTTCGGATTCCCACCACTCCTGAGAAATATCTAAGTCGCATGTTCTGGTTTGTCTATACATTGGGACCGCCTAGCTAGATCTAGGCTAACGAATGGGACACTAAGCTAGTCGGATATGGGGTTCTTGGTTCTGAGGGGAGTTTCTGGTACACCACAATTCTCTGAGGTCCTGGTTTCCTGCGCATAGTTCTGTGCATAAGCAGAATCCCTGTGGCTTGCAACATCCGGTGTTGCATTGCACTCTTATATCCCTTCAGCCTCTTTTCCTCTGCTGGCAATATGGCCACCTACATGCTTGCTCAGGGCTCACGCTCTCACTGGAGAAGCCTGGCAGGAACCTCTCTGAGCTCTTTCTGCATCTCCTGGCTGCATTATAAGAAGACACTGAGCCACCTCGAAGACTGACACCATCTACATTGACATGGCGCACAGGATGGAGTCAGAGAAGAGTGGGGCATATTTACAAGGAAATGGCAGAGCGCGGAGCTGTGGCAAATTGTGTGACGCTGTGCTCCGCCATTTAAAAAATGCAGGAATGCGCTCTATTTACAACAATATGGTGAACCCCTCTGTTTTTTCTTACTGCACAAGAACAATCATTAATGATGTTTTACTCTTTCTATGTGCGCTGCAGAATACAGCACACATAGAAAATGCAAAAACAAGGAGAAATAAAAGTATTTCTCCTTGGTGTGCCATTCTAATGCCTGCTATTGCATGACGTTAGTTTTTGGTGCTGCCTCAGATTTACAGATCCTTGTAAATCTGGGGCAGCATCAAAAACCAATGGGTATTGGGTTGAATGCCCACAGCAACAACCATTCCACGACCCTTTCATGCAGATACCTACATGAAAGGGTACCATATTTACAAAGCGACGTTAAGCCACAAAAAGTGGCTTAGTGCCGATCTGTAAATATGGTGCAGGGCATTGTGCCACCAGCACATCAGTAAAAGTGATGTTCTGGTGGCATAATCCCTTTCTAAATATGCCCCAGTGTTCTATGGCTGCAAGTGTTTGAAAACTTGTAGACTTGCAGATGTAAGCTTTCTTGCTCACCTCAAATTTATGAAACCAAGGGGCATAGTTACAAGCCACTAGCGCCATTGGAGCATCACTTTCTTTGACACTCTGGTGGCGCTCAATGGAAGCCCATATTTACAAGGCCACTCTAAGCCACTTTTCATGGCATAACACAGCCTTGCAAATATGGCCTGTGCAACACAGTTTTCTGTGGCAAAGGGGGCATGCAATGGGTGCTGCTGTGGGCATTGCCAGAAACACACATGGCTTTTTGACACTGCAACAGATTTACAAGTATCTGTAAATCTGAGGCAGCTCCAAAAACTAACCCCTTTCAAACGAAGGTGTTAATGTGGCACAACGAGGAGAAATACTTCTATTTCTCCTAATTTGGGGCTTTTTCTATGTGTGCTGCATGCTGCAGCACACATAGAAGGAGCAGAGTGCCAATAATGTTTTTTTGCAGGAAGGTGTCCCTTCAAGCACAAACATAGTCATCCCTGTAATGCAGGCACCCTTGCACCATGGTGCAAGGGTGCCTGATTTGGCGCTAGGCAGCTTTTTTAGTGTTTTAGTGCTAGCACAGGGGTGAGCACCATATTCTTGTTATTAGGGTGCATCCCTGTGTTTTGAAAATGACGCAGCTTGGGGCAGCAAAATTGCTTGTGGCGCTGCATCATTTTCATGTAAATATGCCCCCAAGTTGGCTGATGCATGGTGTGCATTGGATGATACAGCAAGGAAGCTGGCGCACCTTCCAATATAGTAAAGTACACTTCAATCCTGCACAAGCAGCATCAGAGCAGGTGTGAAGGATAGAAAAAAAAGAGTTTGTGCAGTAGCATTGCAAGGTAAAAACAATGGGCCAAATTTCTCAACATCGCATTGATGCAAAGCCACTAAGAGTGATCCAAACTGGTTCAAAGTGTAGATTTGGAATTTACTTTCCAGCACAAGACTAATTCTGTGCTTGAAAGTTGCTCTAAAGTAAAGCAAAGTAGTGCTCTGTTATGCTATGTGAGTCAAGGGAGGTGGTAGATGGGTCCTCTCTTGCAACCACTTATGGTTTTTGATGCAAAGCCCTATCTACTAATAATTGTAGACAGGGTCTTGCACCAGACATGTATGCCGAACTGAGTCAGATGCAAGGAAGGAGAATTGTTTTTCAACTTTGCATTTTAGGTTAGTCTAAGAATACTATTTTGCACTATAATGGTGTCCTTCCAGTTCAAAACATATGCTAGACTGACATAGGAACCTTTGTACTATCGTCCAAATGTGTGTGTGTATCACTCTTAACCACCAGATAGTGCAGCAGCGCCATATCTTAGTAAATAGAGTGCTACCCTGTTTTCTCCATTTCACACAACACAAAGAAGAAAATCTGGTTGTTGCACTCTGTTGCGCAAAAGGGACTCATGCCAATGTGGGCATTGGGTGCAATGCTTGCCAAGACTGCATTGTTTGAATGCAATAGGGTGCAGGTTAGGGGGGTTTACACCTTGTACATTGGATAAAGACTCAGGTTCAAATTTAGGATTATTCAGAGCGGGAAGAATATTGTAAAACTGATGACCATTCAAATCTGCATTTCCAACATCACATTTGGAGTTGTGGCTACTGCAGGGTTGCCATTGGTGCAGCCTCGGCGGGCCCATAACCAGTGGTGCATCTGCCACAGAACTGTACAGTTATGATGGAAGGAGCAGTGTCTCTGGGTGGAATACCTCTCTGCCTGATCATGAGAGCCCTAATTAAGCAAGCTGAAATAATCCACCATAAAACTGAATAGGGATCAGGGAGGGACTACTGGTACAAGTGAAGTATGGCCATCAGCTGCCCCCATCTTAGAGGATCCAGGATAATGGAGGCTCCCCCTGGCATGGCACCAGCCCCTGCTGCTCAGCCTGGCAGCAGCGGCCTGTGCTGGTAAGAGCGGTGGGGCAGTGTGGCCGGGTGAGGGTGGATTTCGACAGATGACCATGAGCGAAAATTAAATAAATATTTAATTTTCCCTCGTCATCGTCTGCTAAAATCCTCCCACCTAGCCTCACCGCCCCACTGCTCTTACATGTACTGGCTGCCGCTGCAGCCTGGTTGAGGGGTAAAAGACCTTCTAGATAAAAGAAAAGTCTGCTAACTTATGAACTAGTCAAATATATGTTGGCCAGTACAACAGTCGAAACAAGTGAACTCTAACTCTAGCAAAAGGCTTTTCTCTGCTCATCACAATGCCTTCCGTTCACAATATATAAGTTGTGTTCGTTTTTAAAATGCAACTAGTCGTGTATTTGCTGTCTCCATGTGAAGTTATTTCACAACAAAGACCACTTGAATCTTAAGGCAATGCACACTTTATTATTTATTTTTACTTATTTAAATGTTTATAAAGAACACTGCTACCTAGTCACAACTATTTTGAACAGCTTTTTGTGAAGTGAGTCAAACCAAAACAACACACCTTTTTTTTTACCAATATAATGATAACCCACGTAAACCTCCTTCTGCTCTAGTCTTTTAAACAGAGCATTTGACCCTCATTTATATAGTAAAAAAAACAGTGCTTAATTTGTGATTTTCCAGAGGGGCCAACCGGAACACATTTTTGGGACCGGCACTTATTTTTCGCTACCAGACATTAAAAGAGTGCAAGAGAATAAAAAAATCACCATGGGAAAGATGTATAAAGAGAATGAAGTAAAATAGAATTTGTCATAAAGAGAGAAAGCTGAAATCTACTAGCGAGATTAAGGGACTGGGAGTATCTGTTGTGGATTAAATAGACATGAGGTGGATCAGGGCTGGATCTAGGGCGGTGCAACCAGTGCCAGTGCACCGGGTGCAGACATCGGGGAGCGCCGTTTTTTGCAAGTATGTTATAGTTTTAAAAGCACCTGCAGCACCATTTTTTGCCTCCAACAGTTTTCATACAACAATAAAAATGCCATGACTAATGTTTCTTACTTCCACTCCCAACTCGATCGTGCCAAAAACAGACCTAGGGAACAATTCAGCATTGTTAAAAACCAAACATCCTCTGCACCCCCCAAGGTGATTGCCACCAACGAGAGATGCGAAGAAATTGCCTACTTCTCAGAAAAAATCTCCAAAATTGATCAATCCTTCGACTTAACTCCCCTCCCTCTTAGCCTACTTCCATCCCTGGACATTCCCTCTAATTCTCGTTCACTCTCAATGCTTCTTCATGGCTCCTCATCGCTTCCTCCTGTCGTCCTTATTCTTGAAACCATCCCCACCATACTCAAGCAAAAAAATAATGCTTCTTGGCACAACTTTCATCCAGTCACTGAACTTGATGTTCTTAATGTCATTACCAGACTTAAACCGTCATCTCACACCAAAGACCCTCTCCCTTCCAACTTTGTCCAGGATCTAAAACATATCATTGCCCCCTATTGGACCTCTATCATCAACTCCTCCTTTACCTCTGGTTGTGTCCCTGCTTCCCTCCAACTGGGACAAATCACTCCCATCCTCAAAAATCCTGCTGGTGACCCAAATGACCTAAATAACCTTCTTCCTATCTCTAACCTTCCTCTTCTCTCAAAAGCCTTTGAAAAATGTGCCCTGCTCCAACTAGATAGACACATTGATTCATTCAATCTTTTAGACTCTTTCCAATCAGGCTTCAAAAAGGGCTGTAGTACAGAAATGGCCATGCTAAATCTAATCGATGACATCCATCATTCCCTCGACAAAGGCGAGTCCTCGCTTCTCATTCTCCGTGATCTCTCCGCTGCTTTCGACACTGTTAACCACTCTACTCTACTTAACACACTTAAAGATCATTTTGGCCTCAATGGTTCAGTACTCAAATGGTTAACCTCCTTTTTCCAACACAGAACCCAGCAAATTAAAATTCGCGACTGGCTTTCCAAACCTATGCCCGTCTCCCTAGGGGTCCCCAAGGGCTCTATCCTCTCCCTCTCTCTATTCAACCTCTTCATTGAACCCCTCACCCTTATCCTTAAGCAAGCGGGAATCAATTACCACCTATACGCAGATGACACCCAACTTTACTATAAGATTCAATCCCGCTCGGACATTCTTCACTTCAATGAGGCCTTGAGTAAGATTCAAACCTGGTTCCACTACAACCACCTCAAACTCAATCCAAAAAAGACTGAAATCATTCTTTTCTCCCCTAAGAACAACTTTCTTCCCATTCTATCCTGGATCTCTGACCTAACCGCACTCAACTTCTCTCTCACTATATCTAACTCAGTTAAATCCCTCAGATTTAACATTGACCAGAACCTTACTCTTATCCCCCACATAAAAAATTCGGCCAACAGCGCTCACTTCACTCTTCATCACCTCAAGAAAATAAAACCCTTCATTCCTACAGATGACTTTAAATTAGTCGTCCAATCGCTGGTCTTGTCGAAAATTGACTATGATAACGCCGTACTCTCTGGAACCCCTAAAGTCCACCTAGCCCCAATCAAATCTGTTCTGAACCTGGCTGCTAGGCTCATTACCGACCTCAAACAGTTCAATCACATCTCTACTGCCCTTAAAGCCCTCAATTGGCTTCCCGTCGTAGGAAGAACTTCCTAATAGATAGCTTGCACAAAGCCCTGCATCAACGCTCTCCGCAGTACCTCTCAGATAAACTTCACAAAGCGGGCTGCTCTAGAGCATTGAGGAGCTCCAACACTTTCGCTCTTGTCCCTCCTCCGTTAAACAAGAAATCCATACAATCACGCTCCTTTACCGGAAACGCACCTCACATCTGGAACTCCCTCCCTAAAGAACTTCGTTGTAACCCCTCTTATGTCAGCTTCAAAAAAGACCTCAAACTCCTCCTTCTCAACAAATACTGGGGTCCTTAATCCCTCCCCCGGGCACTCATCCCACCCCGACCTCCTACTGTTTAAGGTCCTTCCCCCCCTGACTTTTTCTCTCCTCCCCCTCTCACATCTTCCTTCGCCCACTAACTTCTCCCACTAACCTTTCCCTTAGGACCTGCTTCATCCCACTTGGTTTTGCCTTAACCTCCCCCCCTCCTCAGCCTCTCCCTATTCCTATACCCTATCCCACTCTTCTCCATCCTTTCCCTCCCACGCTAGACGAATCTCTCAGGACTTACCATAGCCCATTGTAATACATGTAATTAGATTGTGTAAAATTTGAGCTGTTTTTTAGTGTCTGTATTGGTTTTGAGTACTACCTCATTGTAATTCTATTGCATTGCAATTAATACCCATGTAAGCGATATGATATGGCCTTAACCTGCCCCCCTCCTCAGCCTCTCCCCATTCCTATACCCTACTTCCCTCTTCTCCTTCCTTTCCCTCCCACGCTAGCCTAATCTCTCAGGACTTGCTGGAGCCCAGGGCAATTAATGTAATTAGAAAGTGTAACATTTGAGCTGTTTTTTTACTGTTTGTATTGGTTTTGAATACTACCTCATTGTAATTTTGTTATATTGCAATTAATACCCATGTAAAGCGCTCTGATACCCTCGGGTCCAGCCAGCGCTATATAAAACCTTTTTAAAATGGAAGTGCATAGGTTTAATATGGCTGATGCAAAGGACGTGTACCATGTAGATCACAAAGTGCATATAATGTAAATTTGATCAGTGCATTTGCCAGAGAGAGCCTTTTGTTACTTACAGTGTATAAGTTAAAATCCTAATTTAGAACAGTGAGCTGCATGCAAACTGCAAGGTATAGATTAGAGCGCTATGATTTTTCCCCGAGTCTTTCATTATTCTAATGTTGCAAAAAGGGTTCATTTCGGCAAAAAAATCAATTCTTAATGTAATCACCAACCATGGTGTTATTTTTTAAATTCTGAGTTTGTGCTTCACCAGCCCAAGCACTCTTAAACTATCATTATTAATGACATGTGCCCCATACTTTGCAGCCCTCTGTCTTATGTAACATTCCTATACACTGATTCACACACATATGATTGATTGTCTCTGTGTAATGTTTGTGTGATGTAAAGTGCTCTGACACTACACTGGTACAAGGGGTGCTATACACCTAATTAACTGGATCTGAGTGAGAGAGGGGTTATGGAGGCTTGAGTGTCACTGTTAAAGGGTGGTAGTGAGGGAATCGGTGGGGAAGGTGGTCATTGGGGGGGGCGCCAACAAACATTGTCGCACAGGGCGCCACCTGCTCTGAAGCCGGCCGCAGGAGGAGTGAAGGCTAGGCAGCCTGGGTGTTCTATGCGCCACATTCTATTGCACCTTTCCCGGGCTTTTGAGCAGCGCTTTGGGCACCAGCACTCATTCTTGTGCAAATTAAGCACATATTAGAAAGCGCACAAACTAGACGTTCGTGTTGTGACGGCCTTTTCCAATTAGATTTGTTAAACTTACAATAAGTGTAATACAATAAAGCCTTGTCTTTGAATTAGAAATGAGAACACTTGGAGCGAAATCCGCTGTTCTGAAATACAGCGCGCCCTTTGAATTTTTGACCTTGTATATATATTTTCCCAATATTTGTTTCTGAAATAAATGTCACAACTGCATAACAAAATTATGTTGGGTAAACTTTCTTTAAATATACATACATTTACATCCATTTGCATGAATCAGAACCTGTTTCATGTTCTCACTGTTTCAGACTGGTCTATTCCTACTGTTTTATGGTCTCTTGGATAGGATGACATATGACAGTAAGTGGAAGCTTAGGAAAGAATTTGCATATATTTAAATATTTTGCTGCTGAAAGCTAACTGGTAATCATAAAAACACCAGAGATATATTTGTACCATTACACCATTTTGAAATTATGGCTGTCTGCATGGTCATAGTATTGTAATTCAATTAACAGGCTCTAATATTTGATACACATACAATTCTAAGGATCTAAAGATGTAAATGCATTTTATTTCAATGGGCGATTAATGTCCTAATAGGTGAGCCTCGTTTTCTTTGTAATATAATTTTGTCCTGAGAACACTCAAAAGATAAAAATTGTAGCTATTCCAGCACATATAGTCGTTTCTTGTGGTTACTTTATATTTTTTATTAGAAGAATGGAAGAGCGAGAATGTTGTTAGAAACACCATTACAGTTATTCTCCATCTAAGAGGCATATTATCAAGAAACGCCGTTAACATTATCGCCGCTTTAGCGGCAGAAAACTGCCACTAAAGCGGCGATAATGGGCTTGATAATATGCCCTTGAGAATTCCCATAGAAGCCCATGTTCTGGTGTCAACATGGTCTTCTATTGGAATTCTCTGCAGCACATTATCAAGCCCATTATTGCCGCTTTAGCAGCAGTTTTCTGCCGCTACAGCGGCGATAATGTTAACGCCGTGCTTGATAATATGCCCCTACAATTAAAAACAGCGCATGTGTTAAGGGTGGAAAGGGTAGAAAGCCGTACCTAGGGACCCTCATCATTTCCCTGCACATGGGTGTAGTAAGGCATTGCACCCCCAGTCATATAGATGCCTTTCAACCTTTTTAAACGAAGGCTGGTCTGTCTGTAGTGAAATATGGAGCCACAATTTCAAAAAAAGGCTCCCTCCTCAGCCACGGCCCATGCAGGTAAGAGAGGTGGGGCCGGGTGGGGGGATTTCGACGGACGATGACGAGGGAAAAATTAATTATTTATCTAATTTTCCCTCATCATCGTCAGTCGAAATCCCCCCCCCAACCTGGCCCAACCGCCCCACCGCTCTTACCTGCACGGGCCGCAGCTGCCCCTCCTTCATTAGTACTATCTCCTTAGCCCAGGATTAGGCGAGAAGTGTCAAAGTTCACGGCTGCGCTGATGACAGTACATTTTTAGTATAATGGGCCCAACTGTCCTGGTCTGAGCCAGGCACACCTAGTTAATTTTGCATTATGGAAAAAACATGGAAAATGAGATTGATTTGTGCTTCCGGCCCTGGTGTGTGATGTGAGAGTAATTTACAGAGCTGTCTAGCCAGAGACCCTGAATTACTATCCTCAGTGGTCCTTTAACCCGCAAATATTCTTTATCATGGTCTTTTGGGTTACCTTTAGAAGAGATTGCGGTGCATCTAAAATGGCATGTAAGTGTATTATATTTCACAGAGAGAAGTAAACTTGTCATTTCGCTTGTGCACTGTTGCCACTTAAGTTAGGAATATGGATTCAGCTTTTGAAACAAGGTAGGGGAACATTTACTAACATTTCATGCAATGCAGGGAAGCAAGCAAAGTTTCTGTGTTGCGTGAAATGGAGAGAGCAAAATGTCCTATATCCCATAAGATATGGTGCCCTTCTACTCCGTCATTGCGTTGGTTCACTGTGTGCTGCCTAGTGCGAACAGATGATTACTTTCCTGCATAAAACAATGCTTAAATGCATTTTCCTCTTACTATGTATGATGCAGAATGCCACAAACATAGAAAAAAGAAGTAACAAGCATGAATAAAGATATTTCTCCTTGTTATGCTTGGATCTGGGAGGAGCACCATGTTGGCGCAATCCCAGGTTTACTGAACCTAGAAAATCTGGAATTGCGTAAATATCCATGGGTGGATGCATGGGAACATCAATGCTCCACCCATTTAAAGCCTCCCTGCGCAAAGTAATGCAAGGCAACATATGTGCTGTGTTGTGTTACTGGGTTTTACTAAACCACGCAATGCCATGTAAAGTGTTTAGGCGTGGCTTAGTAAATCTCTGATGAGGACTTGCATTGCCTTGTGACGACTTCCGTCAAACAAGGAGTTAGAAATGAGGTTTCTTGCTGGCTATATGCACCTAAGCCAGGCCGAAACCACCACTCTAGTCAGGCCAAGTAAGTTACACACCAAAGATAACCTGTGCTTGCCCTCTGATAGATTGGCACAGAGCAGTCAGGCTAATATTCAGAGGCAATGTGTAAAGCGTTTGTGCAACACACTCACACCAGTAACATGATGTATACACCACAAAAGAGAATACACACATAATTATAAAAAAAGATATAGTATAGTATACATAAATTCAGACAAAAATGAAATGCATCATAAATACTGTATGTTAGAACTGGGGTTCTCTAGTTTGCTGAGGTAGGTTCCTTAGTCCAAATAGGGACCCTTGCTTCTAGTCAGGGAAAGGAGGGACCCCCTCTTAGACAGCCCCTGCTCACCCCCCGGTAGCTTGGCAGGAGCAGCCAGGCTTATCTCCAAGGCAATGTGTAAAGTATTTGTAACCACACTCCCAGTAACACAGTGAGAACACCACAAATGGACACCACACTGGTTTTATAAAAATAGCAGTATCTTTATCAAAAGGAATATGATGAGACTAAACAATAGAAATCCAACACATGCGTATTCGTAATATTTAACTTTGCCGGTTATTAGGCCAACATTAACTTGTAGGTTGTTGTGAGATTAATGAGCAATTCACGATGATCTAATGCAGTCCTGATGCAATGCTATGCAGTTCGTAATGCAGTTCGTAATGTAGTAATAAGACAGTCCTTAATGCAAGTACTAATGCAGTTCGTAACGCAGGAACAATGCAGTTTGTAATGCAAGGAATAACGCAGTTCTTAATGCAAAAAACAATGCGGTTCGTAATGCAAGAATAAGGCAGTTCGTAATGCAAGAATCAGGCAGTTCATAATGCAAGAATAATGCAATTCATAATGCAAGAATCAGGCAGATTGTAGTGCAGGGAATAATGCTATAAGCCAATTTGCGCGGTCAACTCGGGCACCACTATGTTCCAACAGCAGGGACAACGGTCGTAAGCTTAACGGGGCGGCCCCGGTACTGCTGGGCAGATACGGGCCGCTCGGGGACTCAGCACGTCTAATGCGGTGCAGCGGGAGAGAGATCAGAACACTATTGTACTCCTACTGCACTCCTCCACAGGCCACATACACTTGCGGTTCCCGACCGGAGTCCAAGCCTTACCTGGGGGTGCGCTGCCTTGCTCTCTCTCCCCTCTTGTCGGACATCCTGCTGGGCGGCCCCGATGATGTTGCAGCTCTATTGCTAGGTGACGCTGTAGCCGGACGGGTTACGGCTCTGCCTTCTCCTTCGTTGATGATCTTGGGCAGATTCCTCTCGGCAAACAACGATCACGATCCCTTTCACCTTGCAGCTTCCTTAGCTTCAAGAAATCCTTTAGCATTCTATGGCTCAGGCCAGCGACGGCGTTCCTCACTCACAGCCTCAGTTACAATGTCGGCTCGAGCCACAAACAGCAATGCAGCAGCGTGGACGATGTTTCACTCTGCGGGGCAATGCGGTCATGGGGCAACTCGTAAAAAGCACCACGGACCATTCGGCAGTCTCAGGCATTCAAAAGCACATACACCAAGCCCCGCTGAGACATGGTTGGAAACTTTGATGTTCCTGAGTTTCCACAACAGGGGACCAGCTCTCCTCGGGCCCTTGGAGACAAGTTACTTCAGGACAGAGCACACAGCAAAGTCCTCTCAAGCAGTGGGACACAGCACACAGCAAAGTCCCTTGTCCTCTCCTTAGTGAAATCAGCAACCTGGAGGCCATCCCCAGAACACACAGCAAGGACAGTACTTCTCTTCAGTCGCTTCAGCTGTTTTCCTTTGGCAGAGGTTCCTCTTGATCACAAAGTAGTTTCAATCCTTTTTCAGTCAGAATTTCAGTCTTGACTTTGAGGGTTTCAGCTCTTACATTTATACCACAAAATGCCTTTGAAGTATTTGGGTTCAGGGGGCTCTGAGCCCGGTTCAAACCAGTTCTGGGTGTCTTCATGCCAGTGTACAAATTTTTCCTTTGATAGTGAGGGTCTGGGCCCCATACACTCCGCAAGAGGTGGAGCCAATCTTTTGTGGCAGCAGCACAGTCTTCTTTGCTTCAAAGGGGCTACTCCTCCCCCGCACCAAATGCAGGCCAGCCTGTGCTGTCTCACCTACTCCTCCCTGGTGTCAGGACACTCCCCAGACCCTGGCACATCCAAACCCAGGCAGTCAATACACAATCAGGCAGAGGCACATAGGATGGTCAGGACAAGATACCGGCCACTTCTAAAAGTGTGGTTTCTAAACACACAATTTAAAAACTATCTTCATAGAAAGATGTGTTATTAAATTCAGAATTCAGGCACACTAAACTCCATCTCTCCATCTTATGTCTATGGGAAGATATGCTGGAAACATGGGACACAGCATTCCCCATTCTGTCCTATGGGCAATATGGCCTTGCAACAGTGAAAAATTAATTTGGCATTATTTTATTGTCAGGACATGGTACACACCTCAGTACATGTCCTACCTTTCACATTCAATGCACCCTGCCCAAGGGGGTACCTTGGGCCTACTATAGGGGTATCTGATGTGCATAAAAAGGGAAGGGTAAGGCCTGGCAAGTGGGTGCACTTGCCAGGACAACAAGGCAGTTAACAAACTGCGCCCAGGCACTGCAGTGGCAGGCCTGAGATCTCTTTCTTAGGGCTACTTATGTGGGTAGCACAATTAATGCTGCAGGCCCACAGTAGCATTTGCATTACCAGCCCTGGCACCCATAGTGCACTTTACTAGGGACTTTACTAGTAAGACACACATACCAATTATGGACAACCAATTACCATAACACTTTATACAGGGAACACTTGCACTTTGACACTGATCAGCAGTGGCAAAGTGCCCTAAGCATCTATGTCGGCAACACAAAGTCAGAAAAAGGTCTAGGAGGAAGGCAAAAAGTTTAAGGAACTTTGGCCAAAAAGGGCCAAGTCCAATACTGTGCATATTCTGCAAATCTGAAATAATACTTGTTATCCTGATCAAGAGAAGACAACATTTACATACATTAGAACATCAGGGCATGAAATGCAGCAATAGGCAATGATTAAAAACATATATTATACTGTAAGTTTGCACACAAAACAAAGAGCCTCATTTAAATCTTGGTGGAGGGTAATAATTTGTTACAAATGTGACAAATATCCCGTCCGATCCAATACGATCCCATTACATCCTATTGAGATCGTAATTTACTGGACGTTTGTAACGGAGTATTCCATTTGCCAAGATCTAAATATGGCCCAAATTGTCGGTTGCAAAAGTATCTGTGCTCTTACTACCTTGAATATGGTAATTGTAAAAGTGGCAATATCTGGACCTCCATCACGGTTTTACCTTGATGACCTGCTATACCACGGCCAGCAAGTCCCCCAAAGGAAAGTACCAACATGAGAGGACACAACCTGCCAAGTTCTGTGGGGAGACCTTGTTGGGTCCCTCACCTGTATTGTAGATAGGCAGCTGTCCTCGATCACTTGGAGCAGCTTTTGTGTACTTGCAGCATTGCTAACAATCAAAAATTGACCCAAACATTGTGTAGGGAAATTCTGGAGATGGAACAGAGCAGTCCACGGTGGGAAGGTCTCTCTGGGTCCCCCAATGTCGGAAGACTGCTGAGATGCAGCCACTCACAAATGCACAGCGCGGCTATTGCCACTCTTTTCCCCGCTCAACCACGCTACTTTGGGTGAAGTGGGGAAGGCGTTGGTGGCCAGAATGTGGCTCAGCACATACAGCGTAAATTGCAAAGAGAAGCTGCTAACTCAGGAATATGCTCCCTGTCCTGGGGAGGTATTGGACATGGCCCTTCTTAGGAGGATTGTCCTAAAACCTTTTGATTTTTGTTCTCCTGGTTTTTGCCGACTCTCCATGGAATTTGGTCTCTGGGTACATTCCAACTGTTCTACAGTGGGAAAGAACATGCACCCTTCCTACACATGCCATGGAAGGCTGCTTACATGATTGGTTTTGGTGTTATACCTGTGAGTGCCCTATAAAAAGTTACCCAACTTTCCCACTGCGGGTCCTGCACTAGTAATGGGATGCAGCACTAATTGTGCCATCCACTGTAATAACCTGTCATACAGGTATCATGCTCAGGTTGGCCTTTCTCAATCATGAATCAACCCTGAGGGGTCCTTTCACTATCACCAACAGCGCCCATGGTGTAAATCCGGAGGAGTGAAGCTCGGGGTAGGTGAGTGGCGGGGTAGGTACAAATTCATGATCACTGCCCGGGTAGTGAAGAGTACCCATGTGGGTTTTCCTTACCTAGGGGTCGGCTCTTCCCATAGGACACCTCCTGGGTTTGCTGATTCTCTCGCTGTCGCTTTAGAGCCTGGGGCACTACTGTGAAGGTGTTTGCACCTTTCCTACCCATTTTAGGAAGTGGTGTTTTCCTGATGTTTGTAAAACATATCACCAGCCTGTCATTGTGTGTGCACTTACACCTATAGTGAATTTAACCATATGCGCACTTGCACCTATGGTGGTTTTAAATAAATATCAAGTCTGCCATTACAGGCCGGTGACTGCACACTGAAACCTATGGTGGTTTTAAAAGGCTTCCAGTCTGCCATTGCAGGTCGGTGTATGCACACTTGCACCTAAGGTGAATTTAACCATATGTCCAGCCTGCCATTGCAGGCTGGTGTAGGCACCCTTGCACCTATGGTGGTTTTAAATATGTGTCAAGCCTGCCCTTGCAAGCTGGTGTCTGCGCACTAGCACCTATGGTGTTTTCAAACATGTGTCTAGCCTGCCATTGGAGATTTTTGTGAGTGCAATTGTGCTTATGCTCAGACTGGCATTTCTAAATCGCAAGCCAGTCCTGAGGGGATATTTTACTACCCCTAGGGTATGTCTTATGGGGTGAAGTGAGTGGTAGGTGAAAGGCTGGGCAGGTACACATGTGTATTCCCTGCCCAGGTAGTGTGGAATACCCATGTGTGTTTCACTACCTTTGAGGTTTTTTTCTTCACATAGGCTAACATGGGGAAATGGTGGAAATTACTTCAGGCTGCAATAGTGGATTCCAGAGGATCAACCTCTTTGTGTTTCCTAGCATTGGATTTGCCATGACAAACCTTTTCCTGTGGGAAAGATGGTTTTGTCATTACTAGCTTAGAAATGCCACTCCTAGAAAGTTGGCATTTCTCTGCTCCAAAACTCTTTGTGTGCCGTCTAGCTGACTCCATCCCAAACAGGAGGTTTGGGGAGCACATCTGGGCATTCCCCAGTGGCAGCTATCAAATATTGGGCATGCAACTGGAACGTGACAGACCTCTGCCATTTGAGGGCCTGGCAGGATAGACACTTGGCCTCTGGGAGCCAGATCATGGCCCCACTAAAGATTAAGGTCTACATTCTGTGGCCTCATGGCAGACAGGACAGACATTTAAGGGAGACATCTATGCTTCAAAGGGAAATCATATGCACCACCCCAACTTCAAAGGCACACTACAATATAACTACTGATGCCATACTTCAACAGGGAAGAGATATGCTTGTGGGGACATGGGACTGCGTGGTGCACACTGTCAGAGGAATCTGTTGTGCACAAGGAGGATTTCGGCCATTGAAAGGAACTGTGTGCCCTTTCTGAATAGTGGCTGGCCTGTGCTGACTACCTGCTGCTGTGTGGCACCTGGAAGTATGCCACTGTCATCGATCGAGCCGCATCTCTCTCAAGCAACATGCCGACTGCATGCTCATTGCAGGCAGTGTCCGATTCACAGGTTGCAACCATCAGAGGCAGGGGCTTAACTGTGGTAGTGCCTCCTTCTACCTCCTGTGGCATTGCTAAACTTGAACCAGTGTGTGGGACTGGAATTGCCTGGTGCAACCAGTATCAATGCAAATGAGGCATTGTTCCTTATTTCTAGGGAGGTATGAACTTTGCTACTCTTCGTTGTGTGTGACAGGCATTGTCTGGTATGACCGAAACTGTCTTGTGTGACCCGTATCAATGCGCACAAGGCTTTGGTCCTCATTTTTAAGGATGTACTGGGAGTGCCTCTGTGTTCTGAGAGGATCCTCTGCTTCATTCTCCATTCATCGATTGTTCTCTTTTGGCCTTCAGTGCGATGGATCACCTGTCCTCTCCTCACCCGGCCACTAACATCGTGTAGCTAGGTAGTATTGCCAGGCTTGGTCCTGGGTAGTGAAAGTGATTGAATGGGCTGAAGGAATGCTTTTGAGAGTGATTGGAAGTGGGTCAAGAGACTGTGTGACACCCGTGCTTTGCAGAACTGGGTCAGTGCCAGAAGGACCTTGCGAAACCCTTTTGAGTGACCGACTATTGCCCTGAGCCCGCTTCTGCTTGGCATCCTGAGGGGGAACTTCCCGAATAGTGGCCAAACCCCCATTTGACGACTTCCTCCGAATTTGTCCTGTCACCAGCCCCTTCGGGATGATGCCCCGAAACCGGTCCCAGGATGCTTGTTTCTGGTCCAGGGAGGACTTTCCAGCTGGACTGTTCCTACAGGCACAAGACTGATTTGCATATGGCTGAGTCCAAACAGGTGTGGCATGGTGAGAAAAAGAATGATGGATTAAACCCAGATCCTTTTGACTGGGGGTGAGTGTTCAGCATTCCATCCATCATTTGTTCCTTTCAGTGTATACCCATAGCACTGTCCATTACTAAAACCAATACAAATTTCTCTTGACACCTAGAGAACCCTATTCACAAAAGAAATTTCAGTTTACTCCGGCAGATCTAAGTTTGGATTAAATATATAATCTTCTTTTTGAAATTCTTGAGGCGTCCAGCATGACTGCTGAGAAGCAGTGAAACTCTCAAGGTCCCAAGGCTGCCCAGAACTATCGCCATTTATAATTGTTTAAGTAAACAATGCATATATACACAGGCATGTGAGTGGAGTGTGAACAATTTGGGTAACTCCCACATGTTCACATGTTTAAGAGTGTACTTCCACTGGTATTTCTGCCCCATAATCATTTACTCCCCCCACACAGTTAGTAGATTTAATCCCATCCCAATTACTATGCACTAGTGGAATTATACATGTAAGTAAATATATTTACTGGTAAAAATTGCTTTGTTTTCTAAGCTTGCATTTATACTTCTAAGTCATAACGCTTCCACGCTTAGGTTTTATCTTTCCTACACATCATTTGAATTCTGCAAATGTTTGGGGGATGCTTCCCCAGGATGTCTATCTGACTAATGAAGTCTGTTGCCGATTTTTTCCAAGGTTTGCTCAGAGAAATTGAAGGAGACAAAAATGCTCTGCTTACCACTGATTTAACATTCCTCGCAAAACATACATAACCTCTTCACCATATGTCCCATGTAGACAAATATTTCTTGTCATCTCTCGTTGCAATATTACTGCATAGAAGAGTTGTATATGTCAGATTCACAAGGTGGCATTACGAACTTACCATTGGTACCACATCCGAGTTCTTTGCTAAGTCATTGCTCCTAATAGGGATAATACATATAATTCTAACATTACAAATTGGCCATTAGTTGGGTAGAAAGTGAATTCTCATAAGTAATAAGACGCAAAATCCTGGGCTCCGTCACTGGTAGGTTTGGCACACAGCAGAAAGGCTTAACTTAGGAAAATGTCCAAGGTATTAAGCAAAAATAAAAGTTTCAAAAAGCCAGAACCCAACTCCGTAAAAATCCCACAATCAATGTCTATAAACTGAGACAAATGTATTGATACAAATAACACCAAAATGACAAAAAGCAATAGGAGGACAGAAAATATGTTTTTTTTAAAGATTTAAGGCGAAAAGCAGCAAGTAAAAGTAAAGTGCCCATCAGTAGGCCCTATTCTCAGTTAACCGAGACTAAAGTGCGATTTATGGCCAACTACAGTGGAGCATGGGTCAAATACACCAAAAGGCTTCATCCTAGTTAGAGTTCACCTTCGGACCTACTCTCTGAAATGGATGTCGGAATAGGCCATTGGGACAAGGTTGCAGACTGTATATGACAATGTCCTCCTAAATCAAAATGGCGCTGGACAAGGTCTAGCTGAAAATATTTGTTCTCTGAGCAGGAGAAATTCAAATTTTGTGGTCAGCAAAGTCCTCGGACAGGCAAATACTTTCCACATGTTCACCAAGTCAAAATGTCCACTTTCCAACTCCAAGCTTGAAGCTGTTTCTGATGAAGTTGCAATGAAATCGGACAGCTTTGCAACACTGTCCTGCTGATGCTCCAAAAATTTGAAAGTACCAACATTTCAGAGTTTCAGGAGCACCTCCTCTTGGTCACTGCTAAAGGTCCAGGACCTCTGGAACAACACTTAAAGGCAAGGACACTCTCCGGCAGAGTCCACCAACAAGATCCAGCCCAGTTCCAGTTACAACTATTTCACTAGTCACTCCAGAAGAAAAGCATCATGTAGCTTGTATGTGCCTGTAACTGCACATTTGGTTAGCAAAGTGACATTTGGAGTCTATTTATATGTGCTGGGTACAAGTGAGAGCAGAGCTAGCCCTCAGGTCACCACACAGGTTTCAGAGAGCAGGTCCAATATTCTTCTGCTCTGCCCCAGGTTCAGAAAGTCTTCGGAGGATTGCGGGGTGACCTTCTCATATTTGCAAAACATCCTGTTTGCCGCACTGCAAACTATTCCACAGTGCCCCATTTTCAGTCACACCCAATGTACTGTAGCAAAAGCTTTATGCCCCTGGAGGGAGCTTGTGGCACACCTAAGGACATGTTCAAGATAATAACTACACCCCTCCAACTTATCCACTCTAAACTGATTCTGGGGCCATCTTTATCCTCTTTTTAAGCAAAAGCCTGGAGTCTAAAATGTGTATTGTGATGAAAAGACTCCTCTCCTCCAGGCTTCCCTTATCACTAAACTATGAAGGCACAGGTTTTCAGTGTCCCCTTTTAAGCAAGTGAAGTTCATGGACACACCTTAATTACCCTGCTTTAGTTAAACTGATTCACTTTCCTCTTTCGAAACATCTTGCCAGATGCAGGTATTTGCATCCCCTCTGAGTCAGTATTTCACACCACATCAAAGCAGCAATGACAGGCCATATGCAGGCAGGTCAGTGCTCATTATCCTGCAGGGACTTCAGGCCAGAAATGTATACCTTTTTAAAAGTGACTTTTTCTGTGCATTTATCAAAAATACAACTTCATCATTGAATTGAACTTTTAATAAATATTGAACACAGCAGTTGAACCATCTCTGTAGCGTATTCCCAACCTCATCTACCAAATTAACCTCTTAATTACACTTTAGCTTTTTCTTCATAGCACCAGCTACAGCCCTAACTGGGAAAATAGCTTGAGAGAAGCTAGTCACTATAGGCAACTACAAACATTAAAACCTTATGTGCTCTACTTTTGAATGCCAGGTACTCAGATTTGGACTGCAAAGCCTACTTAGGAGTGACTTACTAAATATTTAAAAGTAGGGTTCCCCCCTGTCAAAGAATGTATTTTGACTGACTTGCTTGAGGTTTATGCCATATGCTAAGGCCTTACAGGAAAGTTAAATATGCCAATTGGCAATTAGCCAATTTTACCATGTTTGAGGGGTCAGAGCACATTCACTGGGGACTAGGCAGCAGTATCCCAGTGCACAATTTAAAAAATCCGGGTGACCTTGCAAAAAGGGGCACTTTCTCACAAATACACTCTAAAATCATGTATGGATATCGTCTCTAAAAAGCACCTTCCTGTGCTGTCCTATACTTAGTAACTTCTTTGTTTACTACTTAAGGTATTTAATTCCTTAATCCCAGCAAATTGCCTATCCTGCACCAACAATGACAAACACATGGTTTAAATTACATTGTCCAAAGCCTCCCCCCATAATTGTAAAAAAAAATCTGCTGCCAGAAAAGACAGCCCCATCAAACTATTCATATATGTATAAGTTATGTTTATCTAGAAATCTAACTATCTCCTGTGAGGGTATCCCAGCGCTGAGCAGGTGTTTGTGCCTAGCCCTGCGTATGGTAAGTTGCTTAATTTCAAAGCCAGGTCTTCAACTTCTTGCAGAATTACTATTTGTCCCAAGAAGAAGCCCCCCACTGGTGAGCCTACACCACAGATTGCAGAAAAATAGTATTGCCCTGACCTGAGACAGTCATAATACCTGGCTGACATGGCCCTTAGTGCTTATTGCCACTACCATCTTCCCTTCTGTATTCCTAAAAGGAATGGAACTCCCTTTCCTGCAAACTCTTTTGAGGGGCTCAAGAGAACTCCTTTTGGTTGTCTTTGAATCCCCCCTTACTTTTGCTAGAGACTCGTTACACCTTTATTGTAGTCCACCCAAGAACCTGCTTTGCCAATCTGGTGCTGATCCAGGGGTCAGGACTCTTTTCCAGCCTCTCTTATCACAGTTACTTTGGAGTCTATCAGGTGCTGGTGCACACCTGTAAAACAATTTCTCAGAATGTGCTCCTTAATGAACAAATTCTACAGCCCGTCACAGTCATTTACTTTGTTGCCCTTCACCAATCATCCTGGCTTTACTAGATGAGTCCGCAAAATCTACCCATGAATGAAGTGACAGCTTCTAGATATCGCTGAACCTCAGATGATACTTCTGGGGGGTAGATTAAATTTACAGAAAAGGGCTTCCTTCATGGGGACACGGTTCATCTGTTTAGCTACTTCTACGGCCAAAATGGTATTCCTCCATGAAATTGGCATGTGCTTCACAGACTAGCTCCTGAGTCCTCCTGATCAGACTCTATGCATGCGTAGAACCACCTCATATGTTGCAAGCCACTTATCAATGCCATCCTCCAAACACATAGCTAAGGATCATGTTTTTGTGGATGTGGACTCTTACTTCTCCTAGGCACTTTCATTGTTGCTTCCACCATCATCACTGGACTTAGAGGTCCTTTTTTGGATATCTAATTCACTTCTTGCGGGCTCCTCTCATAGGCCAGCAAGGCCTTCTTTTCTTCCAAAGCCAAGGTCGTGTTTTACTCCTTCGAGACAAGGGACAGTTTTTCTCCTCAGCAGCCAGGTCCAGCTTATTGTCTTCCTTGACTGGGATAGCCATCTGTAACTTCAAGGCCCTGTCTGCCTGCTTGTCCTTCAGCTCTGATGAAGAGAAACTATGGGTTATACACTGTTTCCTGCCCTGGACAATGTGGACGAGGCTGCTCCTGAGGGTACACTTGCCTCCTGCATTGAGCTTCCTCTATTTTATCCTCCTCTCCCACTTACGTCTTCTTTCTTGGACTTCCTGCTTAGCCTTAGTCCCCTTCCCATGCACATCTTTTTTAGCACTGTCATGTTGAGGCATTCCATCCTGCTCAGATCCACCTCCATTTTATCTAAAACATAAGGTGCACAAATTGAGGGGAATGAGTGAATTTAGAAACGTTAAAAATTACCCAATAAAAATAATATGTCAATTAAAAATACAAAGGTTAATTTTTGCTGTCATATTACAAACATTGACATTTTCCTACACTAGGTATGTGAGAAAGGGTTTGCTTTTTTATATTCAGTGAAAGTGGCTTTATTAGAGTAGTTGGTATCTGTAGTTGATTTAAAAATATGTACACAAGTTTTAGTCTAATATTTTATGTGTTGCATTAATTTTGGTATACATATTTAGTGTAATTTTTTATTACATTGTTCCGTAGCATTCTTTTGTTGTTTTGGATGTTTGAAAGTTAGCTCCTTCTGGGTTTTCAGTTTGGCTTCTTTGAAGAATGTTGTATTCTTTTCTAGTACTGAAGGTGTAAATGAAAATAGAGAACCTATTGTTAGCATTGTGTTTGAAAAATGTGCAAAGTATGTTAGTTCTTTAGTTTTAATAGTCTTTAAATTAGCAAAGAATGTATACATACTTTTTCTGTTGTTTTTTTTATATGATTGGACAGTGAGACATCCTTCTGTTTTATTTTATGGGTGCAGGCAAGGCAGTGCCTTATTTTTAAACCTTTTATTGTGCTCTGTTAGTTGAGTCTTTGTTCTGATTTATAACTGCTGTTATTTGAATGTGACTGGTTATGTGTTTATGTGTTTTTTTTCTTCTGCTTGACGTTTTCTCGTTTATTATACAATAATTTAGGGATATATGCTAATATTTATAAAAATATTTTGTATAACTATTTGTGTTCATTTATTTTTTACAATATATGTATATTTTAATTACATTATTGATATTTTACGTCTTGATAATTTATGGTTAAGTATTTTTTGTTTGCTTTAAACTATTGAAAGGTGGTTGATATTTCATATCCCTGAGTTGGGTACTTTGGTATTGTGTTTCTTTCGATATTTAGAATCACAATATCAGACTTACCGAAATGTTTGTATTTTAGACAGGGGCTATTCAAGGTTTTGCTGCCAAATATTGTAAATAGTAGTAAGCAAAGCATGTTTCCATAGTTCTTAAACACAGCTCTAATAACTTGTATTTAGCAGTCAGGAAGCTGATTCAGAAGGGTAATTTCTTCCTGACATTTTGCTGTTTTTCTGAATAATCACATTACAAGTCACGAACTTGAGTTTATTAACTACTCAGGGGGCAAAACGGGTCATACAGTTTATCACCTAAATTGTATCAGTTAAACAGCAGCTGACCAATAGTCTCTGTGATAGTGTGCAACAGCACATTAAGATGAGCATATTTACAAATCCAGGACTTTGAGGTTCTATGAACTAACTAGCAGACGCCTGTTTTTTTTTTTCTACCTGTTGGCCAGACACGCTCTCTTCTCCCGCGGACTGCCCAGGACCACATATCCCAGAGAGCATAGCGACTGGAGCCGCATCACTTCTGCGCCATCCGGCGCATAAAACGCCATCGGGGCTCCCGCGGCGTGGGACGCCTGTTTTGTTTTTTCAACCTGTTGGCCAGACACAGTCTCTTCTCCCGCGGACTGCCCAGGACCACATATCCCAGGGGGCATAGCGACTGGAGCTGCATCACTTCCGTGTCATTCGGCGCATAAAACGCCATTGGGGCTGCCGTGGCGCGGGACGCCTGTTTTGTTTTTTCAACCTGTTGGCCAGACACAGTCTCTTCTCCCGCGGACTGCCCAGGACCACATATCCCAGGGGGCATAGCGACTGGAGCCACATCACTTCCGCGTATTTATCATCATACAAGTTACAGTCATCTACGTTGCTAAGAGTATTAGCAACTGTTGTCCATGTCCAAGTTTTGCTAGTCGGTGATTGAAAAAGAGTCTGGTAGATACTGGAGAAACCCACTTATTGCATCAATTGTATATATTGAAATAGAATAATATAATGGGTAAAAGAAAGCTGCCCAGCACACATCATACTGCGGGAAAAAAGCCCGCTGGGGACATACCACTAACTCTATTGAGCTACCTTACAGAAGCAATGGGGGCAATAGATAAACAAATATCATCAGTAGAAGAGTCAATAGTGGCAGGCACGACTAGTTCAAATATTCAACTAGACAGAGACAAAGAGTTAGAGACATTAGAGCCTCTTGGGCAGAGTCTAAGAGATAGTTTACCTCAGAATGGTTGCATCCAAAATATATCTGATGAAATAATACTTAGTGATTCTGACTGTTTTACACAACCCCCTCATAAAAAGAAAAACAATCCGACTATTAATGATAAAAAAAATGATGTGCACGAAGGAGGGACAGATCATATAAAAGAAACTAGTCCGGTCCCTAATACTTTAAAACAAACCAAGCAGGGAAAAAAAAGAACGGTGACAAGAAAATGCTCTTGGAAATCTAAAGAATAAACCCCAAAAAAGACTGACTTACAGGCCAATGATTTAAAAAAACTAACAGTCCTGGTTGAGAGGTTAGACCTCTTCTTACGAGTCTCACTGGATAAAATGGGGGAAAGAATATCTGCAATAGAAGCCTCCTTGAACAACTACTCACATAGTGGGAGTAAAAAAAAAAAAACATCTACTGACTCTGGAAACAAAAGAAATGATAATCAGGAAATAAGTAGTACCGCTGATCTTTTAAAAACTCATTCTAATATCGTTCACAGAAAAGAACCACTAACTCCCCGTGACAGTAACTCTCCTAAAAGAACTCCTATCTCAAACTAAGACACTTATAAATTCAATATGACTGGTCATCACCCTAATAGTATAGAGAATAGGGGCAGAAGTGGTAGAAGTATGGATGAAATCTTAGAGCGTAGGCCAAATTACTTTACCTCCAATAAATCAGAAGCACGCAATGATAATCTTAGTAGAGGTCAACACCTAGATCTAACCCCAGAGTCAACACCATACACGGTCATTTTAGCAAATGTACCTAAATTAGGTAATTCAGAAAACGAAACATGGGAAACGCTCAGAAATAAAGCACTACATTGGCATAGTATGAAGGTCGGTTTTAATGAACAACTCTTTACTACTACCAGGAGACTGTGGTTTTAACATTTTGGTGAAAAATATCATATGGTCTGCAGGAAATAACTTTGTATCATCAAGAGGGATTAACATATTGCCACTCGGTTTCTTCTACCAACCACCCATTAGGGGAGATAGAGTTGATACTACCAGAAGTACCGTGTCAAGGTATAATTATACTTATAACCTTCCGACTGAGAATCGGTTTACCCTGCTCTCGGGTCTGGAAGAGATAGACTGACTGGCCCAGCCACAGGAAACGCAGTTAAAGGAAGTATCGAGATGTATTCTACATGGTTCACACTGCATAGACCCCATATTAAAACTTAGTCTGCATGGACCATATCCAGGAACTGTTTTAGAACCACGGACCAGGAGTCTAGTTAATACCCTGACTAGTAACAAGTCAACAACAAATTCGATCTTAGAGACTGAGCAGGGAACAACTACGGCTATGAGCTCAGCTGTAAATTCACCCAGGTTAATGAAAGCTAACCTTAAACAGGTATCCATTACAAAGGAACCTAGCCTGATAATTTTATTTTTGAATATATCTGGTATACGATCGAAATTGACTAACCATATTTGGTATGATTTTGTGGGGAAATGTAATATTCTCTGCTTCCAAGAGACATGGGCCATTGCTGAAACTCATATTGAGGTCTATAAAACTTACCATACCCCAGCTATTCCGTCAGTCTTTGGGAGGGCTAAGGGCGGATTGACAGTATATATTTCTAATTTGCTTACGATTAAGGAAATATTTTTTGTAAAGTCAGAACCTAGCTAATAATAGCCCTCAACATGACCAAACAAGACATGTATGTATTGGTTAACTTCTACAACAATGTACAGAAGAAATACCTGGGGGATGTTTTAAAGCAACTTAGAAATGCCTTGTTACAAATTCAGAACAAATGCAATCAAAATGTTCTATTTATATGGGGGGGACTTCAATATTCCCCTTTGTACAAAAAATAACAATTTAACATGTGGCCTGACTGATGAGATTAATAGTAGCCTACCCCACTTCCCCCATACAACTAATGGTGACTGTCTAAATGAGATTTTATTTGTGCTGGAAGTAGGTTTTGCGAATGAGCTGTCCTCTCCACCAATTCCATTTACACAGACCTTTAATGGCAGAGGAACAAGTACAATCATAGATTTCATTCTAATCTCAAACAGGTATGCTTCCCGCTTGTTGAAATTTGGTACTCATCAAAATGCTAGCAGTGATCACTTTCCATTGAGTGTTTCATTATCTTATCCGTATAAAACTGACAGAAGTCAGAGTAAGAGCATTTATGGGTCGAGAAATCTGGAAATTAAAAAAGTAAACGGATATTCTTTAAAGTGGAATAAAATTGAACCACAGGAGCTCACAGAAGTAGTGGTCAAAAAAATCGTTAAATTCCATTATGAAGTGTTTAGATTCCTCCACTCCACATCATGACATTTTAAAAAGCTACACAGAAATAACAAATGCCATCAAGGATTCACTGAAAGTCCAATTAAAACAGAGAAATGACAAGCGGAAGGGCTGGTTCAATAAAAATTGTACAAACGCATACACTGACTTAAAATCTGTGTTACATAAGAAGGACAGGGACAGTCTGGAGATCAGACAGCTCAGAAAAGCATATAACCGGGCGGTGAAATTAAGAAAAAGTGAAATAAAAAAAGAAACATGGGAAGAGCTGCATAAAGCCTGCATTAATAAGGATAGTATCACCTTTTGGCGAGTTGTCAAATTACCCCCTTTTCAACAGCAGATACACCGTCTATAGACATCGCAATAGACGAAGAACATTGGGTGGAACATTTTTCCTAGATTTTTGGCTTGTCCAACGAGGACAGGTATGAAGGAGCAGCGTTAGGTTATATTAGTACTGGTCTCCAATCAATAGAGTTTCCTATAGCCCTTGATGTCACCTTAGCAGAGGTCGAGTCTGCACTAAGGGCTAGCAAGGGAGGAAAGGCCCCGGGTCCAGATGGGGTCCCAGCAGACCTTTTTAAGTATAATATGGAGCTATGGTCTCCAATTTTAGCAAGGGTATTGGAAGCTTCCTGCATTGCTGGACTCATTGAATCATGGTCGGAATCTATCTTAGTTCCGATATTTAAGAAGGGAGATAGACAGAACCCGGCATGTTACCGCCCTATCTCATTGTTAGACACACTGGGCAAAGTGGCAGGCCGCATTGTCCTTAACCACGAACAACAATGGGCAGAGGACAATAATGTATTGTCGGATCTCCAATTTGGATTCAGGGAAGGATTGGGCACCATAGAGCAAGGTCTTAATTTGACCCTTTTTATGGGGAAATATGCAAACGCAAAAGGGGGAAAATTGTATATGGCCTTCGTAGACCTAACAGCTGCGTTCGATTGTGTAAACCATGTTAAATTGTGGAGAATCCTGGAAGTAATGGGTGTGGATACCCCCATAATTAACTTCCTAAGAGAACTCTATGGAAACGCGACTGCTAGGGTGCGATTTGGCATTAATGGAGAGTGTACGGGGTCGTTTAAAGTGGAGAGGGGGGTAAGGCAGGGCTGTGTCCTGGCACCCTTCCTTTTTACACTCTATACAAATGGTCTGGAACAAGGGATGTTGGAAGGTTGTCGGGACCTACCACAGTTGCAGAAATGCCCAATTCCCACCCTACTCTACACAGACGACGCTGTTACTTATGACTCGGGCTGCGTTAGGATTACAACATGCCCTTAACTCCTATCATAAATTCATGGTAAATTTAGACTTAAAAATAAATATCAGCAAAACCTTTATAATGAGCTGTGGGACAGGTGGAAGCAAACAGAAGGATATTTACATTGATAATATAAAGGTGGAGTCTACAAAAACATATCCCTATTTAGGTATTTTAATCGATTATAAGGACTCATGGCGACAAGCAATTAAAGCAAGGAAATTACTTTTTATGAGGACAACAACGGCCTTGGTTAATTTTTCACAGATGTTGGGCAAGAGACCCCCATCGGAGATGCTCCAAATATATTATGCCAAATGTGTAAGCATAGCGACATATGGGGCAGGTATCTGGGGATATGGTGAAGTGAACGATACAGAAAGTTGAGAATGCCTTTTTAAGATACTTATTGGCAGTCCCTCAAGGCACCTCAACATTTCTTTGTCACACAGAATTGGGAATTCCCTATATCACAGATACAATAAAGATACATCCCGCCCTATTATGGCATCGTATCTGGTCATCTCCCAAAACATCATTTAATCGGGAGGTTCTGAAGGATAGCCTAGGTCTCGAGAATGCCTTGAAGATCGGGTAGCTCAAGTACGTAAAACATCTTTTAGTTGACTTGGGTCCAGAAAATTACTATAAAAAACCCACCCTGCTAGCCTCAATCCCTAGGAAAATCTTTAAAAAACAATGCATGAGCCACATGGAGGAGCTGAGATTCGCCGCAGAGGCAAATAAGCAAACAGTACAGAACAACTTAGCGATGCAATCTAGCCTTGGCATCCAACCATATCTAACGTTTATCATAAGTGGTTACGATAGATTTGTGTTGACACGCTTGAGGCTGGACGTATTTCATCACTTGGCTAGCTTCCCTAAAACGAATGATTGGAGCAAACACCTAGTAAACTGCCCCTGCAACGAGGTCTCGACGCAAACAACGATGCATGTGGTTCTCTTTTGCAGATTCTATAAAGAACATAGGAAAAAATGGATCAAACCAATATTAAAAATTTGGGGAATGAGACAATGTCGCCCGGCCTACCTTGCATTACAATTTTTAGATACAGAATGTTTTACGAGGAATATAGCACAATACTTAAAATCTGTAATTAAGCAAAGAAAGTATTTGTGAAGAATGTTTTACTACGAACTTCGTACAGTGATTCATTTTTTTACTTTCTTTTTAAACTGACATATTTGCCTATTTAAAGAAACCTCTGATTGTTTACAGTGCTTGCTTACAGAGCTTAATGAAGGTTCCAATGAAATTATCAATTGAAAATAATTTTTTTACATTCAATGTTTTAATGAGCTTTGAAATTGTTTTTATTGTTGGAAAATTGTGCTTTTATAGTTTTTTATATCATATGAAAACGAATAAAGATAAATTGATTGATTGATAACTAGCAGAAGCTGACAAAGTATGTCATTACACATCTTTGCCCATAGAGCACATCAGACATTTGGAAAAACTCGAGAAAATATTCACATATTTATATTGGCACTGATAGAATAAGCATTTAACATTATTGACATTTATAAAAAAGGAATAAACTTCATGACATTTGCTTTTCCGAGAGTGGGTAGGCACATGGTTAGATGGAAAACTAACAGTGTGAAAGACAGTACACTGGGCAAATGCGTTTCATGTTGACACTCTCTGGAGTCAGATTTATCAAAATGCCAAGCACCCCAGTGCAGCAAGACACCTTGCTGTGCTGTGTTGCATGACAGGGACAGGGCTTGAATGCACCGTATTTAACATTATATGGCACATTCCTGTCTTCTATTTGAGCTGGTGCACTATGTGCTGCTGAGTGCCAATGCAGACAGGATTGTTTTTTTGCAGGAAGGGACAAGTTCCTGCACAAAAACAGTTATCTGGGGGTTTTGCAGCACACAAAGAAAGAGGAAAAAACGAGGAGAAATAAACATATTTCTCCTCTTTATGCCTCCACTGGGACAGAGTAAAGCAAGGCAGAAACTTACGCTGCCTTGCGTTACTCCAGATTAACCAAGCCATGCAGGGCCACACTAGGTGGCCTTGCTTTACTTAGTAAACCTCATTCTACGTATTGCGTCGCCCTGTGTTCTCTTGTGTGATGCAAAACCTTTCACAAATAGGCCCTTTGTTGCTTACTTGAAGGTTGAAGTGTTCAGGGCTTTCCTGAATTTGTAAGACAGTGGCTAGATCTGAGATCAAACTCTTTAATCCTGAAAGTTCCAGTTAAGGGTGCCGGGTGTCTAGTTGGCTTTACCCATTGGCTTCTCTCATCTCTGTCTAGCCCAGGGATGTCTTGCAGTCTTTTTGAGCACAGGTTCTTCAAGGGTACATTGCATGTGACCTTGTTGACTGATATCTACTGTTGTACATGGAACTAGGTGAGGGACCCAGAGATATGTGACTGAATGTCTTTGGATTCCACAACATATTTGCTACCTGCTTCTGAAACATCAGTTGTTGGCAGGCTGACATAGATGCTGGTGTATAAGAATAGTTGGTCTACCTGGATTAGGGTAGGTGTGTACCTTAGATGTTACAATTTGCCCTCTGTTACTTAGAGAAAAGCAGCTTATCATCAACCATCAACCACAGTACTATATTCCTTTCCTTGGGTCATTCAGAGCTGTTCCCATTGTTTAGGGCCACTGGAACGGAGTGGTTTAGTATGGGGTTCCCTGATTGAACTACGCCCTGCTTTCACTATGTAAAATGGACAAATCTCTCCTTCATCCATAAATTAGCAACTTTAAGACATGTTGATTTTGAGTCGATTCGCGGAACTATTTTCCAGATATAAGTGAGTCTAGGAACACAAAATGAACAAATGCTATGGATGGCAAGTGAAATCAAGGGATAAATGTGATGAACTGGCCTATGAACACAGGCCTATCAAGTCACAAAATATTTTCCATTGGGGTCACTGGTCATTCATGAACTCCAGGACACTCACACAGCAACCATTCATCACCCCAATTCTGAATGAAGGGAATGCTACACAATTTAATAAGTATTCATGTCACAAAAACTTTTTGGAATAAAGACTCCTTATTTCAAAGTTCATTGCAACTTATTCAATAAAGGAGGACTGGCTACAAATGTCACTTTAAAAATAAATTAGATTTTCTCGAGGCCTCACTTTAACAGAAGGCACTTTAATGCTCCCCAACCCCTTTTCTCTTCAAAAGAGGGTTTTCCTCTTTTGCTTGAATACAGTCTTCGCTAACAGCATGTTTAATTAAAATTCAAGTACACTAGTGGATCCACCTCAGTGAGACGTTTGGATATATTTTCCAACCTGTAATAAATATTGCTTGATGGTGATATTTGTACTAGTTCTGAACCAGCAGCATTAGAAAGACTGTAAATTGTGTAGCATTCCGCTCATTCAGGATTGGGGTGATGAATGGTTGCTGTGAATGTTCTGGAGTTAATGAATGATCAGTGCCCACAAAGGGAATTTTTTTTTGACTTGATAGTCCTTTACAGAGCCCTGTCCCTTTGGTCTGTGGGCCCATCTCATTGCACTTATCTATGAAAAAGGCACTTCAGTATAATCTATTTATTGAGGCACATCTCTGCAGCATATCAAGTCACCTTAGTGCGCGGCATTATAGGGAAAGGGCAGGAATGTGCAGGAATGTGCATTATTTATTACAATATGGCGCACAATGGGCTGCCTAGTGCCAATGCAGGCTCTCTTCCACCATGGTGCAAGGGTGACTGTGTTGCATTCAGGATTGCGTTTGCATAGGAAGAGGTACCTTCCTGCACAAAAAACAATCCTCTGAGGCATTTTACTCTATCAATGTGTGCTTCAGAATGCTGCGCCCATAAAAAGAGGAAGTAACAAAGAGAAATAAAGATATTTCTCCATTTGAAGCCTCCCCTCAGATGGCGTACCATTTTAGTGCATTCCCATGTCTAGCAGTAATGGTAAATCTGTTAATGCATGAAAATCTATGGTTGGTGGGAGGGAACACCCATGCAATGCTTTCCTGGTGCAGAGTAATGCCACATAGAAATTTGTGCTGCATTGTATTACTCTAGATTTATCAAGCCACTCAGGGCCACACAAAGTGGCCTTGCATGGCTTGATAAATTGCAGTTTGGGGTTGCCCGCATATGCATCATGTTGCATGGTGAAATAGTGACAGAACCCCTACATAAATATGGCCCTTTGTGTAACATGCTTCAAATCATTCTGAAATAGGGACTAGTCAAGATACCCAAGCCCTCCTCGTGGAAGCAGACTTTCACATTTCACTGCCAGACTTCAAAATATGAGCAATCACATAAGAACACCAGATTCAACATCTTGCAGATGAGGTTGGAGAGAATGGCCAGGATTATCCATCTCCAAGGCATCTGTGAGACTAGGCATTAAACTCTGCATGAGACCCCTGAAAACTTGTCTATCCTTTTTTTTAAATCCTGCCAAACTCCACTTGCCTGTTACCATCTCTATCACTCATCTATCACCAACCACCATATAAACCACAAAACCAAGGCATACAGCATTGAGCTGAGTGGTAAATTGTTTTGTCTTCCACTGTGCTTTTTCAGATAATTTTTGTTTCTGTTGCCCTTTTAAATACAGTTCAGCATTTTGAAGAATTTCTTTGATTGCAGTTATCTCGCTGATTAAACATTTGAATCGTCTTTTGGCGCACCTACACATACTAATCTACACTCAATGCTTCACTTCTACCATCTCATTTTCCTCTCTGCACCACTCTTATCAAAATAATCTACCATTCACACACACTCAGTCAAATCACTTCCACACCCAAACCCCATCCTCCACCATTCGTAGCTCCTCTTGTAAATGGAATCACTCCTTATACCATCTCACTATACTAGTCACAAGTTTAACTCCATTTCTCGCACAAACCCATTGCACAACTTATACCCACTCATATCTCACAATCCACCGTGTGCGCCCACTCTCTCACACACACACTTCTTATTCTGTTCACTTTACTACCAGTCACATACATTTATGCAACTACTCAGAACTACTTACGCCAACACCAGACCAAAATTACCCCATACAAACTCCAACACTCACACCCATATGCTGCACAACTAAATAGTAACTTTACAGCTAAAACACCATTATGGGCATCTGTTGCTTTGGGTGTCACCACAGCCGCAATCATGCTCTTATTACTTTCACTTCAATAATGTTCTAATTTCGAGTTATCATTTTATTTAATTAAATATACTATTACCTTCAAATAATTCGATTAAACTACAGCCAGGTTATACATAAGCTTCAGTTGCAGGTGGAGAAATGGCTGCGGCTCCCCCTCTCGATTGCAGGGCAGGTGGCTTTGATAAAAATGATAGTTCTCCCCAAATTCTCGAATTTATTTGACAATATCCCTATACCACTTCCAAAAAGTTTTTTTCTTATATTGCAATCTCATCTCGTCAGATTGACCTGGGGGAGCAAGAGGCCTAGGGTCCGTTGGGAGGTTATGACCCTATCTTACAGCAGAGGTGGATTTGGTGTTCCAAATCTTCAGCTATATTATTTAGTCGCGCAAAGTAGCTATGCACACTCCTGGTTCCTCCCTGATGCCAGAATCCCGTACCTGCGGCCAGAAGCGGACGTAGTCTTGCCTGGCACTCTGAATACCGTCCTGACTCAGGGCATTCCTCGAGACCCGAGAGACATACAAACTGTCTCTGCCACTAGTTGGGCTTGGAAAAAATAGATTAGAATCACTGGAGCCCCTATATTATACTCTCCAGGTCTCCCAATTATTAATAACCATTGGATCTCAATCACATACAACATACTGTTCACGGGAGGGCATATTTCTCAGTCTCAGAGGAGGAGAAATTCAGTGAGGCATAGTTTATAGATAGATTCATCCTGAATCGTGTGCTTTCGGCACTGAGGGCGATAATGCCAGGATTACCTCTAGAACCTGAACCATTTGCCCCACTTACCATGGTTATCGAGAGCACAGGGGGGAACACCTTACTTCCAGGTTGAACAGAGTTTGTAAGGACATATTTCCCGTTGAGGATACCAAACTTCGGGAAACCTGGGAGGTCGATCTGGGACATCCTATTCTAGATGACCAATGGACTGCGTGATGTATGCAGACCGAATAAATCTCCCTGAACAATCGCCATAAACCGATACACTTCAAATCTTTGCGGAGAATCTTCATAGCCCCTGAGAAAACACATAAAATTGACCCGGATAGACCCCATTGTTGCTTAAAGTGTGGGGGCTCCACATGCAGAATTTGCACACCTCACTTGGAACTGTGGTAAAATTGAAATCTACTGGGTGGCGGTCTTTCAAACATATGGGGAAATGGTGGAGATGGAAATTGCCCCCACACCTGAGGTTGCATTGATGGATTATGTGGTTAATGTCCCAAGAGGGGTTCGGAAATTCATAGCCATTAGCTTATTGTTGGCAAAGAGAGAGATGGCAATTAAGTGGGGAAATAAATCTGCACCAATATTAAAGAGCTGGTTAAGCAGCTTAGTGTATTGTAACACAAATAGTGATCTATATGCCAGCAGTTTGCCACTGTCGTCCTGCCCAAAGGACATCTAGGACCCCCTAAAAGGATACGCTGCAGCACCACGCTCACCATCCCCTTTACAACAGGAGCAGGGGATTGTCCTGACTGGAGTGGGCTAGTCGGGGTATCCATCTTAATGCTAGTTGATACAATAATGAATGAAGACGTGGGGTAAATTGATGTTATGTATGAACCAACGTAAAGTGGGACATGGCCTCAGACATGAGGGTTGGACGGTCGGGTAAGAACTATCCTTTCCAGTCGAATCTGTAACAGTTGTCTACTCTGTATGGCTCTGGTTTTACTTTTTTTTCTCGATCTAACAACTGATATGTATTGCACAATGAGTATTCATGGATCTATTGTCATACATGTGAAACTGCTTATAAAGTTTAACAAATATATATTACCTACTGGCTGTCGCCAGTAGGTAGTTATAGTTAGGACCTATTTTCCATAGGAAATCCGCAACATTCTATTTGGAATAACTTTGGCGCCCGTTGACGAATCTTTGCGAAATTTTTAAAACTTTTGGCCAGCTCCGGTCCGCTCCTATTCTGAAAGTCTCGGGATGATTCGTGTAGCAGGGGCTGAGAAAAAAGGGGGGTCCCAAAACGTGTTTTCCCCATGCAATTTCCCATAAGACCTTTAGCCACAGCTACAGCCCGAACTGCTAAACTGAATTACACCAATTTTGGCAGAAAGGTAGACGTTGGTTCAGAGTCGTGCCTTTTGCTTAAATGGTGTAAATCCGTTAAGTAGTTCCTGAGAAAATCAAAAGTAAAATCACATATATATCTGGGCAGAGCCTAACCACACATCTCATCGTGAGATCTGATTGGCTGTCAGCACTTCATCCAAGAAGTGTTGGCAGCCATCTTGGGACCAATATACATGATAACACCTCATTAAAAAGCATTGTAGTTAATAGAAGGTTTTAAGACTTTAGTTACATTATAAATCATTTGTTTATGGTACCATACTCATTTTAGGAATTGTGGTATGTTCTAAGGTGATTTTACCATGTGGAAAAGCCTTCTGCTGAGATATCATGAATCATGTTTGAGGGAAAACTATTTTCTCATGCTTTTCCCTCAGAGGTTTGGAAGGTGATCTATATGCTAAACTGAGAGCATATTTTCTGTATATTCACATTATCTATCTCAGTCATGTGAGAATGAAGTCTGACATTCTCAGTGAAACATGTACATCCAACAAGGGTAGAGACTGTCAGTTGATTCCTTTGTGTTCTAATGCAGCTTCCCAGAGTGTTCTAAAAAACAACTAGAGCGCTAACAGTCCTACTTATGATTAACGTATGGCACACCTGAAGCCATCTTGATTGGAATAAAGTGGTAACTCTTAATACAATTAATTTAAAAAGGAACAAAATGAGGGGGTTCCTTTTGCCATAGAAAGTATGATTAGTGCTGCAGAAAGAAAAATTAGGGCACATTTTGACATCTCAAATCCTCTTCTATTTCATAAAAGAATTCTGACATGTAGACAGAAACATGCACTTTCAATACCAGCAGCAGACTTCCCTGGTGAGCAGTAGCTTTACTAAAGTGATCTAATGAGGAACTAGAGTGCTACCATTCAGAATGTATGGCAAATGTGTGACACATCTGAATGCCTTCTTGATGGAATCAAAGTAAAACACTGAAAGTATTACTACTGTGGAGACTGTAGTAAAGGAGGAAATTAGGAAATTTCATAACAAATAAGTCTTCCAAGATGGCCACCAGAGAGAAAAGAGCCCAAATGTAGCCCAAATATCACCCAGATGTAGCCCAAGTATAGCCCAATGACAGAATCTCCCAGAGTGTTCTTAAGAACAACTTGAGCGCTTTTACTGATGACGAAAGTATGGCACACCTGAAGCCATCTTGATTGGAATAAACTGGTAACACTTAAAACATTTATTTAAAAAGGAACACAATGAGGGGGGCTCATTTTGCCATAGAAATTATGATTAGTGCTGAAGAAAGAAAAATTAGGGCACCTTTTGAGTGACTTCTCAAATACTCTTCTATTTCATTAAAAAATTCTGACATGAAGACTGAAACATGCACTTTTAATGCCAGCAGCAGACTTCCCTGGTGAGCAGTAGCTTTAATACAGTGATCTAATGAGCAACTAGAGTGCTAAAATTCAGAATTTATGGCAAATGCGTGACATATCTGAATACTTTCTTGATGGAATCAAAGTAAAAAACTGAAAGCATTTCCTACTGAGGAGACTGCAGCAAATGAGGAAATTAGGAAACTTCATAACAAATAAATCTCCCAAGATGGCCACCAGAGACAAAAGAGCCCAAATATAGCCCAAATATCACTCAGATGTAGCCCGAGTATAGCCGGATGACAGAAGTGTGCAAAACACTTATTTTTAGTGTTTTTGCAGTTTTATATAGTGCAGACTTGTCAGGTATTGGAGTGCTTTACATGAGCATTGGTTACATCACACAAGAACAAATTCATTTTGGTTGTAGAAATGGGGAGATTAAGTGATTTGACCAGAATCACAGAATGTCGAGCTGAAGCAGAAACTCCTACCTGGTTCCCCAGTTGCAAAGTCTGCAGCTCTGGAAGTAACACCATATTCTCTCCCCTAAGTGCAACATTTAATCAAGTGGTCAATTGGATAAAAAACATAAAGATAACAAATGATTTAAAAGTGCTTTGTCGCTATTTGAAAACTCAGAAAATATGTCCTCATTTTAGTTTTTTAGAGCACTAACATAATTTTGATGCAAATAAGACCCTCTCATGTATGTAATTTCTAAAGGAAATGCTCTAGGTATTACAGTTTTGATTACATCAAGATGATGTCAGGCGTTCCACATTCTTGTAATAAATATAGCAATCTAGTTGTTCATTAGGATACTGTTGAGAGGCAGAGGCCAGGGGCACGGACTCTGAAAATTGAAGGCAGGTAGGAGGGTGCAGAGGCAACAATTTGACCACACTGGGCAGGCAGGAAGGGCCGTGGCAGCACAAAAGACTATGGAGGGCAGTGGAAAGGGGTGCAGGGGCAACACACCAACAATACAGGACTGGCAAGAGAGGCTGTGGCAATATAATAGACCATTGTTGGCAGAAGGAAGAGGCAGTGGTAGTACAGCCATACATGCCAACAGACCCAATTCAGCCAGGAAACGTCCAATGTTTTTAAGCTCAAATGGGCTTTATTTGATCTGTCTCCTGTCTACAATCTCCTCTTTTTCAATGTAACTCAAAGGGGAAAATCAATACCCCAGTTTTTTTTCAAAATCTCCCTCTTACCAAGTTCAAAATGTTCTCAAGTATGGCACATTGGATCATGGAAGGCAGGAGGAATTGGGGTAGGGACATGGACTTGGATAACAGAGGACAGGAGGGACATTGAGAGGTGCACCAAACTGACCCTGCAGGGCAGGCATCAGGGTTTGCAGCAGCACAATACACTACACAGGGCATGCGGGACGAGAGTGCAGCACAACAATCCATAGAAAACAATAGGGAGGGGACAGGACCATGCACATGGACAACAAAGAACAGAGGGGAAAGAGGCAATGGTAGCTAGCTGACAATAATGGACAGACAGGAGAGAAAGCTGCAGCATAACAGACCATAAAGGGCAGGATGGACGGATCAGGGGCATTACAATGGAACACACAAGCCAGGAGGGAGGGAATAGGGGTCTGCACATGGAAACAGAGGGCTGGGGCAAGGGGGCAGGGCTGGAGCAGCAAGATGACCATGGAGGTCAGGCAGGATGGGCACTAGAAGCAAGACACACCATGGAGAGCAACAGTGAGACTATGATGGCATACACACAGACCATGGAGGGAAGGTGGGAGGGGGTCAGGGGCAGCTAGCTGAACACACAGGGAAGGTGGGAGGGGCCGTGGCAGCACAGAAGTCCATGCATGGCAAGCAGGAGGGTTAGTGGCAGCACAATGGCTTTGATGGGCAAGAAGGAGGTTGCAGGGGTATGCACAAAGGACCATGGAGGATAGAAGGGAGGGTCAGGACCTGGGCACAGACAAGAGAGTTCAGGGGAAGGGGCCTCACAACAGACAGCGCGGGGCAGGAAGGAGGAGCAGTTGCAGCACAACAGACGAGGGAGGGCAGAAGGTTGTGGCAGTAAAAGTGACCATGGAGGACAGCACAAAGGGGATAGGGGCATGGCATGTGGACTGGCAAGGTGGAGGTGGCAGGGACAGGTTACAGTCATCTGACAATGCTAGGCAGGTGGGAGGGGAGTGGCAGCTCAACAGAACATTCAGAGTAGATAGGAGTGGCAGATCCATGGAACATGGTGGGCAAAAAGGATGGAGCAGGGGCATGCACAGAGACCTCGGAGTGCAGGGGGAAGGAGAATAGGGGCAGCAAGCTAAGCACAGTGGCTAAGCAGGAGGTCAATGATGGGGCATAGAATTGGGCAATGGAGGGCAGGAGGAGTGGACTAGTACATCATGCTAAATGGAGGGCAGTGGCAGCACATCAGACCATGCATGGCAAGAGGGAGGAGGCTAGTCCATGCATTCAGACAACAGAGGATAGGGATGAGGGAGATGGGGCAGCAAGCTAACTGTTCAGAGAAGGTGGGTATTAGGAACTTTATTGTTTTTAAAATGTGTGTCTGTGCGAACTACTTAAAATATGAACAAGCATGCAGCATAATCTCACTTTTATTCAGGAAGAAGAGGACGTTTGTGACTGTGACTCCGGGCTCACTTGGCAGAAACACCCCCTGACCCTCCACCCCCATCGCAAAATGTAATGTCCGTGAAAAGGGTAGGAGAACGCAATGTTATATAGAACATAGTCCTGAGAGCACGATTGAAAATGAAAACTAGATATAGTGTATGGTATAAACTATGCACCAAAAAGTGTGATATGAGATGAACCGGGCGTGAAATATAATATGCAATACATTGTGCGCAATGACAGATTCATTGGAGAGCGCGAGATAGCACAGGCACTAGTACGTGCTATGCGATATGGGCCTTGGAGTGTAATATGCACAGGGCAGTGTTGGTAACCTAACTAGTCTCTAAAGTTGTAATATAAAATATGTGCTGGGGAGTGTAACGTTGCATATTCCATGTGACAATTATATGGAACCCAGATTGTGGGTTATAACATAGGCATCGTTAGATGGGGAAATATAACCCGTGCGAAGGCAAGTGTGGCATGACATATTCACCGGGTGGTGTTTCAGTGCACATGGGCTAGAGAGTGTCATAGTATACGCACTAGCTGGTGGAATACAACACAGAGGTGTGTGGCACTCGGCAGGCACTGGTGGGTGTAACGCAGCGTTGGTCTCAGCCAGGAGCATGCTGTGACTCTCAAGTGAGGTTTGTCTCCTTTCCAGAGAGTAAAATAAAAAGTATTACACATCCAGCGGTGGATGTGTTTTTATTAACCATGTGGGGGGTTTCTTCCATAGTTTTGATCAAATTTTTGTCGGATCCCCTTTGAATGGCTTGGTGTGCGTGTGTATTAAATGTGCCCACTAATAGCTACCATGTTTGTATAAATAAACGACAAGGGTGTCTACTTGGAGAGTACCCACCGGCGGGGGTGCTGGGATTAGGCACGGAAGGGTGTCAGACACGTCAGAGCTTCACTAGCGGTGTAAATACATTCCACGTGGATTCATTGTATGCATAGTCGCCTTTTCATGAGTATCACGCAAATCATCATGGTGATAGGTACGTATGGTTTGTCCAGCATGTCCTAGGTGTTTCTATAAACATATTTGAAAGAAAATAATAAAAAACAATGGCCAGCCCCGGGGGATGGGGTACTCGGGCCATAAGTGGCCTGAGGAGGGGGGCAACGCAGCCCCCCCAAAAGATTTTTTTTTTAAAAAGGCCATGCCCCGGGGGTTGTGGTCCCTGGGGACGATTAAGGCCTTGGAAGGGGAGCCACGCGGCCCCCTTCCAAATTAAAAAAAAAATACTAATTAGGAGGCTGGTCCTGGGGGATGGGGTCCCCACAGCCAATAAATTAGAAAAAGAAGGGGGGCCACACAGCCCTCCTTCTTAAAAAAATTAAATAAATAAAAGACCGGCATGAGTACATATGATGAGTGAGTACATGTATGAGTGACTGTATAGGACTGTTGGTGAATGAGTGGATGTGTATGTGGACCTTAGAATTACTGAATAGGTTGGTGTAACACCAGTAGATAGTTCTAGTTAGGACCTATTTTCCATAGGAAATCCGCAACATTCTATTTGGAATAACGTTGGCGCCGGTTGACGAATCCGCGCAAAATTTTCCAAACTTTTGGCCAGCTCCGCTCCACTCCTACCCTGAAAGTTTTGCGGTGATCCGTCAAGCAAGGGCCGAGAAAAAAGGGGGGTCCCAAAACGCGTTTTCCCTATGCAATTTCCCATAGGATCTGTTGTTGCAGCTACAGCCCGAACCGCTGAACAGAATGACACCAAATTTGGCAAAGAGGTAGTCCTCAGTTCGGACTCGTGCCTTTTGCATATATGGTGTGAATCTGATCAGTAGTTCCTGAGAAAATTAGGGTAAAAACGTTAGTGATATCTATGGAGGATCCGCGCACCCTACCCGCATGGTAAGCGAACCCTCCCCGAACCGAGCGCGCACTCTCCCGATCGCACGCTGAATGCTAATTGGCTGTCGAGTGTCTCTCTACATTCGAAACCAGGAACTGTTGGCGGCCATTTTCTGCCTCGGTAGAAGCGAGGCTGAAGCTGCAAGAGGAATAAGTTTGTAAAACATATAAAGGGGGCAGAGTGGAAATACTCTGACCCTCTAGAGGTACTTAGGGGGTCCCTGAAGGACCCCCTGGGGCCCCATTATTTTTTTTTAAAAACACTGGAAAATGCGCGCACGGTGCGCGCATCTTATCGCGTTGCATGCACGGATTCTCTCGCGGTGGGTGCGCGGATCCACGGCAATGTTTTTTGAAAAACAACAAGAAATCATTGGTTGTATGACAACTTTCTACACTGAAAGGTAGGGTGTATATTTCTGTTTTTTAAAGGTATGATTGTTATTGGTTAACAAAAACAGATTGTAAGGAACATTATATATGATAAGCTGATATGTTGAAAAGTCAAGCACACTTCAAGGGCCCGATTCACAGAACTAACTTAAGACAAAATCCTAAACTTACTACTTTTGGTATTCACAGAAGTTAGGATTTTGTCTTAAGTTTGTCTTAAGTCTGTCTTAGGTCAGTCTTAAGTTTGTCTTAAGACAAACTTAAGACAAACTCCTAACTTCTGTGAATACCAAAAGTAGTAAGTTTAGGATTTTGTCTTAAGTTAGTTCTGTGAATCGGCCCCCCTGTCTTGTGTAGGAACATTGTGTGCTGAACTTGTGACCTGTGAGCTCAGTGCAGTGTTCCATGACCTGTTTCTATGGTAACAGGCAGAAGGCAGATTGGGGGAAGGGTTGAAATGTATTTCAGTTGGAAAGGGTTGAAAAGTTTAACCAATAGAAATGTGTGTTTGCTTTTGAGTTTCTGTGCGAAGGATTGTGATTTGATGTTTACATGTATATGTGTGGAAAATGAAAGGGAAACTTTTTCATTCTTTGCTTTTGCTGAGAGGTGCACAGTGCAGAGATTCTGTAAAAGAAAATATGGTGAGTGATTGATATACTTCTTAATCTACAAAAGAACTTGAAAGATGAGTTATTTAATTGTGAGGGGATGTATGTAGACTATTTTGATTTTAATCAGACTAATGTATTTTTCCTGCTAAAGTGTAGGGAGTACTTTTTTTCTCTACAATGTGTGTGCATGTAGAAACCATTCTGTGATAAGCATTTGTGTTTTTCATGTGAGTTAGTGTGCATTTGGGATCAGTGTGAGAGAATCATTTGGTAACATCATGTATTTGCTGACAGGTAACTGTTTTAAAATCTGTCATGTTGTGAAGTTTTAGTAGCATTAGAATCCAGTCTTTGCTCATATGTTGATTAAATGAGTCATGCTTTGACACTGATGTGCTGTACTTAAATATGTAGATTGTGTGCAGTCCCCTTACCCCTTCCACAGTAGTGAATGAGTTTTGGTAAAGTCCTAGGATAGTGTTGATTGTCTAAAATCACACTGTGAGTCTGTGTGCATTTGGGTAAGGATTGTGAGAGAAGCATTTGGTAACGTCGTGTATTTGCTGACAGATAACTGTTTTAAAACCTGTCATGTTGTCAAGTTTTAGAAGCATTAGAAGCCAGTCTTTGCTTATGCGTTGATTAAATTAGTCAGGCATTGACATTAAAGTGTAGTCGTGAAATATGTAGATTGTGTGCAGTTCCTTTACTACTTCCACTGTAGTGAATAAGTTTTGGTAAAGTTCTAGGGATAGTGTTGTTTGTCTAGAATCACACTGTGAGTCTGTGTGCATTTGGGAACCACTGTGAGAGAAGTGTTTGGTAACATCGTGTATTTGCTGACAGTTAAGTGTTGTAAAACATGTCATGTCACTATACTAGTCACAAGTTTAACTCCATTTCTCGCACAAACCCATTGCACAACTTATACCCACTCATATCTCACAATCCACCGTGTGCGCCCACTCTCTCACACACACACCTCTTATTCTGTTCACTTTACTACCAGTCACATACATTTATGCAACTACTCAGAACTACTTACGCCAACACCAGACCAAAATTACCCCATACAAACTCCAACACTCACACCCATATGCTGCACAACTAAATAGTAACTTTACAGCTAAAACACCATTATGGGCATCTGTTGCTTTGGGTGTCACCACAGCCGCAATCATGCTCTTATTACTTTCACTTCAATAATGTTCTAATTTCGAGTTATCATTTTATTTAATTAAATATACTATTACCTTCAAATAATTCGATTAAACTACAGCCAGGTTATACATAAGCTTCAGTTGCAGGTGGAGAAATGGCTGCGGCTCCCCCTCTCGATTGCAGGGCAGGTGGCTTTGATAAAAATGATAGTTCTCCCCAAATTCTTGAATTTATTTGACAATATCCCTATACCACTTCCAAAAAGTTTTTTTCTTATATTGCAATCTCATCTCGTCAGATTGACCTGGGGGAGCAAGAGGCCTAGGGTCCGTTGGGAGGTTATGACCCTATCTTACAGCAGAGGTGGATTTGGTGTTCCAAATCTTCAGTTATATTATTTAGTCGTGCAAAGTAGCTATGCACACTCCTGGTTCCTCCCTGATGCCAGAATCCCGTACCTGCGGCCAGAAGCGGACTTAGTCTTGCCTGGCACTCTGAATACCGTCCTGACTCAGGGCATTCCTCGAGACCCGAGAGACATACAAACTGTCTCTGCCACTAGTTGGGCTTGGAAAAAATAGATTAGAATCACTGGAGCCCCTATATTATACTCTCCAGGTCTCCCAATTATTAATAACCATTGGATCTCAATCACATACAACATACTGTTCACGGGAGGGCATATTTCTCAGTCTCAGAGGAGGAGAAATTCAGTGAGGCATAGTTTATAGATAAATTCATCCTGAATCGTGTGCGTTCGGCACTGAGGGCGATAATGCCAGGATTACCTCTAGAACCTGAACCATTTGCCCCACTTACCATGGTTATCGAGAGCACAGGGGGGAACACCTTACTTCCAGGTTGAACAGAGTTTGTAAGGACATATTTCCCGTTGAGGATACCAAACTTCGGGAAACCTGGGAGGTCGATCTGGGACATCCTATTCTAGATGACCAATGGACTGCGTGATGTATGCAGACCGAATAAATCTCCCTGAACAATCGTCATAAACCGATACACTTCAAATCTTTGCAGAGAATCTTCATAACCCCTGAGAAAACACATAAAATTGACCCGGATAGACCCCATTGTTGCTTAAAGTGTGGGGGCTCCACATGCAGAATTTGCACACCTCACTTGGAACTGTGGTAAAATTGAAATCTACTGGGTGGCGGTCTTTCAAACATATGGGTAAATGGTGGAGATGGAAATTGCCCCCACACCTGAGGTTGCATTGATGGATTATGTGGTTAATGTCCCAAGAGGGGTTCGGAAATTCATAGCCATTAGCTTATTGTTGGCAAAGAGAGAGATGGCAATTAAGTGGGGAAATAAATCTGCACCAATATTAAAGAGCTGGTTAAGCAGCTTAGTGTATTGTAACACAAATAGTGATCTATATGCCAGCAGTTTGCCACTGTCGTCCTGCCCAAAGGACATCTAGGACCCCCTAAAAGGATACGCTGCAGCACCACGCTCACCATCCCCTTTACAACAGGAGCAGGGGATTGTCCTGACTGGAGTGGGCTAGTCGGGGTATCCATCTTAATGCTAGTTTATACAATAATGAATGAAGACGTGGGGTAAATTGATGTTATGTATGAACCAACGTAAAGTGGGACATGGCCTCAGACATGAGGGTTGGACGGTCGGGTAAGAACTATCCTTTCCAGTCGAATCTGTAACAGTTGTCTACTCTGTATGGCTCTGGTTTTACTTTTTTTTCTCGATCTAACAACTGATATGTATTGCACAATGAGTATTCATGGATCTATTGTCATACATGTGAAACTGCTTATAAAGTTTAACAAATATATATTACCTACTGGCTGTCGCCAGTAGGTAGTTATAGTTAGGACCTATTTTCCATAGGAAATCCGCAACATTCTATTTGGAATAACTTTGGCGCCCGTTGACGAATCTTTGCGAAATTTTTAAAACTTTTGGCCAGCTCCGGTCCGCTCCTATTCTGAAAGTCTCGGGATGATTCGTGTAGCAGGGGCTGAGAAAAAAGGGGGGTCCCAAAACGTGTTTTCCCCATGCAATTTCCCATAAGACCTTTAGCCACAGCTACAGCCCGAACTGCTAAACTGAATTACACCAATTTTGGCAGAAAGGTAGACGTTGGTTCAGAGTCATGCCTTTTGCTTAAATGGTGTAAATCCGTTAAGTAGTTCCTGAGAAAATCAAAAGTAAAATCACATATATATCTGGGCAGAGCCTAACCACACATCTCATCGTGAGATCTGATTGGCTGTCAGCACTTCATCCAAGAAGTGTTGGCAGCCATCTTGGGACCAATATACATGATAACACCTCATTAAAAAGCATTGTAGTTAATAGAAGGTTTTAAGACTTTAGTTACATTATAAATCATTTGTTTATGGTACCATACTCATTTTAGGAATTGTGGTATGTTCTAAGGTGATTTTACCATGTGGAAAAGCCTTCTGCTGAGATATCATGAATCATGTTTGAGGGAAAACTATTTTCTCATGCTTTTCCCTCAGAGGTTTGGAAGGTGATCTATATGCTAAACTGAGAGCATATTTTCTGTATATTCACATTATCTTTCTCAGTCATGTGAGAATGAAGTCTGACATTCTCAGTAAAACATGTACATCCAACAAGGGCAGAGACTGTCAGTTGATTCCTTTGTGTTCTAATGCAGCTTCCCAGAGTGTTCTAAAAAACAACTAGAGCGCTAACAGTCCTACTTATGATTAACGTATGGCACACCTGAAGCCATCTTGATTGGAATAAAGTGGTAACTCTTAATACAATTAATTTAAAAAGGAACAAAATGAGGGGGTTCCTTTTGCCATAGAAAGTATGATTAGTGCTGCAGAAAGAAAAATTAGGGCACATTTTGACATCTCAAATCCTCTTCTATTTCATAAAAAAATCTGACATGTAGACAGAAACATGCACTTTCAATACCAGCAGCAGACTTCCCTGGTGAGCAGTAGCTTTACTAAAGTGATCTAATGAGGAACTACAGTGCTACCATTCAGAATGTATGGCAAATGTGTGACACATCTGAATGCCTTCTTGATGGAATCAAAGTAAAACACTGAAAGTATTACTACTGTGGAGACTGTAGTAAAGGAGGAAATTAGGAAATTTCATAACAAATAAGTCTTCCAAGATGGCCACCAGAGAGAAAAGAGCCCAAATGTAGCCCAAATATCACCCAGATGTAGCCCAAGTATAGCCCAATGACAGAATCTCCCAGAGTGTTCTTAAGAACAACTTGAGCGCTTTTACTGATGACGAAAGTATGGCACACCTGAAGCCATCTTGATTGGAATAAACTGGTAACACTTAAAACATTTATTTAAAAAGGAACACAATGAGGGGGGCTCATTTTGCCATAGAAATTATGATTAGTGCTGAAGAAAGAAAAATTAGGGCACCTTTTGAGTGACTTCTCAAATACTCTTCTATTTCATTAAACAATTCTGACATGAAGACTGAAACATGCACTTTTAATGCCAGCAGCAGACTTCCCTGGTGAGCAGTAGCTTTAATACAGTGATCTAATGAGCAACTAGAGTGCTAAAATTCAGAATTTATGGCAAATGCGTGACATATCTGAATACTTTCTTGATGGAATCAAAGTAAAAAACTGAAAGCATTTCCTACTGAGGAGACTGCAGCAAATGAGGAAATTAGGAAACTTCATAACAAATAAATCTCCCAAGATGGCCACCAGAGACAAAAGAGCCCAAATATAGCCCAAATATCACTCAGATGTAGCCCGAGTATAGCCGGATGACAGAAGTGTGCAAAACACTTATTTTTTGTGTTTTTGCAGTTTTATATAGTGCAGACTTGTCAGGTATTGGAGTGCTTTACATGAGCATTGGTTACATCACACAAGAACAAATTCATTTTGGTTGTAGAAATGGGGAGATTAAGTGATTTGACCAGAATCACAGAATGTCGAGCTGAAGCAGAAACTCCTACCTGGTTCCCCAGTTGCAAAGTCTGCAGCTCTGGAAGTAACACCATATCCTCTCCCCTAAGTGCAACATTTAATCAAGTGGTCAATTGGATAAAAAACATAAAGATAACAAATGATTTAAAAGTGCTTTGTCGCTATTTGAAAACTCAGAAAATATGTCCTCATTTTAGTTTTTTAGAGCACTAACGTAATTTTGATGCAAATAAGACCCTCTCATGTATGTAATTTCTAAAGGAAATGCTCTAGGTATTACAGTTTTGATTACATCAAGATGATGTCAGGCGTTCCACATTCTTGTAATAAATATAGCAATCTAGTTGTTCATTAGGATACTGTTGAGAGGCAGAGGCCAGGGGCACGGACTCTGAAAATTGAAGGCAGGTAGGAGGGTGCAGAGGCAACAATTTGACCACACTGGGCAGGCAGGAAGGGCCTTGGCAGCACAACAGACTATGGAGGGCAGTGGAAAGGGGTGCAGGGGCAACACACCAACAATACAGGACTGGCAAGAGAGGCTGTGGCAATATAATAGACCATTGTTGGCAGAAGGAAGAGGCAGTGGTAGTACAGCCATACATGCCAACAGACCCAATTCAGCCAGGAAACGTCCAATGTTTTTAAGCTCAAATGGGCTTTATTTGATCTGTCTCCTGTCTACAATCTCCTCTTTTTCAATGTAACTCAAAGGGGAAAATCAATACCCCAGTTTTTTTTCAAAATCTCCCTCTTACCAAGTTCAAAATGTTCTCAAGTATGGCACATTGGATCATAGAAGGCAGGAGGAATTGGGGTAGGGACATGGACTTGGATAACAGAGGACAGGAGGGACATTGAGAGGTGCACCAAACTGACCCTGCAGGGCAGGCATCAGGGTTTGCAGCAGAACAATACACTACACAGGGCATGCGGGACGAGAGTGCAGCACAACAATCCATAGAAAACAATAGGGAGGGGACAGGACCATGCACATGGACAACAAAGAACAGAGGGGAAAGAGGCAATGGTAGCTAGCTGACAATAATGGACAGACAGGAGAGAAAGCTGCAGCATAACAGACCATAAAGGGCAGGATGGACGGATCAGGGGCATTACAATGGAACACACAAGCCAGGAGGGAGGGAATAGGGGTCTGCACATGGAAACAGAGGGCTGGGGCAAGGGGGCAGGGCTGGAGCAGCAAGATGACCATGGAGGTCAGGCAGGATGGGCACTAGAAGCAAGACACACCATGGAGAGCAACAGTGAGACTATGATGGCATACACACAGACCATGGAGGGAAGGTGGGAGGGGGTCAGGGGCAGCTAGCTGAACACACAGGGAAGGTGGGAGGGGCCGTGGCAGCACAGAAGTCCATGCATGGCAAGCAGGAGGGTTAGTGGCAGCACAATGGCTTTGATGGGCAAGAAGGAGGTTGCAGGGGTATGCACAAAGGACCATGGAGGATAGAAGGGAGGGTCAGGACCTGGGCACAGACAAGAGAGTTCAGGGGAAGGGGCCTCACAACAGACAGCGCGGGGCAGGAAGGAGGAGCAGTTGCAGCACAACAGATGAGGGAGGGCAGAAGGGTGTGGCAGTAAAAGTGACCATGGAGGACAGCACAAAGGGGATAGGGGCATGGCATGTGGACTGGCAAGGTGGAGGTGGCAGGGACAGGTTACAGTCATCTGACAATGCTAGGCAGGTGGGAGGGGAGTGGCAGCTCAACAGAACATTCAGAGTAGATAGGAGTGGCAGATCCATGGAACATGGTGGGCAAAAAGGATGGAGCAGGGGCATGCACAGAGACCTCGGAGTGCAGGGGGAAGGAGAATAGGGGCAGCAAGCTAAGCACAGTGGCTAAGCAGGAGGTCAATGATGGGGCATAGAATTGGGCAATGGAGGGCAGGAGGAGTGGACTAGTACATCATGCTAAATGGAGGGCAGTGGCAGCACATCAGACCATGCATGGCAAGAGGGAGGAGGCTAGTCCATGCATTCAGACAACAGAGGATAGGGATGAGGGAGATGGGGCAGCAAGCTAACTGTTCAGAGAAGGTGGGTATTAGGAACTTTATTGTTTTTAAAATGTGTGTCAGTGCGAACTACTTAAAATATGAACAAGCATGCAGCATAATCTCACTTTTATTCAGGAAGAAGAGGACGTTTGTGACTGTGACTCCGGGATCACTTGGCAGAAACACCCCCTGACCCTCCACCCCCATCGCAAAATGTAATGTCCGTGAAAAGGGTAGGAGAACGCAATGTTATATAGAACATAGTCCTGAGAGCACGATTGAAAATGAAAACTAGATATAGTGTATGGTATAAACTATGCACCAAAAAGTGTGATATAAGATGAACCGGGCGTGAAATATAATATGCAATACATTGTGCGCAATGACAGATTCATTGGAGAGCGCGAGATAGCACAGGCACTAGTATGTGCTATGCGATATGGGCCTTGGAGTGTAATATGCACAGGGCAGTGTTGGTAACCTAACTAGTCTCTAAAGTTGTAATATAAAATATGTGCTGGGGAGTGTAACGTTGCATATTCCATGTGACAATTATATGGAACCCAGATTGTGGGTTATAACATAGGCATCGTTAGATGGGGAAATATAACCCGTGCGAAGGCAAGTGTGGCATGACATATTCACCGGGTGGTGTTTCAGTGCACATGGGCTAGAGAGTGTCATAGTATACGCACTAGCTGGTGGAATACAACACAGAGGTGTGTGGCACTCGGCGGGCACTGGTGGGTGTAACGCAGCGTTGGTCTCAGCCAGGAGCATGCTGTGACTCTCAAGTGAGGTTCATCTCCTTTCCAGAGAGTAAAATAAAAAGTATTACACATCCAGCGGTGGATGTGTTTTTATTAACCATGTGGGGGGTTTCTTGCATAGTTTTGGTCAAATTTTTGTCGGATCCCCTTTGAATGGCTTGGTGTGCGTGTGTATTAAATGTGCCCACTAATAGCTACCATGTTTGTATAAATAAACGACAAGGGTGTCTACTTGGAGAGTACCCACCGGCGGGGGCGCTGGGATTAGGCACGGAAGGGTGTCAGACACGTCAGAGCTTCACTAGCGGTGTAAATACATTCCACGTGGATTCATTGTATGCATAGACGCCTTTTCATGAGTATCACGCAAATCATCATGGTGATAGGTACGTATGGTTTGTCCAGCATGTCCTAGGTGTTTCTATAAACATATTTGAAAGAAAATAATAAAAAACAATGGCCAGCCCCGGGGGATGGGGTACTCGGGCCATAAGTGGCCTGAGGAGGGGGGCAACGCAGCCCCCCCAAAAGATTTTTTTTTTAAAAAGGCCATGCCCCGGGGGTTGTGGTCCCTGGGGACGATTAAGGCCTTGGAAGGGGAGCCACGCGGCCCCCTTCCAAATTAAAAAAAAAATACTAATTAGGAGGCTGGTCCTGGGGGATGGGGTCCCCACAGCCAATAAATTAGAAAAAGAAGGGGGGCCACACAGCCCTCCTTCTTAAAAAAATTAAATAAATAAAAGACCGGCATGAGTACATATGATGAGTGAGTACATGTATGAGTGACTGTATAGGACTGTTGGTGAATGAGTGGATGTGTATGTGGACCTTAGAATTACTGAATAGGTTGGTGTAACACCAGTAGATAGTTATAGTTAGGACCTATTTTCCATAGGAAATCCGCAACATTCTATTTGGAATAACGTTGGCGCCGGTTGACGAATCCGCGCAAAATTTTCCAAACTTTTGGCCAGCTCCGCTCCACTCCTACCCTGAAAGTTTTGCGGTGATCCGTCAAGCAAGGGCCGAGAAAAAAGGGGGGTCCCAAAACGCGTTTTCCCTATGCAATTTCCCATAGGATCTGTTGTCGCAGCTACAGCCCGAACCGCTGAACAGAATGACACCAAATTTGGCAAAGAGGTAGTCCTCAGTTCGGACTCGTGCCTTTTGCATATATGGTGTGAATCTGATCAGTAGTTCCTGAGAAAATTAGGGTAAAAACGTTAGTGATATCTATGGAGGATCCGCGCACCCTACCCGCACGGTAAGCGAACCCTCCCCGAACCGAGCGCGCACTCTCCCGATCGCACGCTGAATGCTAATTGGCTGTCGAGTGTCTCTCTACATTCGAAACTAGGAACTGTTGGCGGCCATTTTCTGCCTCGGTAGAAGCGAGGCTGAAGCTGCAAGGGGAATAAGTTTGTAAAACATATAAAGGGGGCAGAGTGGAAATACTCTGACCCTCTAGAGGTGCTTAGGGGGTCCCTGAAGGACCCCCTGGGGCCCCATTCTTTTTTTTTAAAAACACTGGAAAATGCGCGCACGGTGCGCGCATCTTATCGCGTTGCATGCACGGATTCTCTCGCGGTGGGTGCGCGGATCCACGGCAATGTTTTTTGAAAAACAACAAGAAATCATTGGTTGTATGACAACTTTCTACACTGAAAGGTAGGGTGTATATTTCTGTTTTTTAAAGGTATGATTGTTATTGGTTAACAAAAACAGATTGTAAGGAACATTATATATGATAAGCTGATATGTTGAAAAGTCAAGCACACTTCCTGTCTTGTGTAGGAACATTGTGTGCTGAACTTGTGACCTGTGAGCTCAGTGCAGTGTTCCATTACCTCTTTCTATGGTAACAGGCAGAAGGCAGATTGGGGGAAGGGTTGAAATGTATTTCAGTTGGAAAGGGTTGAAAAGTTTAACCAATAGAAATGTGTGTTTGCTTTTGAGTTTATGTGCGAAGGATTGTGATTTGATGTTTACATGTATATGTGTGGAAAATGAAAGGGAAACTTTTTCATTCTTTGCTTTTGCTGAGAGGTGCACAGTGCAGAGATTCTGTAAAAGAAAATATGGTGAGTGATTGATATACTTCTTAATCTACAAAAGAACTTGAAAGATGAGTTATTTAATTGTGAGGGGATGTATGTAGACTATTTTGATTTTAATCAGACTAATGTATTTTTCCTGCTAAAGTGTAGGGAGTACTTTTTTTCTCTACAATGTGTGTGCATGTAGAAACCATTCTGTGATAAGCATTTGTGTTTTTCATGTGAGTTAGTGTGTATTTGGGATCAGTGTGAGAGAATCATTTGGTAACATCATGTATTTGCTGACAGGTAACTGTTTTAAAATCTGTCATGTTGTGAAGTTTTAGTAGCATTAGAATCCAGTCTTTGCTCATATGTTGATTAAATGAGTCATGCTTTGACACTGATGTGCTGTACTTAAATATGTAGATTGTGTGCAGTCCCCTTACCCCTTCCACAGTAGTGAATGAGTTTTGGTAAAGTCCTAGGATAGTGTTGATTGTCTAAAATCACACTGTGAGTCTGTGTGCATTTGGGTAAGGATTGTGAGAGAAGCATTTGGTAACGTCGTGTATTTGCTGACAGATAACTGTTTTAAAACCTGTCATGTTGTCAAGTTTTAGAAGCATTAGAAGCCAGTCTTTGCTTATGCGTTGATTATATTAGTCAGGCATTGACATTAAAGTGTAGTCGTGAAATATGTAGATTGTGTGCAGTTCCTTTACTACTTCCACTGTAGTGAATGAGTTTTGGTAAAGTTCTAGGGATAGTGTTGTTTGTCTAGAATCACACTGTGAGTCTGTGTGCATTTGGGAACCACTGTGAGAGAAGTGTTTGGTAACATCGTGTATTTGCTGACAGTTAAGTGTTGTAAAACATGTCATGTTGTCAAGTTTTAGTGGCATTAGAAGACAGTTATGTCTTATGCTTTCATTATATGAGTCAGGCATTGACAGTAAATTGCAGTTGTGAAATATGTAGATTGTGTGCAGTTCCCTTACCCCTTGCACTGTAGTGTATGAGTTTTGGTAAACTCATAGGTATAGTGGTGCTTGTCTAGAATCACACTGTGAGTTAGTGTGTATTTGGGATCACTGTGAGAGAAGCATTTTGTAACATCATGTATTTGCTGACAGATAACTGTTTTAAAACCTGTCATGTTGTGAAGTTTTAGTAGCATGCTGGGGATTAAATGAGTCATGCTTTGACACTGATGTGGTGTACTTAAATATGTAGATTGTGTGCAGTACCATTAACTCTTCCAGAGTAGTGAATGAGTTTGGGTAAACTCCTAGGATAGTGTTGCTTGTCTAAAATCACACTGTGAGTCTGTGTGCATTTGGGTAAGGATTGTGAGAGAAGCATTTGGTAACATCGTGTATTTGCTGACATATACCTGTTTTAAAACCGGTCATGTTGTGAAGTTTTAGTAGCATTAGAAGCCAGTCTTTGCTTATGCTTTGATTATATGAGTCAGGCTTTGACATAAAAGTGCAGTCCTGAAATATGAAGATTGTGTGCAGTTCGCTTACCACTTCCACAGTAGTGAATGATTTTTGGTAAACTCCTAGGTATAGTGGTTGTTGTCTAGAATCACACTGTGAGTCTGTGTGCATTTGAGAACCACTGTGAGAGAAGCATTTGGTAACATCGTGTATTTGCTGACAGATAACTAATTTAAAACCTCTCATGTTGTCAAGTTTTAGTAGCATTAGAAGCTAGTCTTTGCTTATGCATTGATAAAATGAGTCAGATTTTGACACTACGGTGCAGTACCCTGTACTATTCTGTTCACTGTGGCCGAACTGAAAATGTAAAAGTTTTACTTAAGCACTGTCCTAGAAGAAGTCTGATTATTTAGTCAGTTTCTAAGTACCAAATAGACCGCTTCAAATGTCTATGCAGTATGCATGTAGTGTTCTAACATACTATACACTTGTCTTTTACACCTTCAATTCCCTAGTCAGTATCCATACACTTCCAGGAAACATCCTGTCACTTCCTTTGCAGTCCTCTAGAGACCCATTCAACAGCATGTACTAATCCATTCACTGTGCCAAAACCCAAACACTTATAAATTCACCAAGACACTCTCTTTCCAGTACTCTAATGATTCAGTCACTGCCTAAGTATTCATGCACTGAGCCCGGTCTTAGCACATGGACTTCTTCAGACCCCTATCCACTATGCATGCAGTCCTCTAAGCACCGACACACTTGTCTTTCACACCTTCAATTCCCCAGTCAGTATCCGTTCACTTCCAGCAAACACCCTGTCACTCCATTTGCACTCCACTAGTGACCCATTCAGCATCATGTACTAATCCATTCACTGCGCCAAACCCTAATAAATTCACCCAGGCACTCTTCTTGCAGTACTCTAATCATTCAGTCAGTACCCAAGTACTCATCCAGTGACCCAGGCCTTAGTATATGGACTGCTTCAAACCCTTATCCACTATGCATGCAGTCCTCTAACCACCTACACAATTGTCTTTCTCACCTTCAATTCCCTAGTCAGTATCCATACACTTCCAGGAAAAACCCTGTCACTCCCTTTGTAGTCCTCTAGTGACCCATTCAGCACCATGTACTAATTCATTCACTGTGCTAAAACCCAAACAATTATAAATTCACCAAGATACTGTCTTTGCAGTACTCTAATCATTCAGTCAGTGCCTAAGTATTCATACACTGAGCCAGGCCTTAGCACATGGACTGCTTCAAACCCCTATGCACTATGCATGCAGTCTTCTAACCACCTAGACACTTGTCTTTCACACTTTCAATTTCCTAGTCAGTATCCATACAGTCCAGCACTTGTCACTGCCTTTGCACTCCTCTAGTGACCCATTCAGTACCAAGTACTAATCCATTCCCTGTGCGAAAAGCCTAGCACTTATAAATTCACCTAGGCACTCTCCTTGCTGTACTCTAATCATTCAGTCAGTACCCAAGTAGTCATGCAGTGAGCCAGGCCTTAGCACATGGACTGCTTTAAATGCCTATGCAGTATGGATGCGGTCCTCTAATCACCTACACAGTTGTGTTTCACACCTTCAATTCCCTAGTTAGTATTCATAATCTTCTAGCAAACACCCTGTCACTCACCCAGTGTGTCTCCTTATAGTACTGTAATCATTTAGTCAGTTAGCATGTAGTCTTTTAGAGAGGTAGGCTTTAGGGCATGAACTGCTTCAAATTATTATGCACTATGCATGTAGTGTTTTAACGATCGTCACACTTGTGGTTCAGGGCTCTAGTTTCTTAGTCAGTTTTTATATAAAATGTGTTTGTACAGTAATGGAATAGTATAAATTTGAAAGTTATTAATATACATTTATTTGTGATTCTTTTTTACGGATACAGAACAGGAGTGTTTCTCATCTGTTTGCACTCTTCTCATGCAAGATTGTTTGGATGAAGGGTCCTTAGGTGTTTCATCATACTTGCTGTGCCGCACGAGTATTTTTTGTTGGGATCCCCTCGTAACAGAACTCTTTGGCAAATCTTGCAAATTAAGAAGGTGGCATTGGTCTTTGTTTGCCCCTTGGAAAAAGTTAAAAATGTCTTCACCACTGAAGAAAAACGTTGTGGGCGTGGTACCTTCTGCAAAAAAAAATCCTCAGATTCGGTAAATATTTTAAAGCGGCAACATTTACAGTTTTTGTAAGTTAAACTTATAAAATTTTGTTAGCTGTATGCATTTTATATATCTGTGATTTGTTTATTGTGGTATTTTGTTGAGAATACCATGTTCTTTTTTTTTAACAATCTTTCTGATTTTCCAGGTCTGTCGTCGACATCCGTGGTTCCCACAGGACTGTTCCGCGTGGTTGTTTTGTATTATTGTTGTTACATTTTGTTTATTGTTTTATTGTTTATATTTATGTTAATAAAAAAATAAAGTTTGAAAATAGTTTATCGTTTATATATTTATTATTATAAAAAATAATGTTTGAAAAAAAATTAATAATATTTTTGGTTGTTCTCTTAACTGCTGTGTGACTCTTTCTTGTTCTTATTACTGTTATTTGATGGAGTCCACCATGGTGTTAAATTTTGGGGCACTTATCGCTGGAATACTGGTGATATCTGCAGTTTGCACCAACTTCTGAATTGTGTGTTAGATTTATCCCATCTTTACTTCCGTTAAAGTGCTGATAATGAAATGGAGAGTAGCCGTTCCCGTGCAAAAAGACACGAGGTGCACCTTTGCGATTTATTCTAAATACTAAAATCCTGTATTGAATTGCACTGAGGTATTGGCTGCACTTACAGTGTACACACAAAATCTATAAAGAAATCTTATTGTATTTAAATTGATTGGGAATAGTGCGTCAGGTGCTGGATCTTGACGAGATACACTGCTCAGTTCGTATATTGTTCTGCACACGAAAAAAATCACATCACAACTTTCACACCAATTGCAATGCGAAACAAATTCTGGCGATAAGACACGTTAGCACCAAGGATTTTACACCTGCTTTCTGCTGGTGTTAAGCAGGACAACTACCTGCACCATGAAAGGGAACACAGCCAAGAGCCACACCAGAACACCCACAGGTGCCATAGAGTCAAAGAGCATGATACAGGGATACCCACGAGGGCCAGAAGACTCATCTCAACAACTCCAGGACCGCCAATGCCCCCCAAACCCACATCTTAGTAAGTGTGTCCCTGTGGTCATTGTCTTAGCATGATAGGCACGAGCCCTGCAACATCACAGTGGGCTGTCACCTCAGCGTTGGCAGTGAGCCTGGATGTGTAGCTACGTACGCATCCTCCTGCATGCACAACTGGCGTGTGCTGGTCTGTCGTTCACAGGTCAGTGCAGGGGTGTGCCTATCTGGCAAGGGGAACGGGGTGTCTCGGACATGTCTGTGTACAGGAAGTGAGGTAAGTGTGTCTCTGTGTTCTGGTGTGGTCTGTTACAAGAGCTGCAGCAGTCGATGTTGTAAAGTGGCATGCACCACCTCCAAACGACACTGTGATGTTGTAGTTGGAATGTTGCAGGACATGCGCAAATAGGCATTACAATGGCGTGCCGTACGAGTGCACGAGATACAACTGCTCACCGTACAAAAGTGTGGGGGCTCGTGAGAGGGAGGAGCAGCCGTTTGGCAACATAACACACAGTGAACTCAACCATGTGCCACATGCTGGGCATCTCATCCATGATGACCACGGTCGCAGACATCCCACAACACCAACGACTGGCCTTTGTACACATCCTGTATGAATGCAGCATGGTTTTCACTTCTATGCTCGTTCAGTGGTGTGATGTTGGCAGGTTGTGTGACTTGTGCTCCTTGTTGGTGTGTTTCATTTTGGCCATTGTTAGTCTATATGTGTGTTGTACTTAATTGCGCATGTGTGCCATTCTGCCCATCTCCCCCCCTCCCCCCACTCCCTGCTTCTTCCTCTTCCTAGTGCTGTTGTGTCTATAATTTTGTTGCTGCACACATAAATACATGTTTTTTTTTTTTTTTTAATGTTTTTATTTTCATCATCATAGTAGACACATAGATACAATAAAACAAAAGCATATAAAAATATACATCAACCATATGGTAAATTCAACAAAAAAAAAGAGGGAAGAGAGAGAAAAAAAAAAATCTTTTTTTTTTTTTTGCATAGATAAACAAATAAAATATGAAGGAGGAAAGCAGCAATCATAAAATAGACAAATAATCATGAAGGACCATATAAGCACGAATTGAGGTGATCACCAAATGATATAGAGTGATATGATCACGAGGGCACTAAAAAACCTGACAACGCAAATCTACATAATCACAAAGTCAATATAAAATATATAATCAAAAGGACATTGGTCGCCAAAGTGCTTCTAATTTGACCAGGGAACGAAGTCCCCTTGTATTTGCCAGGGCAGCCTCTAAGCCATAAGTTTCTTTAATTATCACCCAAAAATCCTCAGCCTGAGGAGGTGTGGGGGAAATCCAAACCCTAGCAATAGCTAATCTAGCAGCCGCCATTAAAATTGAAAAAAGACGTGCTGAACCTGAATTGTTTTCTTTGCATCCCAACATAATTTCAAGATCAGTCAATGGTTGATCCAATCCAAGTTTTGACTGGAGTAACTGTTCGATTTTCTGCCAAAAAACCGTCAGTGAAGGGCACGAGATAAACATATGTAGCAGATCGGCAGCGTACAATCCACATTTAGGGCAGTATTTTTTATCTCCCACCATATTGCCTTGATCCCATTTAGCAATTCTAGCCGGCGTGTAATATAGCATGCAAGTAATACGTAGTTGTTGGAGTTGCAAATTAACAGAGTGCACCGAGTCCTTTACATTGGCTAGTGCTTGTTTGATCATACTAGGAGAGACCACTATACCCAGAGTTTGACTCCAGCGTTCGGCTAATTTTACACTACCGTCTAATTTAAAGCTAAATAGATGAATGTACATCATACCTATTAAAGACTTGGTCTCTCCTCCATATATACAGTCCCAAACATTTGACTGAATGAACTCAGTTGCGACAAAACTTGTAGTCAAATAGTCTCTTATTTGCAAATATTTGAAAAAAAAATTTATCGGTAGCTTATAAATTATACGCAAATATTCAAATGATTTAATTCCTCTCTCATCATAAATTTCGCCCAAGCATGAGATCCCGTACTGACTCCAAGATTTGCCAGCCTGATCCTGAAAGATCTCAGGGAGCAATGGGTTCCCCCACAATGGAAATTTAGTATGGATTTTTGGTAGTTTACACTTGAGAGACATATCTCTCCATATAGCCACGATATCCTTCAAAGTCTTAAACTTGACTCTCTTAAAATAATTTGGGTCGTTTATTCCATACAAAAACATGTCCCTCTGATTACCTAAAATAAGCTTGAATAATGGATCAGACTGGTCCAAGCCCAACAAGCAACGAAAACGACCAGTAAATGAAGCCCAGAAATATATTTTAAAATCCGGGAAGCCCAATCCTCCTTGTTCATACGAAGATTTAAGTAGCTCGATTGCTCTCCTAGGTTTTTTATAACCCCATAGAAAGCTACTACAAATGCCCTCAAGTTTTTTAAACAAGTTGTTAGGGATTTTCAACAGGATGGACCGAAACAAATATAGGAATTTGGGAAGTATTTTCATTTTTATTAAGTTAGATCTACCCAGTAATCCCAAAGGAAGCCTGTGCCAAAATTTAAACGACTTAGTAGTTGCCTGTAAAAGTGGTAAATAATTAATATCTATAATTTGTTTAACATTAGCAGTTATTTTTACCCCCAGATAGGTTACAGTTGTGCACGCCCCAGGCGTAGCATTTTGTATCCCTGCTGTAGTAAGTACTTGAGTTTTATTCACATTCAGCTTGTACCCTGAGACATTACCATATTTCTCAGCTTCGTCTGTAATCCTAATCACGGCCACTCTTGGGTTAGTAGCATAAACCGCTATGTCGTCAGCATATGCTGTGAGTTTAAGTTGAAAAGTGCCGGAAACCAACGGATCAATATATGCACGGGATTGAAGGATACGTAAAAATGGCTCTATATATAGAGCGAAAAGTAGTGGAGACAACGGACAACCTTGCCTGGTCCCGCACAAAATCCTAAATGATACTGACCTAGAACCCATGTAAGAAAGATTGGCTTGTGGATTACAATATAAAGCTTTTACACAGGACTGAAACTGCTTACCAATACCTATCTTTGATAGAATAGCCCATAAACATTCCCATCTGACACGATCAAATGCTTTTTCAGCATCTAATAAGATCATACCAAAATCTATTTTCTTTTGCTCTGCATAGTCGAATGAGCTAATAGCCATGTTAACGTGAGCAGTAGTATCCCTCCCTAATATGAATCCGTGTTGACTTTTGGAAACTAAATCCGGCATAAGCGGGGATAAGCGGATTGCCAAGATCTTAGAGAATATCTTTGCGTCCGCATTGATAAGAGAAATTGGCCGGTATGAACCACATTCAGTTGATGGTTTGCCTTTTTTTAAAAAGAACACGATCTGTGTCCTATTCCATGATGGCGGCACCTCTCCATTAATAGCTACATATTGAATCACACTAGTAAGAGGTGAGAGTATAATCTGTTTGAAAGATTTATAAAACTCTAATGGTATCGAGTCAATACCAGCCGCTTTCCCATTAGGCAATGATGATAATGCAGATTCAACCTCTTCTAACAAAACCGTTTCTTCTAATGTAATAATTTTCTCGTTATCTGCAGATTGAAGGCCGCAATTATTAATATACCCTAGTATCTCGTCTTGATTAGAGGGCCATGTCAAGGAATATAGCTGTTGATAAAACTGCAAGAATTGGTCTAGAATATCCGATGTTTCCGTATATGATATCCCATTTGTTCCCTTAATAGAATCAATCTTAGTTTTAGCTTTTGCCTCTGCAGTCTGATATGCCAATACATGTCCTATATGCTCCCCATACTCATACTTTTCTAACCGATGCTTACTGTAATTTGCGGCCATTTTTTCTCTTAAGTTCTTTTCTTACAGCAACTCTTGCATCAATTAAAGAAAGAAACATACTTTCCTGAGCCTTTAAATCCTTATTCTTAACCACCTGCACATGTTGTCTCTCAATGTTACGCAAATTAAGTAATAAATTCCCCATTTCGCTTTTTCGTTTTCTATTCTGTAAGAGAATATATTTCTGTGTAATGCCGCGAACAAACGCTTTCATAGTATCCCATACAATTATTGGGGATGCGGAACCAGTATTTATTTTAAAAAATTCCTCTAATTGCTGTGTAGTACTCGACAAGTATTCATTATCTGTCAGCAAGTACCTGGGGAAGGAGAATTGCCTAATCTCCTTATCTTCGATTTTAACCTGAAAAGAAAAAATAATAGGGTTGTGGTCGGAGGTCATATTTCCATTTTTGATGCTATGAGTACACTATCAGACACCAGGGCCATGTCAATCCTAGAATATGACTTATGAGGAGCCGAATAGTAAGTATAGCCCGGTATTAAAGGATATATATGTCTCCAAGCGTCCTTAATGGACTGAAGCCTCATCATTTGTAGGATTGCTCTGCGTGTTTTACACATTCTTAGATTACGCCTATTCCCTGTAGAGTCTATATGATAATCTATAACGCAGTTGAAATCCCCCATAATTAATTTTTCCCCCTCCCAATTTAATAATTCCAAATTGAGGAATTCAAAAATAGCAGGGTCATCCACATTAGGGCCATATACGGCACAGATCACATACTTCTTACGCCCTATATCCAGCTGAGCTATTGCCCAACGCCCCCATTGATCAGCCTGTTTGTTAATGACTTTGCAAACAAACTTTTTATCTTTTAAGATAGCTACTCCTTTAATAGATACAGTTTGAGTAGTACTAATGATTCAACAACACATAGAAGTTAGAAGTGCAACGTATTCTATCAACACACTTTCTAGAACATTCTACAATACATGCAGGTTAAAAGTTCATCAATTTTTTAAAACTTTACGATATTTTATTGTAACATTTTCTTGAACATTTAACGACACGTGAAGGTTAAAAGTTGACGATTGTTTTAAGGTCGAACAGTGCCTTCCAAATGCAGGTACCAGGTGTGGTTGAGCTGAGCAAACTTTATCCTATGATATGTACTCCATGTTGAAACTGCTTTTTCTTAACCAATCACAAAGATGCTTTTCCACAAACTAATGTGCACCCTACTTTTAAAAAAGAATGCTTTTCATGATATCTTCAGAGATAAGTTATAGATAGGAATTAGCATTTAAAAAACCTTTGAAATTCACTGAAAAAACCATAGGTTTCATGCACGTTATAGTTAGGAATTGGCATTTAAAAAACCTTTGAAATTCACTGAAAAAACCAAAGGTTTCAGGGGCGTTATAGTTAGGAATTGGCATTTAAAAAACCTTAGAAATTCACTGAAAAAACCATAGGTTTCAGGCGTGTTATAGTTAGCTGGACATTTCCCTCGTACAAAACCCTAGAAATTCCCCTGTTATAGTTAGTTCAGCTAACTATAACTCGCGCCCCCGCAATGCACTGCTGATGACGTCACATATTACATCACTCATGACATCCCTGATGGTGTAGAAATGCCAAGTGTCCCGCTTCAAATAGGCGTCTCCTCATAAAGAGTCACAATGTACATTGCCATGCAGACTGACAGTAAACTTGTACAATGCGTGAACATACATGTGAACACAATGTCAATCTGCATTTCCCCTTCACTTTGCAGAGGGAGAATCAACACCTCCTGCAGAGCAGACCCAACAACTCAGCACTGATGAGTAAAAGGACCTCCCCAACATCTACACCAATGCACTCCAACAGCTCAGGGACAGCTCCGGCACCCCACCTCCGGGAGCAGGGCAGTCCAGCTGCATCCATGAGACCCACACCCTGCACAGACCAAGCAGCAGGAAGCACCCACCACCACAGCTGTCTCCCAGGACCCTCACAACCAATACATGGCCTTCCAACTCCGTGTGTTAGGGTGCCAGGAGGAGATATCTGGCCAGCTGCGGTTGGGGTTCGACCTCATGGCAGCCAAACTAGATGCCATACGTGGGTGTTTAAGTCCCATCAGGTACCACTCAGAGTCCCTAACAGACACCCACTGTGCGCTCTTTGCTCTACAACAAGCCATGGCTAGCATCGCTGGAGTCATGACTCTGAGCCAAGAACAAATGTCTAGTCAGAGTGGCCCCAGCGATGTTATCCGTGAGTCGGGACACATAAGGAGAATGATGGAGAGCTTGGAGCGGATGCAGGCGGAAAGAATGTTTGCCACCGCTGCACACAAGTGAGATGTAGCTGTGATCTTCCATGCCCTGCAGATCCTCGTCATGGCATTGCCACCACAAGGCCTGGCGCGGATGAATGCTGGTGCGACTACTACATCCACATCTCCTCCCCCTGAAGTGTCAGTGCCACACAGTGTGGCAGATTTTCCACATTCGTCTCCTGATGTGTCACTGCCACACAGTGATGGAGACAAAACACCGCCACCTGCATGTGAGGCACCTGACACATCAGAGGACGAAGATGATGATGAATATGGCTTTGCGGCTAGAATGAAGTGGTAGCATTCATCTCCGCCATATGGCCGGGTGCAGCTTAGTCCTGCCCTATGCATCATGCCCTGGAAGAACACCTCTCACTGTTCCCCTATACACTGAGCGACACTCACCTTCGACCCCAACATGGATTGACAAATTTGGTTTGGTTACCAATGACGCATCAATCACACTGCGGACTGTAGTCTTCCACTGCCTATGAACTTGTCAAACCCGAAAGGACTCTGGCTGGCCCTCCATGGGCCAACGATGTAAAGTGGGGATCGCATGGCCCTCTACTGGTCCAGCTTCAACACTCCACTGAATGTGAATAAAACATTCAAATTCACACAGATGTGTCATGGCCATGATCAATCAAGAATGAAAGTATGGATGAATGTAGGGACAGTGATTCCACAAAAAGGTACTCCCTGGGTAATGGTATCAATGTGTATGTATGGCCGTGACCCAGATAGGCATTGAGACACACATTGTCATTCAAATCAACACTCATCACAGTTGAATACAAGTGGAGGTGCGTAGACTTTATTAGCATATGCGTGTCAGTACGGGCAAGAAAAGTGCCTCAACATGCAGACCAATGCAGCAGTATGTCAGAATGAGGAACGTTGCCAAGCACCGCTGTCCACTCCGGATGAGTGCCTCACCTTTTACAGGTGTGTGTTAAGCCGCGCTGTTGTCCGCTCATGTATTTGGAGTCCAGGCGAATGCAGCCATGTCCACTGTTGTCATGGGATATGTGACCAGATCTCCAAGATGCAACAAGGTGTCGGGTCATGTGCAATGTGTTCTAATCTGTTCCTGGCTGCAGGTACATAGTTACTCGTCCATGAAAACGATTGCAGCTTCGTACGCTAATATTTCCAACATGAGGTCGTTGTCGACTTCATCAAACAGGACGGCGAGGCAATTCATTAGCAGGTCTGGACAGATGTGCTGCGTCCACCCTCTTACACCAATTAGCACTAAGCCCAATAGGGGAGCGGTTCAATGTGGTCACTGCACATGAGGATTTGTGCAATCTCCCATGTCCATCTGCCAGCATGTATGCCAAGTATCAAAGCATCCCATAAACGGGTATCACGGTGACACTCCTGGTTGTGGGCCAACAGGGGGCGCACACACATGTCAAAATCCAGTGCAGCTACCGTCCTGTTGGATAGGCAGACATCCATGGACCACTCGAATATGCAAGATCGACAATGCAACACAGGCTGAACTCAGTTGGCGTTGGCAAGGCGGAAGCTTAGCCGGTACCTGATCCACAGCACTGCCAATGGCAGTGCCCCCAGTAAATGAAGCATTTGTGCACGGTACAGTTCCCCGTGACAGGGGTTGTGCATGTGTCCGGGATATTCGGCCATTGCGTTAGTGGCTCTTGTTGAAGCTGCACTATTCTGACCTGAATTTTGTGGATGAAATGCCATATCTCGGATCAATGAGTTGTTTTTGTGTGCACCGGTTGTACGCCTGGGATGTTGTGGGAGTAAGTGTGAAGGCCATTCCATACAAGATAACTTTGAGCAAGGACTCCTGTGCGTGGGGTGTGTATACGTTGGTCTCTCGTTGGGCTGTGTGTAGTGTGGGAGTCGGCATCAGCTGCTATAGTATCTGTCAGGGGTTGCGAGCACATTCAATTCCGAGGTCAGAGGTGCAGATGTGCTTCCGCCTAATAGTTCAGACAAAGGAGCTTTCATCCCTAGTGTAAGTTTGGAATCTGCCTAAATTCATGAAATGTGAAGTGGCTTGTTGCGGGTGGGATGGGATGAGTGTGACTTTGGGATTCATCTTTGACATGTCTTGCATGTGGCACATGAGTGGCATCACTGTGTGTTACCTTGCCTCACAGCTGCTCCACCCTCCCCCAAACCCATTTACTTATGTGTGCTGCACGATTGCATCACTTGCACTCCTATGGCACAGTATTGTCATGCCTGTCTGCACATGTCCACAAGCCTGACAACAACACTGTGATGTTGGCCGTTAAAGGTGGTGGGCCACGTGAGTGTAGGCCTAAAGTAAGGATAGGGCAGAAACAGATGTAGAGTACATGCCTGACAGAACTGGTGCTGCTAATGTGGCTAGGCATTTGGCTCATGCTGCGGCAATACAGATACACACAACACTTGGCATGTATGATCCTGTCCCCGAGTGGTCTTGCTCTCCTTCATTACTCCGTTCGTGCGAGGCCGCCCTCCGGGTGCATGCTACATTGCAACATTGTCGCTTACAGGGGGGGGGGACTTAGCTACATGTCCAAGCTCTTACCCACTGCCTGAGGTGACATGGTTGTGTCCGCTGTCCACAGCACAATGTAGTGTGGTAGGGCCCGGGGCCATCATTCATACATAATGACCACACGGACACACTTGGATAGATAGTGGAACTGGCTATGGGCACGTGCGCCCAGCCCCTTTTTATTACCAGAATCAAATATTCAGTGATGCCTGTGATGGATGAGTGTGGGGTGAGTGTGAGCCAGCCCTCAGGGAGTGGTTGGTGCTGGCACCGACTTGAACAGTGATCAATATTAAAACAGAAACAGAAAACACCAACATAACACAAACAACTGCAAAGCATCATGGAGGTAGCCGGGGCAAGTACAGAGGTGACTCAATATTCAATCAGAAGGGACCATGACTTGTGGTGCACTGCGACAGGGGCACCAGATTGGAGCGTGCTCATGTGAAGAAATTGTCAATGATTGTGTTCCTTCAGGATATTCCTGCTGCAGCTGCAGTGTGGTGTGTTAAACCTGCCTCATCTTCATCATCATCGTCCCAGGTCTTCCACATTGCCTGAGGTGACATTGTTGCATCCGCAGTCCACAGCATGTAACTCAATCATAACAGGTCCATGAGTTGTGGTGCACAGAGTTAGTGGCACCTGTGGCACTCAGCGGGTGCACAGCCTGCGATGATGCATTGTCCGTGAAGGTCAGGAATGGATTTGATGTGTGTGAGCCCTGCTGACTGCAGTGTAGGCCGGTGGCAGAGGTCAGCAGGGGCCCACAGCCACGAGATGTTAACTTGAGCTGCACAGAGTTAGTGGCACCTGATTAACTCAGCGTGTGTGCAGCCAGCGATGATGCATCATCCGGGCGGGCTGCACTGAGGTTAATGTCTTTTGCCTACTGAATTCTGCCTCAATAAGGCCACCTGGCATTGACTTGAGCTGCACAGAGTTAGTGGCACATGATGGGCTCAGGGGTTGTGAAGCCACTGATGATGCGTAATCCGGGCGGGCCGCACTGGTAGCAATGACTGTTGCTTACTGGACTGCGTCATGTGCAATCGCGACTCGATCTGAATTGTGAGCCCTGCTGACTGCAGTGTAGGTCGAAGGCAGTAGTCTGCACAGACATAACTCTGTGGTGCTGTGCCGCTGGGTTTGCTGGGGGCCTGTATCACGGATGCCAAAGATCGGCTGAGGAGGCCGGCAGTCACAGCGACGGCCTCGTGGCAGGGTGAGGGGCGTCGCCCTGGCAGAAGCATTGGCCATCCCGGAAGTAAACCACACCCAGAGCCCCGGCCTATTTATTCATACTCCTACGCTGGACTGGTATACGCTGGCCCAGCCCACTCCGCTTATGCTTACAGGGGGGGACAACACAGCTACATGACCGAGGTCTTCCCCACTGCCTGAGGTAACATGGCTGCGTCCACTGTCCACAACACTACAAACAATAGCAGTATATGTCCACATGGACAGGTCTGTGCTCTGCGTACTGAGGTCTGTCCAGCACATCACCGCCACACTTGGCATTGTGTGCATTCTTATTCATGGGTGACTTGCCTCCTTCACACATACTTGGTTCCCACCTCTCCCAACATTCTGCTATTGTGTGGCTGAGGGGCCATGCCGTTTTCGGAACGTCCACTGTCCTGTTGCATGCTGTCTCGGTGGTAGTCCGGGGAGGTTGTCTGGGGGGGTCATAGGGGTGGTGGCGGTGGGTGTTGTTGACCTCTTGGGTCTCCGAGCTGCATGACCTGTGTCTCCATGACATGTGTTGGTCTTCAGATGTGGCTCTGGGCTGGGCTGGGTTCCCTTTCATACTGCAGGTAGTCATCCTGCGTTACACCAGTAAAAGGCAGGTGTTAAATCCCTGCTGCTAATGCTTATAGCCTGTTTTTGGATCGCATCGCAGATCTGGCTAGTCATTGAGAATATCGGGCAGTGGTGTTTTTTCAGGGAAACACCTACTCTGCATATCATTAGCGTTAGTTGTTGCTCTCGTCCGTGGTGATGTTTTTTGCAGCAGCTACTGCTGGAAAACTGGCAATATCTGCAGTTTGCACCAGCTTCTGAATGGGGCAATAATTCTTTCGCCACTTTTGCTGCACTAAAGTGATGATAACTCGGCGATAAGTACATGAGAATATGCCCCTTGGTGTACTACTAATAAGTGATACTATTTCTAACATATATTATGTGAGTGGCTGAGTGACTGTGTGCATCTGTGTCTGCATTACTGTACGGGTGTGTGAGTGTGTTTTTGAGTGCCTGTATGGGTGTATAAGTGGGTGTGTGAGTAGCTGTGTGGGTGAGAGTGTGGCTGTTTGAGTTACTGTATTGGGGAGTGGATGTGTGTGTGAGTAGCTGTATGGGTGGATAAGTGACTGTGTGAGTGGCTGCATGACGTTGTCTCCCCCTGCAGCCCCCAACAATGATGTTGTGGTTGCCCTGGGTAGGATCCAGGGCACCCACCCTTTAATGGAAATGCCCAGGAGGATGCTAATTTTGCACCTGAGACGCAGGCTGTGTCCCCCCTTGCAGATCATTATGTGGCCAGGTCTGGGAGATGGGGTTCCTGGGTCCAAAATTGGCCAGGGGAGGTGGGCTGTGCACCCCCCAGCCAATAAACAATAGAATAGATCCTGGGGGCTGGCGTTCCTGGGCCAATACTGGTCTGTGGAGAAGGGCTGCATGTCCCCTTCCCCATTCTTAATAAGGCCAGGCCCCAAGAGATGGGGTTTCCGGGATCTGAAATTGCCACTGGGAGGGGTGCTGTGTTGGTGATGTGCAGTCCCCCTGACCAAGTTATAATTGAGTAGGCCCAAGGGATGCGGCCCCTGGGGCCAGTAATTGGGCCCGGTAGGGGTGTTGCTTACCTTTTTCCATATACAATGAGAGTGGTCCCCGGGAGATGGTGTCCCTGGTGCCAAATATGGCCTAGGAAAAGGGATACACAACCCCCTTTCCTAAAAAAACCTGGCTGGCCTGGAGGATGGAGTCCCTGGGGACGCAATCAGCCAGTGGGGACTGCTTGCCCTCTCTCTGGGGGCTTCCTTGGGGGGAGTTGGTCGAAGTGCCAGGCCGAAGGGCATGCATGGCAATGGTTAAATTAACATGCCCTAAGGTAACCATAACACACGCCCTCACTAGGCACTGCTAATTATCCCACATAGTACATCACTCATGATATCTTCTATGACATCATTGATAATACCAGTGCAACATTTGCTGTACAATTATTGATGAACAAACTCTGTGTGTGTTTGTGTGTGTGTGTGCGTGTGTGGTTGTGTGTGTGTGTGTGTGTGTATATATATATATATATATATATATATATATATATATATATATTTCGAAACAGTTGATTCCAAGCCAGAAAAGAATCCACACGAGCCCACTCGATCATCAAAAGCAGCTTTATTCTTCACAGGGCAGAAGAGGACGACGCGTTTCGACCACGTCCGTGGTCTTGGTCACATGACCATAGTCTTCATTTGCACCAGTTAAATAGGGTAAGTGCACTTTTTTAAAAGCATAGACATAAAAGAAATAAACAGCAAATTTGAATAATTGCAAATTTTGCGGAATTACAATTCCAGAGAAGTACAGAAAATAAATTAACAATACAATTCTATTCATTGTATGTTTGTGACAGTGACCATGTGGTGAGTATGCAAAGGTGTAGTTTCATATGTGTTTTACACGTCATAGAGGACTAGTGCCTGTTGTTAAACTATGTGACCAAATATGGTGTAGTTTCAACATCATGTGATGGAGACTTGTTCTCACAACAATAAAGCGAAAAATGTGATGGAGGGTCTAATGCCCTTTGAACATCTTATCCAAATGGTGACTTGGAGTCGGGAGAACTCCGGTGCTCGTAATTCTATCACTGGTGTGAGATACAGGTGAATTCATAGTGATGTTCCTGTATAGAATCAAAGAGACAGTTTGAATTAATGACATAGTTCAACACAACCATGGTTTAAGGACAAAGCTATATTACACATTCACTGGTCACATGTAATTTCATTAATCCTGTACATTCAATAAATTATGATCAGAAAAAGACAAAAGTGCACATGTTTTTAGGGAGGGGGGGGTTTTTTGAAGGGGGAGAGAGATATGGGCAGGGCATGAGTAGCCCACCAAGGTCTAACTATTTCAGTATCAATTGGTGTCTCATTGTAGGTGGGAGTAAAGTTCCTCATCCTGATTCAGGCCATCCGGGAATTTGGTGCCTGCCAGGAGGATGAGACGTGATTCGAGTTTGCGTAAAGAGGCAATACGGTTCCCACCTCTAACATTGGGTTTGACTGTATCCAATCCAAAAAATTTGGCTTTGGTCCAGTCTGCCCCATGTTCCTTCAAGAAATGTCTTGCCGTGCTGTAGGTTTGGTCGCAATTCGTGATTGCTCGCCAGTGTTCTAGGATACGTTTTTTAATCGGAAAGGTGGTTGATCCGATATACCATAGCTGGCAAGGACATACTATTGCATACACCACGAAGTCAGTGTTACATGTAATGAGTTTCGGTATTTTCCAGAGTGTTTTCGTTCTTTTGAGTGTGACTTCTGATACATTATTGCTGTTTCTACAAGCCTTACAATTCCCACATTTCCGGAAACCCTTCATTTGCTGAAGCCAGCTTGTTTCTTTTGTTTGTAAATGGCTATGTACCAGCATGTCTCTGAGAGATGGACTTCTCATGTATGTAATAGATGGGGTGGCCCCTATTTCATTTCTCAAAATTGGGTCCTGTCTAAGGATGTCCCATCTGTTTTTGAGGATACTCCGCATCTGATTGGATTGACTGCAATATTTCGTTATGAATCTTACTGTTTTTTTGGGAGTGTTCTGAGTAATAACAGTCTGCTTGGTTTTGTTGAGAATTTCGTCCCTTGATTGACTATCCACTCTTTTTTCGGCCTGCAGTATCGCTTTTCTGGGGTACCCTCTTTCCTTGAATCTCATTTTCATTTCCTGCTTCGTTTTTTCATACATTGGGTTGGTACTGCAATTACGCTTAGCTCTTAGAAATTCACTATAGGGGATTCCCCACCTGAAACTCGGTGGATGCGCACTGGCAGCATGCAGGATTGAATTTCCTGCTGTTTTCTTCCTGAAAAGGTTAGTGCTGATTCTGCCATTGTCATTACTGAGTTTCAGATCGAGGAAATCGACACATTCTTGGCTGTAGTGTTTAGTAAATCTAAGATTGACATCGTTCTGGTTAAGACAATTGATAAACAAATTGAGTTCCGCCTCTGTTTCTTCCCACACAAAAAAGATGTCATCAATGTATCTGAGCCATTTTGATACACATAAAGTCCAATGTTCAGTTTGTTCGTTCCAGAGCACCTGCTTCTCCCACCAGCCGACCATCAGATTGGCATAGCTGGGAGCGAAGCAGGTGCCCATGGAAGTGCCTTGTAGTTGTTTGTAGAATTCCTTTTCAAACATGAAAACGTTCTCCTTTAGACAGATGTTAATCATGTCCAAAAGCATGAGTGTGTGTTCTAGCAGTTCTATTCTACGTTTTTTGAGAAAAAATTTACAGGCTTTCACACCATCATCATGTCTGATGCTGGTGTATAATGCCTCTACGTCCAGACAAACCATCCAATGATTTGTTCCTAGTTTGACATCCTTGATTTTAAGTAGAAAGTCTGTGGTATCTCTAAGATAGGATGAGAGATCTTTGACAAAGGGAAAAAGGAAGTGATCCACATACGTGCTAGTGTTTTCAAGCAGACTGTTTTTTGATGAGACGATAGGTCTCCCTGGAGGTTCGATCATGTCTTTATGTACCTTCGGAAGAAGGTAAAGTGTCGGAGTTGTGGGGGTATTGTTTGTGAGGAAATTTCTCTCGTCCCATGAAAGTAGGCCTTTATCATGCCAAGTTTGAAGTTTGTCATGATAAGTTCTTTTTAGGTCTCTAGTATATTTCCTGTCTACTTTACAATAGCATGTAGGGTTATTCAACTGGCGCATTGCCTCTTTGGTATACATCGATCTTGTCATAATGACAACATTACCTCCCTTGTCGGAGGGTTTGATCACTATTTCCTGATCTTTTTGTAGAGTGTTGACCACCCCCCACTGGTTCTGAGTTAGATTGTTACTCTGTAGATTTCCCTTTTTGTGAAGATCAAGGAAATCTTGTGCCACTAGGTCACTAAAAACATCAATATTATCTTTGGCCAATGTTGGAATGTACTTAGATTTGGCTTTGAATGCTGTACTAGTGGTCTCCGTAGTGTCTAAGTCAAGGGTAGTGATGATCTGGGATATCTGCGAACATTCAAGGGGGTCAACAATCCTATCAATGCCCACCGAAGATTCTATTTCCCCCAGGGTGGTTATGGCATGTAATGTAGGTATATCACCAATCGATAAACCCTCATTGTCAGTAGTTGGTACTCTTAATGTTGTTTCGGTCTTTTTGTTAGCATGCATTTTACATAGTTTCAACTTCCTTTCAAATTTATATAAGTCAACACGTGCCTGTGCATAGTCAAAACGCATTTCTGGACAAAAGGATAAGCCTAATTCTAATACATTGATTTCATCTTTGTTAAGTACTTTTTTAGTTAAGTTAATTACCGTCATTTTTGATGTATTGTCCTCCATTATAGTGTTGGTGTCTTCTGGCCTCTTGTTCCCATTCCAGTTGTCCTTGAGTTTCCTGCGTCTGATGTTTCTCTTGTGGTTTTGTCTGCGTTTTCTTGCTTTTTTCTTCTCGGTCTCCCACGGTTTGATTGTTCCTTTGCTTTCTGGAGAAGCTGTAACTCCTTGGAAAAAACCTGTTGGTCGGTACTCATTGAGGCGATACTGTCCGAGGATTCAAGGTCTGAGCTGAGATCGGTCGTTGATCCTTCCCTGCTTGACTCGAGGAGACTCAGCGTTTGATCTTTTGCAAGGTTTGTTCTTATTTTATCAAATTTCTTCGCGAAAGTTAATATTCGTCCGGACGTATAGTCTCTTTCATCTCGTGTAAACTTTCGTTGTTTTCTTGCTATGACGTCTTTCTCGAAGTTTTTCATGCGCTCATCGACTGTTTTGATCATTTCGTCAACTTCCTTTTGATTACTTTCTTTTTTGAAATCCTCCATAAGATCCTGGATTTGTTTAAGTAAGTCTTTATGTTCATCCCAGGCATTCATGATCAGTATCTCTATCATTCTCTTTGAGCAGGCTGTTGTATTATCGACCCAGTCCTTTAATACCTGTGGTTTGGGTATTGACAGCGTGGGGGTGATAAAGATCCGCAGTCCCCGGGGAATACGGTTAACATCCACATAATTCTGCAAGGCAGTTGCTTCCCACCATCTACTAATCTCTTTCCGTCTTAGACGCTCCAAGATATTAATTTTTTGTTTCAGGTTGGTTTGTATGGTGTCCGTTTTGGCATTAACTGTTTGTGCACTGGACTGAGTTTTGCTGAAGATTGCCTTGGCGGATTCCTCACGCCCCTTCATAAACTCGTCTGCCATGATTATGATAAAAATAGAAGGAAAAGTGCCTTGTTTGCACTCTGCTATTAGTGATGATCGTACGTGTTGAGCCCAATGGCTCACGTAAACTCTGGTCTGTGCAGGTTATGGCGTGATTTGTACTGGAGGCGGAGAACAGAAGGACGAACGCGCCTGTGCCTGCAAAAGGCACATCCCTGACCTGAGGCCTACCTCTCTGCCAAATTTCAAGTAATTCTGTTCAGCCGTTCGGGCTGTAACTTGGACTAAAGGTCCTATGGAAAAATGCATGGGGAAAACGCGTTTTGGGACCCCCCTTTTTCTGAGCCCCCGCTTGACGAATCCCCCCGAGACTTTCATGGAAGGAGCGGAGCGCCCCACCTATTTTGAAAATTTCACGAGGATTCGTCAATCGGCGCCAAAGTTATTCCAAATAGAATGTTGCGGATTTCTAACTATAACTATCTACTGGCGACCGCCAGTAGATAATATATATATATATATATATATATATATATATATATATATGTTACCTAATGGCGGCCACCAATAGGTAGTTATAGTAAGGACCTTGTTTCTATTCAAAAAGGGGTTTTTCTTTTGCCAATATCTTTAGTGTCGTTTGACGAATCTGTGTGAACTTTTCAAAACTACTGACCAGCTCAGTTCAGCTCCTGTCTTAAAAGTTTAGGGGTCATTCGTCAATCGGGGGCCAAGAAAAAGGGGGGGTCCCAAAACATGTTTTCTCTGTGTTAAATGTTAAATGAGTGTAAATCCGTTCAGTAGTTGTTGAGAAATAAAAAAAATATATATTGATATCTGAGCACTGAGGGGGATTTGTGCACCCTCCCGAGCATGAGCCTAATGTGATTGGCTGCCAACACTCCAAACCAGAATGTGTTGGCTGCCATCTTGTGACTCGGTAACCGAGTTACAAGAAAACAGCAGAAAAAAAACGTTACAAAACAAGGAAAGGGGGCAGGATAGAAACACCCTGACCCCCAAGGCCTGCTCAGGGGATCCCACAGGGACCTCCAGGGCCACAAAAAGCATTTTTTTTTAATCAGCCGAATTCGCACTGTGCGCAAATCCGGCCGAGAATTATTTTTAAAATGAAGCGCGAGCTCACTTTAGCTCCACTAAAACCATATGTCCAGTTGCATTGCGCACCCCATACATACGATTTAATGCTACAAATCACATTTATTTTTAAAAAAAAAGCATCAAGATACGAGAAGCTGTATTAATTGTATGTCAACTTTCTTGACTCGAAATGGTATTGCTATCACCTCTGCGGCAATGTGAACATGTCTTTTGCTTCGTGCCACCCACCCCTCCAGCCGCCTACGAATGCACCACGAATAATGTTTGTTTGTGTGTACAATTTTGTGCGTACAAATATATGTGTGTACATACTTGTGTGTGTATGTACTATGTATATGCCCTGTGTTTTTGTGCACGAGTGTCTGTGTGGGTTTCTTCATGTGTGTTCGTGTGTATGTCTGTCTGCGCCTTTGCGTGCTGTTAGAATCGAAACATATTACTGTCATATTACTCGTATTTTTCTCGGTTGTATGTTAGCAATTATTTAGCTATCGCATAATACATTTTGCTCGATGCATACATAATTAACAAAGGCAGATGTTACGTAAGTTAGGTTGACATCTGTGCCACCATTTTAGCTCTTATAAACGCCATCTTGTATTATAATCGAAACTGTTACTTGATCATTTACGAGCAAAGGTCCTTGGTGAGTTTTGTTTCTCAAATGTTGAATCTTGCTCATTAACGCATGTGTAGAGGCCTTCTCCCACCTGCTTAGTCAGGAGGATAAGCCAGATTACTTTGGGCAGTAGATAGCTTGTACCAGGCTGTGGAATCAAAACTTATGTTTTGTCCACTCATTGTATTACGACATCTACCAGTGTTTTTTCCATAGTAGGCGGATTCTTTGTGGCCTCCGCAAAATACATAATGTAACTTTATGCTTCTTAGAGTCAGTCCCTCGTCAGCCACCATAGGAGGCTGGTCAGACTGGACTCAACTGCAGTGTACGTGTACTTAGTGAATAAACTAGTTTGCTTGCATTTCTCTACTGCATCATCGACTCTTCATTTCCTGGAAGGCTAGAGGAGGTAGAGAGTGACCTTAGTTGGGTCACTTCCTTTAGTGCATGCATGTCAGTGTGTGTCTGAGTGAGTGTGCCTGTGCGCGTCAGCTCATCCATCTGAATGTCTCTGCATATGTGCCTACGTGTGAGTATCCGTGTGAGAGTGTGCATTGTGTGTGTGTGTCCGCCTGATTGTGAATATAGGTGTGTGCAGGGGAAAGGGCACACATTGCTGTTGTGACACCGTCGTGTCTCGAGAGGAGTGCACTATCCCAGGACACATTCAAGTCATTAAAAGGATATTTAAAGTCCGGCTTGTGGAAGCGCACCTGGCCGTCGGTGCTGGGGCAGCGGGGTTTGAACATTAACTGCGGCCCGGCACAGAGAGGCTTTTGGGGGAGGAGGTGGCGGAGGGCAGGCACAGAGGGCGCGAGAGCAGGATTCACACAAGTACACCTAAAGGCTGCTTCCTTCCTTCACTCTGACTTTTCCTGGCGCTGGAATGAGCCATGTTGTAACTGCATCAATCTCAGGGAGATTTGAGATGGTTTGGGGAACAAGAGGGTCGACTCAGCCGTTTATCCTTAATGTGTTGACAAAGGTTTGAGAAAGAAACACACAGTTCAAGTGCAAAAACAATGGAAGAGCTGTTGTGCATTATCCAAATATTGGAGAGAATATGGATTAGGGATAGAAATGGGGATTGTGATTATTTGTTGCCCATTATAGCCCACCCCCCACCTCGTTTAGGGGGTTCGGATATATTCCGAATTTAAAAGGAAATGGTGACATCCCACTGTTTCTTACTATTTTAGGGAAAGGGAACATTTTCCCGTGGCTAGAGAAACAGCAGGAAATCAAAACCCCCAACACGTAAAAGAAATATTGAGTGTGTGTGTTTTTTTTGTTTTTATCACAGCCTCTGATCTCCTTAAATAAACTCACATTTTCTGGGAATTCTTTAATTCGAATCTTCGATCACATCACCTTTGGACCGCAATTGAATTAACCACTTACTTAACAACCCTGTGTCCCAGATGGAGGTTGCGTGTGTGTGTGGGGCAGGAAGTTGGGGCAGAGGGAGGAGAGATTTGGGTGCAGCAGATCGGCCAAGCTTCAGCCCCAGAGGTTATCCTGGCCTTTGGTTTGTTTGCTAGTATTTTCTGCCTCAGCACAGCACGTGCACTTTTCATTTTGACTATCCTGTATTTGTTAAATGTAGCAAGGCTGCTCCACGAGGAGTTGCACAGCCGGGTTCTTGCATGCGCTTGGGAAGAGTGTGCGATCTGGTCCTCAGAGTAGTTAAGTTACACAATTTAATTTGTTATATGAGTCCTAAATAACGATAAATAGATTTAAGCCTGCTCCAAAGCCTTTAAAAGCATATTAAGTTAGTAATGTATGGTAATTCATGCGCCCGGCCCAGCAGAGCCATAAAGTGTGTCTAAATTATCTCAGAGGCTGGACCGAGCCGTGCTGGGGCACAAAGCAGCGATGTTACTGAGTGCTAGACATGGTAGAGAGACTCCTGCTCTGCGGACAGGGTGCTGCAGCAGAGAAGAAGGGCCCATACACAGTAGGGGGGTGGTGGCCCTCGACAAGGAGAGGTAGACCTTTACCAGAGTATGGGCTGCTGCACTAGAGAGAGGGGCCGGTTCATGGGGAGAACCACCTGGAGAAGGAGAGCTGCACTAGAGAAAGGGAGGCCTCCACGAGAGAGCGAGAGAGGGAGAGAGAGGGGGAGAGAGAGACTGCTGTGTGCAGCTGAGGGACATCTGCAGTCATAGATTGAAACACATTCACTAGCGAGATGGACACCAGCATGGACCAAGGGTACAGGGAAAGTTGGCAAATTCACCAGGGGCAGGGCTAACTGCGCTGGAGAGAGGGAGGCCTGGTTGGGGAGTAGGGGCTGCTGTACCCAAGTTACCAAGTTAGTGACATATCCACCAGGAAGAATGAGATATGCACTGGGAGCTGCACCAGGAGACAGGAGAGGGGCACCTGCAGAGGGTGAAGGGGTATGAACACTTGCAGCACTGAGAAGCGCTTCCGAGGAGGGAAAGTGACTCCATAATAAGAGAGCGGGCACAGCCGTGCCAGGAAGATGCCAGCTGAACCAGGGAGAGGTGTCGTTGACACCGCGGTGGAACCAGGCCAGGTGCAGCTGCATTCAGAAGAGAAACTGCTCCAGGATGGCTTGCTGTAGCACCAGGGTGGGCACACGTTGCTGCACTGTGTTTACTAGGCATGCAGTTGGCAGTTCGAGGCTGGGTATGGCAGCACGCAGGTGGTATCCGGGGCCCTGCTGACTGGACCAGGGTGGGGACTGGCAACACCAGGGACTGGACTGTTGAACTCTTGACCCCAGAAAAGGGGGAGGAGGGTTGGCAGTATTGGGGAGTGAGCTGAACCACTGGGTTTTTGAGTGGGGTGGCCGAGGGTGGGCGCTGAATTACTTCCTAACCCCCATCACCTCGCTATCTTTTACAGAGTCTGTTCTCTGCCAGAGCAGCACTGCCAGTCCAGGACATCACGCCAAGGCACTACATTGAACCCTGAAACAGAGGTTTCCGGGATGTTATAGTTAGAAATTACATTAAAAAAATCTTTGAAATTCACTGAAAAAAACATAGGTTTCAGGGACGTTATAGTTAAAAATGAGCATTTAAAAAACCTTTGAAATTTGCTGAAAAAACCATAGGTTTCAGGGACGTTATAGTTAGAAATTAGAATTTAAAAAACCTTAGAAATTCACCGAAAAACGACAGCTTTCAGGTACATTATAGTTAGTTGGATATTTTGCTCATACAGAACCAGAGAAATTAGGCCGTTATAGTTAGTTGACCTAACTATAACTCACGTCCCCGCAATGCACTGCTGATGACATCACATATTACATCATTCATGACATAGTCAGTGACATCACTGATGACATCACTGATGGTTTAGCCACTAGATTGTTTATCAATTAGCATGACTCTGTGTCTGCCGCATCAACTGCTGTTGACCTGGGTAACATGTCTGGACACTGAACGCCCTGTAAACAGTCAGGTGTGGTATGGTGGACAGAGCCATAGCCATGCAAGGGCCTTAAATGTACCTCCAAACGAAAACACCATCTTGGAAAAGAGGTTTAAAAGCGATCTGTGGATGAATAATGGCTCTGTGCTGCACATGTGTCAGCTGAGGGACTTAGACATTCTAAAGGATTACTAAAAAAGTTGACTGACATGATTTTCATACTATAGTACACTTCTTACAAACAAAGCATGAGACATGGCCGAACTATTGCATGTTATACTGCTGACTCTAAGTACTTTTTCTGATGGAAAACCATAAAAGGGAGGCTGTCATCTCTACATTAGCGATTCATATGACACTCAAGGTAAATGCATTGAGCAGTTTGTCCCATTTTCAATAATAAACAATCCCATGAACAATTTATGCTCTGGAGTACAATAAAAGTAAAACAAATATACTTATGTATGTATTGGGTTCTACCCATTGGGATGCACAAAACAACACAACAACCATACAGTATTGATTTGGAATGACTGGTATTTTATATAATATGTTGTGGATTAATAGTTGAGTACCCCTTATGCAGAGAATCTTTCTATGCTTTCACTTGTAGGAATGTATATGCAGTACCTCATAATAACCCTAAGAAGGCCTACATCAATTACACAAACGATGTGTCTATCTTCTTCCAGAGTAGTTCACCACATGAATTAATTCATAAAGCAAGACATAAATGCCAAATGGATTTCTAAATTATTGGCTTATTTTGCTCCTGGTGGCCGGACCTTGCAAGAAGAAGCTCTCTTCTGCTTGGGGGAGGGGTGTCTTCCACAGTCTCTCTAAAGCCAGCAGGCACAGCAGCCTGCCTGCTGTTTTCCCCATCTTGCAGGGCACCTGTATGCCAGCCGCAGCGTCAAGTGCCAGCCCACAGAATTTGTGTAGGGGAGCCATACAAAGCCCTCCTCCAGGTCCTTTCCCCAAATGGATCTCAGGTGGGCATATGGAGGCCAACACTACTCACCCTGGAAATACCCATCCTTGTCCTGGGGGTAGCTAGAGTTAAAGTCCTTAGTCCAGCCTTGCAGGACATCAAGTGGTTAATCCTTTTGCAATCATCACTCCCAGGTCCAGTGTCTCCTCCATCTTTCTTGAGCAAGGGTTTTTAAGTAGAGGTGGAAAGCTTTTAGGACCATTTCGCTCTGGTCAATCCTAGGATGCCACATCATCCCTCCACCCAGGGCTCACACCTTATGCACAGCATTCTAAGACAATCCAAAGTGGCTACTTCCAATTGTTTCTGATAAGAGCTCTCCTGGCAGGTTCTGCTCTTAACCTTGATTATACAGCTGCATGGTCCCTTTCTACTAAAACTTCGAAGGCAAACCCCTCTTGTGTTGGCTCCAGAGATATGGGATTCCTCTTGTGTTCCTGTGTCCCTAGGCTGTCCCAACCCAGGTGCAGTGTGACAATCTAATTACCAGATGCAGCTTTTCTCCCCAGTCTCTGAGTCAAGCACCGTTAATTCTCCTTTTGTGTCTGGAGTAATTTGATCCCTTTACTGGAGAGCAGTGTACTTAACTAGGCCCAGTAGAGAGGAAAAAAGCTTGGGATGTGATTATAAAATGAGCCAGAGAAATATGAAAAGATCTCATAACCCCATTAGACTTGTATGTAGTATGTTGGGGACTATAAATTCAAACTAGGTGTACATGTTTTACTCCAGTATGGCACCTTGTTGGATCCTGTAGGCCTACGTAGAATGAAACTGTACTTTAGGGTAGATTTCCCCTATTATATCTACCACAATGATTACAATGACAACACTACAGACCTACATTAGGAACACACACTCATATGATAAAGCCTACCTGAATCAGAACTAATCCTTGTAGAGTCCCTTATGTAACAGGTTACCTGTGCCTAGATACCAGGCTGCGTATAAGATGCATCTCACACATGCAGCTTGCACTAGTGTGCACACATGTGTGCTCCTGTGTTCACATGTAACCAGTCCAGTTACCCCATTCTAGCTGTACACGAAGCAGCCTTATCTTAAAAGTGGACAGTAGAGGCTAAAACAGTCAGCCCAATTACTGTGAAATGATCATGAGTGAGAGTCAAGGACTGAGAGTCACTCATAGTAATAGTCCAAAAACGAAGTATTCAAAAGCAAAAAAATCCGTCTGGACTAAACTGGGCTTGCTAACAGAGCAAACAAGCATCTTCTGCACCTAGTAATAGTGACATGATGTTGTCTGAGAGAATAATCCTTTCCAGTGATAAGAATTAAGGAGCTGATTACGATGGCGTGAGTCGAGCGTCCGACCTTATTGCTTTAGGCAGGTGACTGTCCGACAATGCGTCAGTGGTCCCACCTGTCCAATTATGATAGGACTGCCATGCAGGCAGTCCTAAAATGCCTTTTTAAACAGCTGTGTGTGCTTCAGCCCAGAAAAAGAGCTGTATCACATTCCTCTGTTAAAGAATACCCTTTGTGCACATCCATGCGCTGCATTGCCTGGCACACAGTGCATGGATGTGTGTGGGGGTACCACAAGTACCCCCTGGGTTACTGTACAGTGGCTCAAGGGGGCCCTGTTTGGGGCCCCAAAGTTCTATTCCGACAGCCTGTACATTGTGGTCGGACCGTCATGAACCAGCAGTTGTAAATGGACATCCTAATCCCTACAGCGGTGCCTGCGCATGCACCGCCCTCTTTGTAGGCATAGGAGGCTGACCGCCACCCTGAACGCCAAGCTTCAACCGCCTGCATTCTAATGCGATGATCAAACTGATGGGCTGGATGTCAGTGGCACAGCCACCATGGCCTGACGGTGGCCGTCCCAACACCATCATAATCAGGCCCTAAGTATTTAAAGCAAAGCCGCAAAAAGCAAGAACATTATAGGCAATGGCTATCCCACAATTGCAGTGTAAAAATCGTACATATGAGAATGTTGTTTAATTTTAAAATTAGCTAGCAGAGTGACAGAGATTAAGAGCTACATAAGTGTTCAGTCCAACCCCTCAAGTTTTCCAAGACTTTTTGGAGGATAATGAGTAAATGAACCCTTTGAGTTTTAACTATCATGCCAACGGTTTTCAAAACAAATTTTTATTATGTCTCAGTGCGACAAATTCTGCCCGCTTACATTAAAACTTTCAGCAACTCACATTATTACATTTGTTGCTGAGAATACTCTTTGGGTGAATCTTTGATTTGTTCCATACATGCATGTTTTATTTCACTGCTACTGAGCTGCATCTCTACTTTGCTTATCTGCACTCTCCTCAAATTACACAACATGCATAGGATATTTGAACAAATGCTTCAGTCATTGATTGGACACTCAATCTAAAAGTCTCCTGGATTTTGCACCATAGTGGTAACAAAGATTGCTTGACTCTCTTTAGGTTTGACTTTAGCATGCTGACAAACGCAGTGCAATAGCTTTCCAGTATCCCACTGTGGCAATTTACTGTCTTTAGGAAGTGTATACAAGCTGATCACAATGAAAAAATTTAGCCCTCATACTGAGATTGTGCAAGATTCTTCATATATTTGACATCTAAGTGAGTCTTACGGAATGTGAATAAAAAGGTGAAATGAGATATAGGGTATAAAATACAGCCTTCTGTACATTTCAAGGATATTGCAAGTCACCGAGGAGTTCAGTGATCACATGGAGGCACAAGTCTACAGGCATGCCTTTATTGGTCAAATAACTCTAAGGTGACTTGCAATATCCTTATACTGTATAGTATGAGCGTATTTTATTAAATGGCCATATTATGTGTGTCATCTTCTTCTGATCCTACAGTTTTAGCCCACAGCACTTTGCATGTTGGGATTTTCAATTCTGAAACAAAACTCAATATCTCAGAATACAATCTGCTTTAAGATTTAATTGCTGATATTACTGAGGATGTGGCTCATGTCTTGGGGCCCCTTACCAGCCATGGAACCATGCAAGGACACTTTGTGTGGCCCGAGTGGGTTTATAAATCTTGAGTAAAGCAACGCATCATAAATCACTGTGTTGCATTTCTTTGTGGAAGGGAGGCATTCCATGGGCATTGCGTGGGTGTTCCAACGCAACTCCATTGGTTTTTGGTAGATTCCCAGATTGACCAGAATTGATAAACCTGGGAATGTGCCAAAATGATACACCTTGCCTGGGAGGTGTAACGAGGAGAAATATCTTTATTTCTCCTCGTTACTTCCTCTTTCTATGTATGGTGCACTTTGGAGCACACATAGAAACAAGAATATGCCTCTCATGATTGTTTTTGTGCAGGAAGGTGTTTCTATCTGCACAAAAACAATCCTGCTTGCAATGCAGCACTCTTGCACCATGGTGCAAGGGTGTCTGCATTGCCACTAGGCTGTCAAAATCGGGAAAAGGAAGGGGAGAAGGCAGGATTGCACCAAACTGCCTAAAATATGGCACATTCCTGCCCTTTCCCTGTCATGCAGTGCAGCAAGGTGACTTGCTGCGTTGCACTGCATGACAAGTTTGTTAATATGATCATAAACCTATTTCTCTAATGGGTGAAAGGTAGAGGAGAAAACAAAGAAGTTCTTTTAGACGTCTCTTGTGAATGAAAAATGTTCTTTCTTAGATAAACCAGTTCAGTGCATTCCTGAAAGCTGCCTTAGACAGCGTGAGTACTTCCCAGTGACAATGAAGGGAGTTGTAAAGCGGCCCCATGTACGCTCTCTGTGAAGTGATCGCTTATTTTAAAAACTGTTGCTACTCACAGAGTGCTTGAACTCACATGCACCAACTTCCTGCAAACTTAGGCGTATATTTATGAGTCCCTTGCACCTCTGGTAAGTCACTTTTTGTGATGCTATGGGAGCACAAACTACAAAATCATATTTATGAGTCAAGTAATGCCACATTGCATGGATTTTAATAGCCACATAGATATATAGTAGTGCAAGGCAGCACAAATCACTGTGTTGCCTTACTCTGAGCTAAGGAGGTATTCCATGGGCATTTGCAGTGGGTGTTCCAATGCAACACCCATGGATTTTAATGCTTCCCCAGATTTTCAAAACCATGTAAACCTGGGGGTGCACTAAAACCTTATCCCTCCCCAGGGAATGTGCAATGAGGAGAAACATATTTATTTCTCCTAATTCTTTCCTCTCTCCATGTGTGCTGCATTCTACAGCCCACAAATAAATAGGAAAAAGTATGCGAGGATTGTTTTTGTGCAGGAAGGTGCCCATTTTCTGCACAAAACAATCCTGCCAACAACACAGGTACATCAAATCCAATAGGCCGCACCCTGCTCGTCACACCAGCAAATTGCCCCAAGGAACTGTGGTCAATGCAGTGGCGACGGCGAGTACGCCTATGCCACAGTGTTTACAAAAAAGTATGTGTCGCATTAGCCATCCCTGGACACGTGTTTCGAGGTAGTTGCCCTGCACAATGGTATAAGGAATCCTGCATTGGTGCCAGACTACAGAAACTGTGCCAATCTGTTAGAAAGGACAGAAATGCACCGTATTGAATAAACACAGTGCATCACTGCCCTTTCACTTTGACGTAGGACAGCATAGCAGGGTGACTTGCTGCACTGACCTATGCCAAATCCCCATAAATGAGGCCCTGAGTGAATATCGCTTTTTCAATTGAGCACTGTGACATCATGAGCCACTTACAATAGCTTATTGAAACCAATCACATGTTCTGAGGTCAGAATGTTCCTCTAATGCCTTGTAGGAAATACTATAATTTTAATGAAAATTTCAGTTTTCACTGTTTGTAATATCAAGCAACCTTCTTCAAATTATCAAAGGATATTTTAAAGTGTGTTCCCAAAATATGAAGGCTTTTGCAGGCTTTCAGATAACTGATTGAAAAAACATTTTCTGTCTCATTTAAAAATCAAAAAAGATGGTACATTCACCATGTAAACCAGAGATTTTTAACCTGGGATTTATGAACCCTTTGGTTTCTATGACATCTACTAAAGCACATATTTTGAAAATCAAATAATATTAGCAGGTTAATAAAATACATATACATAATAAGCACATGTAAATTCCAAAATGGTCAGTAAATTTGAAGGAATTTGAAATGTGTGGCAAAATGTTTAGTCGGTATCTTTAGCTTGATTTGAGTGAGAAGCACAAGTACACCAAACAGTATCTAATATGGATGATTTGCGCCCTCAATTGAAGTACTGATATACACCAACAAAGAGAAAGCATGCATTATGGGCAGTATGAGCAATAAAACACAGAGGGACAGATGTATTATCAGTCACACATCGCTGCGCTGTGCAGCATTGCATGATGATGCCATGTGCCACACTGCGCCAGAATCCTGCTCCATTGATGCACCATATGACGCAGGGCAGAGAGATGTTTCACGCAGAGTGGTACAAGGTTTTAGTTTTGGTGCAATGCACCATTAAGTAGCTGCTACCTACATAACTCAAAGTTGACTTGTGTCCCACAAGACACCATTCCATGCTGCAAGTCACCATTATGTCACCCAGGAGTGCAATGGTCATGGGATGGTGGGACATCCTCACCATTTTGCACCATGGAAGAAACATAAGGAAGGCAGGAGCCTTCCACACTTAAAGATGTTCCTGAATACTGCCCAAAAGGAAGGGGAAGACAAACTTCAAAGAGGAGGAAAGCCAAATATTGATGTGAGGTGACCAAAATGAGCATATATTATTTGTCGCCTCTAAATTACAATAAGCAAAAAAGGATGTGTTATGTCAAGCCATAGTGAAAAAGATGGACTACATCATACCAAAAAGAAGGACTGTTGTTGAGTGCAAACAATCTTGGCATGATCACAAATGCAGGACAAAAGAAAAACTAGCCAGGAACCTTAAGGTTGTAATGAGGAATGGAGGAGGACTGGATGTCCAGGAGGAGTTGAACCCATTGGAGGAGCAGGTGGCATCTCATATACCAATGGAGTTTGGTTACTGGAGTCAATGACCAGGACAGTACTGACTAAGAAGTTCAACAAGACCTACAAGGTGAGTCATTGCATATTGCATTTATTATATAGCTATGAATGGCCGGTCCTGTGCTTGGCAGTTTGGACTCTCTTTGGGGGCTGAATTCCACCGGAGCTCTAATCTCATTGTTTCTCGAGCCCAGGGTGCAACTCTTCTTTTCCTCGTGCACCGTTGTGCGGTCACACACTCTGGTGGGACTCTAAGTGCCAGAGTGCAATGCGTGTTTCCTGGCTCCTGCACCTGAGAGGGAGGGTTCATCAGCGCGCTCCAAAGCACTGCTCATACCCCGCAGCGCGGGAAGCTGGTCCTGTGCTGGCCAGTTTGGACTCTCTTTGGGGGCTGAAATCCACCCGGAGCTCTAATCTCATTGTTTCTCGAGCCCAGGGTGCAACTCTTCCTTTCCTCGTGCACCGTTGTGCGGCCACACACTCTGGTGGGACTCTAAGTCCCAGAGTGTAACGCGATTTTCCCGGCTCCTGCACCTGAAAGGGAGGTGACATCAACGCACTCAAAAGCGCTGCTCATATCCCGAGGCGCAGGACGCACCCGGGCCAAGGGCGAGCCTGTCAGAGCCTGGAGGAGGCTGGGCTGGGCCACCCCCCCTGAAATCCCCAACTAAAAGCACAAGGACCACGGACTGGTTTCATTTGAGGTACTGTGATAATTCCAACCTTCTCCAAAGCTAAGACTGGACCCTTTGGCAGTAACTAGTCCTTCAGTTTTGTTCCCCCCAGCTGCATTTTGTTCCAATAGGGAATAACGGAAAGTAATTGAGGGAGGTTTGGGAGGGGCCCTGAGGAAAAAGACAAAAAAACGACCCCAGAACTTCTGCCAGGGGGATGTGAGGGAAGGGGAGTGTGGGGACAGTGTGATAGATCAAATTGAGACTTTACTTTTCGATTGTGAGGGATTGCTCATGTCACCCGCACCACCAAACACCACACTTGTTCCCTCACATAGGATCTTCCAACCAGCCCGCTCTCCCACTACTGCAACCACCAATAATGGTCCAGGTAGTATACCTAGCCTATTTAAAAACGCAGCGAGCAAGAAACGGATCACAAAAGCCACTGATGAAACGGAAGAACCTTCTTTTAGGGAATCCCAGGGTAGGATTCCATCTGATCTACTTATGAGTAATAGATTTGCACCCCTAGCGGATGACACAGCTACGCTTGACGCACGTACACAAGGAGGGTATGGGCCCCAGTACCACAGAAGTGGGCATGAGGCACACGATTTCTGATCAAGGGAGCCGCGGGACCCAGGACGCTGATTTAATACTAACTAATGCTGACCTAGAGAGGGAAATCCTGGCCCTTAAAGAAACAATAGGGACCTTATCTACACTTATTTCAAAATTATTTATCATCATAGAAGACCGCAATACACCCAAGATACCATCATTTATCAGTCTCCTGAGCACATGCATGATAGTCAAATCGTATCACCCTAATACCGATAGCACACAAGCAATCTAACACTTTAATTACCATTCCTGCACCGCTAGTTGATAATCGAGGTGGCTGCAAGGGGGGCCACCATTGCAATCCACTTAATCACGATATTTCTTGAGAAGGCCACAAAGAACATCGTATGGGTCTGGCCGGGTCCTACACTACTACGGCTAATGACCCATTTCCTCGACCTGAAGGCCGTAAATAATGATTTGCCTAATTGAAGAACGTAGTCAACAGCAGCCAAGGCATCTGCATCAGAATCTGGTTCATGCCAAATATGTACTCTTAAAGTTTACCTGAGCGACTGCAGTGCCTGTGCTCAGGCCTGGTCGTCCCCACGCTCCTGTGCTGCTCCTGCCTTGCCTGACTGCCGCTTACTTCGTTTGCCTGCTGCCGCTTCCTGTTACTTCGTGATCGGGCGACCCAGCCGCCGCTGAGCCGCCCGCATGCACCAGCTTCTTCCCGCCGCTGCCTCCCTGCGGCCCCGCCCCCTGCCAGCCCATTCGCCGCCCCGCTCCCGCCAACCAGCTGTTCCACCCACCCGGCTCCCTACTTCTGCTGCCCTCACGCACGCGCAGCGTTGATGCGCAGCGGGCGCGCCGATTGTGCGCCAAAGGCAAGCCCGTCTGCGCCCGTCCGTGCCTGGACTGCGCCCAGCGCCAGGACCCCTGGTCCCCACCACCAATGCAAGACTACACGACAGACCTACGACACTGCCACCCTCAACGCACTCAATGCCGGCCGGAAACCTGCCTGCTACCGAGCCACCCCGAGGCACACCCACGGACCCTTCGCCTGCAGAGCCTGCCGATTCACCTGCTACCGGACCTGTGCCGCGCCCACTGAGTCCAACACCAACAGCAACCACCTGAAGTGCATCCTGCTCAACACCCGCTCCGTCCACAGGCACGCCGTGGAACTCTGGGACCTGCTCAATGCGACAGCACCAGACGTCGCCTTCCTCACCGAAACCTGGATGAACGCCTCCTCAGCGCCCGACATCGCCATAGCCATCCCGGACGGATACAAGATCACCCGGAAAGATCGCGTCAACCAGACAGGAGGAGGCATCGCCATCCTACACAAGAACACCATCCGCATCTCGACTAACTCCGACGAAACCCTCACCGCCGCCGAACACCTGCACTTCCAGATACACACTGACCCCAAGACCACCCTCCGAGGCACCCTCATCTACAGACCCCCGGGACCATGCACACAATTCAGCGAAGACATCGCAGACTTCATCAGCCAGCACGCCCTCCCCTCCGCCGACTACATCCTCCTAGGGGACCTCAACTTTCACCTGGAGAACAACAACGACAGAAACACCACCGCCCTGCTGGACAACCTCGCCAACCTCGGACTCAAGCAACTGGTGAACACCCCCACGCACTACGCCGGCCACACGCTTGACCCCATCTTCTCATCCAGCAAGCACATCTCCTTCAGCCACGCCACCGGACTCCACTGGACCGACCACAGCTGCGTCCACTTCAGCTTCAGTAGAACTACGAACCACCACCACTCGCAACAGGTCCCCCGCCGAAGCTGGAGAGAGATCACTGCCGAGCAGCTCACCGCCTCGCTCAGCCAGAACACTCCCACCTGCACAACGGACCCCAACGAAGCAGCCAGCAACCTCACCAAGTGGCTGACCGCCTGCGCCGATGACCTCGCACCACTAAAGAACCCTCCCAGCAGACCCGGCAGCAAGAAAAACCCCTGGTTTACCGACGAACTCAAGGAATCCAAGAAGAACTGCCGCACCCTCTAGAAAGCCTGGCGGCTCGACCAGACCACAGACAACAGGACCGCCCTCAAGCACGCCACCCGCAAACACCATCAGCTGATCCACGCCACCAAGAAGACGGCACTCAAAGAACGACTGGACAACAACGCCCACGACAGCAAGGAACTCTTCAGCATCGTCAAAGAGTTCTCCAACCCCAGCGCCGGAAACAACGACATCACTCCCTCACAAGACCTCTGCGACTCACTCGCCTCGTTCTTCCACTGCAAGATCGCCGACATACACAACAGCTTCGACGCACAGACCACGCACCCTACCACCAAACCAACGCCCGCCACCACCACCCTCTGCAAATGGACCCCGATCAGCACCGAAGACACCACCCGCACAATGAACTCCATCCACTCCGGATCACCAACCGACCCATGCCCACACCATGTCTTCAACAAAGCCGACTCCATCATCGCACCCCATCTCCGAGACACCATCAACTCCTCCTTCCACACCGCCACCTTCCCGGAGAGCTGGAAGCACGCCGAGCTGACCCCCCTCCTGAAGAAACCAACGGCGGACCCCACCGACCTCAAGAACTACCGTCTCATCTCGCTCCTTCCTTTTCCAGCCAAAGTCATCGAGAAGACCGTCAACAAACAGCTTGCTGCCTTCCTCAAGGCGAACGGATCCCTCGACCCCTCGCAGTCTGGGTTTCGGGCCAACCACAGCACCGAGACCGCCCTTATCGCAGCCACCGACGACATCAGAACCCTGATCGACAACGGGGAAACAGCGGCCCTCATCCTCCTGGACCTCTCTGCGGCGTTCGACACTGTCTGCCACCGCACCCAAGTGAAGCGCCTCAGCAACATCGGAGTCTGAGAGAAAGCGCTGGAGTGGATCATCTAATTCCTCACCGGAAGAACCCAGAGAGTCCGCCTCCCTCCGTTCAGATCTGAGGCCACCGAAGTCATCTGCGGTGTACCACAAGGATCTTCACTCAGTCCAACCCTCTTCAACGTCTACATGAGCCCCCTCACAGCCATCGCACGCCAACACAGCCTCAACATCATCTCCTACGCCGACGACTCCCAGCTCATCCTCTCCCTCACCAACGACCCCACCACCGCCAGAGCCAACCTACACGAAGGGATGAAAGACGTCGCTGACTGGATGAGGAACAGCCGCCTTAAACTGAACTCAGACAAGACGGAAGTCCTCATCCTGGGATCATCACCCGCCGCCTGGGACGACTCCTGGTGGCCCCCGGCTCTGGGCACTGCCCCCAAACCAACGGACCACGCACGCAACCTGGACTCCACCTTGTCAATGACCAGACAAGTCAACGCCGTCTCATCCTCGTGCTTCAACACCCTGCGCATGCTCCGCAAGATCTTCAGATGGATCCCCACTGAAACCAGGAAAACCGTCACCCAGGCACTCGTCACCAGCCGACTGGACTACGGGAACACCCTCTACGCCGGAACCACAGCCAAACTTCAAAAAAGACTCCAACGCATCCAGAACGCCTCCGCACGACTCATCCTGGACATCCCCCGACACAGCCACATCACCGGACACCTGAGAGACCTGCACTGGCTCCCAGTCAGCAAGAGAATCACGTTCAGACTCCTCACCCATGCACACAAGGCTCTCCACAACCTGGGCCCCAAATACCTCAACGACCGCATGACCTTCTACACGCCCACCCGCCAGCTACGATCGACCAGCCACGCACTCGCCACCGTACCACGCATCCGCAGAGCCACCGCCGGAGGAAGATCCTTCTCCTACCTGGCAGCCAAGACTTGGAACTCCCTCCCCACCCACCTTCGGCGAACCCAAGACCATCTCTCCTTCAGGAAGCAGCTCAAGACCTGGCTGTTCCAGCAGTAACATCCCCCTCTCCCAGCGCCTTGAGACCCTCCCGGGTGAGTAGCACGCTTTAAAAATGCCGTGATTGATTGATTTATTGACCTGCACCTTAGTAACGGGACATTGCCAAATCAGCACTTTAACCCTTTTTGCGGGATGGTATTCTCGATTACACTACGGCCCGTTGCACTGGCAAATGTAATTGATGTCATCAAACATGTCTCTACTCCTGAAACGGGACCTTGCTTAGGTTGCATATCTATCTTCCCAGCTGGTATGAACTCGTGGCGATAACCGAGACCCACATAGAACCCGTAGCTCTTAATGTCTTGTTTATTTTAAGGTTTGTTAGTTTAATTTTTACACCCAATGATATTCTTATATTGTACTGCTTTTATTATTGAATTACATTGTCCGATTTATATTGATATGTACGAAACTTATCCCTCGAATATTTGTGTTTTTTATGGTATTTTTACCGAAATAAAGACTTTGATGATGATGATTTTTTATGCTTGCTGGGGCACTGTGTGAAGTCTATGGGCAATGCAGGCCCCCTCACACTATACTGAAAGGGAGCATGCGTTACAAGCAAGTTACAGTGTTTGTGTCAGAAGGAGACCTTCCTGCACAAAAAAATATCTGTGCATACATTTTCCCCTATCTATGTGTGTAGTATAATGCAGCACACATGTAAAGATTGAAAATAGAGGTAAATTAAATAAATCACTCATTGTACTGCCTCACTGGGAAAGTTGAAGCATGTCGATGTATTTTTAAAAAATACAATTATTTGTAACCTGCAAAGGTTTCAGAATTCATGGGTGGATGCTTTGGAAGGGCCATGGAACACTTTAATTTAAAATTAAATGGTAATATAATGCAGCACAATCTGCTGGCTAGTGTGATAACTAAAAATATTATCTGCACAAAGACATGCAAATGACACCTTGCATGGCTTTCTAAATATCACCTAAGACTCTGCATTGTTATTTAATTGAAACAAAGACAATGCTAAGTCTCCATAAAAATTGAACATAGTACAATAACCCTTACATCGAAGCATACATAGGGCATCTTTGTAGGTGACAAAAAACTTGCAACATAACCATATACTGCAGTTCATGCAGATTGTGATGTAACAAACAGTAGAAGCAGCATCCTGAATGATTATGTCTATATCTATATGGGTGTACTGGAACACACATGACAGACTTGCAAGTTTCTGTGTCACATATCTACATACCACCAGGTCACATGTGAAGCAAACAATTCAAGCTTCACAGAAAGCTTGGGTCTGCGTTACAAATACACCTGTAAAGTAGGCCAGCAAGTCTAACTGGAGTGGTACGGTCTGAAAAAATGAGTAAATATGACAATATTGACATCAAATTATATAGGCTAACAGTCTTTCAAGCATATAGGTGTTGTGCAGAGTGTAGCGCCTACTTATACATTATACATACCTCAAAAACAAACATGGGTGATTGGTCGCACATCCATAATACCATGAGTATGGGTGTGCATTTAGAAACAAACATACAGCTTGCCATATTTATTTTAGGATTATGTTGATTCCTGTACAAAAATAACCTTAGAGGCTATTTCCTCTTTCTAAGTGTGCTGCAGAATGCACCACTCTTCAAAAGAAATTTCTTCTACTTCCACCTGTCGGGAAGACGTACCATTTTTACATATTTCAAGGTTTAACAGTCTTGGCAAATCTGAAAATGTGCTTAAAGGCATGGGTGGATATGTAGGAAAATCCACGCTTCACTCTTGCAACTCCTACCCAGGACAGAGGAATGCAAGGCAGCAACTTGGACTGTCTTGTGCTACTGTGTAAATGTGACCTGATGCCAGTTCCCTGTTAGTACCTTTCATTTAGGGTTCCCCGTTCTTGCTGGAGGCTGGACTTCGTTTCTTGGCGTCTTGCGCTCCCGAGCCGCCATTTTTGGTGAGGCGGGGTTGGCAGTCTAGTCTTCCCTGCTCTCACACCTAACCGCCGATTGCCCCTGCTTGCATAAATTAGAACGCTGGCACGAGCGCGCAGCGGACGCGCCGCTGGCGCGCCTACGGCTAGCCTGTCCGCATTCCTGGAGCGTCCAGTGCCAGCCAGGCTGTGAGTTTGAGGCCAGGAGATCCGATTATAAGAAGACCATACAGCCGCTCTGAACTACTAGCGCTGAATACGATTATCTGCTGTGGAGATAATGATTGGACTATTGTACACAGTATGGCAAGGAAGTGCCCTACTTGCCAGTTCTGTCTGCAAGCTAAGCCTCTAGTCCCTGCCTTTCGCCCGGAGAGAGTTCTTCAGTTGCGGGCGGTGCTTATTAATGCCTGCTCTTTAATCAAACATGCCCTAGATATCCACAAACTCCTTTCTGATAATAACTTGGATCTGCTATTCGTCACTGAATCCTGGCTTAACGACTCATGTGCCCCAGTGATTGAGGAAGCCATTCCGCCGTGATACAAAATCGCCAGAGCCGACCGTCTAACCGGTAGAGCGGGAAGGATTGCAGTAGTGCTAAGAGACACTTGGGTTTTCACTAGTGAGGTGACAGCTTGGCTGGTGGATGGGGAGGCTCTTGACTTCACAATTGTTCTATCTCCACACTATACGCTGGGTGGCATGTTGGTTTATCGTCCCCCCGGCCCTTCGAGCGCATTCCTGAAGTGCCTGGATGACAGTATTGTCCATCGTGCTCTCCGCTTTACAAACTTTCTCCTGGTGGGTGATTTTAAAATCCATATGGATTGGCCCGGGTCTCTGGGCACTAAGGAACTAATGGATCTTCTTGATCTGGCGCAACTAACTCAGTGGTTGAAAGTTCCCTCCCACATAGGAGGCCATACGATCGACTTGGTTTGTTCCAACTTCGCCCTATTTATGGAGGACCCTATCCAGGTTACTTGGTCTGACCATTTCTTGGTCCATTTTTCCTGGCCAATGGGGTTGTCGCTGTCCCCTAGTGCCTCGGCCCAATGTAAACCTCTACCGAAGATTGAAATTCCAGCCCTTTACACGGCCCTCTCACTCTCCCGCCCTGTGCTTTCTTGTGATTTAGATGAGGCGGTAGACGGCTTTGCTACCTGGATTAGGCAGGGTGTTAGCTCCGTCCCCCATCCTATTCTTAAAACGCGGCTGCGCTCCTCTCCATCTCAATTCTGGTATACCGGTGCACTTAGAGGGCTCAAATTGGGCTGTAAGAAATTGGAACGCCAGTGGCGCTTGGAGTACTCTTCATCAGCAAAATCTCTCTTGCGTAAAGCTCAAAGTGATTACTACGAGGCCATTGAGTTGGCAAAGAGTAGTTTCTGTGCAGATCGCATTGCCAAAGCTGAAAACAATGGTAGAGAGATTTTCTCCATTGTCAGAAGCTTTCTGTCACCTTACGCCGAACAAGCAGCTTCTCCTGCATCATTTCAATGGTGTGAGGAGCTTTCCTCCTTTTTTATCAGGAAAATACAATCTATCCAAGATAGTCTGGTGAAGAATGTTGAGGGGCTTATTGTCTTCTACCATTTGCCCCATACCCCTCCGCTCCCCACGCCACCTGTATTTACTGGATTTTCCCCCACAACTGTGTCAGATATATCAGCTATTCTGATCCATGCCCTGCCAGAGTTCTGGCAGGAGTTGCTGAGGTCGTCTATTCTGAAGTGACATCAATTATCAATCTGTCTTTATGCAGGGCGAGGGTTCCCCTGCTTTGGAAGCAGGCTAAATTGTTGCCACTTCTAAAGAAGCCCTCATTAGATCCGTTGCAAGCTGTTTATTACCGCCTCATTTCTCTTCTTCCAGCTCTGTCCAAGGTCTGCGAAAAGGTAGTCTTCCGTCAGCTTGACACCTTTATCAAAACTTCTGATGCCCTTCATCCGGCTCAATCCGGATTTAGGAAAACTTATAGCACCGAGGCTGCTCTAGTGGAAATGGCAGAAACAATCAGGGAATGCCTGGACGCGGGTGGCAGGGCAGCCCTGTTATTGTTCGACCTCTCTGCCACCTTCGGTACGGTACCCCACCATCTTCTCCTTACCCGCCTCGCAAACATCGGCATTGCAGACTCTGCCCTGGACTGGCTTAAATCTTTTTTGGAAGACCGCTCTCAGCAGGTTTGGGCACCTCCGTTTTCTTCAGCTGCCAGGAAAGTGTCCACGGGAGTACCTCAAGGCTCTACCTTGAGTCCTTTACTTTTCAACATCTATCTGACGCCCCTAATTTTCCTGGCAGAGGAGCTGGGGGCAAAAATAATTGCCTATGCTGATGATACCCAGCTCCTATTTACCTGGAAGGACGATGACCTGTCGACTTCTCTGGCGCAGAACTGTCTCTCATCTGTGTTTCAGTGGCTGGCTCGTGCCCAACTGAAGTGCAATGAGGATAAGTCGGAGGTCCTTCTGTATGGTTCGTTTCCACCTGCCTGTCGAGAAAACATGTGGCCGCCTGATTTCCTGTGCCCTAAGCTAGAGGGCACGCCTGCTAAGAACCTGGGGATCTGGTTTGGCGACGACCTTCGCTTTTCGGTTCAAATCAAGAAACTCACCGGAGTTTGCTTCGGCACTCTCAAATCTCTTAGAAGGTTCTTCCCCCTACTTCCCAGGCATGCCAAGGAAACAGTTGCCCGGGCACTCATTCTTTCTCGCTTGCATTATGCCAATGCCCTATACTGTGGCATCCCTGGATATCTGCTGAGAAAACTGCAGACCATACAAAACGCCACGGCTAGACTTATATTTAACATCTCTAGAAGATCTAGCGTGAGACATCATCTGCACGATCTGCATTGGCTCCTGGTGGCCCAAAGAGTGCAATTCAAAGTCCTCACGGTGGCCCATAGAGCTCTGCATGGTTTGGGACATTTATACATCAGGAAGCGGTTCTGCTTCTATGTCCCCAGCAGAGCTTTGCACTCAGCTGCCCAACATCAGATGACTATTCCCCGATTTCGCAGGTCCGGGTTGGGAGGTATGTCCATCTCTGTCAAAGCTGCTTTGGCCAGGAATTCTCTCCCACTGGAAATGCGAAATACTCAGGATCTTGGACTCTTCAAGAAACAGCTCAAAACTTTTCTCTTTATTTAGCTGATCCATACTTTCCACTCCCTTGGGTTTTGATAACTGCACGCGCCAGGACACTCTTGAGTATTTGAGCGTGCTATAAAACCCTTTATAACATAACATATAAAATACTCCTTATTTCTCTTGCAAGGCAGGGCCATGCAAGGCGGCATGGCATTTGTTTGGTCTATGTAACATAGGTATTGTATTGCCTTGGCGACACCATGCGTGATGCAAGGACCATGCATTACCTTGAAAAATCTGACCCTGGTTGTGTTTTTGGTGTAGCTAAAGTGACTTATAGATACAGGTTATTGCCTTCTTGTTTCTGATGTGGACATTTGCCACCAAGAAGTAGCGCTACAAGACGTGTGGACAAATTACATTAAATGTCATGATAGAGTGCTCTCAGTTGACATATTGTTGTCGGTAAGTGATCTGTCTATTGAGGGCAGGACTGGCAAGGGTATGTGTCTGATGACATTGCACAAAGTGAATCATCCCTAGTAGTAGGCCTATATGAGGAACAAAAGCAATAATATTAAAGTTTGATATAAAGTATAAGCACATAACTTTCTGTGTTTCTATTCAATACACCTGTGTATTGGCTACTTTGAAATGTTGAGAAATTTTGCTGCCTTATGGAACAGTCATTGCTTTAGGCACCCACGTTCTAATGTAGACATCCAAAAGTTAATACAAATCTGAAACATAACTGATATGATGTGTCAATTATTTTATGTACAAAAGCACCCACACTGTAATATCAACATACCTTAGGATTGAGAGTATTCTCATAGCATGATGCATGTCACACTGTACATGGAAAAATTGAAGACATACATATGGCATTAGGTTTGCATATACACAATAATGAAGGGGATTAGGTCACTGTGCTGACAAGTGACGATGAGCCTAACACATACCTCAATATTTATGCAGATGTACTGACTGGGTTGTGGTCACCCACACTCAGGGTCATACTTCCATATGATACACTACAGTACACCAATTGCATGTTAATGTGATGATGCTGAATCCCAACACAGATATAAATTAGTAATGATCCTGCTGCAAAAAACGTGCTGGGGTTAGAAATGTTGGTCATATACACATTCCCAGTAACTTAACTTATTTGAAAATATAAGTCTTACACTCTCAGGTAGTGAGCATAGAAAGGAAATGGACCCCTGATACTTACCTTCAGTATTAGGATTGGAGAAGGATGCAATATATCCAGCAGGAAAGGGAATGTTTTCACCTAAAGTTATAGATAAAAGAAAGTTGTCATAAGTAGGCACATTATGTGAGAAGTTGGCCTGATATGTAGTGCTCACTATTCTAGTGATCACTGTGTATCATTCCAAACGACCCTTATTGATGATTGGTTGTAAGTCAACCTTATAGACCAGCTATCCTAGTAGCGTGGACAAGAGCAGTCTTCAGGCTAAACTCTAGAGGGCGTGTTAAGCCAGCTGTTTACCATCACATATACCCCTTGAACGCCAAGTGAAAGGACACCACACAAGTTGTTATGAAAATAAAGGATATTTATTTATAACAAGTCTACCCTGGCTCTTAATGAGTCAGGGAGCTAAGCACAATACAAAACTCTTAGGAAAATACTTCTAGTCGCACAATTTACACAAATGCCCGAAGGGCACGAAACCATTTACACTGCAAATGGAATGGGAGAGGTTAAAGAGTCTAAAGTTACTGATTCCGGAGGAATCCGATCAGTTGGACTAAACGGGAAAGGGGCTGGACACTTGTAGAGTGAACCTACGATGGAGCACCGAGATGCTCGAGTTACCTAGCCAGAGGCTGCGGCTGCGTGGGGTTCAGCAAGATGTCGGGAGTCCTCATTGTAGTCTCGGGAGCCTGAAAGAAGAAGTTGCTGGCAGGCGACCAGTGTCGATGTTCAGCGAGATCCAAGCCTGGATCGGTGATGAAGGAAACCTGAAAGCAGAGGGGACTCAGTTCTCAACCGCTAGCCAGCGATCGTGTGGGCACCAGGAAGGTACCGGATGAAGTCACCTCGACCAGGTGAGTGGATGACGTCGGACTCGGCTGTTCCTCGGACCAGGAGGCGCGGCGGCGACCAGGAGGCAGGGTGAGCTGTCCCACGAGGGTGTCTGCTGTCGATGATGCTGGGCCCGGGAATGGGGCAGCGGATCTTGGCAGTGGCAAGCCCACGCGGTGGAGTCAAGATGGCGTCTGGAGTGGACCAGGAGGGTCCGAGGTACTCCTCTGTTGAAGGGGAGCAAGAGCCAGTCTGGAGTACCAGACCAGTGATGAAAACTGTCGTGGTGCGTCGTGAAGAGGGCCACAAGCCGGTCGGCGAGTGGTCGGACAACGCGGTGAGCAGCAAGGAGCAGAAGGGCCCCCCACATAGATCTCGTGGATGCTGGGGAGGCAGACTTCGGTGCTGGAGCCGCTCAGGGTTAGGGCTTCTCAAACCCTAGGTGCACTCACTCGAGGGTCCCTCGGTGGGCGCGCTAGATAAGCGTCATGCAGGTTCTGAAGATGGCCGGTCCCGCAGGTCTCGTCACACCTACGAATCTCAGCTGGGCTGACGATGTAGGTAGAGGTCAGAGATGGCAGGGAACCCGGGTCTCGTCGAGCTGGGCAGTCTTGTTCCGTAGGAGAGACGTACAGCAAACCGCAAGCGCTTAGGTGGTGCCTGCTGGTGCAGGGTGGCTACTCCTTAGCCACAAGGGAGAGTCTTCAGAAAAAGTCAAGAGTTCCTTTCGTGGAAAGTAGTTCAAGATTCAGAATTATCCAATTTGGGAAGGGGACCCGCTCCCACCTTTATTCTAGGTAAAGGGCTGGCCCGTGACTAGGTCCTACCTATGGGTGGGGCCAGGAGGGGGATGGTTACACCCCTATCCTTTGTCCGGCTTCGCCCCAGCTCAGGGGCTGGTGTGCCCCCGAAACTGGTTTGAGTCGGGCTATGCACAGTGAGCACCGGGGTGCCACTTGCAATCACCTTCCTTTCAGCCCTGCCTACCTGGGATACACAAACCCTGTCTGGGATGGTGCTAACACCGCCCTCGACAGGAAACCCTTTGTCCAAGCTCCCCTCGCTGGAAGGTCTCCCAGCAGCAGGAGGTCAGACTTGTGTCTGGTGGCAGCATCCATTTTGTGATGCTGAGGCTTGAGTCAACTTTAACCGGGGTTCAAGGTTACTTCCATGTCTTGTCCCTCTAGAAGGGTGGAATGCTAACCCCGTCGCCAGAATTGGCGAGGGGTTCGTATTCCAATTCGTATGACACCTTACTCGACATGTGTGGGTGATGCGATGCCAAAGTTAGCAAATAACCGCAAGGATTATAATGCATTTTAAGGTAGTTGGCCCGCGTCACCATGGAACGGCTATTAGGACTTGGTTCCGCAAGCCGTCGACGGGCTCAGCTCGCGCCAGAGCACCATCCCACATGATTCCCCGCACTCTGCCTTCAGGATTGATAAGGCCTGCCATAGGAGTGACTGATAGGAATCCATGTGTCCATTTTAGGGTTAGGTATAGGAATACTACACCTACAGCAACAGGTGATTACACCACCTTGCCCCAGCTGTCGTGCAGCCAGTTGTGTCAGATTTGGGTGGCCATCCAGGGGTGGCATAATACATGCTGCAGCCCCTGGTAGGCCCTGGGTACACCGATGCCCTGGATACCTGTGGTATGCTGATACAGGGACTGATAAGGCGGCCCAGTTCCGATTGGTGGATGCACCTAATGTACATGTGTGTTAATTTCGAGAGAGAACAGCTAGGCTGTGGGTCTGATTGGCAGGCCCACAGCCGGGGAAAGTCGTAAACCAATGAAGCAAAAGCAAAAAATCTGGGTGATCATGGGATTGCAGACCCTACTCTCCTACATGACCCCCCCCCAAACTTTGGGACAATAAGCTAACCTTGACCAGGTGAGTCTTCTTGCTCTAAGTGGAAATACCTGGAGAGCCCATCTGCATTGCCATGATCAGTGCCAGGTCCATGCTCCACTGTGAAGTCCATCCCCTGTAGGGAAATGGACCACCTAAGTAGTTTGGGGTTTTCACCCTTCATTTGATTTAGCCACAAGAGGGGCTTATGGTCGGTCTGAATCTTGAAGTGAGTGCCAAACAAGTATGGCCTCAACCTCTTCAGGGCCCAAACCACAGCAAAGGCCTCCCTCTCAATAGCTGACCAATTCTTCTCTCTGGGGGTCAGCCTCCTGCTAATAAAAGCTATGGGCTGGTCATGACCATCAAAATTCAGCTGAGATAAAACAGCTCCCACACCCAACTCCGAAGCGTCTGTTTGGACAATGAATGTTTTGGAGTAGTCTGGACTCTTTAGGATAGGTGCTGTGCACATGGCCTGCTTTAGGTCATCGAATGCCTTTTGACAGCTCGCTGTCCACTGAACTTTTTTTGGCATCTTTTTACTTGTCAGATCGTTTAGCGGGGTCACAATGGATCCATAATTTCTGACAAATTTCCGGTAATAACCAGTCAGGCCCAAAAAAGCTCGAACCTGAGTCTGGGTGGTTGGAGGAGCCCAGTCCTGGATGGCCTGTATCTTGCTCTCCAATGGCTGAACCTGGCCTCCACCTACAAGGTGGCCCAGGTATACAACCTGTGTCTGCCCTATCTGGCACTTGGTGGCCTTGATAGTGAGGCCTGCCTTCTGCAGAGCCTCTAACACTTTCCTCAGGTGGACCAGGTGATCCTCCCAGGTGGAGCTAAAGACAGTGATATCGTCCAGATACGCCGCACAGAAGTCGTCCAACCCAGTGAGAACTTGATTCACCAGCCTTTGGAAGGTGGCAGGTGCATTTTTCAAACCAAAGGGCATTACCACGAACTGATAATGCCCACCCGGGGTAGAAAATGCGGTTTTGGGTTTGGCCTCCTCAGCTAACCTGATTTGCCAATACCCAGCTGTCAGGTCAAATGTACTTAAGTAGTTGGCCGTAGCCAACCGGTCTATAAGTTCATCTGCTCTTGGTATCGGGTGGGCGTCAGTCTTAGTGACTGCATTGAGGCCTCTGTAGTCCACGCAAAACCTCATCTCTTTCTTACCGCCCTGGGTGTGAGGTTTCGGCACGAGAACTACTGGACTAGCCCAGGGGCTGTCCGAGGGCTCAATGACTCCCAGCTCCAACATTTTCTGCACCTCTGTCTTGATGCAGTCTCTGACATGATCAGGCTGTCGATAGATTTTACTCTTTACGGGCAGACTGTCCCCAGTGTCGACCTCATGGGTACACCAATTGGTCTGACTGGGTGTCAGAGAGAACATATGTCGGAAGGATTGAAGAACCTGTTTACAATCCTGTTGTTGATGTCCAGAGAGGCTGCCACAAAAGACAACACCATCTACTGACCCATCGTCAGGGTTCTGAGAGAGCAGGTCCGGGAGAGGGACACTCTCCTCCTCCTGTCCCTCATCTGTGGCCATGAGCAAGCCCATGCCCTCCCTGTCGACATATGCCTTGAGCCTGTTTACATGGAGCACCCGGTGGGGGCTCCGGGGAGTTCCCAGGTCTACCAAGTAGGTGACCTCTCCCTTTTGCTCAATGATTGTGTGGGGCCCAGACCATTTGTCTTTGAGTGCTGCTGGGGCCACTGGCTCCAGCACCCATACCTTCTGTCCAGGCTGATACACAGTCAGGACAGCCTTTTGGTCGTGCCAAGCTTTCTGTAGTTCTTGGCTCGCCTCAAGGTTTTTAGATGCCTTTTCCATGTACTCAGCCATCCGCGAGCGGAGACCGAGCACATAGTCCACAATGTTTGATGCCGGCTTTTTGAGAGGTCTCTCCCATCCTTCCTTTACCAAACAAAGGGGTCCCCTTACAGGATGTCCGAACAGAAGTTCAAAAGGGCTGTAGCCAACCCCCTTCTGCGGGACCTCTCTGTAGGCGAACAAGAGGCAGGGTATCAGGACATCCCATCTCCGCCGAAGCTTTTCAGGTAGCCCATGAATCATCCCTTTTAGGGTCCTGTTGAATCTCTCAACAAGCCCATTGCATTGTGGGTGATAGGGTGTGGTGAATTTGTAGTTGACACCACACTCCTTCCACATAGCAGTCAGATATCCCGACATGAAGTTTGCACCTCTGTCAGAGACAACCTCCTTAGGGAAGCCCACTCTGGAGAACACTTCAACTAGGGCTCGTGCCACAACAGGTGCTGTAGTGGTCCTAAGGGGAATAGCTTCAGGATACCTGGTGGCATGGTCCACCACCACCAGTATAAACTTGTGCCCTGATGCTGTCTGGGGTTCCATTGGTCCGACAATGTCGATCCCCACTCGTTCAAAGGGTACCCCCACCACCGGCAGTGGTATGAGGGGGGCCTTTGTCGTGCCACCTGACTTACCGCTGGCTTGGCAAGTGACACAGGAGCGGCAAAACTCCTTCGTATCTTCGGACATGTGGGGCCAGTGAAAGTGTGGAACAATTCTGTCCCAAGTCTTATTCTGGCCTAAGTGACCTGCAAGGGGAATCTCGTGGGCCAAGGTAAGAAGGAAACCTCTCAGAGACAAGGGGACGACCAGCCTCCTGGTCGCGCCAGGCTTGGGGTCTCTTGCCTCAGAGTACAGGAGTCCATCGTCCCAGTACACTTTGTGGGTACCTGTGGTGTTCCCTGCAGCCTCAGCAGCAGTCTGCTGTCTGAGGGGTTCAAGTGAGGGGCAGTCTAACTGTGCCTTCCCCAGGTCTTCCCTAGAGGGTCCCCCTGAGCCCAGAAACTCAACCTGACCAGGTTCAAGCTCTTTTGGCTCAGTTTCCCTCAGTTCTTTAAGGTCAGCCTCCTCGGAGACTTGATCCACGACCTGGGGCAAGGGGGAAGGCGAGGCCTTACCCTTACTGCTCCTTTTCTTGGATGGTGTCTGGTCCGTTCTTCCAGGATCCAGCACCTGTTCAGTGGGGCATCTTTTGGCCTGTGACCTGGTCACAGCAAGGACATGTGCTGTCAAGCCTAACATTTCCATGTGAGTCCTCTGCTCCACTTCTGACCATTGTGACGTTTCCAAATCATTGCCCAACAGACATTCTACGGGGAGGTCTGAACTAACCACAACTTTCTTTGGGCCACTTACCCCTCCCCAGGAGAAATCAACAACTGCCATACTGTGATTGGTAGTGACATTGCTGGCATTGGTCACTAGGTAATCGGTACCTAGCATGATCTGTCCAGGGTCCACAAAGTTAGGCGTCACCATGGTGACACTGGCACAAGTGTCCCTGTAGGCCTGAGCCACTTTTCCATTGATCAAAGGCGTCTGCCTGTATTTGCCCAAAGTATTGGGACTGGCATCAGGGGACATATCCATATCCCCTGTACAGACAAGGACGGCCTGAGTGAGCGTGCCAACTAAGTCGTCACACCCCTCAGTTCCCAAGGTTAACCCAACTAATGCCTTGGGAGGCGCACTACCACTGCTGACTGTACTAGGGGGTGCAGGTGCCTTAGGGGCTGCAGTGGCAGGAGTTTGCCCTCCTTTCTTGGTGCACTCACTAAACCAGTGAGTCTTACTTTTACAGTATTGGCACCACCTTTTTGACTGGCTTTCTGGAGTCTTCTTTTTCTGCTGTGAAGCCTGACCCCCACCCTCTTTGGTTTGTTGGGGGCCTGTCGAAGACTTCTGGTCATTTTGTTCGTTCTTGTTACTACCCTTTTGGTCTGCTTTCTTCTGACCACCCTGGTTCTGAGTCTGGTTCTGCTTGACCCTTGTTCTGACCCATCTGTCTGCCTTCTTTCCCAATTCTTGGGGAGAGGTCAGCTCCGAGTCGACAAGGTGCTGATGCAACAATTGGTTCTGACAGTTGTTTAAAATCTGTTCTCTCATGATAAGATTGTACAATCCCGTGTAATCAGTAACCTTGCTACCCAGTAACCAGCCTTCTAAAGCCTTAGTGGCACAATCGAGAAAGTCAGTCCAATCCTGAGACTGAATTTTCTGGGTGTCTCGGAACAGCACCCGGTACTGCTCCGTGGTTAAGCCGAACCCATCAATCAGTGTATTCTTCAGGACTTGGTAGTTATTAGCATCCTCAGCTCTCGTAGTGAGGAGCTTGTCTCGTCCTTTACCTTCAAAGGAGAGCCACAGTATGGCTGCCCACTGACTTGGGGGGACGCACTGGACAGTGCAGGCCCTCTCCAAAGCAGTGATCCACTTGTGGATGTCGTCCCCTTGTTTAAAGGGGGGCACTATTTTACTCAGGTGTCTAGTGTCTATACCCCTGTCTTTCTCTCTAATGAGAATGCTGCCACCAGTTGGATCTAACCCACTCAATTTCTGTTCTCGGGCCAAGGCAAGTCTTTCTTTGGCGAGGGCAAGTTCTTCCCGCTCGATCCTCAGATTGACTTCCCTCATCTTCGCTTCGTGCTCCCTTCTCTGAGGGGACGTCATTCCTCTCTGAGAAGATGCCTGAGAAACATGTGTTCGAACAGATCTGTTAGAGCCTCTCGAGAGAGACCTAACTCGTCCGTTCCCAAGGTTAAGCCTGCTTAAGCGTAGGCCCGGGGCTCCCCCAGTTCCATTCTCATGCCTGTTTAAGTTGGCCCTTGTGAGCCTACTGACTACTACTGGACCTTTGTCTGCCTCGTCCCCTGCTAACTCCTCTTCCTCATGGAGGCCAAGGTCAGGGTCACCAAGGGTTCCCTCTAAGGGGGGCATGTCCCGATCAGGATTAGGGGGGCCTGCGTTAGAAGCCCTCCTAGCATCATAAGTCTCTAAGAGACCTATCAAAAACGTGATGGTAGGGTTAGAACCCTGGTTTAGCTTCCTGGAGGCACACAATTGTCTCATCTCCGTGAAGCTAAGAGCTGCATATCGTGACACGACCTGTGGAGGGTCGATGACCACTAAGGGAGTCTCTGCAGACTCTCCGTGGCCCGACATGCTTTCTAGTGAGGTGTAAGTGATGCACCTACCTACACTATGTGTTTCCCTACTGATCCCTTGCTAAGAGTTATAGTCAGGGTGTGCTAGTCCCTGTTTCACTATAACAGCTGGTTCAGTAGAACTCAGAGTATTCTAAGTTAAGTTATATGTACCTGGGTACTTATGTGATCTTTCAACTCGATATTCTTAGGATACATGTGTGGTAAAACAACAGCAAGCTCAAATCCCAACCGCTGCTCACCAATGTGAGAAGTTGGCCTGATATGTAGTGCTCACTATTCTAGTGATCACTGTGTATCATTCCAAACGACCCTTATTGATGATTTGTTGTAAGTCAACCTTATAGACCAGCTATCCTAGTAGCGTGGACAAGAGCAGTCTTCAGGCTAAACTCTAGAGGGCGTGTTAAGCCAGCTGTTTACCATCACATATACCCCTTGAACGCCAAGTGAAAGGACACCACACAAGTTGTTATGAAAATAAAGGATATTTATTTATAACAAGTCTACCCTGACTCTTTATGAGTCAGGGAGCTAAGCACAATACAAAACTCTTAGGAAAATACTTCTAGTCGCACAATTTACACAAATGCCCGAAGGGCACGAAACCATTTACACTGCAAATGGAACGGGAGAGGTTAAAGAGTCTAAAGTTACTGATTCCGGAGGAATCCGATCAGTTGGACTAAACGGGAAAGGGGCTGGACACTTGTAGAGTGAACCTACGATGGAGCACCGAGATGCTCGAGTTACCTAGCCAGAGGCTGCGGCTGCGTGGGGTTCAGCAAGATGTCGGGAGTCCTCGTTGTAGTCTCGGGAGCCTGAAAGAAGAAGTTGCTGGCAGGCGACCAGTGTCGATGTTCAGCGAGATCCAAGCCTGGATCGGTGATGAAGGAAACCTGAAAGCAGAGGGGACTCAGTTCTCAACCGCTAGCCAGCGATCGTGTGGGCACCAGGAAGGTACCGTATGAAGTCACCTTGACCAGGTGAGTGGATGACGTCGGACTCGGCTGTTCCTCGGACCAGGAGGCGCGGCGGCGACCAGGAGGGAGGGCGAGCTGTCCCACGAGGGTGTCTGCTGTCGATGATGCTGGGCCCGGGAATGGGGCAGCGGATCTTGGCAGTGGCAAGCCCACGCGGTGGAGTCAAGATGGCGTCTGGAGTGGACCAGGAGGGTCCGAGGTACTCCTCTGTTGAAGGGGAGCAAGAGCCAGTCTGGAACAACCAGACCAGTGATGAAAACTGTCGTGGTGCGTCGTGAAGAGGGCCACAAGCCGGTCGGCGAGTGGTCGGACAACGCGGTGAGCAGCAAGGAGCAGAAGGGCCTCCCACGTAGATCTCATGGATGCTGGGGAGGCAGACTTCGGTGCTGGAGCCGCTCAGGGTTAGGGCTTCTCAAACCCTAGGTGCACTCACTCGAGGGTCCCTCGGTGGGCGCGCTAGATAAGCGTCGTGCAGGTCCTGAAGATGGCCGGTCCCGCAGGTCTCGTCACACCTACGAATCTCAGCTGGGCTGACGATGTAGGTAGAGGTCAGAGATGGCAGGGAACCCGGGTCTCGTCGAGCTGGGCAGTCTTGTTCCGTAGGAGAGACGTACAGCAAACCGCAAGCGCTTAGGTGGTGCCTGCTGGTGCAGGGTGGCTACTCCTTAGCCACAAGGGAGAGTCTTCAGAAAAAGTCAAGAGTTCCTTTCGTGGAAAGTAGTTCAAGATTCAGAATTATCCAATTTGGGAAGGGGACCCGCTCCCACCTTTATTCTAGGAAAAGGGGCTGGCCCGTGACTAGGTCCTACCTATGGGTGGGGCCAGGAGGGGGGTGGTTACGCCCCTATCCTTTGTCCGGCTTCGCCCCAGCTCAGGGGCTGGTGTGCCCCCAAAACTGGTTTGAGCCGGGCTATGCACAGTGAGCACCGGGGTGCCACTTGCAATCACCTTCCTTTCAGCCCTGCCTACCTGGGATACACAAACCCTGTCTGGGATGGTGCTAACACCGCCCTCGACAGGAAACCCTTTGTCCAAGCTCCCCTCGCTGGAAGGTCTCCCAGCAGCAGGAGGTCAGACTTGTGTCTGGTGGCAGCATCCATTTTGTGATGCTGAGGCTTGAGTCAACTTTAACCGGGGTTCAAGGTTACTTCCATGTCGTGTCCCTCTAGAAGGGTGGAATGCTAACCCCGTCGCCAGAATTGGCGAGGGGTTCGTATTCCAATTCGTATGACACCTTACTCGACATGTGTGGGTGATGCGATGCCAAAGTTAGCAAATAACCGCGATGATTATAATGCATTTTAAGGTAGTTGGCCCGCGTCACCATGGAACGGCTATTAGGACTTGGTTCCGCAAGCCGTCGACGGGCTCAGCTGGCGCCAGAGCACCATCCCACATGATTCCCCGCACTCTGCCTTCAGGATTGATAAGGCCTGCCATAGGAGTGACTGATAGGAATCCATGTGTCCATTTTAGGGTTAGGTATAGGAATACTACACCTACAGCAACGGGTGATTACACCACCTTGCCCCAGCTGTCGTGCAGCCAGTTGTGTCAGATTTGGGTGGCCATCCAGGGGTGGCATAATACATGCTGCAGCCCCTGGTAGGCCCTGGGTACACCGATGCCCTGGATACCTGTGGTATGCTGATACAGGGACTGATAAGGCGGCCCAGTTCCAATTGGTGGATGCACCTAATGTACATGTGTGTTAATTTCGAGAGAGAACAGCTAGGCTGTGGGTCTGATTGGCAGGCCCACAGCCGGGGAAAGTCGTAAACCAATGAAGCAAAAGCAAAAAAATCTGGGTGATCATAGGATTGCAGACCCTACTCTCCTACACATTAGACATCATACTACATTAATGTCATACACACTAATACTGTATTATGAAGATAATGATGTATACAAATATTACAGACTTTGCACATTTATGTAAAATACTCAGCTATATAAATTTGGATCATGATATTTTTAGATTACTGACAGACTGTCATGAACTATACCATTTTTAGCACCTGGAACCAATGACTATAAAAGAATATGTAGGAATCAACATATAGGAACATACATTTCAATATAATTGGGTTGCCCTTGCTTCATGCAAGATGAGGCAAGGGCAAGGCAATCCTTAAGAAATGTTTACAATTCCACCCAAACCCACCTTGAATTGCACACACTTGCTTGGCTAATCCTGGATAATGCAGAGCAGCGCAAATCCCTGCCTTGATTTACTCTGGATGGGAAAGAGGTGCCATGAGTTGATCTTGGATAGTCCCACACATCCAGTAATGTGTTTTTGGGTTCATTCCATGGCCAGGACTAGTTAACATTGGAATGCTTCACAATGGTGCACCTTCTCCATCAAGTTCTTTAATTTTTTTATATATGTTTTATATTCCAGATTTTGTTTTTACTTTGCAAGTATGAAGCATTCATCAGCACACTTAGTAAGAATGAAATGCCTATAAGAAGTATCTATAGTGCAGGTAGGCTGGTCCCTCAGGCACAAGGCTATCCTTGGTACAATGCAGGCAACCTTGGACCATGGTAGAAGTGCGCCTGGTTTAGCTGTAGCCAGTACTCTGGGTGCAAAGGAAAGGAAAGATCATGATCAGCATGTCTGGTTGAATATGGCCCCTCACCATTTTGCACAACCCTACACAACTAATTGTCTAACTGAACTGTGCTCTGTTAAAGAAAGATCAATCAGACCCCAGGTTCACAACTGATGTTATGTTGCTATGGTTCAATTCAGACATGTCTTTTGCAACTAATATAGATGGATTTGTATCAGCACCATACTGCTTTGCCTCTATCACTCTCTGAAAACCATTATTTATCCATAAATATTTAATCAAAATGCCCATCACAAAACTTTCCATCAATGGAATATTTGTATCAACTGCATGTTGCAATAAAGTCAGTAAAAGGTACATACCTAAAAAATTAAGCTAAAAACCTCTTAAAAACTCTAATGTACTAAATCCCTTACAATACCCAAAAACAAACAGACACACAACACCTTTTAGACACAACCCACTTTTAGAGACACAAATAACACACAGAAAATGCAACCAGAAATAATGTAGACACACTTAACACAATGGACAAGGTACACAACCCACAAATCTCTTAAAACTCCACCAGCAACCCTCCAAACATCAGCCAGCCACAAACAGAAAGTGAAAACAAAGTTCACAAGCTTTTTCGTTTGCAGCCATGACCGTTGCGTCATTTCCTGCATGACGAGCCAATTTGCAAAGCTTTACGTTTTGTTTACCCACCCAGGGAGCCGAGTTGTTTGTGCCGCACAACTACCTATATAACCGCTCAAGGACCAAGCAATACATGCATGAGCTGAGCAGTGTGATATAGAACTACACAAGGCCCACACAAGCCATGTATGAACTAAGTAGTGTCTTACAGAACTACGCAAGGCCCTCGCAAGATATGCATGTACCAAGCAGTGTCCTATAGAACTACGTAAGGCCACCTCAAGATATGTATGAACTAATCAGTGTCCTATAGAACCAACAAGGGCCACCCAAGGCAGGTATGAACTAAGCAGTGCCCTATAGAACTACGCAAGGCCCACTAAATTCGTGTAGAAACTAAGCAGTGTTCTAAAGAACCACATAAGCCCCACCCAAGACATGTCTGAATTAAGCAGTATCCTACAGAGCAATACAAGGCCCACCCAAGATGAGTATGAACTAAGCACTAGTATGTAAAGTTACCTGTAATACAACACATGGCTGCACACACGCTTTGGGCAACATTACTTCAGGGTTGACGAAACGCTGTACAGCAATGCACATTGCTGCACTGAGATGTGTGTCAAGGACACAGCAAACGAGCAAGACATGTTTATATTAATGATACATACTTGAAATGAAATGAAATACAATAAAGTTATGGAGTGCAAACAATTGCCCAAAGGCGTCAAGGCGCTGATAGTGTTTAGTCTTAGGATGGAGGAGACACTTATTATATCCAACCTGGATATAATAAGTGCCAAGGACACTATCTTACATGCCAGGAAGGAGATATAAGGAAACACTTTCCTCAGAGTCATAATGATCCAAAAACAGGTCGAACCCATCCAGGAAAACTGCAAATTGAAAGATAGTTTTTTGCCAACCAATACTCAAAGGTTCTTCCCAGAGTCATTTGGAGTGGATAAACCTCCAGGTTATCTTGTCACCACAAGTAGATCCATATGGATGGTTGACTGCCAAAGATCAAGACCTCTGTCTTGTCTCCATTAAGTCTTTGCTAGTTTTTCCATGCATGTGACCAGAGCCTGCATACTGTTTTTGAAATTGGCAGCAATTGCTTCTGTGTCCTTGGTTATGGACACAGTAACGTGTGTGTCATCAGTATAGGACAAAGCTTGGAGCCCAAAGGACCTCATACATTTTTCCGGGGGAGACATACACGTTGAATAATGTAGGACTCAGGGAGGAGCCCTGAGGAACCCCGCATGGCAGAGTTATGGACTCTGAAGAATAATGATCTACCATAACTGTCTGAGACGTATCACTCAGAAAAGATGCGAAGAGCTTCAGTGCTGAGTTTGTGGCCACGTGATTAACAAGCAGGCTTCGAGAGATATTGTCAAAGGCTGTGAGTAAGTCCCACAGGCTCAAAACTGCAGTCTGACCTGCATCCACCATGGAATGGATATTGCTGACTGCTGATAATTACTAATGCAGTCTCGGTTCCATGTTTACTCCTGCATCGAAACGTAGTGACATCCAGAAGTTGATGTTGTTCCAAAGAGGTCATCAGATGTTTCTCTAGACGTTTTGGCAGGTACAGGCAGGTACCTCCTTCTTCATTGTGGTGTGGCACATCTGTTGCTTTGCACCAGCTTATGGAACAATGCACTATAGTGCTAATGTGGATGACTTAGAGATATGTTTGCTGCTTAGCAGGCAGGCATATCTTCCGGCACAACATTATTTACATTTCCTTACTTTCCACTTTCTATGTATGTAGACTTATAAATCACATGTTGAAAGCAGACTATGAGGTGAAACCATACATTTTCTATATATTTTACACAGAGTTGTGAAGTTCTTGCAATTGTACACAGTTCCAGTTTTACAAACATATGTACAGCTGGAAATACGTTTCAAAACAATTTTGCATGCATGCTTCACTTATAACACAACTAATACCTTTGTAATGTAAAGTGAGGCACCACAAGCAGGTGGGATGTCTTACAAAAATGTACAATGGCAATCAAGCCCACGCAAGCCCTTACCTCTGATTACATATACACCATAAATCCAACACACAGATGATGTGGAATGTGTTTAATATTATTTAAAATGTTTACTGTTTCTGTAAACATTTGCAAATGGGCGTTACACATTTTTGTTAAACAGTATATATCATTATTTTCCTGATGGGCATACCGTATTACCTGAGTCCCATTGATGACACTCAGGTTAGACTTAATACAAGGTCCTCACCGAGGGCATTTATCCTTTGCACTGTTAAAAGCTCTGGATTTTCATGCTATGTCACATCAATATTCTGCGCACATGCATGGGTGTATACATACGTACAGAGATAGTTATCCTGAGGGACACTGTCACTATGCAAGCTTGCAAAATTAAGTTACTGCTTTTGGACCACATCATTATAGATTGCAAAACACACACATAGCAATGCTGGGTGTACCTTAGTTTTATAAACAATATTTGTATTCACATGTAGAATGCATACACCTATGTGCCTCAACTATTATGTTTATGCTGTCATCACTAGATGCCACAATTAATCTGTGCCTGATGATACATAACTTATCTATCAGTCTTACAGAAATTAAAGTAAGTAGATTATTTCTAACTATTGAAAAACGTGCCAAATATGATCTTTGTTGTGAGGTTTTATGGATACTAAACATATATGCTCAGTCATTACCTGTCATCCTCTGTTAGTGTTATACACATTGTGTATAATTGATGAAGGGTGGACCAGTATTGTTGGACTTAGCCCTTTTTGTAGGGTCATCCCAGAACTTTTTGCCTTCGTCCTAGTACTTTTTCTGACCTGGGGTTGGTGGTTTTAGGACTCTGGGCACTTTATCACTGCTGTCAATTGTGAAGTGCATGTGCTCTCTATGGTAAAACATGGTACGATTGGTCCACACCTCTTTGGCATATTTAATTTACCTATCAGTCCCTTGTAATGTGGTATCTCATATACCCGGGGCCAAAAAATTAAATGCTACTGGTGGGTGCGCAGTGCTGATTGCTCCACCCACCAAAGTAGTCTTTCAAACCTGTCTCAGGCCTCTGCCTGTGCCTGCCTGTGCTAGCAGTTTACTGCCGCTCTGACGTGGCACATAAAGTGGGTGCCACGTCTGTGACCCCCCCTTTTACCGCATATCAGTCTCCCCTGAAGTAGCCCTATGGGCAGGGTGCGCTGTAGGTAAAAGGTAGGACATGTACCTTAACTGTGTGACATGTCCTGGTACTGACAAACAGCCATTTTGGTTTCTCACTACTGGGAGGATTCCCTCTCATAGGAATTCATTGCCTGATAAGTATTTCAGTGATAATTCCTGGTATGAGAGGAGCAGCGTGGTCAAGTTTGGTATGTTTGGATTAGTAATAATGAATGCTGCAAAATGGTGTTCACAGATTTATTTTCACTATTTTAGAAATGCCACATTTAGAAGTTGGCATTTCTGTGTGCTATGTGTCTTTGTGCCTGCTTGATGTGTATTGCATGTCTGGCTTTGAAGTGACAGGGGTTGGTGAGCTGCAGTGGCTCCAGAGGGGCTGGGTGAGTCAGCGCTAGGCTGAATAGGCAGATCTGCATTTGGAGTAGTGGGAGGAGTAGTCCCTGACTCTGAATAGGTCTGTGCCTGCCTTGCACAATGCTGGCTCCTCCCCCCTGTGGTGTGTCTGCGGCCAGGGCCTAACCTAACAATAAGGGTATGTGAGCACTGTAAAGAAATGCTTAAGTGACCCCCAGAACTGGTTTGGACTGTGCACAGAGCCCTGTGCTGGAGAGGGAACAAAGACAAACATGGTATAAATATTGGGGCTGGGACCCCATGTAGGGTGTGCTTTTTGGTGCTTACTTAGACAGGAGGGAGCACTTTGACAGGAGGAACCGCCGTAGGACCCAGTTGCTGCCCTCTACTGGGAGGCCCTACATGCTGCCTGCCTGTGCCCAGCCCTGCTCTGATGGACTAGGGACAAGGAACGCTGTCTTCAGAAGGGAGGTAGGCTAGGCACTCATTGATTGTGCCCTCTGAAATTAAGGGCAAGTGGAGCGCTTTTGACTTCACCACTTTTAATAGGCGTACTTTGAGAGCGCTGAAAAACCTCCTACTCACAGGAGTTGGCCCCCACTACAGTGGAGTGTGTGGGGTGCTTCAGGATTCCTTTAGTGCCTCCCCGGCATGTGAGCCTCTGGAAGGGCTTGTGTTGCCGCATCGCCGTGATGTGAAGCGGAAGACAGGCAGAAGTCTGTGCCTGGTTGCGGGCAGAGCTTGCGGCGAAGAAATGATCGCAAAACAGAGGACAGGCAAAGCCAGCATGACTGTGGGTGGAGCTGCTCCCAGACGAGGCAGCCAGGCTGGTGTTGTGTTGGTAGTGGGCGGGGCCAACCAAATGAGATTGCGCCGGAGCCTCGTGGGCTCCAAGGATCGGGAGAAAGAAGTCTTCCTGTCAGTGAGGGAGCCTTCAATGACGCAGCGGTGCCGCATGGTCGAAGGCCGCTGCATCCAGTGCTTAACCATCGGGAGCCTCAGGGAGATCCAGATCCCGGCCCGATTGGCCTTGCAAGGAGGAGAAGCCCCGATGAGTGGGTCTCCCCAAGGCACGCTGTTGGTGCAGATTGCACACAAGAAGCCCCAGTGAGTGGGGCTTGGGGGGCATCCTGTTGGCGCCTATTTTTGTTACACGATACCAAAGGGGATGATGGACGGATGATCAGGGTTATGAACCCGAAACTGGTCCCAGGATGCTTGTTTCCGGTCCAGGGAAGACATGGCTTGGCAGTTCGGGCTGGACTGTTCCCATGAGGCACAGGGTCAGACTGATTTGCATATGGCCATGTCTGAACTGGGGTGGTGGAGTGAGCTAAAGAATGATGATGGATTAAACCCAGATCAGTTGACTGGAGGTGAGTGTTTGATTTGCTCAAACACTCTGTCCATCATCCCCTTTGGTATCGCCTTGTTTGCCCTAAGTTGGCAGGGTGTGCCCAGACGTGGGTCCCTTGCTCACTTTGCTACTGGATTCAAGATAGCCTGGCTGATGAGGGTTATGAACCCAAAACCGGTCCCAGGATGCTTGTTTCCGGGCCAGGGAAGACATGGCTTGGCAGTTCGGGCTGGACTGTTCCCATGAGGCACAGGGTCAGACTGATTTACATATGGCCATGTCTGAACTGGGGTGGTGGAGTAAGCTAAAGAATGATGATGGATTAAACCCAGATCAGTTGACTGGGGGTGAGTGTTTGATTTGCTCAAACGCTCCGTCCATCATCCCCTTTGGTATCGTTTTATTTTTGTTACACAGCTGCACCGACAGATCGCAGGCAGCTGCAACGTGATGAACATGATTAGGGAGGACAAGGGTGAGTTGCACCCCCTTCCCTCCTTTGAGGATCTTGCCCGAAAGTAAGGTCTGTATCGGCAGCCAGGAAAGCCCTGATTTTTGGGGACAAAGGGCATCTGGGACAGCCCTGCATGGCCCCAGTGGATGGCCAGTCGGCCTGGGGTTCATCCAGGGTTTTGGTGAGGCGTAAGGCCTTAACCTCAGTTGTGCTAATGTGTTCATGCACAGTGCTTATGTATAATGTGTTTATACCTAGTGTTTATGCATAATGTGAATGCCTAATGTGGTTTATGCATAAGTGTCTGTACCAGTAGTTACTGTTTGATTACTACCTACCTGCTCTGATGGTTCTGACAGTGGCTCGATTGGCCCTGTCTTGTATATAATCCCCTGTAAAGTCATTCCTAGTGCCAGGTGGCACAGTGCACATTTGTGATTATGCTCTGATGTGTGTTTTATGGATAATACAAAGGCTATGCTTGATAGAACCTTGTGTGGAGTTTCTTTTGTGGTGTGCCTAGTGTGTCGCTGCTGTGTGTGTGTGTTGCGCAAATGCTTTACACATCGCCTCTAGGATAAGCCTGACTGCTCGTGCCAAGCTACCAAGGGGGTGAGAAGGGGTTATCGTCAGTGTGTAACTCCCTTGCCCTGACTAGAGTTGTGGTTTCTGCCTGGCTTAGGCGCTTGCCCTAGCCAATCAGCAATCCCATTTCTAACAAGAATCATGAACAAGCTTTCTCGATTCAAACAGTGTGAGACAATATGTGCAGTACTACTGTGATGACATTCCATTTGAAGTTATATTTTAATATGCAAAAGTTGATGTACATAAGGTTACTGTGCTCAGATATTTATGTATCCAAGTTGATGTACCTTAGGTTACTGTGTTCATATATCAGTATACATTCTCAGATTAAATTTATTTTCTCATGACTTAGATGTCTGCCATTGCATAGGAATCACTCTGCACATTTTTCCTATAATAATTTAATATCTCTCATACGTGTAAGGGTGTGAGTCTTTTTAAAATACTTAGCACACTTATTGTTTCACATTTACACACACACATCATCATGACGTCATCTTTCATGTTGTTATTGACAGCAAAATTACGCTAAGGTTGTATCTTTATTTTTATTACATTATGAAAAAAACTGGAAACAAGATCATCTCTTCTGGCATGGCTTGCACTGAGTGCAAAATTGCTAATTGTGAATCTTCATCCTCTTCATCCTGATCTGCTATTGGACATTCAAAGTCACATTGTACATTAATTTTAAACCATAAGTTGTGCAATATAGCACACACAAGGATCCTTTTACACAACATTGGTGGTGTCTAGATTCACCTTCTGCCTGATTGATGCATGTAACGAAAACGATATTTCAGTACCCCAAACATCCTTTCAACAACATTGTGGGTTTTCCTCAATGCAGCATTGTACCGGTTCTTTCCATCATTTTGTGGAGTTGTCAAAGGGGTCATCACCCGTGCCTGAAGGCCATCGCCTTGGTCACCTGAAGTAAGATATAGGTGTATGCTTGGTTAATGACATATGTTGGACAAGGATAAAGTGAGTATTATTTTGAATTTCAACATGTATTATGTTAGAGTGAACACAGTTAAAATACGGCCTGTTTTCCAAATATAGCTGTATGGAATAGCTTTTAACAGCTTAAAATGAAATACTATTCAGCATCCATAATTGCATTTCACAATCGGACTTGATTATGTTTAGCATATTGAAAAGGTGACAACATAGAGATACTGAGATATATTGCAATAATGGAACAATTATATACAGAAGAGGTTGAGGCAAAATGCAATCGCACCCACCCCTACTGTGGGAAAACTCATCAAACACTTAAAAGATGAACAGAATGGAAAGTTCAACCCCTTTCGACTTCCAGAGGAAAAAATTCCAAGCATAAATAATTTCTAATGCTTCAGCACCCTTATTCAACAAATCTAGGAAAATATCAGCAACAACCGGCGATAATTATTCTAACGCGGAGATAGCGTGCTATCAGCAACGCTTATCTCCAAAGCGATACAAATCCAAGCGTTAGCTACAAAACTGTGTGATTATCACTGGAAATCCAGCGATAATCGCACTGCGACAGGCGATACCTTGTGATAGGGCAGGGTGGACTTAGACCATGTAATCCACCTCCCATTGGATTACATGGCTAAGTCAGATTGAAAGCAGGTGTACAGGAACCTGCGTTAAATGCGGTTAGTGCTTCTTTAATTATCGCTAAGCAGGTTAGCGATTTCCTTGTTTATTGGAGAAAGTCGTTTAGGGACATTCTCCATGTGAGTTTGGCAAGGTACTCCCACTTTGCATCTCATTAGAGATGCAAAGCTGGGCGTCAAGGGAAAAGGGCGCTAAGGCAAGGATTCACGTGATAGCGTGACCTTGCTGATAATGCAATATAATTATCGCCGCTTTTCACCCGAAAATGGACGCTAAAGCGGCGATAATTATATAGCCGCCCCTTGATGATATGCCCCCAGGTTACTTATTTTTCATAATGGTTCATCCACGGTAGCCAACACGTCTCGTCCTCATGGACTTCTTTAGGGTTCTATTCCAAATTATTTTTATTGATGACACTACACCCATGTATGTTTCGTAGGTGTTACATTAATTTCCTTAGAGAGAGCTTTTTCAGTGTTAGAGACCAAATACAACCTAACCTGTAATGATTATTTTAAATATGTGCAGATACATAGTTTTCTTAATACCCTTTGCCCGTCAGTTCGATCACGGCTGATTAGGATTCCTCTTATAGACAGTCTTTTCACTAAAAAAAAGATCGGCACATATTATAATCTACTTTTGGCCTCATTTCCTGATGATATTTTGCTATGCCAAAAAAAATGGAATGAAAAATTGGGGATAACTAATACCAAAATTCAAGAATCAATAGATTTGGCCAACACAATACTAATAACTGGGAGATCACGTACACAGCACTATATGGCTTTATTCGATCTATACTATTCACCAGCCAAAATTAGCAAATGGTCAACTACTGTAGGTATACTGTGTAGCCGATGCGGACTTTACGCAGCAGACGCTCTCCATATGTTTTTTGCATGCCCTCGTTTGTCTCCTGTATTGTCAGAAATCCAAACTTTTTTAACAATATTGATGGATCAGACAATTATTTTGTCAGGAGAATTAATAATAATAGGTCTGCCACCATTTGAGTTATCTGTGGGACAGACAAATTTTCTTTTCATTTGTATGTCCACTTGGAGGGCATGCATCACTCAAGCCTGGCTGAGCCCAGACTCTCCCACTTTCCCTACCTGGAGAGCATGTTTACTTGCTAAGTATAATTTGGAAAAGGCCATATATAGTGTTAAAAGTAGGAAAAAGAGAAGGTTGGGTGAAGAACTCTGGAGTCCTTTAGAGAATTGGATTAACGATACTTTGACCTAAGTAATGTACTTGGTTTCTTCTTTTTTCTCTACCATTAAGTGTATTTGTGGACTGTATTACTGGTTCTTTTTTTTTATACATTGCTGTACCTTGCTTGCATTAAATAATAAATGCTTATAAATAAAAAATAAAAAAAAGAGAGAGCTTTTTCATTAAATCCTCTAATGTTGGAACTAATCTCGTACGTTTACGCAAAGGGCATTTGGAACACACCGTAGCACAAATATTCAGTCTGAGCACTCAAACTCTGAAACCGAAAACGTATCCGTGAGTCGCGAAAAAAACTTTGTACAAGCTTCCTGCCATCACAAAGTGGATTCACTGTAAATCGTGGCCCTTTGCGTGAACTGACGTGATTAGTTCCAAAATTAGAGGATTCAATGAAAAAGCTATCCCTAAGGAAATTGATGCAACACCTATGAAACACACATGAGTGTAGTGTTGTCAATAAGCCACTTTTAAACTACACCACTCTTAGTCTCTGCATGTATTGGTGGCTCACAAATGCCTCACCCAGGATTTTCAGTTGATGCAAAATGTGCAACCATATGCTCCCATAATCCCCCTCCAAGTATTACCAAGATTCCCCTGAGCCTTTACGTCAGTTGACCTCTCTTGCTGGCATGATAAGTCCACAGACACTGGGGTTCAGGACCACCATCTACTTACATTTAAACAGCTGTGTCAAGACTATGACATACCTCCAGGTCAGTTCCTTCCTTACAGGCAGCTGCTGGCAGTGTTCCCACTCATGTGGCGCACAATAGAAAAAGAGCCACCCACCCATGTTGTAATTTACACCCTGTCCATCATGGGCACTGGGCACCATCTGATTACATAGCTGTAAAAGCCATCAGGGAACACGTGATTGTGCCCTTGACACCTCTTTGGCAGACGTCAGAGGAGGGGTTTGTACACCCCCTGCACGATTCCAAATGGAACTTGGCTCTAAAGTCCCCACAATACGTTTCTTGCAACACGTGATTTAAAAATATTTGATATATTGTACTTCACAAGGCTTATCTCATGCCGTTCGGATTTAACTGCATATTCTCCACGGCACATCTTACATGCCCTAGATGCCATTCCCCTGCTGCCGAACTCCAACACATGCTATGGTTATGCCCAGTCATAGCTCCCTGTTGGTAAGCAGTACATGATATCCTAGCCACCATTATCAAGCTTTCTACACTCAGTTCCTGGAACTGATACATGATTATGTCCCTCCCTCTTGTGCCACATAGCTCAACCTATACTCTGGTACACTCTTGGCCTATTGATCCATCCACACACTTCCCATGTGCTGCAGTTTAGTTTCCCTGTTGTCCCGCAAGCGACTGTACTGGCGGATCGAACTGTTATTGCGAGTGTCTAAACTCCAGGATGTCCTCCCGACTCACACATGATCCCCTTGAGATCACCCTCTCAGCTCTTGCTTGTGTTGATGTGTAATTGCTTCCCTTCCCAGAAGGCCCATTCAGGCTGAAACTGATCTTGAGTTGCTTGTGTTCTGATTCAGACAGGTCCTGGCTAGGCAGTTTGGGCTGAACTGTTCCTGTTGGAGCAGGGTCAAGTCTGATTTGCATATAGGTGGGTTTAATCTGAGGTGGTGTGGTGGGTAAAAGAACGATGGTTGGAATGCTACCCTGAGCAATTACCAGTGGTTAGTCTTACTGCAAGCATCCTCCCATCACCTTTTGCGTCTTTGCTGGGTCATGGCCATTCCCATGCATTTAGTCAAATACTGCCACACATTGCCATACAGAAAGTAGCTATTGACTCTGCATTACATGTTGTGGATCTCAAATTCAGACATAAAATAGAGGAACACATTTTGTACTCCTAGTAAGTTTATCTCCCTATATATTTTACCATCAGCAGCACACTTCCTACCAATAAGAAATTTCCGCCTCACCATGGAGTGTGGTGCAAGAGGGGATGTGTTGTTTGTAGAGTGCTTGAGGTGCATCAGCACATGGATAAAAAAGGAATGTCCATAACTGTGAAGGTATGGTTTATGTGTTCTCTCACTTTGACATCACACAGGACAAGTACTTTTTTGTGCTGCATTGCACATGACAGTAGTAAACCTTACACCCCATGGTAGACACTTGGCCATCGGATTTATTTCAAAGCAACCACTATGTGTACGTTCAAATAACTATTGATGCTAAATTGGGGTAATATAACATGTATTTGAAAAAAGACAGCATTATTTATATGTGTTTTGTTACTTACCAATCAGTAGCCCATCTCATCTTCCATTCTCAAAATGCTCATCGATGGTACTGTGTCTGAATATTTTGTCATCATGGGCATTTTCTGGGCACTTTGCTAGTACATTGGTCCTTTATGATCCACAAATGCCTACACACTTATGGAGTAACTGTGTTTGTGATTTTGTTGTGATTTGTAAAAATGTGTACAGTAGCTGCAGGTGGTACCAATTGCACATGGGTGCAATCTATAACACCAAGCACATGAGGGAATTCACAAAGCTTTGTGGCTGGTTGCTGTTGGCTGGTTTCTGGAAATGACAGGGACTGTGGAGTAAGTTTGATTATGGCATCAATCAGAGATGGCAGAAATGCAGAAAATCAAACAGATCAAGATGATGAATGGAGTACTGAAACTTTTCAACCACTCGCCCCCATCAACCGAACTGGACAGAAGACAATCATCCTGGGACCGGCTTTATAGTATCACCCCTCATCAGCCAGGCTAGCTTGAATCTAGTGACACAGCTAGCAAGGGACCCAGATCTGAGCATACCCATTACCACATACGGCGGCCATAGCAAACACTACAAGATGATGGACAGAATGCTGAACTTTCCAACCACTCACCCCCAATGAAGAGATCTGGGTTGAATCAATTATTCTTTTGCTCGCTATACAACCCCAGTTTGGACCCAGTCATGTGCAAATCAGTCTTGACCCTGCTGCTTATGGGAACAGTAGAGCCAAAACTGCCAGGCCAGGTCCTTCCTGAACTAGATACAAGCATCCTTGTACTGGTTTCAGGGTATCACTTCTCATTAGCCAGGCTAGCTTGAATACAGTGGCACAGAGAGCAAGGGACCCACGTCTGGGTATTCCCTTGGCCACTTTGGGTGAACATAGCAACACAAGAAGATGATGGACAGAGTGCTGAAACATTTCAACCACTCACCCCCAGTCAAGAGATCAAGGTTTAATCCATTGTTCTTTTGATCACTATACCATCCCAGTTTGGACCCAGTCATATGCAAATCAGTCTTCATCTTGCTTCTCATGGGTGCAGTCCAGCCAGAACTGCCAGGTCAGGTCCTGCCTGGACCAAAAACAAGCATCCTGGGATATCTCCCCTCATCAGCCATGCTAGCTTGAATCCAGTGACCCAGTGAGCAAGGGACCAATGTCTGGCCATGCCCTTTGCCTCTTTGGGCAAACATACAGCATTTGTAAGCACACAGCTACCTCCGGAGAGGTGTCCCGGTGCTGGGGGCCGTCGGGAAGATTGAGCGGGCTATTGCCCAGAGTCTCATGGTGCTGGGCTAACCTGCCGCCGGCTCCTGGGATCGAACTGTAAACCCCATGGTCTAGAGTCATGCACCCTGGCCGCTACGTCACACCTCTTCTAGAAAAGGTACACCGTGAAATGCCAGATAGCATTGCAGATGTCTTCAGGAATGAGCCAGAGTCCAAAGTGTGTAGTACTGCCATCAAGTTCACAGGTGATGGGATTGCATCAGTACTTCTACTCGCTGGTTGAAGACTTGAAGAGATGGAATGCAACAACTCCAGGATGTTCTCCTTCTTCACTCTGTACAACTGGATCCCCTCCTCCGCCTTCTTGAGATCGATGAGGCTGATCCCTTGTCAGAACATACACTGCTTCTTCCTTTACTGTTGTTGTCTCGTACCAACACCCAATTACAAAATAACTACCTGCGGGCGTAGGTGAGTTTGCCAAAGAGTGCTGTGATGGAGGTCTTTTTATACTGATGCTCCTGCATCAATGGTTGCACCTGTGTTGCTGATGCATAGCATTCTGATGCATTTCCATCAATGCATTATGCCATGCAGTGGTATATTGATAAATTCCACTGCGTTAAGGCTTGTTGGCTTTTGCATGACAACGCCTACCTTGCGTACATTGTAACCTGCATTATACAGGCTGACAAAGTGCAGCACTTACACCATGCAAGTCCCTGAAAAGACCGCAGGAAGCCTCCTGTGTTTCTTGATAAATCTAACTTAAGGATTGAATTGCCCTTCCATTACCATGCGTGCTGCAAGGGCAATGCAATCCTTAGATAAATCTAGTCCAAGTGAAATGCTTTTGCTTTGTCTTTTAGAAACAACACCACATTTTGAAAAGCTCCAATCTTCTAATTAAAATTAAATTATTATTATTAATAATAATAATTTACACTTGTGTTTGTGAAGTAAATAAATTATTGCATAATTTAGGCATATGTATGTACTTTTGCGCTTGCATTTTTGTGTATTGCTTTAACGTTTAAATCGCTGAATTTGCTTCACCATGGCCCATATTTAACAGTAGTGGTTCAGAGTGGGGTCACAGGAGTCAAACGACTGACAAGTTGTCAAACACCATAAAGGTGTGTATTTTTTACATTTACAACTGCACTGTGATTTTATCTTTTGTGTTGCACTCGCACTCTTGGTGCCTACCTGCTGTCACGCTGCTGCTACAGCGCTGCCGTTGACCTGAACCGGCAAACTTGCTCACACCGCCATTCCGGCGAGGACGGAGGCCACGCCCCGTTCTGAGGCGACGCCCCTGACTCCGCCCCTTCACGCCTTTATATAATGTGCATTCCCCGGACGCGCAGCGGACGAGCGCAGCGGGCGCGCCGCCTGCGCGCCGAAGGCGCGCCAAAGGCAAGCCCGTCTGCGCCCGTCCGCGCCAGGACGCGCCTGAGGGCATGCCATGCTGCCCAGCCTATTACATATTCCCCCCAAGCACTCAGAGACCTTCAGCATACCGTCACTCTACCATCTCCTACGACCTTGCATCGTATTATGTCATCAGGCCTATCGCACCCTAACCAACTCCTTATCAAGGGCCGTATACCCTTAGCATTGCCACCAGCGAACACCACATCCCTCAGGGTTTCTTATCTTAATACCCGCTCAATGGTGAAGCACTCTGAGGATATTTTTATCCTGCTAACCAGCTCGACCCCTGACATACTCTTACTGACAGAAACATGGCTCACCTCAGAGTCCACGCCGGATATTCTGGCAGCCCTCCCCCCCGATTACTACATCCTTCGCGCCGACCGCTCTGGCGACCGGCCTGGGGGTGGAGTAGCGGCCATTATCTCCAAGCGTCTGATATCCTTATCCTCTTACTCCCTTCCGCTACCTGAGGTGGAGAACCTAATCATCAGCGTGCAAACGGACGTTGGTCCCCTCACTTTCTTTCTACTTTATCGGCCCCCACACCCCATGCCATCTTTTCCCACCATTCTTAGTGAACATCTGTCTTCCCTTCTCATATCGCACTCCCACCTCGCCATTTTTGGCGATCTGAACTACTGGTTTGGCGACAGTCACGCCGGCCCTCATGCTACTGAGCTTTTTGAGACGCTCAAAAGCCTGAACCTTGTCCAGCATGTCTCCGAACCTACTCACATCAAGGGACATGTTTTGGACCAGATCTGGACTTGCAACCTGGAGTTGTCTCCACCAGTCATACGTCCGTGTGCCTGGTCTGACCATCACTTGGTAGACACCATCATCACGGCTGCTGCTCAGGCCCCTGTTCCCTTGATGGCCGGCGGCCTTGCCCGCAAATGGAGTTCATATGACTCCCAGGGATTTCTCATTGCCCTGGCTGACTCCTGCCCGGCGATCTCTGACTCTATTGACACGGATAGGCTAGAATATAACGTGGCTACCTGGCTTGAGTCGGCCAGCGATTTGTTTGCTCCCTTGGTCAAATTCCCCTGCACCAGACACAGGAACTCTCACAGATGGTTTTCCGACGACCTCAAAGCCCGGAAACTCAAAACTCGCCAGTTGGAACGCATCTGGAGACACGATTATTCTGACCTAGCCAAACAATCTTACCTGATTGCCCGTAAAGAATTTAAGTTAGCTATCCGTTCAGCAAAAACCGAACACTTCGCCAGTAGGATCTCCCTGGCAGCTAACAAATCTAAGGAGGTGTTCAGAGTTTTGAACGAGTTAACCACAGACGACAGGACCCTACCAGCCCAGACCCCTACACAGGAGGCCTGTGACACCCTGAACTCGTTCTTTCTAGAAAAAATCTCCACAATTAAAAAATCCATTCCTTCACTTTCCCAACTGTCACTACCGGATACATCCCTTAATAACACATTGTCCTTCACTTCTTTCCCGGCTCTAGACTCTTCTTCTCTGGCGGAACTAGCCACTCGTGTAAAATCCGGTTCCCCAAATGATTGCTGCCCACCGTCCGTTCTGCGGAGCATATGTCTCAATTTACCTGACAGTATCCTTCATCTTCTTAATAGCTCCCTCAGTAGCGGCGTCTGCCCCACTTCCTTCAAGGAAGCCATTCTGGTTCCCCTACTAAAAAAACCTGGCGCCGACATGTTGGAGCCATCAAACTACCGCCCCATCTCCCTTCTCCCTTATTTCTCTAAACTTATGGAGGCTCACGTCACTCGCTGCCTATCCAGGTTTATAGAATCCTCTGGCTACCTTGTACCAACTCAGGCCGGCTTCAGACCCGCCCATTCTACTGAAGCCGTTATCCTGGCAGTCCTTGACACACTCAGAGGCAACGCGGACGCGGGAAAACCCCAAGCCCTCGTCCTACTGGATCTGTCGGCCGCGTTCGACACGGTGGATCATGACATCCTTCTCCACCGTGTCGGGCAGGCGGGCATCCAGGGCGTTGCTTTCGAGTGGGTCAGGTCCTTTCTCACGGGGAGAACACAGGCGGTCCGCCTTGGTCCCTACACTGCAAAGAAAACTCTCACATCCTGTGGTGTTCCCCAAGGCTCTTCCCTTTCCCCGCTCCTTTTTAATCTTTACCTCCGACCACTTATTCAATCACTCCTGAAATGGGACATCGTCACTTATAACTACGCTGACGATCTCCAGATCATCTTCCCCCTCAACTCACCAAATGCCATCAAAACTTTTCATGGAGCCATGACTCATATCCAACTCTGGATGAACCAGAACCAATTGAAGCTGAACCCCGGTAAAACTGAGCTCCTACTTCCTGGACTCAGCTCCACCTACTGGGGTCCACAGTTCTGGCCTCCAGAGTTCGGCTCCCCCCCCGTCCCTGCAAAAACAGTAAAAAGTCTAGGTGTCATCATTGACACCGAGCTTTCTCTCAGGGCTCAGGTGGGTGCGGTGGTTTCCTCCTGTATGTTTCAACTTCGGAGGATCCGCAAAATCCGCCACTTTCTCCCCCCGGCAGCACTCACCCAAACTGTCATCTCGCTGGTACTCTCCCGTCTGGATTTTTCTAACGCTATCTATCACGGTCTCCCACAATACCTGACTCAACGCCTCCAAATTGTCCAGAACCAGGCCGCCCGCTTGATCCATGGAACACCCAGATGGCAATCAGCCAAACCTTTGCTTGTGAATTTGCACTGGCTCCCGGTTGAGCGAAGGGCTGCCTTCAAGGTGGCTTGTCTTACCTTCAAGGCACTTCATTGCCCTTCCCCTGCCTTCCTGAAATCCACCATCCACCCTTACTGTCCCACACGCCATCTTCGATCCGCCCACCTTGACTTGTTGATCATCCCCAGGGGCAAAACCAAGAGATTCGGCGGACGCCGGTTCTCCCAGTTGGCCCCTGGACTTTGGAACACCCTCCCTCTTTCTATCAAATCCTGCTCTTCCTTCCTTAACTTTAGGAAAATGTTAAAAACTTTCTTTTTCCCTACCCTCACGTAGATTCTTTTACCTCTACTTCCTCCTCACTCTGCTCTGTTCTGTCTACCAGCGCCAGGAAGCTTCGGTGTCAGTGCGCTTTACAAGCAACACTTAACATAACATAACATAACAGAGGGGCAGATTTACATGCCCCTTGCGCCACTTTTGCGTTACCTTTCCCATGTTAAAAGTGACGCACCAGCGGCGCAAGGGGCTTGTAAATAAGCCCCAGAGTACTTTGGAGCACAAGAAAGGAAAAAAGCGTAGGGCTTCTGTCACGTAAAAGAGCTCTCTTTGCAGAAGTTGCATTTTGTGCTAAATACCGTTATTAAACTGAGAAAGTACAGGGAACACGTAATATGGAAGTTATTTTCAAAGACTTAATTTAATCTTTGGAACAATTGGATTCGTTTAAAAAAGTCGTTTTCTTAAATGCTTTCAGCCCTTAGCAGACCGAGGGTGGAATCGAAGTAGAAAATGTCCCGAGACTGGTACTCTAAATTGCCATATATTACTAGTGGCTACAAAGTCACAAACAGAAACAGGTTATAAAAATGTCCACAGGTTAAATGACCCTTCATTTTTTTAAATGGTACTTGCATCAAATAAACTCCTTCGTCCCGGTGTTTTAGGTAAATAGGGAATTCTTGGTGAGTAGCATTAAATAATTCCATATAGCGGTTAGACTCCGGAAATGTAATGAAAATATCTTTGCTTGCTGCTCTCCTATACAGTGCTGCCCCTTATACTCAATAATTAATATCCTGGAGCTGATTTGTGCCAATGAAGGTCAGCTGGGCATTATATGACCACGATTTCAATGGTTTGTAGTAATTAATGGAAACAGTGACTGTATGCTTGGTAAAATACAGAAACGTGTACTATTTCAGCATGCTTTTGTCAATTTGGAGAGCATTTAATAAGTAGCATTTTTGGTTCTGTTTATTATTATTTTTTTAAGCAAGCAATGTCCGAGAACGATTCTAACAAAATGAAGCTAACTCAATGAAAATATAAGGACAACAAGCTAATAAAGTTTCACACAATCTACAGCTAAAAGACGCATAGGGTAGGTACCAAAACGCACGACTTCCTTGCTGTTGATGATGCAATGTCTGATAGTAGAAACCTTATTGAAACTCAATTGGAAATGACACATATAAAATGTAATAAGGTAACTCAATTGGTATCCTATAAGTGAGGTAGGCCTTGCAGAAGTGAAAAACTAATTTAAGAGTATTTCTCTAGCAGGATATGTACAGCTTAAAAGTGTCTCACTTTTTAAATAGATTGCACCCTGCCATTTGGGCTGGCCAGAGCCATCCATAGGTGTGACTTATATGTGTTAAAGAAAAAAGGTTTCCACCTGCCAAAAAGTTTACTTTGCCAGGTCGTAATGGCAGTTTACAATTGCACACACAGGCTGAAATTGCAGGCTTGAGACATGTTTAAAGGGCTACTTAAGTGGGTAGCACAATCAGTACCTCACACCCACTAGTCACATTTAATGTGCTGGCACTGGCCACATTTATTGCCATATTACTAGGGACTAATAAGTAAATTAAATATGTCAATTGGATATGAGCCAATTTTATCATGTTTATGAGGAGAGAGCACAAGCACTTTAGCACTGGTTAGCAGTAGTAAAGTGCACAGAGTCCTAAGGCCAGTAAAAATGTGGTCAGTAAAAATGGAGGAGGTAGGTAAAGAGTTTGGGGGAAGACCACACTAATGCTGACAAGACTAAAGATGGGTAATTGTACAGTAAGGCAAAAAGGAAATGCTGCAACAGGAAGCAGGAGGGCTGCAAAAAATGTTAGGAATGGGTTGCAGATATTCTTCAATCACACGCTTGAGCACAGGAGAATTTGGCACTTCAACTAGCACCTTCTCAAAAGATTCCTGGACCTGGGAAGACTCCACAGGAGGATGAAGGCTGTGCTGAAAGAAGCCTCCTGACTGTTTTGCAAGATACAGACCCACTCAAAGACTCAAGGACGTATGGCCACAACAGGCACCGAGAGAATGTACTGCGCTTCAAGGGTCAAGTGGTAGGTTTTTTATTTGACTGCTTCAGGGACGCAGACAGCAGAAGGACACCTGAATTAATGATGGACCATTTGACCCTAGAGAACTAGATCCTTCAGTAGATGATGCTGATGGAAGATCTGATGTCTAGAAGCCTGCCTGAGGCGACAGCTGCTGTACGGCTGACCAGGAGAATCTTTCCATCTGTTGGAAAGACGTAAGTCTCAGTCAATTTTTCCAACTAGCGAGGACTAAGACAAGGTGTTGAATCTTGCCCAGGATGGTCACTCTCAAGGTTGGAAAGAAAACCAGGTTCCTCCCTCTCAAAGCTATAGGCCTCACTGAAATAAGGTCCCGCTGGACCTTGCGGTAAACATATCTACCCTAGATCAAATGGAGCTTCCTTATCATTTTGTTATCTAATCAACTGAATGATTTTACAAGCCATTCTGAAGTATTTTGATTTTCAAAAAAGATATCTTCGAATCAGGTGAGGAGGCATATCCATCTCACTTGTGAAACACCCTTGGTGGTCACAAAATCCAGCTTTATCCTGCTCTGAGATTTTGCCACCTAAACAAATGGCTTTAATGGGAGCTCATTAATGACATGTCCAACTTTGAGGGACCCTCACCAGCCAGATTCTAGTACTTCGGACTGCAGAAAGATTTTAACTTTCATTTCCGAGCCTAAGTTCAAATATAAAAAACCTTTAACAGGAGGACACACTTGATGTGATGAACCTTCGCTCCTTCGTGGTCAGCCTGAAATCCTGTCTACATTGCCGACAACCATGAACTGCTGTTTTTCAAAGGTGCTTTTCTTTTTCCATGTGCTCAGGTTCTCTTCATCATATATTAATGATCTCAGCTCTGAATTTTATTGTGATATGTCTCTACTTTAAAATTGTTGTTACTGCTTTAACTTAAAACACAATTCTCTGGTATGACCTTTTGCTTCGGCCATAGCTAACATGGTTTGAGTAGAGATTCTCTCTGAACTGTATTTTGACCGTAGCAAATTGTATTTTTTAAGTTTTTTTAGAACACCAAATTTGACACCATAAAAATCTAAAAGAAATCACGCAGCACAGTAGTACACTGTTTACCTTACTAAATAGCAGTAAAATACTGTTGCAGAATTATTCATGTAATTGTCATCGTGATTTATTTATAGTCTCATTTGTGAATAAATGTGTACCTTTCATTCAGATAGAAACTTTCTCATGGATAAAACACCATCTCTCATTTCTTCTGAATCCTGAAATGAAATTTGCATCATTCACACTTTAGGTTGTGCAGGTTTATAGTACCTGGCCATACACCAGTAGTGCCTGCTTTTCTTAATGAGTGGTGCTGAGGTGTGCGAGGAGTCTTTAAATAACAAAAAAAAAGCACTTACCTGCCGCTACTGGCCACCATGTCAGGAGTTCTTCTGCTCCGGTCGGACTCCAGTTCCCCAGGAGCTGGCGCACACTGCCAGTCTCCTCAATGCCAAACACAGCACTGCTCTCATGGTAATAAAGCATGGTGAAAAGTGCATGATTGGCCTGAGCAGGCTGGTTTTATCCTCGCTCACATCCTAGGAGCCCTCGCCTCTTCTCCACCCAGAACGGCTCAGGTGGGGAGAGATCAAAGTTCGCATGAAAGTTTGGCCAGCCTCAGGCAGCCGGCCAAACTGTCATGCGTACTTACAGTTTAAACTACTCCTCCCTCTGCTCTTGTCTTGGCCCCGTCCACGCTTGGCTTGCTGGCTCAAGTGCGGAAAGAAAATTAAAATGATAATAAATAGTTTCATTATCATTTTATTTTTCCCTCCCTCAATAGGCTATAACCAGGGGGCGACACTCCTCCGCCATACACTCTCCAAAATATCCCAGCCTAAGTTTACGACTTTCGGTATTCACAAATGGGATTTACGAGTAGTAAAGTTAGACTTTTGTCTCAGTTCTGGTTTCAGTTAAACTTAAAACCAAAACGTAGGTCTAACTGAGACAAAAGTCTAATTGTACTACTGGTAAATGCTCTTTTTGAATACCAAAAGTTGCAAAGTTAGACTTTTGTCTCAGTTTACCTTTGTGAATTGGGCTCTAAGTTTACAATCATAAAATATCATAAAGTACCGCATTGGAATAGTCCTTGTCCTGCAATTCTTAATCCTTATCGTTAACCCAAAATCCGAGTCTACACAAAAGCAAAATTGAACCAAACTTAGCGCGTATATTTCTTTATTTTGAATGAAGAAATGAAAGACTAAGTAAATAAAAAATCTCACCTGAGGCATGCTCTATAGAAAGAACGAGACTGGCAACATTAGTCGCAAATGATACAGCTTAACTCTGATGCAATTTTGTCCTCCTGAAAGTGTATAGACTAATGAAATATCCATGAAAGCTACAGAACGTAGTGCTAAAGGCATTTTGGAGTTTATAAACTATTTGCAATTGTAAATGAGCACAGATTCAGCTTGGATCATCACTGACCAGCTAGACAACGCGGTACAATACAACACAAAATTCAACATGAAACATAAGAAAATGAACCAGATTCATTCGTGCTTAAGCCAGTCGCGGCTGCTGCCTAGAAGCAGCAGTGGGGCAGGTGGGGTCAAGGGGGCAGGGGGAAATCGGGTAACAAAAAAAAATCCCTTACCTCCTGGCTGGCCAGCTGCCGCTGCCTCTCCTGTGTCCCGTTCCATCCTCTTCCTGGCTTCTTGTGAGAAGCAGGAAGAACAAGAGCCGCCATGCTCACCGCAGTCAATCACAACACTACAATGCAGCGTTGTGATTAGTCTGAGCGCTGTGACACAGCACTCAGCCAGGGGCTGGAGGGGTGGACATGTTCTCCAAGCAGTACAAAAGGGGGTGGTGATGGACGGAGCATCAGAACCAATCAAACACTCACACCCAGTCAACAGATCCGGGTTTGATCCATCACCGTTCTTTAGTCCACTCTGCCACCCCAGTTCAGACATGGCCATATGCAAATCAGTCTGACCCTGTGCCTCATGGGAACAGTCCAGCCCGAACTGCCAAGCCATGCCTTCCCTGGATCGGAAACAAGCTTCCTAGGACCGGTTTCTGGCATTTCAGCCGTCTTCAGCCAGCCTTGCTTGAATCCAGTGGCAAAGTGAGCAAGGGACTCACGTCTGAGCATACCCTGCCAACTTATGGTGAACAAAGCGGTACAAAAGGGGGTGGTGATGGACGGAGCATCAGAACCAATCAAACACTCACACCCAGTCAACAGATCCAGGTTTGATCCATCATCATTCTTTAGCCCACTCTGCCACCCCAGTTCAGACATGGCCATTTGCAAATCAGTCTGACCCTGTGCCTCATGGGAACAGTCCAGCCCGAACTGCCAAGCCATGCCTTCCCTGGACTGGAAACAAGCTTCCTAAGACCGGTTTCTGGCATTTCAGCCGTCTTCAGCCAGGCTTGCTTGAATCCAGTGGCAAAGTGCGAAAGGGACTCACGTCTGAGCATACCCTGCCAACTTATGGCGAACAAAGCGGTACAAAAGGGGGTGGTGATGGACGGAGCATCAGAACCAATCAAACACTCACACCCAGTCAACAGATCCGGGTTTGATCCATCACCGTTCTTTAGCCCACTCTGCCACCCCAGTTCAGACATGGCCATATGCAAATCAGTCTGACCCTGTGCCTCATGGGAACAGTCCAGCCCGAACTACCAAGCCATGCCTTCCCTGGACCGGAAACAAGCTTTTATTTCTTCTTGTTTTTGCTGCATTCTAGAGCACACATAGAAGGACCAAATCACCCTTAATTTAATGATTGTTCATGTGCAGAAAGGTTCCCCTTTCTGCACATAAACAATCATACCTACAACACAGACACCTTTGCGCCATGGTGCAAGTGTGTCTTTTTGTGCCGCACAAAGGGTAAACGCAGGGGTACGCCATAATCTTGTGAATACGACTCATCCCTACATTTTTTAAATGATGCAGCGTGGCGTTGCTAAATTTATTGGAGCCCCATGCTGTGACATTTCTTTGTAAATATGCACCAATGTGACATTGCTGTTGCAGTGTTTGTTTACTGCAAAGAATTCACAATAGAAAGGGGCATTTATTCTCCAGTCCAACAGGAATCTCATGACCAAGGAAGAGTTAATGTAATTTTATTATTTTTTTAATTAGACACTTCTTTTCCTTCATTCCTCAAATATGTCTCTCACAATTTTTTATTTATTTTCACTGCCCTGCCCTGCCCTTTACTGGTGCGTCTTCTTTTCATATAATGCAACATTTTACAATTTTCAAGAAATATGTGAAAATACTGTTATGTGTGCGTAAGATACACAAAACCAAAGACAGTTTAGGGAAAAATGCTAACTTCGAAATGTAAAGACTGCAAATCTATAGAATGGCAAATGACTGCAATGAACACTCAACACCACTCATGAATTCATTCCTAGCAATAATTTACTTTTAGTGTAACTACAGCGAAGTAGTAAGCAGTCAGTATGTAAAAGAGATTCTTGGAATGTAGCTACAGATATGGACACTGCTTCAAGCATGTTCCCCACACTGCAATTTTGCTCTTAACAGCACAAGACATGCCTTACTGTCAACACTGATGAGATGACTCCATTGCAATACAAACTGAAAAGTGACACAATACTAATAAAGATATCCTTAAATACGAACCGACCAAATAAAAAGCCAAAAGGTAGTTGGAAAGGCAAGGAGATTACTCCAGTATAGCCGTTTACTGAATACAAATATCCACACTATTTCAAGGAATGTTTGGAATTCTTTGCAGTTTTTCTAAATTGCGATTCATAGTTGTAAGAAAGTGAGATATTCGTTGTGAAGGAGGTGGGTACTTCACAAGTCATCAGTCTGCAACATTCCATCTACTGGGAACCACGTACAACATTGTAGCACTTGACTCTCTCATTATAAGGAGGCAAAGCAGTCCAAGGCCTAATCGGGGGAGGTTTTGTGGGCTGATATCCCCTTCTGCAGGCACTGAGCTAAATCACCAAATTCATCATTGTCTCAGGAATGCTCTCACTATTAATGAGGAAAGTAGCTTATTATGCACACATTAATAAATACTATACATTATTTACAATTATGTACAAATATGCAGGTGGAAATATCTATGAGGACACCCTCTTAACAGTTCACACACCGAGCGAGTCCTAAGTAATCCTGGGCGTAGTTTGCGAAGTAGCGCTACGCGTAGCTACGCAAAGTGCACTTCGCATTACGCGTAGCACTTCGCGAACTGTGTAGTACCCTGTTTGCACTGTGCAAGATGCCGTTTTCAATGAATGCACAGTGCGGACAAGCATCCGGCACTGTGCAATCATTGAAAACGGCATCTTGCACAGTGCGAGCTGTAGTTTTCTGCCGCTCGAGTAGAGTTTTACTCGAGCGGCAGCTTTCTCAACGCGGACTGGTAGTTTCTCATCGCGAGCATACGCGACCACTCGCAATGAGAAACCTGATCCCCCCGCGTTAAAAATCTCGCCGGGAGGTTTATTTTCCAGGCTCGCGATCGCCAACTTGATGTTGCTGATCGCGAACAAGGAAAAAGTCTTGCCAGGATGTCATTTTGCTTGCTCGCGATTGGCAACTTGATGTTGAGGACCGCGAGCAAGCAAAAAATGACCGCGGCACTACGCTACGCGTGTTTGCACTGTGCTACGTGCAATTCGCGTGGTGCGAAGTAGCGCAAACTTCGCAAACTACGCGAGCGTAGCGTAGTGCTTTGTCCAGGCTTAGTCCTAAGCCCGTAGCCAAATTACCCCATGTATACTAGACACAATATAAAAGGGTGTCGCTATCAAACGGTAGCAAAAGACACACAATTGGTTCCAGTCCAGGGAGGACCTGGCTTGGCAGTTCGGGCTGGACTGTTCCCATGAGGCACAGGGTCAAAGCCGATTTGCATATGGCTGGGTTCAAACTAGAATGGCATGGTAAGCAAAAAAACGATGGATTTAGGCCCAGATATATGTACTGGGGTGAATGTATGACATTGTTCTGCCTTCTGTCCATCAACTGTTGTTTTTGCATTTGTCACCCTGAGTGGGACGGGTATGCTCAGATGTGAGTCCCGTGCTCTCCATGCCACTGGAATCAAGCTATCCTGGCTGAAGAGGTGTGAAACCACGAAACCGGTCCTAGGATGCTTGGTTCCAGTCCAGGGAGGACCTGGCTTGGCAGTTCGGGCTGGACTGTTCCCATGGGGCACAGGGTCAAGACTTATTTGCATATGGCTGGGTTCAAACTGGAATGGCATGGTGAGCAAAAACCGATGGATTTAGGCCCAGATCGCTGTACTGAGGTGAATGTGACATTGTTCTGCATTCTGTCCATCAACTGTTGTTTTTGCAGCTATCAAACGGTAGGCCTACTTTCTTTGTCACGTTTTCACCACATGAACAAAAGTGTGGTACTAACTCAAGACAATTATACTGCTATGGATGGTACCATATAATTTGACATTCATAAAGGCATTTAATGCCTCACTGTTAACCTTGCGATTCTCAATAAAGCGTTTCATACCTTTTCAATGACCTTTAATAAAGAATGTAATGCTTGATTATTAACTGTCCATAACGTCTTTTTATGACCTTGATAAAGACACATTACATTTTGATCACCAATTTTGTGGTTACAATGTCATAATTTCAATAAGACTGTATATGTGTTTTTCTAATACATTAAAGTGCTGCCTCACTACCAACAAACAGGAGCCCATGTACTCCAGAAATGCACTAATGCCACAGAAGTGCCCGATAAACTGAGGAAAGCTCTCCCGGGTTGATCTACAATAACATCCCGGGAGACTTAGGGTGATATAAATAAGCAACTCTATGGGAGTTCTTTTGAGGGCTGCAGTGCCTCTTGATGCCCCTCAGAGCACTTTGCCCTGCATTGGCGGTGCTCCTGCCTTATCTTGGAGCACCACAAAGAACCAATATGAAAATGTGTTATCCATCTTGTTTTCAGATTCCATTTTGTGGCACTTAATATGAGCATGCAGAATGTCTAAAGGCCTCTTGGCCTATGTTGAACTTGCAGTAATGGAAAGGCTTGAGAAATATTGAAAATCATGACACCGTAGAATGTATGTGACAAGCCGCTGCTTTGCTTTCTTAGCTGATTTTATGAGGCAGTATCCGTATATATTTGAGTGTTTAATATTGAATGGCTGGATAAATGGTTGGAAAGTCCCGACACCTGTTATGCTTGACTGGCTGTGTTAGCTAAAGAAAGATATACCAAAGCGTATACAAAGTCATGCAAATGAATGTTTGCACAGCTGGTCTCAAGAGAGGCTGTCTCCATGACACAGATTCATACAGACGTTTTACTTTGAATCCTACTGCATACTTGTTTTATTAATTTTCAGGCTTCTAAAGTTGGGGGGTACTGGTCATTGGAACTGAACTGACTGGCAGCCGAAGTTACCTTCGCATTGACTGAGAAGATGACCGGTCTGGGGCAGTGGCGTAGCTGGGGAAGTGGGGGGGGACCATGTTTTGGGGACTGTGGCCTCCCCACCACTCTTACTTGCTGTCTCGGGTGGCAATAGCAAGCACCCCCCGCTCCTCAATGCATTTGCCATGGGGCTGGCAGAGGGTTAGCTACGCCACTGGTCTGGTAGACTTATTCCAGGCACCTACAAAGGGAGCTAGCTTTCCCACTCATGAGGTGTGTCCATGTGCCCTCCTACCCATTACTGATCAGTTAATTACACTTTCAATGATACCTAGCTATTTACAGAAGAATTATCTGCAGTCCGGCTCAATGTGTTAGTAGGATCCAAATAGTCTTTTGTTTCCTTTATAAAGAAGAGAAAGTAGGGGCACATCTAGATTCATGATAACGCCAAAGCTACACCTTCCTGTGTAGGGCTCCTAAGTGAAAATAAGTGGCCACAGAGGAAGTGCTGGTACATTCCCCAGGTCAAGGACACCTACAAGTGAAAACAGGCACTCTGGCCATGAAGGTTGTGCAGGATTTGGCGAGTTTTACAGTAAATTGAAGGCTGCCCCGGTGAAGAGAGAAAGGGTCTTGGTTAAATTTTAATTGGTGTTAAAATGTGGGCAGGTCAGTCGGCTGGCTTCTGCTGAGAGTAGCATGCGCCCTGGCACATATTTGAGTAGGCGTTCTTTTATGTAGCCTGGGGCGTGTCCATGTAGAGCCTTGTGGGTAATACACAACCCCTTAAACTTTGCTCTTTGCTTAATAGGCAGCCAGTGCAACTTGCACAGCAAGGGAGTGGCGTGAGTTCTTCTGGACAGCCTAAAGATTAGCCTGGCTGCGTTGTTTAACACTATCTGCAGTTTGTTAGTACGCTTCTGGGGTAGCACGACATAAAGCACATTGCCGTAGTCAAGTCTCGAAACAATAGTTGCTGATACTATCGCTTTCATTGATGAGACCGAAAGGAGAGGAGCCAGTTTCCTCAGCTGTCTTAGAAGACCTATGCAAGTTCCGACCACAGAATTGACTTGATTGGTCATAGAGAGTTCAGAGTCGATCTTAATGCCCAAGCTTTTCACAACGGGTGCTGGGTTAGGAGTGGCTCCCTACTCTTGATTGTTTTTAGTCGAGATGGCTAGGACTTCAGTTTTGTCTGGATTGATTTTTAGGGAATTAGCAGTCATCCAGTTAACTGTGAACCTGAGTATGTTCAGGGCTGACTGTTGGGCATGGGCTGAATTATCGATCCTTAGGATGAGTTGGGCGTCATCCGCGTAGTTGAATACTTGGCAGTCCATAATGTCTAGCGCAGCCACCAGAGGCTGCAGGTATATATTAAAGAGAAGGGGGCACAGTGTGGAGTCCTGAGGGCCCCACACGAGATATTGCCCTTTTCCGATACCTGCTCACCCAGTTGGATCCTCTGCGCTCGTCCTGATAAAAAGGATTCTAACCATTTGTGGGCCTGCACACGAATGCCCAAGTCTGCCAGCCGGGTCAATAGTTTAGAATGGCAGACCGTATCAAACACCGCTGACAGGTCTAGTAAAATCAGTGTGCTCGATTCTTTGTTGTCGGCCTTAATCCTAAATTCGTCCAGAACTGATAACATAACCAGCTGCGTACTGTGGTGGGCTCTGAAACTTGCCTGGTTAGATTGGAGTAGCTTGTGTTCCTCCAGAAATGCCAAGATGGTCTTCAAAATGTGTTGCTCCACAACCTTTGTCAGGAAAGGGAGCTGGGAGATAGGTCTATAATTTTTCAGTTAGGTCCTGTCAGCCCCTGGTTTTTTTAATAGAGGAGTAACTCTGGCCTCCTTCAGGTTTGCAGGGACTTGGCCAGTCGCCAAGGAATTATTCAGGAGGGTGAGAATCTGTTTTTCCAGGGCAGGGAGTGCCTTTGCCTCCCCAGGTAAGGAGGCCCAAGGAGGAGAAATACTTGTAATTCAATTGTTTCCTCCTTCTATGTGGGCTGCATTTTGCAGCACGCATAGAAAGAGGAAAATTACTTTATTGAGTGGTTTTGAACAGGAAGGGTCCATTTGTGCACAAAAACAATCATCCCCTCAGCACAGGCACCCTTGCAAAATGAGTGTCTGCGCTGGCACGTCTGCTGTTTGTGCGCCAGCGCTGGGGAGAAGGACAGGAATGAGCCATATCTTGTAGGTACGGTGCATTCCTGCCCTTTTATTTTGACGCACAGCAGGGCAGAAGGAAGGCTTGGCACACTGCCATGCCTCAAAATATTAAAGCTCCTCAAAGCGTACACTGTTTTTTGAATAACCGCAAGTGGGTGGACTTTTAACAAGTGCCAGCCTGTGCCCCCTGTTTTTAACTCATACATATCTCTTTTTTCCATAATGTCCTTCTCCCCATCTGCCGACCAACAGCATCTCAAGGCATGAGCCTTGGCAATTAGTTCCAAGGACATTCCTTTGTCTCTTATATGAATGACGTGAATGTAATTAGTTGATTTAGAAGCAGGAACCATTAAAAAAGGTCTTGTCAAATGGACTCGCGTTGTTAAAATGGTAAATTGAATAAACAGTAAACGCAAGTAAGAGAGCAAATCTGCGCCTCGTAAAGTTCGACCACGTACTTTTAGTTAAAAGGCTGGCTTGCCACCTCCCAGAATTCAAAGTTGACATTGATTTTCAGCAATACAAAAAACCTCAGATAATTAGTGTAAGGCTGATAAATATTGCCTACAATAGGTCACTAACAGCTGTCTCAATACATTTTGAGGTCAAGGTGTTTTTATTGCATGAGTTCTTAATTAAAAGAGCACCATTTTCATTTGAAAGACAATTGAACACCTTACAGCAATTCTAATTAAAATTGCTACCAAATCTTCAAATGCTGCTAAACCATCCATAAACAGAATATTCAAATGTGTTTTTCCAAAGTTATAGAACTTTGTTCTTTTTTGTTAATAAAATATGACAATTGGTACACAATGACTGGAACAATAAATGCTACTTTTAGATCTTGAGTGTCAAAATGTCTAACACTGATGTTGCAGATGCCCAAGGGTAGAAGTTCAAAAAGTGTCAGGAAAGGTCACTGGAAGTGCGTGCAAATTATTATCTTGGGTGGGGTCAGAAACTGCAGGCCATGGTGTGCTCAGTCACTGGTGCAGTCACTGTCCTTTGTCACAAACAGCAAAAAGAGGACAGGGCCCAATAAAATAGGTAGGTCAGCCACTCCCTCTCCTACCAATGCCTTTGATGCATGCATACCTATCAGCATCTACTCATCCCAAGGGTAGGGCCACCTTCCCATATCTACCCCTTGGCACAGCTTCAGGTACAATTGATCCCCAATTCAGCCACTAAAGATGATTGTTCCATTCAGTCTTCAGATTTGTCCTTTAAAGATGTGCCCCAAGGGGAGGGAGGATGGGAGCTGTTACCCATCAATGTCAAGCAATTACGAGAAAGTAAGTTGACTATAATGTACTATCCTGGCAAAAATATTAAGGGCCTCATTTATGAATTTGGGAGGCCCCTTGCTCCGCTGGAACGTCACTTTTTGTGACTCTCCGTGGTACAGGAGCCTGCACGATATTTATCATTCAGCACTAAGTCACTTTTTTGGCTTAATGCTGCCTGATAAATATGGTTCCCTTTGATGCAGTTTGGAGCGTTAAAGGGGCGTGCAATGGGTGTTGTTGGGTGCGTTCCCATCAACATCCATGGCTTTTTGACAATGCCCCAGATTTATGAGAATTTGTAAATATAAGGCAGCGCCAAAAGCTTACACCTCTTAAGGGAGGACGGACGAGGAGAGATATCTTTATTTCGCCTCATTTTTCCTTTTTCTATGAAAATGTGATTGTTCTTGTGCAGGAAGGTGTGTGTTCCTGCACAAAAACAGTCATTTCCTCAACACAGGCACCTCTTAAGGGAGGACGGACGAGGAGAGATATCTTTATTTCTCCTCATTTTTCCTTTTTCTATGAAAATGGGATTGTTCTAGTGCAGGAAGGTGTGTGTTCCTGCACAAAAACAATCATCTCCTCAACGCAGGCACCCTTGCACCATGATGCGAAGATGCCTGAGTTGGCGCACAGCAGCCTATTGTGTGCAGGCACAGGGAAAGAGGACAGGAATGCGCTGTATCGGATAGATACAGAGCATTCCTGCCCTTTTCTTTTGCCGTAGGGTAGCGCAGCAGGAAGGCCTGCGGTGCTGCTCTACAGCAAAAACTAACAAATGAGGCTTACAGCATTTTTCCTCCTTGTAGTAATGCACAACATGTGACCAGATAAACGAATTGGCCAGAATAATTGAGTACCTGTCTGTGGAAACAACCACTGCTAAATGAAATATGTCAGGTGAGACAGTGACTACGAGAAGTGTGACCATGAATATCTCATTGGTCTAAAAGGGTAGTATTTTGTAAGTCATCTAACCAACGTTATATTCAACGGAAATGTCTGTTTGGGGACCCAATCACGAGAAAGGCCCACTTCATGCCACTGCGTCATATATAATTTTCACTTCATATTGTACTACGTACAATATGAATACGTTGTATTGATTTTTAGACTTCTACACACATTTTTAGGCATGCTAGAAGATTCTGAGGTACTCTTTAACCCAAGGCTTGAATGTTTAATGAGATGCTTCACAATGAAGGGCAGACATTGTTTTCTTTTTTTTGATGACTTTTCCAGCAACTGGAAGGGGGCCAGGTGGCCCTGCTCCTCTCTAGAACACCTGGGTCCTGCAAAGTTTATTGGCTGCAGGTAGAGCCCAGACCTGCATGGCTCAACTGGCTCCCTACTGTGCTAACATCTCTGTTCTGGTGTGGGAGCCGTCATCTTTAGATTACCTTCCCATCTGAGCTGATAGGTGGTGCTGTGTATGTGCTCCCCACTGCCCCTGGCCTCCAAATTAATTTTTCTTTAGGAGCTTGAAATTTCAATTGCTCTTCCTCCGATGAGAGAATGTTCAGGACCTGTCCTCCTGCCCTTTAGCTCCTGGGCCTTTTCTCTGTCTTGGCTCCCGATACTGGATTTCACTTGCAGCCCGCGAGCAGAGAACCCTCCCTGCCAGACTACCCAAGTCCCATAGCTCTGTCCATTTTGCAGGGCACCTATGGGTCAGCAGCTCTAATGGCTCGCTCCTGATCCCAACTGCAGGACCAGTCAAGAAAGTTCTCAAAAACTCTCCCTTGTGCAGGGTTGTTTTACATAAGGGGTGGAATGTGCTAAAGTATAGGCATCTGCTCCTAAACCTAAGATAATACATCATCCCTCCATTGCTGCCCTAACCCTCCTTCACAATATTTTAGGACATTGCAACATGGCAACTTGAAGTGGTCTGTTGAAAGACCTTCTCTGAAGGGGCTATGCCCCTCCCCAACTGCCACTGCTGCCTTTTCTCTTCTCTCCAAAACTTCCAAGGGGCGACCCTCCATTTATTTAGACCACAGGTCTGGCCTCTCTTCTTTGTTTCTGTGAGCTTGATCCTCCCCAGACAAGGTGTGGTGTGGAAAGTAATTGTGACTGTAGGACTTGGCCATCTTGGCAAAAGTTCCCTAAACTTTTTGCTCTCCCACTAGACCGTTTTCATGACATAGAGTTGCCAATTTAGATGCTTTGGGTACTTTGCCACTGCTGATCAGTGTCAAAGTACAAGGGTTCCCTTTGTAAAGTGTAATGGTAATTGGTTGGCCATGATTGCTGTGTTTGCCTTACTAGTAAAGTCCCTAGTGATGTGCACTGTGTATGCCAGGGCTAGTAATGCAAAGGTGCGCGGAGAAGGGAACTCAGGCCTGCAGTGGAGGGCCTGCACAGTTTTCTGAGTTAGCATGTTGTCCTGATAAGTGCAACCACTTGTCAGGCCTCACTTTCCCTTTTGAGTGCACAGTGGGCACCCCTGTGGTAGGTCCTGGGTAATGCCTGGGCAGGGTGTAGTGTAAGTAAAAGGCAGGACATATACTGAGGTGTGTGTTATGTCCTGACAGTGAAAAACACTCCATTTCAGTTTTGTCACTGTGCGTTCAGAAACCACTCTTTTAGAAAGTGGTTGAGTTTTGTGCTTTAAGGATTTCTTTGAGTCTCTGCTGAATGTGGATTGACTGTCTGGATCCGGGAGGTGAGAGGAGCTGGGGAAGGTCTTGCCCCAGGAAGGGGTTGAGATGGCATCTGGAGAGTAGGTGGAAGAGGACTGGGTTGCAGCTATAAAACAATTGACCCATCTCCTGCTGAGTGTTTAATGATCCAGACCCCCAGTATCAAAGGGAGAAATGTGACACTGGAAGGGAGACACCCAAAACTGATTTAGGCAGGGGTTAGGGACCCCTGAGCACAACTTACTTCAAAGACATTTAGGGGTATAACTATGAGAGCTGAGACCCCTGAACGTTGAAATATAAATGGATTGAGACTGAAAAGGCTTGGACCCATTTCGTGGTCAAGAGGAACCTCTGCTAAGGAAGAAACAACTGAAGAGACTTCTGGGAAGGACTGACCCTTGCTTCGTGATCTGGGGCTGGTCTGCAGTTTGCTGTGTTAACCAAGGAAGAGGCTGTTGGGAATGTGCTGTGTGTGCTGGGTCCCACTGCTTGAAGAAGACTGCGCTTTATGCTGTGCCTTGTTACCCCAAGGGCCCGAGGTGAGCTGGCTACCTGTTTGGAAACACAGGAACATAAAAGTTTCCAGAGAAGTTTCATTTCTGTGTCAAAAATTGAAACAAGGATGCATTTCGCGCTAAAATATAGCACTTAATGATGGATTAGCATTTGAAATAATTACTTATATACAGCATAATTTCATGGAAAGTGTGTGTGATTGCCTGAAAGCAAGTTGAGTTTCGCCCACCCCTTGTAACACCTCACCTTTTTCTCTGGGAATAGCTAGGTAGAAAACGTCTTTTGGTGTGAAGTTCACCCATGATGTATAACTCAATGAAGCAAAAGGCTCTTCAATGATCAGTGCAGATGTACAAAATGAATGTCCACTTACATTATAGGGCCTACACCAGCTCAGCTCTAAACCCTAATACATCCATTCTGGGACAGACTGCCTGTAAGCGGATACCATGCTGAGCTAGATAGTAGTCTCACACACTCAGACCACACATATGCACATGTGTGTCCATGTGTTCCCCTCCAACCAGCACAGATCAAATTATACTTCATGTTAAGTGATGTAAGAAAAATATATGGAGTCATTTTTGGGATAAGATTATTGTTGGAAATGGCTCTTTCTGCAAGGTCTCAATACTTTTTTGCCTTCCTTCTCCCCTTTTTGCTTATTTCCCTTTGTTGGCTTTAGGACTCATGGCACTTTACCACTGCTAACCAATGATAAAGGGCATGTGCTCTCTGCTCAAAACGTGATATGATTGACTTATCCGCATTTGGCATATTTCATTTTTATATATGTCCCTAGTAAAGTGCACTACATGTGCCCAGGGCCTGTAAATTAAATGCTACTAGTGGGCCTGCAGCAGTGATTGTGCTTCCCACACAAGTAGCACTTTAAAACTTGTCTCATGGCTGCCACTGCAGAGCCTGTGTGTACAGTTTACACTGCATGGCGACTTCGCAATTAAAACCCCTTGCCAAGCCTTAAACTCTCCTTTTATTACATATACATCACCACTATGGTAGACCCTAGGTAGCCTATAGGGCTGGGTGCTGTGTAATTAAAAAGAAAGGCACACTTTTAACTTTTTCATTTCCTGGTAGTGAAAAACACCCAAATTAGTTTTTCACTAGTGTGAGGCCTACCCCTCTCATAGGTTAACATTGAGAATTCCTTATCACACTTATACACTGTAATTCCTGATTGAGAAGGAGTAGCTCTATCATTGGATTGATAATGATAAATCCTCTTTGCTGGCAATGTTGAATTTATCAATTTGAAATGGGATTTCTCTGCTCCTAGCCTTGTGTGCCTTCGGTCTGTCTCCAATACACCTGGGGTGGGTGACCGCTGAACAGTTCACATTCCCTCTAGACAGACCCACACATAGGAAGGTTAGGTGTGACTGAGTGGCAATACGCACCCTCATGGGTCATCCAGGGCAGGATGGGAGGGAGGAGCTGGCACTTACACCCAAATAGGCAGTGTCCTGTGCCCACACAAAGAGCTGCATACTCCCCTCCAGTGAGTCTGGAGCCACAGTCCCTCTTTGAAGCCACTTCCACTCTACCGGAGGACGACGGCGGGACAACAGGTACAAGGCAGGCACTGACCAGAAAGACTGGTCATCCCCTTACCGCTTCCCTCCAGGAAGCCTTGGCTAATAACCCAAAGCATATGCATGAGAAGGGAATCCCCCTCTCACATATAGAAAAACGCCTTAGTGAGTGTATCACATAGTCTGTACCACAACACTAAGTCTGTTTTATTTCACCACACCTTTTTAAAAAAACGGTCCTGAGGAAAGCCAGAACACTCTAAGGCACTGTCTGAAACATGTCGACCATCTGCAGGACGCAGGGGGCAGTAACTCGCCACCCTCACGCGTCCTGTCGCCTTACTTTTAACCGCTGGTGACGGCCCAGTTATTAAAATTTAATTTACCCTCGGGTACTGGGACCACCACCAAGCCGTTTTAAATCACAACTCACCCAACCTCACTGCACTCTCAGCAATATACCAGCTCCGCTGTAATCAGGCGTCGTAGCACACCCGGGACATACTAGGTGTCACTGGGTGGGCCCGATGATGAAGCATGCCACCAACTAGGTTGGTGGGTGAGGGCTTCATGAATACACCAACAAGGTGCCCGTGACAGAACTAATTTGAGTACTGTAACACTTTGGTCAACTTAAGCTAGTCCTCTTTGTTTAATCACATATAAACCCTCGGGGACTCGGACTAGCTAACTAGTCCTCTCTCTCCCTCTTGTTACACGCATAATTAAAAAGAAAGGCATACTTTTAACTTTTTCATTTCCTGGTAGTGAAAAACACCCAAATTAGTTTTTCACTAGTGTGAGGCCTACCCCTCTCATAGGTTAACATTGAGAATTCCTTATCACACTTATACACTGTAATTCCTGATTGAGAAGGAGTAGCTCTATCATTGGATTGATAATGATAAATCCTCTTTGCTGGCAATGTTTATCAATTTGAAATGGCACTTGTTGAAAGATGGGATTTCTCTGCTCCTAGCCTTGTGTGCCTTCGGTCGGTCTCCAATACACCTGGGGTGGGTGACCGCTGAACAGTTCACATTCCTTCTAGACAGACCCACACATAGGAAGGTTAGGTGTGACTGAATGGCAATACGCACCCTCATGGGTCATCCTGGGCAGGATGGGAGGGAGGAGCTGGCACTTACACCCAAATAGGCAGTGTCCTGTGCCCACACAAAGAGCTGCATACTCCCCTCCAGTGAGTCTGGAGCCACAGTCCCTCTTTGAAGCCACTTCCACTCCAAAGGCACAGCAGGGTATAAGTACTGGGTATCTGACCCCATCAAATCAGACACTACCGGAGCTGTGAAGAGACCCTGCCAGGACGAAGGACTGCTGTGCTGCTATAAGGACTGTCACTTTGCTGGACTTAGTACTCTGGAAGAACTGCTTTTCTGATGTTCTACCCTGCTGCCTTCTATCCTCTGCCCTGCTGACAAAGAACTGGACTCTTGCTTAAACCCAGAGTGATCTCCAAGGGCATGCTGGCTTGCCTTCTGTTTTAAGACTCAGGGATATTAGAATCTTACCCCCTGTTCCCAATGCCTGGCCCATTGAAAATGGATACAGGTGCTCGCTCCAGTAGAACCGACAGATACTCTGCTGCATGAAGCAGAATCAATGCATCACAGCTGTTGGGGGAGCAGAAATGGCATACTGCTATCGGACCCAATGAAATGGCATCACTTCATCGACGACCCTCGGTCTAGGTTCACTCTCTCCCCGCAGCTCTGCTGTTCCGTCTCTTGCCTCCAAACCCCGACCTCCTCCTTGGGAGGTTCGAGGCTGCTGTCTGCTCCTGCGCCTGTTGCCCGCTCCAACTGGGACCAGACTGCCTGCAACCACCGTAACCTTTCTCAGCCATTTATTTTCTTAATTTTTCCCTGTTGTGCCACTGGTATTGTGCCCATCTGTGTCTTGCGCTAACGCCACCACTGTTTTTATTTTCTCGTGCCTGCCTGTTCCTTTCGCCTTTTGCTGCTGCTGCCCCTGCACCCCCTCCCCCCAGAATTCCCCCAGGGAATTACCCCTCCAGAAATCCCCCCGGAATTCCCCCACTCCTGCCACTCAGCCTCTCTTCCCTCCCACCTCCCCTACTCAATGGGGGCTGCTGTGTGGACGTGCAGCGGACGAGTGCAGGGGGCACGCCGCTGGCACGCCAAATGCTCACCAAAGGCAAGCCTGTCTGTGCCAGTACGCGACCCGACTACAGCCAGCACCAGGAACCCTGGACCTCCCACTACCCATCGCTATGACACCACCACCCTCTTTGCACTCAACCCTGGAAAAATTAGAAAATGCCAACAGTCCTCGCTGAACACGACCCATGGCCAGTTCTCCTGCATCCAGTGCCACCAGACTCTCACCACCACCCCGGCCTTCAACACCGCCGACACCAGCACCGGCGACACCATAAAATGCATCCTCCTCAATGTACGCTCCATACAAAAACACGCCATGGAAATCTGGAACCTACTCGACTCTCTCTCGCCCGACATCGCCTTCTTCACAGAGACCTGGACCAACGCATCCTCCGCCCCCGACATCAGTACCGCCATCCCAGACGGAGACAAGATCCAGAGGAAAGACCGACCCAACCACCCAGGTTGGGTCGCAACGCTATCGCCTGCAAGAGCACCCTCCACCTCACTTCCAGATCCAGACCACCTCCAAAGTCACACTCAGAGAAACCCTCGTCTACAGATCTCCCTGGCTCCCGAACACCCTTCACCACCACTATCACGACTTCATCGCACCCCACGCCATCGCTTCAAAAAACTACATACTGATTGGAGACCTGAACATCCACCTCGACAACCCCAGCAACCCCAACTCGACTATCCTTCGTGACTAAGGGTGGGTGACAATTTCCGTTCCGCTAGCGGAAATTGCGAAATTTTGACATTTTCGCGTTCCGCACGGAACGCGAAAATGTCGAAACTTCCGCGATCCGCGGCAGAATGGAAATATGCAGGGCAGGATTCATTTTGGCACGATGCTCCTGTCATTTTAAACCTCAACAAGAAGCACTAACAGATTTAAATAAAGCAGGTGCCCGAGTTGAAGGTCAAATTCAGTAACACATTAATCAGCATAAAAGATTAGTGAGCACGGTGGAGGCTAGGCAGGTGTGCTTTCTCCCCATATCTACCGTCAACAATTTGCTGTAAGTTTCTCGAGCACAATCCCCATGTAGTTCCTGACACCAGGAGGTTCTCCTCATCTGCTGCTCTGGTCGGTCTCTCACCCTTTATAAACAAGAGGCATGTGAAGCCCCGCCTGTTTGGCCTCAGCCCACACACCAGCGGTGTGCAACGTCTTCCCGCCCTTCCCCACTATGATGGACAGCTCACTCAAGGGACCCTGGCGCACATCGGCACGGTGGCAAAAGTTACAGACACACATGGTCGCTGGAGACAACTCTTCTGGCCCTTTACGCAGCTGTAGTGTAGGAAAAGCACTATACATTTACCCACCGAGGTAGCACTTACTGATTAGCCAGTAGAAAGTACTCCAGTTGAGTAGAGGTATTGCACAAAACGGTGGCATCTTCTTGGATAAATATGCAGGGCAGGATTCCTTCTGGCACGATGCTCCTGTCACAAAAATTAAACCTCAACAGGAAGCACTTACAGATATAAATAAAACAGGTGCCCGAGTTGAAGGTCAAATTCAGTAACGCATTAATCAGCCCAAAATCTCCGCGAGCACGCAAACTTTTGCGTGTTTGCGAAGATTTTTTGCCGTTTTGCGAAATTTTGCAAAAGGCAATTTCGCAAATTCCGCCCACCCTTATTCGTGACAACCTCGCCAGCATCGGACTTAGACAACTCATCAACACACCAATCCATAGAGCAGGACACACCCTCGACACCATCTTCGCGGCAGGAAACAGCATCCAATTCAGCCACACAACGCAGCTGCCTTGGACCGACCACCACTGCATACACTTCGCCATCAACAAACCCAAAGCACCCAAACCAGCCCCACGCCCACCACGAAGGAACTGGAGCAAGATTACCGATGAGCAACTTAACTCCACCCTCACCCGAAACAACCACACGTGGGCACCCGACGAAAAAGATACAGCTAGAGAACTCCACACCTGGATCTCTGACTGCGCAGACGAGCTCGCCCCACTAGGCAACCCCAACAGATAACGCCCCCGGAAAGCCGCCTGGTTCACCACCGCTCTCCAAGAAGCCAGATGCACCTTCAGACACCTGGAGAAGAATTGGAGAAACACCAAGACAACCGAAAACCACACCACCTACAAGGACGCCATGACAGACTACCACAACCAGATCAGATCCACCAAGAGGAACTTCATCCACAACAAAATCCTGGCCAACTCCACCAACTTCAAGGAACTTTTCGGTGTCATTCAAGAATTCACCAACCCACGCAGCAAAGCCACAGACATCACCCCATGCCAAGACCTCTGTGACATACTTGGAACCTATTTCCATCAAAACCCTCTACAACAACTACATCGACCATCCAGCAGGTGCCACAACCGGCCCCACGCCCCCCAGAAACACCAGCCAGCCCACCATCTCCAACTGGGCACCGATCACAGCAGAAGACACCGCCTTGACCATGAAAAGCATCCACTCGGGGGCCCCCCACCGACCCCTGCCCCCTCACAGAGCCACGGCTGCCATCGCACCCAAACTACAACACACCATCAACACCACCTTCAAAACAGGCACCTTCCCAGATGACTGGAAGCACGCAGAAGTCAGACCTCTGCTCAAGAAGCCCACAGCTGACCCCACCGACCTCAAAAACTATCGGCCCATCATGCTCCTCCCCTTCGCAACCAAAGTTCCAGAGAAAACAGTCAACAGGAAACTGACACGATTCTTTGGAGAGAACTCTATCCTCGACTCATCCCAATCCGGATTCCGAAGCAACCACAGCACACAGACCGCCCTACTCACCGCCACAGATGATATCCGCACCCTCCTGGACCAAGGCCACTCTGCAGCCCTCATCCTACTCGACCTATCAGCGGCCTTCAACACCGTCTCCCACCCCACACTAGTCGCAGGTATACAAGGAACAGTTCTGGACTGGATCAGATCATTCCTCACCGGAAGAAGCCAACGGATCAGACTCCCACCCTTCCTCTCCAACCCCATAAAAATCACCTGCAGAGTCCCACAGGGTTCATCCCTGATCCCCACCCTCTTCAACATCTACATGGCCCCCCTCACAGCCATTGTCCGACAACACGGCCTCAACATCATATCATATGCCAACGACACCCAGCTCATTCTCTCCCTCACCAAAGACCCCACCACTGCCAAACTCAACTTCCAGAAAGGAATGCAAGATGTGGCAGCCTGGATGACCAACAGCTGCCTGAAGCTCAACGCCGAGAAGACAGAAGTCCTCGTCCTCGGTACCACCTCTTCTGCATGGGACACCATCTGGTGGCTGACCGCCCTCGGTAGCCCACCTACCCCCTCAGACCATGCCAAGAACCTCGGCATCGCACTCGACTCATCACTCACCATGAACCAACAGGTCAACGCTGTCACCTCCAGCTGCTTCAACACCCTCTGCATCCGAGACAAGACCTTCAAGTGGATCCCCCCTGAGTCAAGGAAGACAGTCACCCACGCACTCATCACCAGCAGACTGGAGTATGGAAATGCACTCTACGCCGGCATCAACAAGTCCCTACTCCGCAAACTCCTGACAATACAGGACACCGCCGCCAGAGTCGTCCTCGGCATCCCCCAACACGAACACAACAGTCAACACCTACGAAGTCTCCACTGGCTCCCCGTGGAGAAAAGAGTAACTTTCAAAATCCTCACTCACGCCTACACATGCCTACACAACAGTGTACCCAAATACCTCAACGACAGAATCAACTTCCACGTACCCAAAAGAAATCTCCGAACTTCCAACCTCGTACTGGCCGAAACCTCGCACATCCACAGAGCCAGAGCAGGTGGAAGATCCTTCTCTCACATTGCAGCCAAGACCTGGAACGAGCTACCGGCAGACATCAGACACGCCCACTCCCTGAACACCTTCAGGAAGACCCTCAAGACCTGGCTCTTCGGGCTTAACAGATCTGCGGACCCCCCCTCAGCGCCTTGAGACCCTCATGGGTGAGTAGCGCGCTTACAATTCCCTGATTGATTGATTGTACTCCATGAGAAGCGATCAAAGTATCCCCTTGACTGCGTGGAGACACACCGTGCATCACACTTATAAACCAACGCATCTTAGAACCAGTGATTCATCTTCAGAACTAGTGCATCACCATTGTTGGGTGGAGAAAATCAATGCATTACCTCGACTGTGGGATCGACACTGACGTAATGCTCTCCTGCAACCCCATCTTGCTATTGCGACCAGGATTAAGGTACTTTTGTCTACCGGGCCAGGTGGCTCCTGTATCTGGCCCACACTCCAACGCGGTTGGCCTGAACTCTTTACTTTAGCTGGTCAAGTGGGACCGGATAACCCCCTTGGGAGCTTAATGCTTCTAAGCACTATTCTTACTTTTAGTCCTTGAAAATTCATGCTGTGACTTCTGCTTATCGGATTCTTGTAGTTTTGGTCTTGTTTTGTGTTCCTAAACTGGTGTGGAGTATTTTTGTGGTGTTTTCACTGTGGTACTGCGTGAAGTGTTGTTCAAATACTTTACACATTTCCTCTTAAATTAAGCCTGCCTGTTCTGTGTCAAGGTACCAGAGGATGAGCACAGGTTAATTTATGGTGTGTATCTGACTTACCTAGACTAGGATTGTGGTTACTGGTTGGACAGGTGCAGACCTCTGTCAACCAGAAACACAATTTCTAACAATAATGTATCTATTTGATATTTTAAAATGCATTTATACACAAGGGATTCAAATGCAATTGAAAATCGATTTCTGAAGGAAGAAAGCTATTCAAAGCACGATTGCCAAGCAATTTATGATATTGTCTTGCATAGAACTGCAGGTAAATCATTTTACTAACTCTCTCCTCTCTGCCTCAGAGAGGAGACTAGTTTGAGCAAAACGTTCAGATATTATTTAAGCATCTTTACAGTGCACATATTTCTCAAACTCAGTCACATTCCAAATTTCAGGCAATTTTATCTTATGTCACCGATCTAACCATCCTCATTATTCACTTCATCAAATAGGGTCTTTGCTGCTCAATGGTAAATTTTTAAGACTAAAGATTGAATTGTATAACTTGTCTTTTCCCAAAGCAAGAACATTAATCCGGGACAAATATCCCAATAAATAAACATATTTAATACATACTGATTAACTTAAAAAAACATTCTAAATTTCATGCATGTTTGTTAATTAATTTGCTGTAGCCAATATATTCCTTTCACTATTCACCCATAAGTACATTTAAATAATGTATTAGACATGTTTCACTAATTGACAAGGCAACAAAATGTAATATTTGAGATGTGTATCATGAATTTCCCCTTTTACTTTCATCACTTATTCAAGCTAGTTACCTGAAAAAGTATATATTGTGATGTATTTTACAATGGCTCACTCCTCAGTGAATATAATCAGAACACTAGAGGAATTGTTTGTAAATTATATTTAAAAAAAAAAAATTCTATTTTGTCTTCCACTTGGTTTTACATGTTTTGCTTGTTCAGACTCTGCAAACATGATACCCTGTGAGAGTCCCTCAAACACAGTTTTGAAAACTAGAGCATTCTGATTGGCCAGTGAGTTTTTTTGTCCTAAGGCTAATTCCCTCCTACAAGAGTCATACTACTGCAGAAGTGAGCACTCTGATTGGCCGCCAGCAACATGAGAAAAATGTTGCTTGCTGTCATTACATCATTCGTGGACTTAGTCCCCTGCCCTGAAGTAAAAAAAAAATACTAATATAAGATGGCAGGGTAGAGATACCATGAACCCAGGCCCTGTTGGGGGGACCCAGGGGGAATTTCCTTGAGGCCAAAATGAAAAACAAATTTGCAATTTTTGCCTTGATCTCGCTGGAGTCCTGTGGGATTGCTGCAAAACAAAACAGAATGGTGTCCCGCCATTTTCATACTAAATATATTGGGAGGTGACTTCAGTAGAACTCCCCATCCCTGAGCACGTTTATGGCCCCTGGGACCCAATTTCCCAGGGCTGGGTATATTTAATTTAGGGGAGGAGGTATGGCCCCCATCCCCGACCTGATGGTGGCTCCGGGGACTTCATTTCCTGGGACCGACTTTGTAAAGAAGAGGAGGGGGCACTTGACCCTCCTCCGTGATCCTACTTATGCCCCAGGCCACCTTTCCTGGGCTGAAATGTAAAAAAAGAGGAGATGTTGACCACCCAGTACCCCTCCCCCAAACCTTAAAAAGGCCCCCGTGGACCCTTCCTCCTGGGACTGTAACTTTCTTTAAAAAGGAGGGGGTTATGTGGCCCCCTCTCTGAACTTTTAAAGGCCCCAGGGACCCCATCACCCAGAGCCGTTGCACTTGCTGTGTCCTGGGGAGTTTAACCAATAGTATCCATAGAAAGAGCATTTTTGGTTTTGCCATTAACTTTATTGTTGTTTGATAAATCTTCGCAAAATACCCAAAACGAATACAACACTTACTTCAGCTGCTGTCTTGAACATTTTGTGATGATTCGGCAAGCAGGAGGTGGGAAAAAAGGGTGTCCCAAAACGTGTTTTCAACATGTTAATTCCAATAGAGATTTTACACGTGACTAAAGCCTGAACCGCTGAACGGAACTGCACCAAATTTGGCAAAAAGTTAGCTGTTGTTACAAAAAAGTGTCCTTTTTTGTAAATTTGCATAAATCCATTCAGTAGTTTTGGAAATATTAAGGGAGATAAAAATGGGTATGTATAGGGGTGCAGATCCTCCAAGGATCTGACAGTCCCCATGCTGAAATGTGATTGGCTGCCAAAACTTCAATCAGGAAGCGCAGCAGCCATCTTGAGAATTGGTTTAGCCAAGACCCATAAAAGAGTAGAACTATTCTGACCCCGTAGGCCTCTTGGGGGGGGTCCCACAGGAAGCACACAGAGCTAAAGGTCCTTGTGGCATGAGCAATTATATAAAAAGGTGGTGCACAGGGCCCCACTCTAGTGCTTATGAAAACCTGGGGAAATGCCACCTCTCCATGGCAAATCAAGTTAAATTGATGCAGTGTGGCCCTCGCTGCCCCCTGCATCCCTGGGAACTGCTACCTCCCAGGGGCAAAACATAAAATGAATGCGGGAAACCTGCACTTCCCCCTGCATCCCAGGGACTGTCACCCCATAGGGCAAATTATTGAATTTAAGGGGACTGCGTGGCCCCACAGCCCCAGGGACTGTGTGGCCCCCACAGCCCCAGGGACTGCCACCTCCCTGGGGCTGAAAAAAAGTTATGTAGGTTGTCTGTCATGGACCCCTGTCCCCAGAGATCACCACCTCCCCGGGGCAAAGTTTAACGATAGAGGGGGCCACGCCAGCTCCCCCCGAGGAGCCATTTATGCCAGTCAGGCCCGCCAAACTCAGGGATGGCTCCTGCTATCTCCAGAGGTGCCTAACTCTTGAGAGGTAACTGTTTGCTATTGCTTGGTGGGAGCTGACAGCTCCCACCAAGCAAAAGCAAACATTACTCTGCAAATGTGCCTGCAGAGAAACAGATTAAAACATTGCTTCCGCAAGCAGGGAGCTGTTATTTCAAGCAGGAGTTGGGAACCGGCTGGGACTGAGGGGTCCTTGAGGCTCTCCCAATATCCTATAGCGCACTGGGTGCTCTAGGGGCACCCACGAAACATGGCCTGGACCGGGGTGATGTGGTCCCCATGGCCAAAATCAAACCGGCGAGGGTGCTGTGTGGTCCCACTCCCTATTAAAAATAAATGCATGTTAATGCCGGGCCCAAGGGTTGGGGTCCCTGGGGCCAAATTCAGCCTGTGGAGGGGACCACATGGCACCCTCCCCATTTGCTTATGGCCAAGTCCCAGGAAATGGGGTCCCTGGGCCAAAATTGGACCAGGAGGCCACACACCCTTCTCCCCATTATAGCTGGGCTCCAGGGGATGGGTTTGGGGCCGAAATTGGGCTGGGGATATGTGCAGCATGGCCCCCTCCCCATTGAGTTATGACCGGGCTCCGGGAACTTGGGATCCCATGGCCATATGCGGTCAGAGATGGGGGCCATGTGACCCACCTCCCACTTGAATAAATGTATTTGGATCCAGGGAGGTGATGGTCCCCAGGGCCCAGGGGGGCCCAAGAGGCCACCTCACAGTTTTGTCAAATAAAAGGCCTGGGACGTTCTGCGTTCTATCAACAGAAGCGCCCTGGGGAGATGTTGGTCCCTGGTGCATAGAGATTCCTAGGGAGTGGGGACGTGTGCACACTACTGGTTGGGGGATGAAGTGCCCTTGGCTGCTAGAGGTCAGTGGGAGCCAAGAACCCCTATTGTTGCCATAAGTAAGTCCCCAAAATGTGGATTGCTGAGATATTTTTGGAGGCCCAACCCCCTTTCTGCAAAGGGGCCTCCTGGTGCACTACTGGTTGGAGGATGAAGTCGTCTTGGTTCCTGGGGGTCATTGGGGCCAAGAAGCCCTATTGTTTCCACAAGTAAGTCCATCACAGCGGGACTGCTGAGACTTCGTTAGAGGCCCATGCTCTTTCTCATCCACTCTCAAAAGGGGCCTCCTGGTGCAATAGTGATTGGAGGGATGAAGTCTCCTTGGCCTCAGAGGGTCATTGGGGGTCAAGAACCACTATTGTTGCCACAAGTAAGTCCCTCAGAGCAGGATTGCTGACACATCGTCAGAGGCCCATGCCCTTTCTCAACCACTCTCAAAAGGGGTCTCCTGGTGCACTAGAGGTTGCAGCCACGGTGGCTCATGCTCAGTCATGCTTGCCTATGGCAGAAACAAATTCCGCTTTATTGCATTGCGGAGTGCGAAGTTAATTAGTAGCTCCGCATTCTCCACAGAATGTCATCAGTAATGTCATTTGAGATGTCATCAGTGATTTGATATGTGAGGTCATAAGCAGTGCATTACGGAAGTTTAAGTTATAGTTAGATCAGGTAACTATAACTGCTGAATATCTATGGTTTTGTAAGAGTTAAATCTCAGCCTAACTCTAACATCACTGTAACCTTTAGATAATTCAGTGAATTTCTAAGGTATTTTTAATTCTATTTTGTAACTATAACATCCATGTAACCTTTGTTTTTTTCAAAATATATATATATATATATATATATATATATATATATATATATACACATATATGTATATATATATATGTGTAATGGAGCTTACTGACGTGGCAGTCCTGGATCGTACAAATCCACTTGTTAATTCTTCAAATTTTAAAGAATAATCCAGGACACCCAAGGTTGCTGCATTTAATTTTAATAGCGAGGTTCTCTCGTACACCAATGTGTTTCGCCTTGGGGCTTGTTCACGGTATTAAATGCAGCAACCTTGGGTGTCCTGGATTATTCTTTAAAATTTGAAGAATTAACAAGTGGATATGAATATATATATATATTCACTGAAAAAACCATAGGTTTCAGGCACGTTATAGTTAGGAATTAGCATTTAAAAAACCTTAGAAATTCACTGAAAAAACCATAGGTTTCAGGGGCATTATAGTTAGCTGGACTTTTCCCTCGTACATAACCCTAGAAATTCCCCCTTTATAGTTAGTTCAGCTAACTATAACTTGCGCCCCTGCAATGCACTGCTGATGACGTCACATATTACATCACTCATGACATGGTCAGTGACATCACTGATGACATCTCTGATGACATCTCAAATGACATCACTGATGACATCACTGATGACGTCATCCAGTGTATGTGTGTTTCTATAAACTTTAAATATGTTTATTATATATAGGGAAAGTCATATTGAAGAATGAGTGAGTGTATAAGTGTGTGAATGCATGATTTTGTAGGTGCGCGACTGACTCTATAAGTGAGTCATTAAATGTATCTTACTGAATGCATGAGTTAATGACTAAACTGTGTGAATGACTGTATGCGTCTGTCTGTTGGTGTGTAAGCGGATGCATGGTTTTGTGAATAGGTACATGAATGTTTATATAAGTTATTGATTGGTTGTCTGAGTGTCTGAGTATCTGTATGGGTACCTGAGTGTTTGTGTGGGTGGGATGTGTGTGACTCTGTGCATAGATGTGTCAGTGGGTGGTTCACTGGGTGCATGGTTTCAACACTAGGTCTGTAATGGACTGTATGTGTTGGTGAATATCTGTATGGTTGTGTTAGTGTGTGAATATATATTTCATTAGTACATGTGTAATTTACTACATATGTGAACGGCAGTACATATGTATTTTGGAGTTCAGAAATGACTATAACTGAGAGTGTATGATAGTGTGAGTGGCTGTATGGATGAGTGTGTGCTTGTATCATTGATTGGATAGGACCATAAGAATGTGCTAATATTTGTATGAGTAATTGACCTTGTGGGTGTATAACTGTATAGGTGAGTAAATGGCAGTGTGATTAATTACTTGCATGACTGAGTATGTGTGTGAGTAACTGTATGGATGAGTAGCGGTGTGGGAGTGTCTATATAGGTGTATGAGTGCATATGATAGTCCTGTACTGAGTGACCATAAGTATGAGTGACTGTACGGGTGAGTGAGTGGATGGGTGTTTAGACGTAAGACTCTGTGATGGGGTATGTACTTATTGGTGTTGGAGTGTCTATGGTTTTGAGAGTGGCAGTATGTAATTTAGAGTGGGTGTATCAAAGGTTATATTAGGGTGTGACAAGAAGCATCAAATGATCACATGAATGACGTCATCAGTGATGTCATCAGTGATGTCATTTGAGATGTCATCAGTGATGTCATCAGTGATGTCACTGACCATGTCATGAGTGATGTAATATGTGACGTCATCAGCAGTGCATTGCGGGGGCGCGAGTCATAGTTAGCTGAACTAACTATAACGGGGGAATTTCTAGGGTTTTGTACGAGGGAAATGTCCAGCTAACTATAACACCCCTGAAACCTATGGTTTTTTTCAGTGAATTTCTAAGGTTTTTTAAATGCTAATTCCTAACTATAAAGTGCCTGAAACCTATGGTTTTTTCAGTGAATTTCAAAGGTTTTTTAAATGCTATTTCCTAACTATAACATACCTGAAACCTATGTTTATTTAAGTGAATTTCAAAGCTTTTTTAAATGCTAATTCCTATCTATAACTTATCTCTAAAGCTATGATGTTTAATGATTTTCATAGGATTTCTAAATCTTTATATTTCAGTGTTTCAATTCCTTAAATTATGTTTTTTTAATTGTTTTTCACCATTTTTTAAAGTTTTTTTTCAATTAATTCTTTTAAAAATTAAAAAATATTATTTGTTTTTAATGATTTAAAAAAAACATTTTTGTTAATTTTTTTTAACTCTTTTGTATATATTTTTAAATATTTTTAATACTTTGTTATTTTTTTTTTTACAATTGTTTTTGGATTCGTGCACCCTATGCGCACCTTTCTCGATCCCTGCGCGGAACATAGTCGCCATTTTACAATTGTAGTGTAGGATCCGCGTACGGTATACGTTGGGTACGTATTTTCGTACGCGATTGCTATGCGACCGGTACGCGACTCCAAGCCCATACGCGGCACGTACGAAGTACGTTATGCGATGTTCACACGCTGCCACGAAACGTCATGTGCATGTTTGAAGCGGTGGGTGCACGAATCCTGTGAACTATTTTAAATGTAAAAAAACATATATACATGTATTTCATGTAAATATTAATTGAAGACATAATCTAAACTACTCATAAAATTAATATATTTTTACTTCTAATCCTATATTCCTTTTAAATGCAATTTTGCGGATTCACGCTCGGTGTGTGCTGCCTATGCGCACGGTGCGCGGTTTCCATGTGACTTTAGAGTCACTCAAGAACAAAACACTTAAGCTTGATGTTTATCTCCAAAACATTTCAGTTTTTTTTCCTTGGAGTCGCGCACCCAAAGCGTTAGGAACCGCGCACCCTACGCGAGAGAATTGTGCACCCAACCCGGTAGGATGCGCGACTCCTAATTTTACCGTAAAAAAAAATAGCCCCAATGCACGCATTATGCCATTTAAAAAAAAAAAAGGGGGGCCCTGGGAGTCCTTCTGGGACCCCCTAAGCAACACTAGAGGGTCAGAGTATTTCTACCCTGCCCCCTTTACATCTTTCACACACGTATTTTCCTTACTTCTTCAGCCTCACTTCTACCGAGGCACAAAATGGCTGCCGACAGTTCCTGGTTTCGAATGTTGACAGACACTTGACAGCCAATTAGCATTCAGCGCGTGATCGGGAGGGTGCGTGCACGGTTCGCAGAGGGTGCGCTTAGGGTGTGCATAGGGTGCGCAGATCCTCCGAGGCCATAGATATATATGTACTTTTAACTCTAATTTTCTCAGGAACTACAGAACGGATTTACACCATTTAAGCAACAGGCATGAGTCTGAACTGAGGACTACCTTTTTGCCAATTTTGGTGTAGTTCCGTTCAGCAGTTCGGGCTGTAGCTGCGTCAAAAGGTCCTATGGGAAATTGCATGGGGAAAACATGTTTTGGGACCCCCTTTTTTCTCAGCCCCCACTTGACAAATCACCCCGAAACTCTCAGGATAGGAGCGGACCGGAGTTGGCCAAAAGTTTGGAAAATTTTGTGAAGATTCGTCAACTGGCGCCAGACTTATTGGGAGTAGAATGTTGCGGATTTCCTATGGAAAATAGGTCCTAACTATAACTACCTACTGGTGACCGCCGGTAGGTAATATATATATATATGAAACCTACAGGTGGTTGCCAGTCTGGGCCCAGTTTCCATAGGAAGAGAGTATTTTGTTTTGCGAATAACCTTTGCATTGTTTGACATATCCGCACGAAATGTTTAAAACTAGTTTAGCGTTCATTTCACCTGCTGTCTTGAAAGTTTTCAGGGTGATTCGTCAAGAAGGGGCTAAGAAAAAGGGGGTCCAAAAATGTGTTTTCCCTACATTAATTTCCATAGGAAAATTTAGACACACCGAACTGCTGAACGTAAGTACACCAAGTTTGGCAGGGAGGTAGATGTTGGTTCACAGAAGTTCCTTTTTGTTAAATGGTGCAAATCCGTTCAGTAGTTTCTGGGTTATTTAAAGGTTTTTTAGATATACACTGGGGCTGCAAAGGATTTACCACCTCTGACGGATCTCGTGCTGAGATCTGATTGACTGCCAGCACTTCAAACCAGGAAGTGTTGGCAGTCTTCTTATGACTCGGTTGTATGAGGTTACACATGGAAGAGCGGCACTGGATCCGCGAATCCCACTGAAATTTAAAAAAAATGAAGCGCAGGCTCCCGCTCTTGCTATTAATCTGCCGGTCTAGGGGACATTATGGAAAAAAAGAAGGCGGGCGCACAAGCCCTCACTGGGGAATAATATGCCCTGGGTATCACCACCTACTCTGGGCTTCTTTACTAATTAATGCGGGGGAGGCCCATACGGCCTCCCCCACTGTTCCGGGGACCACCACCCCCTGAGACCTATTTGTTTTTAGATGGGGAGGTCCTCCCAGACCCCACAACCCTGGGGACCGCCACATCTCCGGGGCTTAGTGTGAAGATATTGCTGGGGGCCACGCGAATCCCTCCGTAGCCCTGGGGTGTGTCACCTAATTACAAAAAATTCTGGGGGTCCATGTGGACCCCCCTGCACCTCCGGGAACTTCCACTTCCACAAGGTTTAGCGTGAAAATATTGAGGATGGGCCGTCACCTCCCCAGGGCTGTAATTACAATCAATGCAGGGGTCGTACAACCACCCTCACAGCCCCAGGGACTGCCACCTCCCCGGGACTTTTCCTAAATTGAGTGTGGGGAGGTCACGTGGACCACCAGAGTCCCAGGGACCACCACCTTCCTGAATCAAATTAGAAGTGGCCCCCCTCCTGGAGCCATATGTGGCCCTGGGTACAGCCATCCCCCAGGGCCGGCTCCTGATATGTCCTCGTATCCACCCCCGGGACATAGCTGTTTGCTGTGGCTTGGCGGGTGATTTACTGCTCCTGCATAACCATAACAAACTGTGCTCCACTTTCAGCAACAACTTAAGAATGTTCTTGCTTGTTAGAAGCAGAGCAGAAATGCTTTGACAGAGAGCGAGATGATTGTTCAGCAGCTCCTTCTGTGTCAAAGCAATGTTGGCTCCTTGAGGCTCACCCGCGGTCTCCAACATTGCTAAGTGGGTGACTTGGTAGGGCCAGGGCACTCACACTATAGACCAGGCCCTGGGAGTCGGGGTACCCGGGGAGGAAATCTGCCCCAGAGAGGGGCCACGCTGTCCCCGATCTGATTATTTATTTAAATGTTTTTTTTAAATTTCATGAAGGAGGCAGGGCCCCAGGGACTGGGATCCCATGAGAGATATGTGACTGGGGAGGGGGCACAGTGTGGTCCCCCTACCCTATTGAAAATAGGCCTGCTCCCTGGGCCAAAATTGGTCCTAAATAAAGTTTTAAAAATCACAAAATAAAAGATCGCCACTCTGAAAACGCACCCCTTGGTGCACAGCTGGATGGGGGGCGATGTCACCTAGGCTGCAGAGGGTCCTTTTGGGCTAACAGGCCCTCCTGTTACCTCCAGTAAGTCCCAAATAGCTGGACTAGTGAGAGGTCTTCAGAGACCACACCCCCTTTCTTCACCACTCTGCAAACTCACTTTCTGGCACACTGCTGGTTGTGGAATGAAGTTCCCTTTGCTCCAGAGGATCCTTGGGGCCACAAGCCCTCCTGTTACCTCCAGGAAGTCCCGCAGAGCATGATTGCTGAGAGGACTTCGGAGACCATTCCCCCTGTTAGATCTGGCATCATTGGCGTGGGTTTCCATTTTATTTTTACGCTTTGTTTCCTGTTATTTTGTGGTGTGTTGTACTTTTTTACGTTTTTGCTGGTCTAGATGCTTTGGGCACTCTGCCACAACCGTTCAGTGCCAAAGTGCAAGTGCTCCCCGTACATTGTGCTTATGGATTGGTGATTACATAATTAGCATATTTGATTTACTAGTCACTCCCTAGTACAATGCATTGTGTGTGTCCAGGGCCTGTAAATCAAATGTTGCTTGTGGGCCTGCAGCACTGATTGTGCCACCCACATGAGCAGCCTGTAAATGTAACTCAGACCTGCCACTGCATTGTCCGTGCACAGTTTGGTACTGCCATGTCGACCTGGCGATTGCACCCACTTGCCAGGCCCTAACCTTCCCTTTCCTTACATGTGAGTCGCCCCTAAGGTAGACCCAAGGTACCCCTGTCGGCAGGGTGTCGTGTATGTGAAAGGTAGGACATGCCCTGATGTGTGTGGCATGTCCTGATAGTGAAATACTGACAATTTCGTTTTTCACTATCAAAAGGCTATCTGTCTCATAGGATAGAATGGGAGTTCATTTATAACATCTTATAAATATAACTTCCCATTGTGCCAAGATAGGAAGTTAAAGTTTAGTATGCCTGAACTCAGAATATAAAGATGCATCTTGATGATTTTTACATTCTGTGTTTGAGAATGCTACTTTTAGAAAGTAGGTATTTTCTTGTTTAGCCATCCTTTCTACCTCTGCTAGGTTTGTGTATTGACTGTCTGGCTTTGGAGTGACAGGGCCTGGGGATGTGCATTCTGTTCAGACAGCCACTTGTACGGCAGAGGTTTGTTCTGCCTTTTCAGGGTGAATCAGTGCTGGGCTGAATAGACCTGGGCTGCATTCAGAGCAGGGGGAAGGAGATTTATTTCACACCTGAATGAAACTGATGCATCACCTCCCTGCACAGTAAGAAACTGACACATCCCTCCCCTTCAGTGAAGAACCGATGCATCAACTTCCCTGCATGGCAGTAAGGAACGGATGCATCACCTAACCTGGGGTAATGATCTGACGCATCAGCTGCCCTGCATCTGAGGAACCCATGCATCACCCTCCCTGTGGCTGTTTTTGTTTATGGTTTGACACATCCAAAGTATTTTGTGTTGAAAGTGTTGCATCTATAGTGTGCTATGGACAGAACTGTTTCTACCTTTTAAAAGTCATATTTTATTACTGTATTGCGGATTTTTTGTCTTTTTGTTCTTGTTTGGTTTAAAGATTCCTTATTTTTCTACACTGGTGTAGTGTCCATTTGTAGTGTTTTCACTCTATTACTGCATGTGTGCACAAATGCTTCACACACTGCCTCTGAGATAAGCCTGTCTGTTTGTGCCAAGTTACCAAGGGGGTGAGCAGGGGTTATTTTTGAAGTGTATCCCCCCTTACCCTAACTAGGAAGAAGGGTCCCTACTTGGATGAAGGATCTGGACTTGCATTTGTGCCTTATATACAGTGATTGGTGTACACTACTAGTATAGTGCAGACCATTACGTGACCACATAGAATTGGTGGAACTTTTTCTTCTTGGAAATTTTGCAACTTGAGAACTGCCAATTTTCACCATGACAAAACCAGCATCAATTGCATCTGTGGATATTGAATTTGAAGAGGATAGGGTTGAAACTTGCAATGTGCCATAATTGAAAGCTGTCTGCAAGAAATTTAAAATCTCAGGAAGAGGCCTCACTCAAAAGGAGGAATACCAAAAGGCGCTGAGGGACTGGTTGGAATCAAGGAATGCCAGTGAGCATACCGAGGAGCCTATGGTGGAGGCTAAGAATTTAGATTGGCAGCTGGATGGGCTATTGGGTCTGCCTGGAGGGAAGTTACCATTCAGGGTGGGAAGCACTGTGTCTTCAAAGGGGCTGTCTCGGGAGGAGTTGGAGGGAGAGGGCAGAGAGAGAAGAAGCAGACTGCATGAGTTGGAGCTTACAAAGCTCAGGCTGGGGAAGGAGGATGGGGAATTGGAGTTAGAAAAGCAGAATTTGTCCTGGAGGAAAAGAGGATGCTCTTGGAGCATGAGAGAGGTTTGAAGGAACTGGACATAAAGGCCAAGAGTGTGGCACCCAGTTCCAATTGTGGCAGCTTGTGCCTGGAGAAGGGAAGGTATACATCCCCAAGGAATTGATTATGGATTTTGTAAAGAATGAGGATATTGGTAAGTGGTTTAAGGCATATGAGGTAGCAATGAGGTCCCACAGAATCCCTGGGAGAGACTGGGGAACGGGGTTGTGGAGCTGCTTTATGACAGAGGGGAGGGAAACTTTGTTAGCCTTACCAAGGGAAGAGCAAATGTCTAATTTCCACATGAAGGAAGCCTTGATCAGAAGTTATGGGTTGACCCCAGAACTCTACAGACAGAAGTTGAGGACCTGTAAGAAGCTGGAGTCAAGGACTTGGGTAGAATATGTGTCCTATTGTTGCAGAGCACTGGATGGTTGGGTGTAGGATAGCCAGATAAATGATTTCCAGGTGCTCTATTATTTGGTTGCATGGGAGCACTTGTCTCGTAGTTGTTTTCCAGAGCTACTCCAGCATTTTATTGACAGAGAGCTGACTGACCCCAGGAAGCTTGCTGTGGAGGCAGACTGCTGCATCAGTACCAGGGTCCACAAAGGTCATGTGGATGACTCCGCCAAGGGTAGGCAGGGTCCTAGCAGAAGAGTGGGGGGGACAAGGGTAAACAGAAAGAGTTCCAAAAAAGGCCCCAAAGTAACTCCCAAAGGAACCAAGGGAAAGGGTTGCAGCTCCCAGGGAGAAGAAGCAATGGGTCCCTGCAGGTAAGCCTGCCCAGAAGGGTCCCCGCGCATGTTATGCTTGTGGTCAAGTGGGCCTTCATAGGAGATCCTAGGGGTCCCAAGAAGGCCACCACTGTACCCACAGGTGCACCGCCCCATGAGTTGACTAGTGTAGCCTTGGGGGAGCAGTCGGGTTCCCAGGAAGGGTGGGAGCCAGCAGAGTTGACCTTGGTCTCACTAGTAGACAGTGAGATGGTCCCAAGAATCCACCTGCCCGCTAACACTAAGAAATACGGGGAGTGGGTGACCAGGCTCTGAGAAACACTGGAGCCAGTGTGACAGCTGTCAGTTGTCGGCTAGTGTCTGGAGAAGAAGGGGGTCCTCAACTTACTTTATCCAGTAGTTGCACCTGACAACTAAGAGTGCCTCTGCAAAGTGGCACATGTTCCCTTTGAGTAGGGGGTGGTCTCAGGTACCTTCAAAGTAGTTGTGAGGCCAGCCATGCCTGTTGACTGTCTGCTAGGCAATGATCTAGAGAGTTCTCCTTGGGAGAAGGTGTAGGGTAAGTTTCATTTGGAGATGTTGGGTATGCCTGAGTGGGTGTGTGTGACCACTCGGTCTATGGCAGCCGGTAAGGGCAATCAAGAGGACCTGGAGCCTGAAAGAGTGGCCCAGATGCCTGCCAGAATGAGAAGAGGCAGGGGTGCAGGAATCTGGCCCCCAAAGTTTCCACGATCCAAGAGGAGGCAAACCTTGAGGGGAATGCCCTAGAGCCTACAGGGGAGCAAGTGGCTGAACTGGGGGACCTGCCTGAGCGGACCCATTGGCAGCAGGAAGGGGGCACCTCCAGGAAGAAATTCTGCAAGGAGCAGCAGCAATGCCCCTCTCTTGTTTGTTTGCAGCAGAAGGCTGCACACTAGGCAGCAGGTGATCAGCCAGGATCATATTGGATTTACTGGGAGAATGGTCTACTGTTAGTGAGTAAGATTGCTGAGCCTGGGTCAGCCCGTGTGCTTGTGGTACCTGAGCGCTTCAGAGCCGCCCTACTGGGTCTGCCTCATGATGTGCCTTTCGCAGGGCATTTGGGGCAAGACAAGACCTTGGAAAAGCTTGTCACTCACTTTACTGGCCCAAAATGCGCAAGAACTCTGACACACATTGTAGGTCTTTTCAGAGTTGCCAGGCAAGTGGAAAGAGTGGAAAGAAGTGCAAGGCTCCTCTCCAACGTTTCCCTGTAGTCAGCACCACCTTTGAGAGGGGGTGTATTGACATTGTGGGGCCTCTGGATTCCAAGACAGCCATGGGCAACAGGTTCATCCTGGTCTTGGTGGACCATGCCACCTGGTAACCTGAAGCCACCCCTCTCCAGACTGTGACGGCCCCCGTGGTGGGACAGAGTCTTGATGGGGATCCCATGTGGTATTCCCCAGAGAGGTGGTGTCTGATCAGGGTACCAACTTCATATCCAAGTATATGAAGTCCCAGTGGCAGGAGTGTGGTGTTACCTATAAGTTTACCACTTGTTACCACCCCAAGGTAATGGGCTTGTTGAGAGATTCAGCTGGACACTAAAGGGCATGATTATGGGTCTTGGTGAGCCCATGAGGTGTAAGTGGGACATCCTCTTACCATGCCTGTTGTTTTCTTACAGAGATGCACCACAGAAGCCCTTAGGGTTCAGTCCCTTTGAACAACTGCATGGTCATCCTGTAAGAGGACTTCTTAGTCCGGTCGAAGAAGTCTGGCAGAAAGCTCCCAGTAAACCTCCACAGGATGTATATAGCTACAAGCTGGCCTTCAGGAACCAGACTAAACTCTTCAGACAATTTGCTCAGGCAAATCTGGAAGCCAGCCAGGAAGAAATGTAATGGTCTATGATCAGAATGCCACTCTGCTCAAGTTTCAGCCTGACCAGAAAGTGTGGCTCATGGCCCCGGTGGAGACTTGTGTGCTCCTGGACAAGTGGACTGGACCATTTGAGGTGGTGGAGCACAAGAGTAAAGTCACCTATCTGGTGGACTTGCAGTCTCCAAAGATCCCTTTGTGGATCCTTCATGTGAACTGTCTTAAGCCCTACTTGGAGAGGTCCGAGTTGGACATGCTCCTAGTGACAGATGCTGGAATGGGGGAGGAGACTGAACCTATTCATGACCTAAGGAGCAGGATAGGTCAATGAATGGTGCAACCCTCTCCTTTACCCTAACTGCTGAACAGCAGATTGACTGCCACCAACTGTGGGGACAGCTTGCGGCTCTGTTCTCCCTGACCCCTGGTTTCACTCAGTGGTGTGTCCATGATGTGGACACTGGGGACAGTCCTCCTATGAAGCGCAAAATGTACAGGGTGACTGAAAGGGTCATAGCTTGCATCAAGGATGAGGTCTCCAAGATGTTAGCGCTAGGGGCAATTGAGCCCTGCAACAGCCCTTGGGCCAGCTTGTGGTCTTGGTCACAAAGGTTCCCGCACCCAGTGCGACGCCAGAACTCCGGTACTGTGTAGACTACCGAGGCCTCAATTCCATCAACAGGACTGATGTGCACCCCATCCTCAGAGCTGAGGAGCTCATAGATCAGTTGGGAGTTGCCCAGTACCGCAGTATGTTTGACTTAACGTCTGGGTACTATAATACACAAAATCCCTCTTGACCTATATTTCTTTATATCAAAAATAATGTGGGCTCACATATACCAAACAAAAAACACCCCTATATCAACATAATCGTTGTGTCTGTTTGTAAATTTATTTATTTTTTTCATCATTTTAGCATGTGAATGCAATTTTTTCAATTTTTCCAAATGTAAAAGAGAAAACATCCCAAAATTATTCTATTTATACATAATCCACATTTTGCACCAATATGATAATTTGTACATATGTATACACATTTAGAGAACCAAGACTATGGTCAGGATCATTCTACATAAATAAACATACAAAATCAGAAAGGACAATAATCAAGAATACAAAAGAATTATCTAAAAGAATTTTAACAAAATCCCCATACCATTTGTTCCTCTACACTCTTCACATTCGTTTCACTAACATCCATCACATACATCCTACACACCCCAGAACTGGGCCGCATGCACAGATACAGGCTAACAGGGGTGAGAAACTCAACCCTCTGATGTAGTGCTGAGCGCTGAGGTGTGTCATACACACTGGTCGACGCGCGTTTCGATGGCTTAATCCTCTTTTAGTACCATCTTCTTCAAGACCTGTTACTTGGTAATTCGGTAACGGGCAGGTCGGTGGGGGATAATATTTCTATAAAGATAAAAAATGTTTGTTTAGTTGGGTGTGTGGTTGGGTATTAATTCCTTTGAGACCCACGGGAGACATATTACATCATCTCCAAAAAGAACGAACTAAGATTTGTATTCTAACTATGTAAGTAGCAGGTGTGCCACTTGGCAGTGTTCTACACCCAGAGTGATAGACCCACATCCATAATAAAGCATCAAGAAGGGCAGAAAAAAAGAAAAATAATTTGTGTTTACTAAAAGATCAGATAGTTATAAATCATAGACCCGCAGGATAGCCCAATATTATGCCTGGAAGATTTTATTATTTTGACCTTACTTCGTTTCTTCCTATATTTACCTAACCCACACCGATGTAAGTAGTGATGAAAGGGCAAGGTTACATAATACTGGTTCACACCTGTGTTGATATTGTTATATAGGCAGCAGTAGTTTTTCCTTTTTAATTTCGTACACTTTCTCGCTGCTCCGAAGTATATCTGTGCACAGAAAACAATGTTTGATCATCAGTTAAGTTTTGCGCATGCGATTTTGCAAAAAGGTCAGGAATATTCCCAAAGGCAGTATATTTCTAACTTATCTACAGACAAAGATCGTTGTGATACATCTGCTCGACGTTTGCAAATTCCACATTAAATGCAATTTTTTACCTTTTGCACTACTTGGTCTTTCCCAAGAAGATAAGTTTAACTTCTCATGCGTTGAAAATATTACTGCTTGCTCGTGGGGATTCCGCTACTGTGCCATCGTTGGTTTTAATTTATCTGATCATTGCCTACAAGGACAATAAATGTCATTAACAAAAAACCTAGTCACAGCTTTGCATTATTCTCTCCATAAAGAACTGGTAATGGTTCCAGCAGGAAGTTTATTTTGATTATCTTGTACTTAAGTTATAAACTGAAGTTCATTGTATATCAGATACCCTGCTGTCAAGTTTTTGTACCTCTGAATGGCTTCCTTTTTTTTAATGGTCCTCCGTGATCTTATTCTTTACTGGTCCCAGTGTATTGGCTCTGTTTACCCAGGTTAGTAGTTCTCTCATCTGGGGCAGCTCTGTTAATAATGCATGGGAAAATTATAATGGAAACGGACTACGATGCAGACATGGCATTAGAGGTTTCTAAAAAGAAATTTATATTGTTGGAATGAAAGCATGACTATTCCTTTTGTCCAGCCGGTGTGTTAAGCACCTTTGTCTATGTGCCACGGCTACTATTTCCCATTTTAAAATAAAAATACCCAATATACATTTTTACGGCTTTTAGATGGTTCGAAGATGGTCCGAAATGTTTAGAGCCCCTTAGGTTTAACACGGGACACGAGAGGTTTGTAAAAAACGTTGTATATTAGCGTATCAACAGCCCCACTTTTATCGCGTACCGAGCACAGACGTCTTACCTTCTTGGAAATGAAGAGTCTCACACAGACGGCACCTCCCTCTTGGTAGCGGATCCGAGAATGTACTGTGTTTGGCCGTACTTATATATCCCAACCAGGGGCGAAAAGTTTCTCTGATTCCCAACACCTGTCTGACGTCGTGACGTCAACGTGTCCGCATCGTCCCTGTCGGAACGGACCTAGTAGGCTATGTTGTTTTAAGCGCCATCTTGGAGTGTATATAGGGTAAGCCAAGTTATGTCTAAAAGTACGTTTTCAAATTGGGGTTGGCCTTGTCAATTAGAGGGAAAAGAACGACAGCGTTCTGAATGTTGTTCATCGGCATCTTCACCTCGTATTTAATACTTATAATCCCCACGGTGTATCTGCCATTTCGCCGATGTATTTCCAGCGCCATCTTGAGATGGACAGAAGGAAACTCAAATAAGAAAAGTGGTTGGGCTAACCAATAAATGGACAAAAACACATACTTGGCAATCCTCTATCCTGTATTCATAGCAAACATACCTTTTGCAACCCCATCTCCCGAAAGTACAATGAGTAGGTGAGTCATGACTCCTAGTTAGGGATTTTAGGAATAATTATTCGCATTACAATGGTAATCATCATACAATCAAGTTGTCACTCCCATTTAAGTGCACTATGTACAAAAATGGGACATCTGCAACCAAGAATGTCATATATAAGGTGGGGGTGTGAGTATGTGCCATGCCGTTAGCTGATTATCTTGCTTAGGTTTGAAATAAAAGATATATCATCTCGTGTGCCACACTATCTCTTCATTTAGACCATTTTTGACTGTGTCCAAAGTATAGGTCCAATAAGTTTCCCGTATTTTTCGAACATCTTTTATGTCTTTACCAGGAATATATCGTACTTTCTCCAGAATAAGCCACCTCAGTTCGTTTTCATTGTGTCCTAAGTCAATACAGTGTTGTACCATTGGACATGATGTCTTTCGTGTCCTGATTGCCGACCTATGTTCACTGTAACAAACTCTAAACTCACGACCTGTTTCTCCCACATATCCCAGGGTACATGGGCACAGGATTAGGTAGACAAGATTCTGGCTTCTACAATTGGTAAAATCACGTAGTGTCACTTTTTTACCAAGATAGTTCCAGGTTTCAGTTACAATGGCACTGTCGCATGCTATGCATGTGCCACATTTGTGATTCCCCATGATAGGAGGTCCTACCAAAGTGGTTTGTATGGCAGATAGCTTAGGCTTTGGTCTGGTATGTACCAAACTATCTTTGAGATTCCTGTTTCTGCGGAAAGCTAAGATGGGTTTCTGAATGGCCTTCTGTTCTTCGTTCGTATTCAAGATATGCCAGTTTTTGTCCAAAATCTTCCTGATCTTAAAATTCAGAGTTGAGTGATTTATGACACATACCATTCTGTCATCCTTGGGGCGTGTGCTCCCTGCTAATAGGGCATCGCGATTGTAATAGCGTGCTCTCTTATAAGCAGATCTAATTAGACGTTTTGGGTATCCACGTGCTAATAGTCTCTGTTTGAGTTCTTCCCCATTTGTGTCATAGTCTCTGAAATTGGAGCAATTGCGTCTGATTCGCAAAAATTCGCCAAAGGGGATGGAATCCTTTTGGCAATTTGGATGATAACTGGAATGGGACAGGATGGTATTTTTAGATGTAGGCTTTCTGAAACATTTCACAGAAATCTCATCCCCATCCGCTTGAATAATGATGTCTAGGAATTCCACCGATGTAATACTTTTATGGCAGGTGAATTTCAAATTGTCATCGCTAGCATTAAGCCAGTCTATGAAAGTTATCAATGTTGCTTCATCACCTCGCCAGATGAAAGAAATATCATCAATGAATCTGTACCATCTGTGGACATTTTCATAGAACAGCGCCATTTCGTTAAAAATATGTTTTAGTTCGTATTCCCCCATGTAGATGTTGGCAACACTAGGGGCACACGATGCCCCCATGCTAGTCCCTTTGACCTGATGGTATAGGTTCCCTCTGAACTCGAAGTAGTTGTTTTTTAGTACTATTTCCAAACATTCCACTATGAAGGCGTCAGGCCTCTCTCCTGGTGTTCTTGCTAGGAGGCTCCTAACTGCTTCTATTGCTTGTTGTTGTGGTATGTTAGTGTACAATGCTTCGATATCTAGTGTGACTAGGATTTCACAATTTGGGTCAAATGGTGCATGTTCTAATTTATTGATGATATCTCCTGTATCTTTGATGTAAGATTTGTACTTAGTTGTCAGTGGACATAGGAACGCATCCACATATTTGGACAGGGGTTCAGTAGAGGAATATATAGAAGATACTATTGGACGTAGGGGTGGGTCTCCAGTATCTTTGTGTGTTTTAGGCACACCGTATAATGCTGGTATTACTGTATTGTTTTTATTAAGAAACCCATATTCTTTTTCACAAATAGTATTTTCTTCATATGCTTTGGTGGTAACGTGGCCAATTAGTTCTTTTAATTTGGTTGTCGCCCCTGAAGGGATGGGTTTGTAATGTTCAGCCACGGCTAGCATTTTGTATATTTTTCCTCATATTTTTCAGTGTCCATGAGGACTATACCCCCACCTTTGTCACAAGGTTTTATGGTCAGAGTGGCGGTGTTTTGTAGTTTTTGAAGAGCATTTTTTTCTACAATTGACAGATTTGGCTTACTGTTGTAATTGTATCTAGTTAGCTTGTAAATGTCGTTTAAGACAGATTTCTCAAAAATGGACACCTCTGAGCCTACCATTTCTAGGGTAGGGGTGAATGTTGATTTTGGTTTGCATCCTGAGAGGTTTTCTTCTGTGTCTCCTTCCTCACGTCCTGTAAAGAATTTTTTTAAGGCGAATTTTCCTAAAAAAGGAAAAGATATCTTGCATAAGTTTAAACTTATTGCAATATGTGTTGGGTACAAAGGATAACCCTTTGCTCAGAACAGCTGTTTCTTCTGAGCTTAGCCTATGTGTGGAGATGTTAAAAATGGGCATGGTATCCGTTCTGGGCCTTTTTGTCAATTCTTCCAGTACTGTTGGTTCCTGGTCCTCATGTACATTTGGGGAGGTGGAGGGTCCATCTGTTGGTACCCTCTCCTGTCTAGCTTGGTATAGCGGGTTCTGGTCTGACCCCGGCCTCTCCCTAAAAAAGAAGATGGTGATGTTTGATAATGAGATTGATGGCCTCTCCCTCTACCTCTATAGGGTCGTTGTCCCTGGAATGTATCCTCGTACATGTTGGGGGCATCCCCCTCTGATTCTGATGAATTGGTATCCGAGAAAGTTACTAGTTTTCTCTTGTTGTTGTACCCATATGTTTGTGTCTCATTTTCACTTTGCCATTCCTGGTAGTAGTTGCTTCTCAGGTATGGATAAGCTTTTTCCTGAGTGAACCATTTAATGTCCTTCTTTAGTTTTTCTGTCTTTTTCTTAATGATATATTCTTCAAAATCATGTAGTTCCGCATTCAAGCTATCTAGTTTTAGTTTGGCCTCGTCTAGGGCTGTGCTAGTTTTTAGTTTTTCCTCTAGCTCCTGGATCTCTATATTTAAGGCTGCTACTAATTTTCTTGCTGTCTCGATGATCAAGATCATCCAGTCTCTTGAGCATCTGTTGCTTATATGAGACCATCTTTCCAAAAACTTACGTAGTTCCACAAATAATGTAGGAACATTACGTACTCGTAGGCCTGATGGAATAACTCCAGCTCTGAGGTACTCTAGCATGAATGTGGCATGAGACTCCATTCTTTTACATTTTTTTCTTAGATTGAGTAGTGTTTGCCACTCACTGTTGGCAGGGCAAGATAGAGTAATTCCTTGGTTGGTGTTACTGGTATTCCCTATCAGTGCTGTAAAGTCTGCATCTGTAAAACCAAAGGTTTGTAGAGCTTCCATTTTGTGTGCGTACAATACTATCACAATGGTGTTATTTCTGATCTCTCACTCCACTAGTATAAAATCAGCTTACAAATGTATTGAAACCTAAAAGTTAAATATGAGGAAGGGGAAAACAGAAAAGGATTATTTGTAAATTTTAAGACTATAAATACAATTTACAGAAGGAATGATAGAGTCAGGAAAAGGCACATGTTAGTATGCACTACTCTTAGATAAAGCAGAATCAAACAGAGAAAGAAAGGAAAAAGGGAGGAAAAAAGGGAACACTGCAATCTTGGGCACACTTGCTTACCTTAACAGGTGAGCGGAAAATTCCATAGAAGCCTGTGGTAAAAAAAACACTGAGAATCAATAAAGGAAAGGCAACCCCCTACACGATAAATTCAAAGGTCAGGGAACAGGGGGAAAATACAAAAGACTATAATACACAAAATCCCTCTTGACCTATATTTCTTTATATCAAAAATAATGTGGGCTCACATATACCAAACAAAAAACACCCCTATATCAACATAATCGTTGTGTCTGTTTGTAAATTTATTTATTTTTTTCATCATTTTAGCATGTGAATGCAATTTTTTCAATTTTTCCAAATGTAAAAGAGAAAACATCCCAAAATTATTCTATTTATACATAATCCACATTTTGCACCAATATGATAATTTGTACATATGTATACACATTTAGAGAACCAAGACTATGGTCAGGATCATTCTACATAAATAAACATACAAAATCAGAAAGGACAATAATCAAGAATACAAAAGAATTATCTAAAAGAATTTTAACAAAATCCCCATACCATTTGTACCTCTACACTCTTCACATTCGTTTCACTAACATCCATCACATACAACCTACACACCCCAGAACTGGGCCGCATGCACAGATACAGGTTAACAGGGGTGAGAAACTCAAACCTCTGATGTAGTGCTGAGCGCTGAGGTGTGTCATACACACTGGTCGACGCGCGTTTCGATGGCTTAATCCTCTTTTAGTACCATCTTCTTCAAGACCTGTTACTTGGTAATTCGGTAACGGGCAGGTCGGTGGGGGATAATATTTCTATAAAGATAAAAAATGTTTGTTTAGTTGGGTGTGTGGTTGGGTATTAATTCCTTTGAGACCCACGGGAGACATATTACATCATCTCCAAAAAGAACGAACTAAGATTTGTATTCCAACTATGCAAGTAGCAGGTGTGCCACTTGGCAGTGTTCCAACAAACACCCAGAGTGATAGACCCACATCCATAAGAAAGCATCAAGAAGGGCAGAAAAAAAGAAAAATAATTTGTGTTTACTAAAAGATCAGATAGTTATAAATCATAGACCTGCAGGATAGCCCAATATTATGCCTGGAAGATTTTATTATTTTGACCTTACTTCGTTTCTTCCTATATTTACCTAACCCACACCGATGTAAGTAGTGATGAAAGGGCAAGGTTACATAATACTGGTTCACACCTGTGTTGATATTGTTATATAGGCAGCAGTAGTTTTTCCTTTTTAATTTCGTACACTTTCTCGCTGCTCCGAAGTATATCTGTGCACAGAAAACAATGTTTGATCATCAGTTAAGTTTTGCGCATGCTATTTTGCAAAAAGGTCAGGGATATTCCCAAAGGCAGTATATTTCTAACTTATCTACAGACAAAGATCGTTGTGATACATCTGCTCGACGTTTGCAAATTCCACATTAAATGCAATTTTTTACCTTTTGCACTACTTGGTCTTTCCCAAGAAGATAAGTTTAACTTCTCATGCGTTGAAAATATTACTGCTTGCTCGTGGGGATTCCGCTACTGTGCCAACGTCTGGGTACTGGCAGATTGTCTTAACTGATGGGACAAAGGAGAGGTTTGTATTTTTAACCCCAGAGGTGCACTGAACATTCTGGGTGATGCCCTTTAGGTTGAAGAATGCCCCTGCCACCTTTCAGAGGTTGGTCAACCAGGTGTTGGCTAGACTGGAGGATTTCAGTGCTGCCTACCTGGATGACATCACAGTGGTCAGTGCCACTTGGGAGTAGCATCTGCACCACCTCTGGGAAGTGTTGAAGGCCCTGCAGAGTCCAGGCCTCACGATCCAGGCCAGACAGTGCCAGATCGGGCAGGGATCAGTGGTGTACTTAGGATACCAGGTAGGAAGCAACCAGGTGGCACCCCTATAGCCTAAAATTGATACCATTCTGGCTTGGGAACCCCCTCAAGACCTAGACCGAGGTGAAAGCCTTTTAGGCCTCACTGGATATTACAGGAAATTTGCCAAGGAGTATGGCAACATTGTTGCCCCCTTGACTGAGATGACTTGCAGGAAACAGCCTAGGAAGGTGAACTGGACTGAGGCATGTCAGAAATCTTTTGATGCCCTGAAATCTGGCAAGTGCATGGCACCTGTGCCCAAGGCACCCAACTTCTCAAAGGAATTCATGGGTCTAGACCAACCTGTATCCTTCATTAGTAGGAGGTTACTTCCACGAGAACAGAGGTGGAGTGCGATTGAACGTGGGACTTTTGCTGTGGTATGGGCACTGAAGAAGCTGAGGCCCTATTTGTTTCTCACTCACTTCTGTGTTCAGACTGACCACAGGCCCCTCAGAAGGTTGATGCAGATGAGGGGTGAGAACCAAAATTGAGGTGGTCAATTTCCCTACAGGGGATGAACTTCACGCTGCAAAACCGTCCTGGTACAAAACACGCCAATGCTGATGGTCTGTCCAGATTTTTCTGCCTTATTGAAGAGAACTCCCAAGAGGGTGGGTAGTTCTCCCAACATTTCACCTGGAGGGGACACGGGTTAGACCTTGCATCATTGGTGTGGGTTTACTCTGTATTTTTTTCCTTTGCCGCCTGTTATTTTGTGGTGTGTTGTACATCATTTATGCTGGTCTAGATGCTTTAGGCACTTTGCCACTGCTGTTCAGTGCCAAGTAAATGTGCTCCCGGTTTCTGGATTGGTGACTCCATGATTAAATTCCATGTATAAATGATTGGTCACGAACCTTATGCCCAAGCCCGTGTGACAATTGTTCAGAGCAATCGACTATGCATGTTCTTTTATTTTGTAAATTTTATCATAACTTGAGGAAAGTCTGGCTTGTCCCAATAATGAGGGAGATTGGTTTGAGACAATGTCATCCAGCCTTTCTCGTGCTGCAATTACTGGATGATATTCACAGAGCCTGGAGGATATGTATGTTTTTAAAGTAAGTACTTATTTACAGGAAAACAATTGTTTTGTAATCACGGATTTTAGTATGTCTTTTTAGAATGACGACCTCTAACTGTGTTTACTTTTCTCCTTTTTAAAAATCTTTTATAACTTTTAAAGATCTATTGTTATTATGTACTTTTATGATTGTCTTACAAAGCAATTGAATAAAGTCATTTTTGATTTGGTTTGATTTGACTCCATGATTGGCATATTTGATTTGCTAGTTAGTTCAGAGTACAGTGCACTGGGTGTGCCCCAGGCCTGTAAATCAAATGCTGCTAGTGGGCCTGCAGCACTGAAAGCGCCACCCACATGAGCAGCCTGTAAATGTTGCTCAGACTTGCCATTGCAGTGTCTGTGTGCAGTTTGGTACTGCCATGTCAACCTGGCAAGTGCACCCACTTGCCAGGCCCTAACCTTCCCTTTCCTTGCATGTGAGTCACCCCTAAGGTAGGCCTAAGGTGCCCCTGTGGGCAGGGTGTGGCGTATGTGAAAGGTAGGACATGGCCTGATGTGTGTAGCATGTCCTGACAGTGAAATCCTGCCATTTTCGCTTTTCACTATTGAAAGGCTATTTGTCCCATAGGATAGAATGGGAGTTCATTTATAACATCTTATAAATATAACTTCCAATTGGAACAAGATAATAAGATAAAGTTTAGTATGCCTGAACTCAGAACTCAGAATATAAAGATACATCTTTTAGTGAGGATGATTTTTACATTCTGTGTTTGAAAATGCCACTTTTAGAAAGTAGGTATTTGCTTGCTTACCCATCCTGTGTGCCTCTGCTAGGTTTGTGTATTGACTGTCTGTCTTTGGAGTAACAGGGGCTGGGGATGTGCATTCTGTTCAGACAGTCACTTGGTGGGGTGAGATCTGTCCTGCCTTTCCAGGGTGAGTCAGGGCTGGGCTGAAGAGCCCTGGGCTGCCTTCAGAGTAGGGGAAGGAGATTTATTTCCCACCTGAATGGGCGTGGTCTGCTTTTGACAATGCTGTCGCCACCTCCTGCCAGGAAGCTGCACCAGAGAGGACAGAACTGGTTTTGGCTGGGCAAAGAACTTCTCTGCCCCACAGAACAAATTAATGTGTGCTATACAAAGTGGGGCCCAGACCCCAGACTTTTAGATTACTTCTGAGATTCATGAGGAACTTTTGCCGAGGAGAGGAGCTGGAGAAAATGAGAAGAAGTACTGCCCCTTTGCTGTGTGCTGTCTGGGGTGGGCCTGCAGTAGCTGTTTCTGCCAAGGAAAGGACAAGGACTGTGCTGTGTGCTGTGTCTCCTGCTTGAGGAAGATCTCCAAGGTCTTGAAGTAGAGCTTGCCTTCTGTTTTGAAGTCTCAGGGATACAAAGACTTTACCCACAGCTCCCCTGTGCTCCTTGCTGAGAGTTCTGAACTGCCAAGAGGTGCCTGTTGCTGTTCTAGGCCTCTGGATGTTGTTCCTTATGTTGGAAGCTGGAAAAGTAATGCAACAAAGAGAAGCACAACGCATCTGTACTTGTTTCCGATGCATCACTGAAGAAATCAATGCAGCTCCTGCCCTCAGCCGGAGAATTCAACACACAACACATCGAGTACACTGAGCTACGAAGGCCCAGATCATCACACCAAATCTGGCACAGGCCCTGCTATGCGGCTGCAAGAGCCAATGCATCGTGGGACAGCAGCTGAAGAAATCAATGCAGTGGTGTCGAGAACCGCTGCATCCCCAATCCTCACACATTGCATCGGGGTGGCAAGTCAACATCAATGCTGGGACTGCAGTAAGAAACCAACGCATCTCCTCCCGGCACAGTAAGAAACCGATGCTTCACCTCCCATGAAGTAAGGCACTGACGCATCACCTTCCCTGCACGTCAGGAACTGATTCATCACCTTCTCTGCAGCTGTTTTTGTTTATGATTTTGACGCACCCAAGGTACTTTGTGTTGAAAGTGTTGCATCTATAGTTGGCTATGGACAGAACTGTTTCTACCTTTTAGAAGTCATATTTGTAGTACGGTATTGTGGATTTTTTGTCGTTTTGGTTTTGGTTGGTTTAGATAACGATTACGTATTTTTCTAAACTGGTGTGGTGTCCATGTATAGTGTTTTCACTGTATTACTGTATGTGTGCACAAATGCTTTACACACTGCCTCTGAGATAAGCCTGTCTTCTTGTGTCAAGCTACCAAGGTGTATCCCCCTTACCTTGACTAGGAAGAAGGGTCCCTACTTGGATATAGGTACAAACCGTAGCCGACTAGAGACCCCCCATTTCTAACACCCCCTTTTTCCTCCACTGTGGAAACGCACCTCCTGGTGCGCTGCTTTTTGATGGATGATCTTCTGAGATGTCACTAGCCATGTCATGAGAGATGTTATATATGAGGTCATCAGCAGTGTATTGCCGGGGGGGTAAGTTATAGTTATAGCTCAGGTAACTATAACTGCTGAATTTCACTGGTTTTGTATAAGTGAAATCTGAGCCTAACTATAACGTCCCTGTAACCTTTGGTTTTTTCAGTGAATTTCTAAGTTTTTTTTAAATTATATTAGCTAACTATAACTACCTTCTAACCTTTGTTTTTTTAAGTGAGTATCGCCAGTAGGTAGTTATAGTAGGACCACGTTTACATTGGAAAAGTGTTTTTTGAATTGCCTATATCTTTGGCGCTGGTTGACGAATCTTCACAAACCTTTCCGCAAATAAGTGCCCCAGTGTTTCTTGCTACGCATGGAAAGTTTCGGGGCGACCCGTCAAGCAGAGGCCGGGAAAAAGGAGGGGGGCAGAAAAAGCGTAGTTCCCATGTTAATTCTAATCGAAATTTTAGTCGCAACTACATCCTGAACAGCTTGATGGAATTACACCACATTTTTCAGAAAGGTACCTCTTGGGCCAGAATTGTATTTTTTTGTTATTTGATGTAGATCTGCTTAGTAGTTTTCGTGAAATTAAAATAAAAAATAAGGATATATAAGGATGCGGATTCTCCAAGGATCAGACCGTCCCCATGCTGAAATGTGATTGGCTGCCAACACTTCAGCCAGGAAGTTTTGGCAGCCATCTTGGGATTTGGCTTCAGCCGAGTCCCACAAAAAACAGTAAAGAAAAAAGGGGACATGGTAGGAATACCCTGACCCCTTATGCCTCCTTAAATTATCCAGCAGGAGTCATGCTGGAATCGTGGTTCCCACTGCGGGTCTTGTAAGCCCCGTGGACCCCCACCTCACCGGGGATTTTTTAATATGATTGAGGGAGGCATTGCATACACCCCTCCTTGGCTCTTTTGCGCCACAGGGACCCTCACCTTTTTGGGGCTTTGTTTCAATTTGCAGAGAGGTTGCACAGACCACCCTCCTGGGGCAGGCTCAAGCCCCAGGGACCACCACCTTCCCGGGGCTAAACTAAAAGCAATGGGGGGTTGCACAGACTCCCCAGGTCCTGGGGACCACCACCTCCCCGGGGTCTAAAATGAAATTAAAACTCAGGAAGGGGCTGAGGGGCCACCCTCCTGGGCGATATGCGGTCATAGAGACTACCACCTCCCCGGGGCCAGTTCATGCTCAGCGAAGGAGATGGGCCATGCAGCCCCATTACTGGAGAAAATAATGCCCTTGGGACCACCACCCCACTATGTCCTTGGGAACCAATCCCGGCACATACTGTTTGCTGTAACTTAGTGGGAGCTTTGACTGCTCCCACCAAGTCAGAGCAGACACTCAGTTGCCAGCAAGCGATACTGAGAAAATACTCTCTCTTGCTGGAAGCTGAGGTTTTGTCTATCTGTGAGAGCAATGTCGGCACTCTCAGGAGGCAGGAGACGGCTGCCTAAAAGAGAAGAAAGAGGCAAAATAAAGGTAGAAAATGAGCAGAAAGAGGCTCAATAAAGGTCAGGAACGAGTAGAAAGAGGCAGAATAAAGGTCAGCAATGAGCAGAAAGAGACAAAATTAAGGTGAGAAATGACCAGAAAGAGGCAAGCTATACATGTATAAATCTATATATATTCACACAAAAAAAACATAGGTTTCAGGGACGTTATAGTTAGTTGGACATTTGACTCATATAAAACCAGAGAAATTCGCCTGTTATAGTTAGTTGAGCTAACTATAACTTGCGCGCCCACAATGCACTGCTGATGATGTCACATATAACATCACTCATGACATGGTCAGTGACATCACTCATGACATCACTGATGAGATCTCAAATGACATCACTGATGACATCATCCAGTGAATGTGTGTTTCTGTAAAGTTTAAATATTTTTCATATACATCTTTGCCAAGGTGTATTGAAGAATGAATGCATTTACAACTGCCTGAAGGGATTATTTAGTAGTTGTGTGACTGACTGTATAAGTGAGTGATTGAACGTGTCTTACTGAATGCATGGGTTAGTGACTAGACTGTGTGAAAGTCTGTATTAGTCTCTCAGTTGGTGTGTAAGCAACTGCATGGGTTGCTGAATAGCTACATGAGTATCTATAGGGGTTATTGATTTGTTGTCTGAGTATCTGTATGTGTCCATCCCTGAGTGTCTGTATGGGTGGGTGCAGGGGTGTATCACTCTGTGCATAGATGTCGGAGTGGGTGATTCACTGGTTGTATGGATTCAAAACCGCATCTTGAAAGGGCTGTATGGATGAGTTACTGTGTGTATGGGTGTGTTGGTGAGTGAATGAATGTCTCAGTGGTATATATGTGACTAAGTACATATGTTTTAAGGCACTATATGTGAGTGTTGGAGTATATAAATGACTATACAAGAGAGTAAGTTATTTGAAGAGTTTGTGTATAAATGAGTGTCTGCTTGTATCAGTAATTGTTTAAGACAGTAAATATGTGTTAGTATCTCTATAAATAAGTGATATGGTGTGTCTATAAATAACGGACTTGGCGTGTATAACTGTATACATGAATAAATGCATATGTGATTGATTCTTTACATTACTGACTAGGTGTTGAGTAACTCTATGGATGAGCGGTGGAATGTGACTGCATGTATAGATGTATGAGTGCATATTATACTACTGTATTATTGATGAGTAACTACATGTATAAGTGACTGGATGTGTGTGTAGACTTAGGAAACAGTGAGTGGTATGTAGTATATGGGATTGTTGTGTATATAGTTTCAAAAATTGTAGTCTGCATTTTAGAATGGGTGTATCAAATTTTATATTAGGGCATCAGTATGTGCATCAGATTATCACGTGGATGATGTCATCAGTGATGTCATCAGTGATGTCATTTGAGATGTCATCAGTGCTGTCATCGGTGATGCCACTGACCATGTCATGAGTGATGTAATATGTGACATCAGCAGCAGTGCATTGCGGGAGCGTGAGTTATAGTTAGCTCAACTAACTATAACAGGCAAATTTCTCTGGTTTTATACGAGTCAAATGTCCAACTAAACATAACGTCCCTGAAACCTAAATTTTTTTTTGTGAATTTCAAAGGTTTATTAAATGCTAATTCCTAACTATTACTTCTGTAAAACCTATGTTTTTTTCAGTGAATTTCAAAGGCTTTTAAATGCTAATTCCTAACTATAACGTCTGTAAAACCTATGGTTTTTTCAGTGAATTTCGAAGGTTTTTTAAATGTTAATTTCATATTTTAATGTTTAAAAAACCTATATTTTTTCTGTAATATTTTGGAACTCTATCATACGTCTTCCCCCAAAAATATGTATATCTTTTTTTTTTTTTTTAGAAAACTGCACTCCCATACCGGTAGTGTATCAAGCTCCATCACCACCTGAATCCTATCCGCCATATTGCTAAACTTGTAAAGGATGCACATTTTGTATCCAACGGATTCGTACCACCGCGTCCCGCGTAACATCATATACGTATGAGTTCGCACCAGCTGCTACATAGGTATCCGACGGGTACGCAAAACCAAGCCACGCATTACATCATGTACATATGGGGTCGCGCCCGCTGCACATTGTGTGTGCGACAAGTGCACGCTGCCAGGCACAGTGTTACGTCATAGATGTATGGTGTTGCGCCTTGTACGCCATTCCCTCTTTTTTTATATGTCCCAAAACTATATCTAAAAAACTTCAAACCGTATATGAGAGCAAGCGATAATCTAAAATATTTTAAACATTTATATATTTCTAACTGTAATAAACTTATATTTTGATAAATATAATTTCTCAAAATCTTGTCGGTGTGGCCTCCTTGCGCCCTCGATGCGCGATTGCCATGTGACCTTAAAAAAAAGCATTTGATTAGTTCATAACATTTCCCATTGTAACAGTTGGAGAACCCCACCCATTTTAGTCATTCTCTCTACAGTGTTTGATGAGACACACCCCTTCTGCTTAGAGAGCTTTTTTGAAAAGTTTTTTTGCTGTGTACACATATCTTCTACTACACACAACATGCAACAATCATCTTGATCAATATTCATGGTCTGTACATTAGACATCCAGGTGTGATGGCCATGCATCTCAAATGTTACATCAAAATTCAAATGTGTGTTACACGATGCCCCTGGTGTGTGTGTGTGCACATTATTGTGCTGCCTTTTGGCCTGGGTATTGCTGGCCCGAAGGGGCATCATCAGCCACGGGCAGAGTGCACATCCTAGATCACATGTGACAAACAGTAAACAGTAATGTGTACATTTGTATTGCTGTATTCTCTGTTGTCAGCCTTTACCAGTATAGTAGTGTGTCATATGTGAGACTTTCAGATTCACGTTTGACATGCATTGCTTGACTATAATGAACGTTATCACTATTTATGACATAGCCTCACTGCTGTTTCTCCCTCGATCTGAGCACATTTACATCTGTGCGCTTCGCGATAGCAACACTTTCAATAATACCACACACCATTGACATGAGTGTCTGCGCATATACGCAACCTTGACAACGACATGTGATGTTGGCCATTCAATGTTTTCGAACAGCATCTCATTAGCGATAGTTGCCGCCCTCCCGGTACATGCTACATGCGACGTCAAAACTGCAACAGAAACACACATATGTACACTTTCCGCCCAGGTCCCGGGAAATATTATTCACACCCCTACGCTCACCTGGCGAACGCAAGCCCAGCCCACTTTGCATACGTATAAATAGGATAACGACGACGCCACATGTCCCAGTTCTTCTACACTGCCTCATGTGATATGGCCGCATCCACCTCGCATATCACAAAGCACAATAAAAAAAGGGATCCATAAGGTGTACACAATCGTCACATTCAACACTGCACCTGAATTGTGAACCCTGCTGCCCGTCGTGTTTGGACACACAACAATGACAGCAGGTGAGCCGTGGGGCCTGGGTGCACAGTGGCTGCAATTGAGCGCGATGCTGTGGTAGGGGTGGGGTGCATAAGCCTGGGTGCGCAGGTACAAACAAGCGATATTGCCCTGCTTAAAAATGTGTTCTCTGACCTCATTCAGTCACATGTCTGTCTAATTTTAAGGACCTGCTGGACCGTACTGTAGGCCTGAGCCAGTGGGCAGTGCTGCCCTACAGACATGATGCTGAGCGCAGTGCTGCGGGTGGGGTGGGGTCCATCAGCCTGTGTGCAAAGGTGAGTACAATTGATGTTATCCTGCATACCGATGTGATCTCTGACCTCATTCAGTCACATCTCTGTCTCATTTTAAGGACCTGCTGGACCGTACTGTAGGCCTGATCTGGCAGGCAGCGCTGCCCTACAGACATGTGGTGTTGGCTTTTGGGGCACTGTAGTGAGCTGATTACTAAGTGTACATGCACACAGGCTTGCGCCACTGCATTACACGCCCATATTACGCTTCTACCATGCGCTCTGTTCCTTTGTATGTGAACGTTGGCATAACATATTATTATTTAACCTTGTGTATTCTCGTGCACTCCAACTCCTCTTTGAACCACAATTACCACTAACAGTTCGAAGATCGTACTTCAAGATGGAAGGATGCACTCAACTGGTGTTCTCTATTAACATTGAAAGAAACCTTAATTTACCTCAAGACGTTTCCAACATTATATTTTTTCTCTCTTTTCAGACACTGGGTTAGTGGAGCCAAAATGGGCGGAGCGGGTGCTTACCCCGTGACAATGCCCTGATCATTCTGATGCCTTTCAACGTGGTATCAAGACACCGTCCCCGACCGGAGACCTGCTGGGCCACCCTGATAGCGGCACCCCGGAGTTGGAGCACGCACCGGCATGTCCTTGAACACACCGGTTGTGGCAGGTGAGCAGTCAAGCCTCGGTGCGCAGGAGCTGCAATTGAGTACAGTGCGGAGAAAGGGGCTGGAGTACAGCAGCCTGGGTGCACAGGTGCAGGCAAGCGATGTTGCCATAGATAATAATGTAATCTCTGGCCGCATTCATATCTCTGTTTCATTTTAAGGACTTTCTGGACTGCACTATTTCTCGCAGACCCCAGTGTCCCAGACACACGGGTGACGGGAGGTGAACAGAGAGGGCTGGGTGCAGTAGGCCAGCGTTCTGTCTTCTCCTACCTCTGTTCTTTTCACTCTCCCTCCCCTTCTCCCTTCCACCCACTCACTCTCTGTCCCATTCTCACTTTCCTCCGTTCATTCTCACTTCCTTCATTTTCTCTTAGACATGGCACATATACTTATGCTTCTTTTTTGTCTTGCAGGTTTTGTAAGCTGCTTCCGGAGGAGTCCCACCCACTTCTTTCATGTTTTACTGTTGTTCGAATAAACTTACATTTCCATTTATTTGTGTTGTGTTCATTTTTTTATCAATAAATAACTGAGTGTATGGGTCTAATTTTTCTGACAACACTTGTCTGTAGTTTATTGTGAAAATCGGCGATTCATAGTAGGTTATAATGGAAATCTTGTTTAATTTTCCTGTGCACCTAGTAAATATAAACCAACAGACTATTACATAAATAAAGCCTGGGTAATTGTACAACGGCAAGAGGCTTCAAGGACTGGTGAGGCCCACCCAGCATATTTCTTGAGTTGGCCTCGAAACCCCGCGAACAATTTGTAAACAATACCCGGGGAGGTGTCGATCCCCTAGCCTGTGAAACGTCTCTGTGCCCTCCCACACCTAATTTACATGTGAGATTAAGATCCCCAGTGCTGCAGAGGCCCCGCAATATAATAATAGGATTGGCCCCGGAAACATTACCCACCAGTGGGCTCATTTAAATGAACGGCTGAGACCCAGCTTCATTTTTTTTTCTCAATTTTTACCATCCGGTTCCGCTTTATTGAAATGATACAAGGTTTTCCTCCTCTCGCTTCAACGAGGCAAACAAGAATTTACTATCACAGGGTGCAAGCAATGCTCCTGCCCTGTAATTGCAAACATAAATGTCCCGCGCTTGCACACCCCGGGACATTATATGACCTGCGCCTGGGAGGTGGCGCTCCATGGGACCATGATGCTTTGTTTAATGCATAACTACAGAATTAGTATAAATGCATACTAACACTACTTGCACACGTGTGGTACAGCAACGAGAGTGTAGTGAAGAGGCAGAGGAAGCCCAAAATCAAAAAATATAAATCCTACCAGAGGTAGGATCATATAGTTCGATCAGACGACGACCCTGGGATGAGTAGAAAGATTCACCAAGAAATTTGAGATGTCATCAGTGATGTCATCAGTGATGTCACTGACCATGTCATGAGTGATGTAATATGTGACATCATCAGGAGTGCATTGCGGGGGCGCGAGTTATAGTTAGCTGAACTAACTATAACAGGGGCATTTCTAGGGTTTTGTACAAGAGAAATGTCCAGCTAGCTATAACACACCTGAAACCTATGGTTTTTTCAGTGAATTTCTAAGGTTTTTTAAATGCCAATTCCTAACTATAACGCCCCTGAAACCTTTGGTTTTTTCAGTGAATTTCAAAGGTTTTTTAAATGCCAATTCCTAACTATAACGTGCATGAAACCTATGGTTTTTTCAGTGAATTTCAAAGGTTTTTTAAATGCTAATTCCTATCTTTAACTTATCTCTGAAGATATCATGTTTAATGATTTTGATTGCATTTCTATATTTTTCAAATTCAGTGTGTCAATTTCATTAATTATGTTTTTTTAAAATACTTTTTTATCACCATTTTTTAAACCTATTTTTTCAATTAATTCTTTAAAAAAATATTTTTTAATATTTTTCAAAATATTTTGTAACTATATGTTCAAAACTTCATTTTATATATTTTTTTCCATGTTTTTGGATCCACGCACCCTAAGCGCACCGTTCTCGATCCCTACGCATCAGCATCCGCGCATGGTATGCGTTAGGTACGTGTTTAGTGCGCATTTGCAATGTGACCGGTACGCGACTCCCACCCTATACGCGACAAGTTCGATGTACGTAACACGACGTTTATGTGCTTCCGCGATGCGTCATCTGCGTCTATGATGCGGTAGGTGCGCGGATCCCGCGAAATATTTAACATTTAAAAAAACATATATATGTATTTCATGTGAATATTAATTGAAGACAAACTCTAAACTAGTCTTAAAACTAATATATTTTTACATCTAATCCTATAATTTTTTTAATTCAATTTCGCGGATGCGCGCTGGGTGCGTGCTGCGTAAGCGCAGGGTGCGTGGATCCCATGATACCTGCAAAAAATAGATTTGATTGGTTAATTACACTTCCTGTTCTCACTATTGAAAGACCCCACCCAATTCAATCATTCTTCTTTGACCTTCTTTGGAGGAGCATCTCTTTGCAGAGAAGAAGATTTTTTTAGACTAAGTTTACACTTAGCTCTAACTTTTTTCAACTAAAAATGGCTTCAGAGCAGCAGGCATCACATGCATCTCCTCAAACATCTGAGGATGAATTTTTGGAGGAGTTACCACGCAAAGAATGTTTTTCTTCAGTGGTGTGGAAATGTTTTACTTTTCCCGAGGGGCAGGATAAGACCAATGCCACCTTGGTCACGTGCAAGATTTGCAAAAGAGTGCTGTCGTGAGGGGATCCTAACAAGAAATACTCGTGCGGCACGGCAAGTATGATGAAGCACCTGGACCCTTCATCCAAACACTCTTGCACGACAAGAGTGCAGACGGATGAGAAACACTCCTGCTCCTGCGCCTTCCACCTCATCGCAGCCGAGCACTTCAAGAGTGCATCCATCAGCCCAAAACTTGGACATCTGTCCTCAATTTCAATATTTAAAACTGCTCTGCACTAACTGCAATGCGACTTTGTGCTACGGTGAACAGTCGATCGATCTGATCTGCCGCCAGCAAGAAAGTCACATTTGCTAGTTTTAAAAAAAAAAAAATTTTTGTTCCCTGAAGTTCATTGTTTGGTTCCTCCTATTTTATTTTTTGTTTTTGGATTTTTTCCAGAAAAACCAAAAAAATCACAAAACTGTTGGAAAACCCCCCAAAAAAATATAAAAGAAGAAAGAAGAAAAAAAAAAGTTCTTGTAAGAACTAACTTTCCTGGTTTAAAAAAAGAGCTAAATTTCTTTGTTAGTGTGTGAAAGTTTAGATGACAGTATGTGTAGTACGTAATTGAGTGAATGAATACATTAGTAGCATATGGTGAATGTATAAGTGCAGAACTATGAGGAAGTGCTGCAGCATCACACAGTAACCTCTTTAACTACAGTGTGCTGTAGATCTTCTGAAGCATAGGGATACAACATATGTACATACATATGTTGCAAATCTATGCTTCTCTCTGCACGGCTGCTTAAACTGCAGCCATGTGGTGACACAGGCACCCTTGCACCATAGTGCAAGGATATCTGTGTCATGTGCTGTTTGTTTTCCTGCAGGAAGACACATCTTCCTGCACAAAAACAATGAGAAAATGCATTTTTCTCCTTCAATGTATACTGAACATTTTAGCATGCATTGAAGATATAAAAATGTGGAGAAATAATTTTCCTTATTGTACTTTCCTACACCAATTTTAGAATGGTGCAGCATTCACATACATATCGAGATTTATGATTTATGATAAATCTAGAGATATTTCTTGTTCTATGAGTATTCAGTGCAATCATGCACAACAACACTTATAGAACACCCTTTCAACGCAAAGTGGTGTGTATGATGAGGTTGTGTTTACATGGAGTAGAAAAAGTACACAGAGTGCGTTTTCCTCTCTTTGTAAATATAAACGAGTGTCTTGCGCAATAACTATGTAACAAAAAGTGACATATATCCGGTTTTAAAATTCCTTGCGAATGATAGAAGGTGAGCACAGAGTTTTGTCTGCAAAGATGCTCAAAGAAGAATGATTGAAATAATTGCGGTCCTTCAATAGGTACAATGGGAAATATTATGAACCCATCAAATCTCTTTTTTTGCAGGTCACATGATATCTGATTATAGCCAGATTTCAAAACTACATACGTATAAACAGAGTGTTTTTAGAAACGTGTTTCAACTTTGTAGCTTCTTGCATACCTCGTCATTCTGCATATTGAGACTTAGTTAAACTTACCTTCACAGTAATAGGAATAAAAAATGGTATACATTTTTTTCATATTTTCATTGCAATCTAAATTCATATAAATTGCTTATTTTAAAATTTAGATCTGTGAAAGAAAAGGAAAAAAAAAGTTATAGCATGTAATAATACATTTTTTACAACACTGCATAATTTCCACAAAGTCATTTGTTTGCCTTTTTTGCTGTTCTCAGAATATATTAAATTTCACTAAAAATAGTGATTTCAATCGTACTCATCACTTAACAGCGGGCAAAAAAAAAACAATCAAAAAGATTGTTAAAAAAAAACCAACATGCTATTCTCAACAAAATACCACAAGATAAAAATCACAGATATATAAAATGTTTGCAGCTAACAACATTTTATAAGTTTAACTTACAGAAACTGTAAATGTTGTCGCTTTAAAATATTCACCGAATCTAAGGATGAATTTTTGGAGGACGCACCACGCCCACAACGTTTTCCTTCAGTGGTTTGGAAATTTTTTACTTTTCCCGAGGGGCAAACAAAGATCAATGCCACCTTGGTCACGTGCAAGATTTGCAAAAGAGTTCTGTTGCAAGGGGATCCTAACAAGAAATACTCGTACGGCTCGGCAAGTATGATGAAACACCGAAGGACCCTTCATCCAAACAATCTTGCACAAGAAGAGTGCAAACAGATGAGAAACACTCCTGTTCTGTATCTGTAAAAAAGAATCACAAATAAATGTATATTAATAACTTTCAAATGTATACTATTCCATTCCTGTACAAACACATTTTATATAAAAACTGACTAAGAAACTATAGCCCTGAACCACAAGTGTGACGATCATTAAAACACTACATGCATAGTGCATACTACTTTGAAGCAGTTAATGCCCTAAAGCCTACCTCACTAAAAGACTACATGCTAACTGACTGAATGATTACAGTACTATAAGGAGACACACTGGGTGAGTAACAGGGTGTTTGCTAGAAGTGTATGAATACTGACTCGGGAATTGAAGGTGTGAAAGACAACTGTGTAGGTGGTTAGAGGCCTGCATGCATAGTGAATAGGCGTTTGAAGCAGTCTATGTCATAAGGCCTGGCTCACTGCATCAGTACTTGGGTACTGACTGAATGATTAGAGTACAGCAAGGAGAGTGCCTGGGTGAATTTATAAGTGGTATGCATTTGGCGCAGGGAATGGATTAGTACTTGGTACTGAATGGGTCACTAGAGGAGTGCAAAGGGAGTGACAGGATGTTTGCTGGACTGTATGGATACTGACTAGGAAATTGAAGATGTGAAAGACAAGTGTCTAGGTGGTTAGAAGAATGCATGCATAGTGGATAGGGGTTTGAAGCAGTCCATGTGTTAAGACCTGGCTCAGTGCATGAGTACTTAGACACTGACTGAATGATTAGAGTACTGCAAAGAGAGTGTCTTGGTGAATTTATAAGTGTTTGGGTTTTGGCACAGTGAATGGATTAGTACATGGTGCTGAATGGGTCACTAGAGGAGTACAAAAGGAGTGACAGGATGTTTGCTGGACTGTATGGATACTGACTAGGGAATTGAAGGTGTGAAAGAGAAGTGTCTAGGTGGTTAGAATACTGCATGCATAGTGGATAGGGGTTTGAAGCAGTATATGTGATAAGGCCTGGCTCACTGCATGAGTACTTGGGTACTGACTGAATGATTAGAATACAGCAAGGAGAGTGCCTGTGTGAATTTATAAATGGTAGGCTTTTGGCACAGGGAATGGATTAGTACTTGGTACTGAATGGGTCACTAGAGAAGTGCAAAGGGAGTGACAGGGTGTTTGCTGGACTGTATGGATACTGACTAGAGAATTGAAGATGTGAAAGACAAGTGTATAGTATGTTAGAAGACTGCATGCATACTGCAAAGACATTTGAAGCAGTCTATGTGGTAATGTATGGTTCACAACATAAGTACTTGGAAACTGACTAAATCATCACACTACTGCTAGGACAGTGCCTGGATAAAACTTTTCAGTTCTGGCACAGTGAAGAGAATAGTACATGGTACTGCACTTTAGTGTCAAACCCTGACTCATTTTATCAATGCATAAGCAAAGAATAGCTTCTAAAGCTACTAAAACTTGACAACATGACCGATTTTAAAACAGTTATCTGTCACCAAATACACCATGTTACCAAATGATTCTATCACAATCCTTACCCAAATGTACACAGACTCACAGTGTGATTTTAGACAAGCAACACTATCCCTAACAGTTTACCAAAACTCATTTACTAGTCTAGAAGAGATAAGGGTACTGCACACAATCTACATATTTAAATACAGCACATTAGTGTCAAAGCATGACTCATTTAATCAACGCATAAGCAAAGACTGGCTTCTAATGCTACTAAAACTTGACAACATGACAGGTTTTAAAAGAGTTATCTGCCAGAAAATACACGATGTTACCAAATGCTTCTCTCACAGTGGTTTCCAAATGCACACAGACTCACAGTGTGATTCTAGACAAGCAACACTATCCCTAGCAGCTTACCAAAACTCATTCACTATTGTGCAAGGGGTAAGGAGACTACACACAATCTACATATTAAAGTACAGCACATTAGTGTCAAAGCATGAATCATTTTATCAATGCATAACCAAAGACTGGCTTCTAATGCTACTAAAACCTGACAACATGACAGGTTTTAAAAGCTGTTATCTGTCACCAAATACACAATGTTACCAAATGCTTCTCTCACAGAGGTTCCCAAATGCACACAGACTCACAGTGTTATTCTAGACAACAACCACTATACCGAGGAGTTTACCAAAAATCATTCACTATTGTGGAAGTGGTAAGGGAACTGCACACAATCTACATATTTCAGGACTGCACTTTTGTGTCAAAGCCTAACTCATTTAATCAACGCATATGCAAAGACTGGCTTCTAATGCTACTAAAACTTGACAACATGACAGGTTTTAAACAAGTTATCTGTCAGAAAATACACAATGTTACAAAATGCTTCTCTCACAGTGGTTCCCAAATACACACTAACTCACAGTGTGATTCTAGACAAGCACCACTATCCCTAGGAGTTTACCAAAACGTATTCACTACAGTGGAAGTGGTAAGGGAACTGCACACAATCTACATATTTCAGGACTGCACTTTTGTGTCAAAGCCTGACTCATTTAATCAAAGCATAAGCAAAAACTGCCTTCTAATGTTACTAAAACTTGACAACAAGACAGGTTTTAAAACAGTTATCTGTCAGCAAATACACGATATTACCACATACTTTTCTCACAGTGGTTCCCAAATTTACACAGACTCACCGTGTGATTCTAGACAAGCAACACTATCCCTAGCAGCTTACCAAAACTCATTCACTACTGTGCAAGGGGTAAGGAGACTACACACAATCTACATATTAAGGTACAGCACATTAGTGTCAAAGCATGACTTATTTTATCAATGCATAAGCAAAGACTGGCTTCTAATGCTACTAAAACTTGACAACATGACAGGTTTTAAAACAGTTATCTGTCAGCAAATACACAATGTTACCAAACGCTTCTTTCACACTGCTTCCCAAATGCACACATAATCACTGTGTGATTCTAGACAAACTACACTATCCCTTGCACTATACCAAAACACATTTCTTCATCTAGAAGGAGTACTACATTTTAATATAGAATCATAAATCATTTCACAAATTCATAAACAATGACTGGTTTCTAATTCCACCAAAATATAAAAACAGCACAGTTATCTGTCTGCAAACACATGAAAAACACAAATGCTTATCACAGAATGGTTTCTACATGCACACACACTGTCAATAAGATTGTAGAGAAAAAAAGTACTCCCTACACTTTAGCAGGAGAAGTACATTAGTCTGATTAAAATCAAAATAGTCTACATACATCCCCTCACAATTAAACAACTCACCTTTCAAGTTGTTTTGTAGATTAAGAAGTATATCAGTCACACACCAGATTTTCTTTTACAGAATCTCTGCACTGTGCACCTCTCAGCAAAAACAAAGAATGGAAACGTTTCCCTTTCATTTTCCACACATATACATGTAAACATCGAATCACAATCCTTCACACATAAATTCAAAAGCAAACACACATTTCTATTGGTTAAACATTTCCACCCTTCCCCCAATCTGCCTTCTGCCCGTTACCATAGAAGCAGGTCATGGAACAATGCACTGAGCACACAGGTCACAAGTTCAGCACACAATGTTGCTAAACAAGACAGCAAGTGTGCTTGACTTTTCAACATATCAGCTTATCATATATAATGTTCCTTACAATCTGTTTTTGTTAACCAATAAGAATCATGCCTTTAACAAACAGAAATATACACCCTACCTTTCAGTGTAAAAAGTTGTAATACAACCAAAGATTTCTTGTCTTTTTTCAATTTTTTTTCCTTGGATCCGCACACCCAACGTGATAGGATGCGTGCACCGTGCGCGCATTTCGCCGTTTATTTCCACTCTGCCCCCTTTAAATGTTTTACACACTTATTCTCCTTGCTTCTTCAGCCTCGCTTCTACCGAGGCAGAAAATGGCCGCCAACAGTTCCTGGTTTCGAATGTAGACAGACACTCGACAGCCAATTAGCATTCAGTGCGCGATCGGGAGAGTAAGTTATTTGAAGGAGTGGGTGTATAAAAAAGTCTGCTTGTATCAGTGATTGTATAAGACAGTAAGTATGTGTTAGTATCTACATAAATAAGTGATGTGGTGTGTGTATAAATAACGCAGTTGGTGTGTATAACTGTATACATGAGTAAATGGGTATGTGATTGATTCTTTGCATGACTGACTAGGTGTGTGAGTATGGATGAGTGGCGGACTGTGACTGTATGTATAGGTGTTTGAGTGCATATTATAGTACTGTATTGATGAGTAACTGCATGTATAAGTGAGTGCATGTGAGTGTAAACCTAGGAAATAGTGGATGGTATGTAGTATCTGGCATTGTTGTGTGTATGGTTTAAAAAATAGTAGTCTGAATTTTAGATTTCGTGTATCAAAGTGTATATTAGGCCATCAGTATGTGCGTCAGATTATCAGGTGGATGATGTCATCAGTGATGTCATTTGAGATGTCATCAGTGATGTCACTGACCCTGTCATGAGTGATGTAATATGTGACGTTATCACCAGTGCATTGTGGGCGCGCAAGTTATAGTTAGCTCAACTAACTATAACGGGTGAATTTCTCTGGTTTTATATGAGTCTAATGTCCATCTAACTATAACGATCCTGAAACCTATGGTTTTTCCAGTGAATTTTTAAGTGTTTTTAAATTCTAATTCCTAACTATAACGTCTGAAAAACATATGGTTTTTTCAGTGAAATTCAAAGGTTTTTTAAATGTTAATTTCATATTTTAATATTTATAAAACCTATATTTTTTCTATTTTTTTGTAATATTTTGGAACTCTATTATCCTTTTTTGTTTTTAATTTGAAAAATATGTAATGTTTTATATCTTCAAAAAAACCGATGTATATTGTTTGGTTTTTTTTGTGAGAAAACTTAAGTCCCATACGGGTAGTGTACCAAGCTCCATCAGCACGTGAATCCTATCCGCCATATTGCTAAACTGGTAAAGGAAGTGCATTTCGTAACCGACGGGTTCGTGGCACCGCGTCCCGCGTAACATCATATATCTATGTGGTCGCACCAGCTGCTACTTTGGTATGCAATGGGTACACAGTACCAAGCCATGCCTTGATTGGTTCATAACCTTTCTCATTGAAACAGTTGAAGGACCCCACCCATTTTCGTCATTCTCTCTACAGCATTTGATGAGAGACTCCTCTACTTACAGAGCTTTTTTGAAAACTTTTTGCTATGTACACATATATGATAGTACACACAACACGCAACCATCATCTTCATCAATATTCATGCTCTGTAAAGCAGCCTTCCACCTGTGATAGCTATGCATCTAAAAGCTACATAACAGAACTTTTCAACACTGCCAGAGGTAACATGGTTGCATACGCTGTCCACAGCACAATGTAATGTGGTACGGTCCAGGGGCAGTATCATGCATACATAATGAACACACGGACACAGATAGATAGTGGAAGTGGGTACAGGAACGTGCGCTCGACTCCTTTTTATTACCAGGGTCACATATCCAGTGACGTCTGTGCTGGATGCGTGTGGGGTGAGTGTAAACCAGCCCGCAGGGAATGGTTGCTGCTAGCATCAACTACAAAAGTAATCATTGGATCACACACAGAGATTCAATAATAAAAGGTCAATAGTTTGTGCTGCAGTAAGGTAGGTACACTAGATGTGAAATAATACAGAAAAGATTCTATCGTAAAACAACCATAACTTGTGGTATAATAAGATACAGGCAGTAGATCTGAAATAATATACAAAAAGATTGGATCATAAAGGGTCCATCAGGTCTAGTGCACTTAGATAGCCACATCAAAAGCATTCAGCATGTGCACAGCCAGCGATGATGCGTGCTACGGGCGGGCCGTACTAGGAGCAATGTCTGTTGTTTACAACACTACATCATCTGCAATAGTGACTCGATCTGAATTGTAAACACTGCTGTCTGCAGTGTAGGCCAGAGAGTAGTCAGCAAGGGCCCACAGTCACGTGGCGTTGACTTGAGCTGTCCTGTTTGCCGTTACCAAAGCAACAAAAACCGTGTGTGGACCCTGTGATGATGCATATGCGTGGGGCGGACAGAGCGCACTGGAGCAATGTCTGTTGCCTACAACACTACATCATCTGCAATAGAGACTGGATCAGAATTGTAAACACTGCTGACTGCAGTGTAGGCCGGAGGAGCAGTCAGCAAGGGCCCACAGCCACGTGGCGTTGAATTGAGCTGCCCATTTTGCCATACGCGAAGCAACAAAAACCGTGTGCGGACCCTGTGATGATGCGTATGCGTGGTGCGGACAGAGCGCATTGGAGCAATGTCTTTTGCCTACAGGACTGCGTCATCTACAATAGCGACTCGATCTGAATTGTGAACACTGCTGTCTGCAGTGTAAATTGAAGGCAGTAGTGAGCACAGTCTTCCATGAATACTTTTTCTCACGTCCTCTTCACAAAATACAATATAAATTGCACAAAACTCTGCAATAAATAAATCAAAACAATTCGAATTGTGATCTCTGCTGTCCACTGTGTACACTGTTATTCAGTGTTCTTTACCACTACCAATAAGAATTTGGTCATTGCACTAGACCTATAAGTCATCCTAAAAAACTGCTTCAAGCAAGTATACTAAAAGGCTATTGTGTATATTTCAGTAGACATTGTAGTTATTTGCCTACTGGATTCTGTAATTAAACAATCACCTCTCGATCTGAATTGGCACATTATCATTTACTACAGTCTCCTCAGTAGGAAATACTTTCAGTTTTTTCTTTGATTCCATCAAGAAGGCATTCAGATATGTCACACATTTGCCATAAATTCAGAATGTTAGCACTCTAGTTGCTCACTAGATCACTGTAGTAAAGCTACTGCTCACCAGGGAATTCTGCTGCTGGTATTGAAAGTGCATGTTTCAGTCGGCATGTCAGAATGTTTTAATGAAATAGAAGAGGATTTGAGAAGTCACTCAAAATGTGCCCTAATTTTTCTTTCTGCAGCACTAATCATACTTTCTATGGCAAAATGAACCCCCTCATTTTGTTCCTTTTTAAACTCGATGTTTTAAGAGTTACCACTTTATTCCAATCAAGATGGCTTCAGGTGTGCAATACGTTTGTCATAAGTAGGACTGTTAGCACTCTAGTTGTTCTTTAGAACACTCTGGGAAGTTGCAGTAGAACACAAAGGAATCAACTGACATTCTATGCCCTTGTTGGATGTACATGTTTTACTGAGAATGTCAGACTTCATTCTCACATGACTGAGAAAGATAATGTGAATTTACAGAAAATATGCTCTCAGTTTAGCTTATAGATCACCTTCCAAACCTCTGTGGGAAAAGCATGAGAAAATAGTTTTCTCTCAAACATGATTCATGATATCACAGCAGAAGGCTTTTTCACATGGTAAAATCATCTTAGAACACACCACAATTCCTAAAATGAGGATGGTACCATCAACAAATGATTTATAATGTAACTAAAGTCTTAAACTTAAAACCTTCTAATAACTGCAATGCTTTTTAATGAGGTGCTATCATGTATATTGGTCCCAAGATGGCTGCCAACACTTCTTGTATGAAGTACTGACAGCCAATCAGATCTCACGATGAGATGTGTGGATAGGCTCCGCCCAGATATATCTATCTTTTTAACTCTAATTTTCTCAGGAACTACTGAACTGATTTACACCATTTAAGCAAAAGTCACGAGTCTGAACTGAGGACTACCTCTTTGTCAAATTTGGTGTAATTCCGTTCAGCAGTTCGGGCTGTAGCTGCGTCAACAGGTTCTATGGGAAAATGCATGTGGAAAACGTGTTTTGGGACCCCCCTGTTTTCTCGGCCGCTGCTTGACGAATCACCGTGAAATTTTCAGGATAGGAGCGGACCGGAGCTGGCCAAAAGTTTGGAAAATGTCGCGAAGATTCGTCAATCGGCGTCAATGTTATTCCAAATAGAATGTTGCGGATTTCCTATGGAAAATAGGTCCTAACTATAACTACCTACTGCCGACTGCCAGTAGGTAATATATCAAAAGAAAACCCTTTCAGGCATAGAGCGACGAATAAATTATGCAAAAAAGAAGCAGAGAACTCTGGGGAGATCTCAAGTTTAGGTGGAAAGCAGCTGCTGTATAGAGCACTCTCAACACCAGCGACACTCTAGATCTGCTCACCTCAAATGTCTGCTTTTCTATTAATGTTTTTAAGCATAGGATTAGCACAGTGCTGTTCTTGCCGAGCTGTAAAATAACAAAAGCCATTTACTACTCCAGGCACAGTATTACAACTTTGAATTGGTAAAATACCAACCAAGCCAACCTGAAATGAGTAAAAGCAACCCCTGACACAGTGTTTCGCTCTAATTAGAGCTCTTCAGAGAGGTATAGCTTTGTCCAGACACAAGAGAGCACCCATTATATGTCAAAAGAAAACACTTTCAGGCATAGAATGACGAATAAATTATTTGTCACTCTATGCCTGAAAGGGTTTTCTTTTGACTCATACTGGGTGCTCCCTTGTGTCTGGACAAAGCTATACCTCTCTGAAGAGCTCTAATTACAATCCAACAGAAAACTTTCAAGAACAATTACAACAACTCCTTACCAAAGCCAATGAAGAAGGCACAATAACAGAGAAAAACAAAAAATACCTTACACAATTACATCCAAGAGCACCTACCATATATATGCTTCCAAAAATTCATAAAGATCTCAAACATCTACCTTTTCGACCGATTGTTACAATGAGAGGGAGCATTCATGAACCAATTGGAAAATTCTTGGACACACACTTGCAACAATTTGTAATAAAGACAAATACTTATGTGAAGGACACTACTGATTTTTTAAACAAAGTTGAACTAATCCAACTGCCTGACAATGAAGACGTATGGATGTGTACCATCGACATTAAATCTCTCTACACCTCTATTCCTTACAATCTAGGGATTGAAGCTGTCGAAGAGATCCTACTAGCATCGCAATTGAACCTCGACTTTCAAGTGTTTCTCATGGAACTGTTAACTTTCACATTATACCAGAGCTATTTCAGATGGGAAGATGAGTACTATTTACAACTAACAGGCACTTCGATGGGCAATTGTGCCGCTGCTGTCAATGCCAATACCTTTATGAGTGTTTTTGAGAACAGACATATACTAAATTTGGACACCTGGAAAAAACATGCATTACTGTTTTTACGCTATATAGATGACATTTTTGTACTATGGCAAGGTACATATTCTGATTTAATACAACAAGGAGTCTGTCAGTCTGAAAAGTGGGCACAGTCACCAAAGGAATAGAAATAAGCGTAGAATATGAAGAAAGAGCCTCAGAGTGCTGTATGATTTCGTAGGATTTCCATCAATAACCAGTGATTGGTAAATGTCATCATCTGGATATCCAAACCTTCCCACCACTGTGATTCACTCCATCCTGGAGTTTCATTCGTGGTATGTTTATGACCAGAGCACCTGTATGAGGCCCGGGAAGGGGGAAGGAGAGAAGACAGCCAAGCCACTAGCAAAGGCAAGATGTGTGGGTATATGCCGAAATGATATATAAGTAGTGCAGTGCAGTAAAGTGAAAACATTAAAAAAGGATTTGGAGGAAGAAAAAGATAGTTTATTGGAAAATATTCCTGCCAATCCTTATTTAAAAATGGTGCAGAAACAGCTTCTAACAAATAGGCTGTTTAACAATGGGGTCGACATGTTTCAGCCTACTTGCCCTCATGGTCAAATGGCTTTCGTCAGGACCTTCAAATTAGTTATCGCTACTGCAACAATAGATAGTGAAAAAGAAACTGTGAATATGTTAAAAAATACGACCTTTTTGCGGTGTATAACTTCTTCGTACTGTCAGTCTATACATGAAAATCTGTGGAAATACGAAAGAAACCAAAGGCAACAGAGTAAGGGGAAACATTAAGCATACTCTCGCACGGAAAACTGTGTCCAAATCTCTAGTGCTTACCTGATCAGCACGAGAAGTGAACCTCACCTCACCCGGTATCAACTCAGGTTTGAAGGAGGCCCCGCCCTGGAGAATTAAAGAAAGTGCGGGGAAAATGAAAAAACTTTGAACCCTGAGATACATGGTTCTTGATTTAAAATTTGGACATTACTCTGAATGTCCCATATACGCTCTGTTATAAACTCTGTGATGACTTCCCCTGATAGATAAAGCAACACCCAAGGTAAAACCTCGATAATGATTATAATTATAATGGCAGCTGCGCAAATGTTCCAGTGTTGATGGAACACGCAATGCGTGATTTCGCCAGTTTCAAGGTAATAGTGAGGCAAAGAACCCCTTACCTCTCCGTCGGTACCTCGATGTTGGATCTGAGCCGTTTGGGAGGTAACCGGCACATCAGGTGTGTTGTGTTAAAAGCATATGCATGTGTAAAGTTACAACCTGATTCGTTAAACCGGAGCCAATCGGTTCCAAAGTTTAGGTTGTACTGGCTTCTGATTTGGCCAATGAATGCCCGATATCTCGCGGGACCTGAAAATGACTACAGAATGACGTCAGTGTGTCCGGAAGATGTAGTTCTGTGTATGTATAAGCCGTGATCTAGCTTTATCAAACAACGTGACATGGACATTGAACATTTTACCATGTTGTAAGTGCACAAGCTAAGTTAATCCATGGAATGGCTAATAAATAGTCTAATGTCATAAACTGGGGGGCTTACACCGCGGCGAGGTGGCTATTAATCACCGTACCACGGACTTTAGACAGTCTCAAAGTAGACATCCTGCTTAACAAATACCACATGAATATGATCCGCTCATAAATAAGCTAACGTCGAAAGTTGGAGTGTATATAGCTGAGTGGACTAGCTATAAAAGTTCAGTATACTTATAGAAACGAGAAGGTATGAGGGCTTAGTCACTGTCTGATCATGAACAGTGGCCTGTATGTATTATAATGAGATCCACGGGATGTCATAATTTAATCCTTTTTGATCACTACAAGTTTTAAACACCCAACGTTGTTCTTTTAGGAACAAAAAGCGAGATATATCGCTTACATGAGATGGAATGAAAGGTTTTTCTAGGACTGTCCACCAAAAGTCGTTGGCTTGGTGTTTGGCCTCGTCAAAGTGGCGTGTAAGTCTTGTGTTGGTCTTTTTGCAGCGAAAGGTGCTCTTATGTTCTAGCATCCGCAGTCTGACTTTGCGGGTGGTCATCCCTACATAACGAAGTTTGCAGGGGCATTCGATCATGTAGATTAGATTGTCGCTGTTGCAGTTAGTAAAAGTTCTTTGTTCCCACGGTGTATTTGTGCCTATGTCTAGTGTTTTAGAATGGCTAGTTTGTGGGCATATTGAACACGTGCCACATGGGTGGTGTCCTTGTACTGCAGGTAAGTCCCATAAGGTGCCAATAGAGCGTGGTCTTTCTTCACGAGGTCTTGTATGAACCAGTTTATCTCTTAGGTTGCTTCCTCGCTTAAAAGAAAATAGAGGTAGTTGTATCTTCTCTTTACACGAGTTCAAGAGGCGCCAATGTTTTTTCACACTCTTCTGAATCCCATTGGTGAGGGTGCTGAAAGTGTGGACGAAAGTTAGCCGTTCCAGCGGTGGTTTTACAATAGGTTGCTCAATCAATGCTTCTCTGTTGTTGTTAGAGGCGCGTTTAAACGCTTTCTTAATTAGAGATCTCGGATATTGTTTGACAATTAGTTGTTCTGTGAGGTTCTTTGCGTGCATCTGATATTTGTCAGATGTGGAACAGTTGCGTCTTACACGCAAAAACTGTCCGTAGGGAAGGTTGTCTCTCAGTGATTTTGGATGTTGACTGTCATATCTCAAGAGGGAATTTCGAGACATAGGTTTTTTGTACAATTCGCTTTCTAGTCCGGTTGGGGTGCTGAAGATGGAGAGATCTAGAAAGGCTAATCTCTCTTTGTGAGCTTCCACTGTGAACCTCAGAAAATTATTTCTAGTGTTCAACCAGTCTAAAAAAGGTAAAATCGAAGACAAATCTCCACGCCAGATTACCAAAATGTCGTCAATATAGCGCTTCCATAATCGGATTGAGTCGCTAAAGGGGTTGTCATCATTAAGCACATGTGTCTGTTCAAAGGAATGCACATAAAGGTTGGCTAGACTGGGAGCAAAAATGCTTCCCATGCTGGTCCCGGAGACCTGCAGGTATATGGTGTCTTCAAATTTGAAATATACTAAATTTGGACACCTGGAAAAAACATGCATTACTGTTTTTACGCTATATAGATGACATTTTTGTACTATGGCAAGGTACATATTCTGATTTGACAATGTCCCTTGAACATCTCAACACAATTAACGAAGGAATACAGTTCACTTATCAGATTGATAATACTTCAATTTCTTATCTCGATGTATTATTGATAAGACCAGGGAATAAAATTGAAACTGCCATATTCAAGAAATCTACGGATGGTAACAATCTCCTGCATTATAGAAGTTTTCATCAGTTTCCATTAAAAAATCACTTACTACTCTCACAACTCTACAGAGTCAAAAGAATAGTATCGGAACACACTGAGCTACAAATACAGATTAAAAACATGGTGAATCGTTTCCAGGAACGTGGATATCCAGAAGAAATATTGCAACAAGCAATCACGAAATGTTCGCTCAAAACCCGTAGAGAATTATTACAACCATCAACAAAAATTGAACAATCCAGAATGGTCATAATATCAACATACTCCACCATGAGTCATCAATACAAGCGCATTATTCGTACACATTGGCCATTACTGGTGGGGGAACCGGACTTCAAAGGCATTTTCAACAACGAACCAATGTTCGCCTACACAAGAAATAAAAACATTCAAGAAATTCTCAAACCAACTGTAAAATCAGATACGGTCACACACAAAGGAACCATTCCCTGCCATAACTGCAGTAATTGCAATAACATAATCAAAGGCAACACCATCATGCACCCAATGAGAGGGACGCCGATAAAATTGAATGTCACAGCTTCTTGCGATACCTCAAATGTAATTTACCTTTTGAAATGCCCTTGTGGCTTAGTTTATGTTGGGAAAACCAATAGAAAAATAAAAACTCGCATATTTGAACATAAAAGTAACATCAGAACAAAGAACATTAAATCTACAGTAGCAATTCACTTCAATGAAAGACAACATAACATTGCGCAATTGAAATTTACGATTCTGGAAATCGTGGAAAAAACAGAAGGGAGAGACAATAACAAAGTCCTCTTACAGAGGGAAAACTATTGGATTTATAGATTGGATGCTATGAAACCGACGGGACTCATTGATCGCTTGGAATTAGCTTGTTACCTGTGATCACCTGTCAAAATAATGATCTTGCCATCACTGTTTTAACCCCTTGGATGCTCATGACGGAGCGGTTCCGTCATGAGCATCGGCTGAGCTGTGCTCATGACGGAACCGCTCCGTCATGAGCACAACCCCTGGGGGAAGCGCTGGCGCTCCCCCCCTGGGGCATCGATCGTGCCCCCACAGAGGGGGATGGCAGCGGAAGAGCTTCCGCTGCCACCCCCGAGCCCCCCCACGCTTCCTGATGACGTCAGCGCGCACAGCGCGCGCCTGCGTCATCAGGAAGCGTTGGACGCGCTGGAATTCATTTCTTCCAGCGCGTCCAACGGGGAGGGTGAGTGTTTTCTTGCGGTGTTGCGGGGGGGGGGCGAATTCCAGTGCCTTGAGGCATCGGGGGAGAGGAAAGAGTATTTCCTCTCCCCTGATGTCTCAATGCTGGGCATTCCTGTCCCACGATCGCGCACAGCGTCGCGATCGTGGGACAGGAATGCCCCCACTAGACCCCAGGGATCTATTATTTGGCCATTTTGGGAGCGAGCCCTTGGGCAAGGGTCGCTCCCCTGGGGGAGAATATGCGACAGACTTTTCTGCCCCCCCTGGGGGCAGATCGGTCCACTTTCGGTCCGTTTCTGCCCCCAGGGGGGGCAGAAAAGCCCACTAGCCACCAGGGATTTATTTATTGTTGTATGGGAAGCGACCCCTTGGGCAAGGGCCGCTTCCCTGGGGGCTAATTTTTGGACAGACTTTTCTGCCCCCCCCCCCTGGGGGCAGATCGGTCCACTTTCGGTCCGTTTCTGCCCCCAGGGGGGGCAGAAAAGCCCACTAGCCACCAGGGATTTATTTATTGTTGTATGGGAAGCGACCCCTTGGGCAAGGGTCGCTTCCCTGGGGGATATTTTTTGAACAGACTTTTCTGCCCCCCCTGGGGGCAGATCGGTCCACTTTCGGTCCCTTTTGCAAGTGTCGCTTCCAGGGGGCAATTTTTATAATATGTATTTGGCCCACCCGCCCCGGGACAGAGTAGCCTTTTTTTTCCTGCTGTTTTCTGCCCCACCTGGCACATAACCCGATTGACCATTTGGGTAGTTACATAGCATGTTGTAATGTTTATTGTTATATATTTTTTGTGAATTGCAATAGTAATGTGTTTTTTTTTACTTTTTTGTTCTAGGTGAAGGCTTTTGCTCTTTTCAGTTTGCCGTGTTGTTACTGGTGGTTCTGCTGTTTGTGTAGTTTGGTAAGAGACTCTTTTTTGTACAATGTAAATGTGTTTGATTTCTCTGCATGAATTTTTTTTGCAAATGGTGTAATAATAGCAGTATGTTTGTTTTTTGAGTGTCAAAAACTTTTTGCATTGGTGCTCGATGTGTATTTTGTTGTCTTGTGAGTAATTTGTTTTTTTTTCTTCTTTCTAGTTTGATATCGTTGGGTTTTGCTGTGTCACTGCAGAGTTGGTTTCTGGTGAGTGCAGCTGTCTCTTGTAATTGGATTGTATAGTTTTTGAGTACATTGATCTTTGTGATAAAGGTACACATTTCTTTACTTACTTGGTTTGCACATTGTTGGTTGTTGTTGACTTGTTTGTGCAGTCTTCTATCTTAGTAAGTATAATGGCTAGCCGCAGGATTACTGCTCAGCAGGTTGTTGGTTTGCTGTTTGAGTCTTCCTCTGACCATGGTTCAGAGACTGACTCTGCATCTGAGGGAGAGGAGGCAGGGGACGATTCTGGCAGTGAGTTTTCTCTCCGTATGGGGTCATCGGATGATGAAGATACTCTTAGTGCGGATGAAGTTCCTGTGTTAGAGGAGGAGACTGATGTGCCGATAGTGCGGCAAGAGGCATCTGGGCTGCCGCCTGGGGCTGCAAGGCTTCCTGTTGGTGTAGTGCGGCAAGAGGCTTCTGGGCTGCAGCCTGCGGCTGCAAGGCTTCCCGTTGGTGTAGTGCGGCAAGAGGCATCTGGGCTGCAGGCTGGGGCTGCAAGGCTTCCCGTTGGTGTAGTGCGGCAAGAGGCATCTGGGCTGCAGGCTGGGGCTGCAAGGCTTCCCTTTGAAAGTGATGACCTCTGGGTTGCCCCTGGCATGGTGCAGCCGGCATTGCCAGAGTTTACTGGTGTTTCAGGGTCTAGAGTGAATACTGAAAACTTTTTGCCGGTAAATTTTTTTCAGTTGTTTATGGACGATGTGTTTTTGGCAGAGATTGTTGAGCAGACTAATTTGTATGCCGAACAGTTTTTGAGGGACAACAGTGCCAGTCTTAAGCCATACTCTAGAGCTACCCGGTGGACTCCCACAAATGTTGAAGAGATGAAGAAGTTCTTGGGTTTAACTTTTTTGATGGGCTTGCTAAGGAAGCCATCAATGTCTTCATATTGGTCTAGCAGTCCCTTGATGGCAACGTCTATTTTTCCGGCAGTCATGACTCGTGACAGGTATTTGCTTCTGCTTCGGATGATGCATTTTGTTGATAATGGTTTAGCGTTGCCACGAGATCACCCTGACTGTGACCGTCTTTTTAAGATTAGGCCTGTCCTTGATCACTTTGTTGATCGATTTTCTGAGATTTATGCCCCTGGGAAAGAAATTGCAGTGGATGAGTCTTTGGTGTTGTTCAAGGGCCGCTTGGTTTTTAGGCAATACATTCCTAGTAAGAGGGCACGCTATGGAATAAAGCTGTATATGCTGTGTGACAGTAGGACTGGATATGTCTCTAATTTCAGGGTGTACACCGGTAAGGAATCTAGGATTAACGCCCCTGGTTGTCTGTCCACTTTTGGAGTGACTGAGAAAATTGTTTGGGAACTTGGTAGAGGATTTTTTAACAAAGGCCACCATTCATATGTAGATAACTTCTACACTGGTGTGCGGTTGTTCAGGGAATTGGCCAAAGTGGACACTCTTGCTTGTGGCACAATCCGCTCTAACCGTAAAGGTTTCCCGAAAGAACTGGTTTGTCAAAAGCTTGGGCGGGGACAGTGCAGTGCGTTGCGTTGCCAGGAGCTTCTTGCTGTGAAGTTTACAGACAGGAGAGATGTCTACATGCTGACTACCATCCATGATGAAAGCACTGCACCTGTGACTGTTTGGGGTCAGGTCGCTGAAGGGCGCAAACCTGTGTGCATTTTAGACTATAATAGGCACATGGGTGGTGTTGACAGAGTAGATCAGAGGTTGGAACCTTACACTGCTCTTCGTAAGGCTTACATTTGGTACAAGAAGTTGGCTATCCATCTTTTCCACTTGGCAATGTTTAATGCTTTTGTTGTGTTCCAGGATTCTTGCCCTGAGTCAAAGATGACTTTTGCTAAGTTTCAGGAGTCTGTAATTGGCAGCCTTGTTGTAGTGGAACAGGCAAGTGTTCCTAGAGTTGGAGTGGTGGAGGATGTTGCTAGATTGAAAGAACGCCACTTTCCAGATCACATTCCTCCCACACCCGCAAAAGATTTTCCCAGTAGGAGATGTAGAGTCTGTTGGCGAAGAGGTTCGCGGAAGGAGAGTCGTATGTACTGCCCCGACTGTCCTTCTCATCCTGCACTGTGTCTCCCTGCTTGTTTTAGAGCGTACCACATGCGAAAAAAAATTTGGGAGCATTCATGAGTGGTAAAGTGAACTGCCTGGTCTGTATTCTTTGGATAATTTGATTCTGTTTCAAGGTTGGTGTTAGTGCAATGTATTTAGTTGCTGATTTTCTGTTAGAAGATTTGTATCTATTTGCGATTTGTTTTTGTTTTTATTTTTTTCTAAAAAAATCCTAAATGTGATGTCGGTGTGTGTAGGCTTGCGCTTGGCTGTTGGTGTGTGTGGACTGGCACTTGGTTGGTGGTGTGCCTGGAATGGTGCTTGGCTGGCGGTGTGCGTGGTCTGGCGGTGTGCATGGACTGGTGGTCTGCGTGGACTGGTGCGTGGCTGGTGGTGTGCGTGGACTGGAGCTTGGCTGGCGGTGTGCGTGGAATGGTGCTTGGCTGGCGGTGTGCGTGGACTGGTACTTGGCTGGCGGTGTGCGTGGACTGGTGGTGTGTGTGGACTGGTGCTTGGCTGGTGGTGTCCGTGGACTGGAGCTTGGCTGGTGGTGTGCGTGGACTGGAGCTTGGCTGGCGGTGTGCGTGGAATCGTGCTTGGCCGGTGGTGTGTGCGGACTGGTGCTTGGCTGGTGGTGTCCGTGGACTGGAGCTTGGCTGGCGGTGTGCGTGGATTGGCGACTGGCTGCCGGTGTGCCTGGACTGGCGATTGGCTGGCGGTGTGCCTGGACTGGCGATTGGCTAGCGGTGTGCGTGGACTGGTGTTTGCCTAGCGTTGTGTGTGGACTGGTGCTCGGCTGGCTGTGTGTGAGTAGTGACTTTCTGCTGGTCACTACACACACTGCTAGCTGAGTGCCACTCCACGCATTCCATCAGCCTGTGTACTTGCTGTGTCTGGATTGTGGGCGTGTGAAAGTGATGGGCCCTTGAATGGCGCTGTGTGCTGGTTTGAGTTTTGTTATGTGATGGGCCCGCGGCTGGCGGTGTGAATGGTTTTGTATGTCTCACACGTATGAAAGGTGGATGAATGGCCTGTAAAGAGGTTGGTGCCTTGTCGTGGCTTTACAGCTCACGAGCTGTGAGTCAATGGTTCAGTTTCTCGCCCTTTCAATTATTACCAGTGCATTTCATTTCTGTGAAATCACTTGCTAATACAATTGTATCTACTGAACCATCACTCACCCTCGTGCCAAATCCAACCAGTATGTGTGTGTGCTTGCGGATTAGATGGCTGTGCAGTAATATTTGTCTTTCTGAAGCAGGGTGTACCTTGTCCCTTTTTGGTGAATTTTGTAATGTGTTGCTTTTGTGCCTGGTGGTGCGAATGGTCTTGTTTGTATCACGTATGAAAGGTGTGTGAATGGCCTGTAAAGTGGTTGGTGCCTTGACGTGGCTTTACAGCTCACGAGCTGCGAGTCATTGGTTTGGTTTTTTGTGAATTTAATTATTGACAGTGCATTTCATTTTTGTGAAATCTCTTGTTAATAAAATGTAATACACTGAACCATGACTCGCCCTCATGCCAAATCCAACCAGTATGTGTGTGTGTTTGAGGAATAGATGGTTGTGCAGGAATCTTTGTCTTTAGTTTCTCTGCCAAGTTACACTTTCCATGCAAGAATAACCCACCAACTGTAGATATTGTCGGAAACCCATGGGAGTTCATGGTGATGTCTCTATTGTGAATTACAAAAAAATTTTCATCCCCAATGTCCTGCAAACCTCAAAATGTCTGCCACATTTTCTTTGCAATATTATTCCAAAATTCTCACGCTGTAGGAACAATAGATAATCTGGTTTTGCAAGGGGGGTCACTTTGGTTTTTGGCCCGGTGCTCGGCGGCCATCTAGGGAAACCTACCAAACCCACGCATTTCTGAAAACTAGACACCCGGCGGCTTCCAGGGAGGTATGGCTTGCGTGGATCACCCAACGTTTCCTTACCCAGAAACCCCTGCAAACCTCAATTTTTGCTGAAAAAATCACTTTTTTCACACATTCTGGGGTGGGAAAGTAGTGGCATCACCGGGCTCACACAAATTTACCACCACCCAGCGTTCCCCGAGGTCTCCCGGTAAAAATGGGGCCTCACTTATGTGGGAGGCCCAAGTACCCGCGGCAGGCAAGGGCCCAAAACGTAGTGAGGCGACATCAAAATGGCCTATCGCAAAACCACCTGGTTTTGCAAGGGGGGTCACTTTGGTTTTTGGCCCGGTGCTCGGCGGCCATCTAGGGAAACCTACCAAACCCACGCATTTCTGAAATCTAGACACCCGGCGGCTTCCAGGGAGGTATGGCTTGCATGGATCCCCCAACGTTTCCTTACCCAGAATCCCCTGCAAACCTCAATTTTTGCTGAAAAAATCACTTTTTTCACACATTTTGGGGTGGGAAAGTAGTGGCATCACCGGGCTCACACAAATTTACCACCACCCAGCGTTCCCCCAGGTCTCCCGGTAAAAATGGTGCCTCACTTGTGTGGGAGGCCCACATACCCGCGGCAGGCAAGGGCACAAAACGTAGTGAGGCGACATCAAAATGGCCTATGGCAAAACCACCTGGTTTTGCAAGGGGGGTCACTTTGGTTTTAGGCCCGGTGCTCGGCGGCCATCTAGGGAAACCTACCAAACCCACGCATTTCTGAAAACTAGACACCCGGCGGCTTCCAGGGAGGTATGGCTTGCGTGGATCACCCAACGTTTCCTTACCCAGAATCCCCTGCAAACCTCAATTTTTGCTGAAAAAATCACTTTTTTCACACATTTTGGGGTGGGAAAGTAGTAGCATCACCGGGCTCACACAAATTTACCACCACCCAGCGTTCCCCGAGGTCTCCCGGTAAAAATGGGGCCTCACTTGTGTGGGAGGCCCAAGTACCCGCGGCAGGCAAGGGCCCAAAACGTAGTGAGGCGACATCAAAATGGCCTATCGCAAAACCACCTGGTTTTGCAAGGGGGTCACTTTGGTTTTTGGCCCGGTGCTCGGCGGCCATCTAGGGAAACCTACCAAACCCACGCATTTCTGAAAACTAGACACCCGGCGGCTTCCAGGGAGGTATGGCTTGCGTGGATCCCCCAAAGTTTCCTTGCCCAGAATCCCCTGCAAACCTCATTTTTTGCTGAAAAAATCACTTTTTTCACACATTTTGGGGTGGGAAAGTAGTGGCATCACCGGGCTCACACAAATTTACCACCACCCAGCGTTCCCCCAGGTCTCCCGGTAAAAATGGTTCCTCACTTGTGTGGGAGGCCCAAGTACCCGCGGCAGGCAAGGGCCCAAAACGTAGTGAGGCGACATCAAAGTGGCCTATGGCAAAACCACCTGGTTTTGCAAGGGGGGTCACTTTGGTTTTTGGCCCGGTGCTCGGCGGCCATCTAGGGAAACCTACCAAACCCATGCATTTTTTAAAACTAGACACCCGGCGGCTTCCAGGGAGGTATGGCTTGCATGGATCCCCCAACGTTTCCTTACCCAGAATCCCCTGCAAACCTCAATTTTTGCTGAAAAAATCACTTTTTTCACACATTTTGGGGTGGGAAAGTAGTGGCATCACGGGGCTCACACAAATTTACCACCACCCAGCGTTCCCCCAGGTCTCCCAGGAAAAATGGTGGCTCACTTGTGTGGGAGGCCCAAGTACCCGCGGCAGGCAAGGGCCCAAAACGTAGTGAGGCGACATCAAAATGGCCTATGGCAAAACCACCTGGTTTTGCAAGGGGGGTCACTTTGGTTTTTGGCCCGGTGCTCGGCGGCCATCTAGGGAAACCTACCAAACCCACGCATTTCTGAAAACTAGACACCCGGCGGCTTCCAGGGAGGTATGGCTTGCGTGGATCCCCCAACGTTTCCTTACCCAGAATCCTCTGCAAACCTCATTTTTTGCTGAAAAAATCACTTTTTTCACACATTTTGGGGTGGGAAAGTAGTGGCATCATCGGGCTCACACAAATTTACCACCACCCAGCGTTCCCCCAGGTCTCCCGGTAAAAATGGTGCCTCACTTGTGTGGGAGGCCCAAGTACCCGCGGCATGCAAGGGCCCAAAACGTAGTGAGGCGACATCAAAGTGGCCTATGGCAAAACCACCTGGTTTTGCAAGGGGGGTCACTTTGGTTTTTGGCCCGGTGCTCGGCGGCCATCTAGGGAAACCTACCAAACCCACGCATTTCTGAAAACTAGACACCCGGCGGCTTCCAGGGAGGTATGGCTTGCGTGGATCCCCCAACGTATCCTTACCCAGAATCCCCTGCAAACCTCAATTTTTGCAGAAAAAATCACTTTTTTCACACATTTTCGGGTGGGAAAGTAGTGGCATCACCGGGCTCACACAAATTTACCACCACCCAGCGTTCCCCCAGGTCTCCCGGTAAAAATGGTGCCTCACTTGTGTGGGAGGCCCAAGTACCCGCGGCAGGCAAGGGCCCAAAACGTAGTGAGGCGACATCAAAATGGCCTAAGGCAAAACCACCTGGTTTTGCAAGGGGGGTCACTTTGGTTTTTGGCCCGGTGCTCGGCGGCCATCTAGGGAAACCTACCAAACCCACGCATTTCTGAAAACTAGACACCCGGCGGCTTCCAGGAAGGTATGGCTTGCGTGGATCCCCCAACGTTTCCTTACTCAGAATCCCCTGCAAACCTCAATTTTTGCTGAAAAAATCACTTTTTTTACACATTTTGGGGTGGGAAAGTAGTGGCATTACCGGGCTCACAAAAATTTACCACCACCCAGCATTCCCCCAGGTCTCCCGGTAAAAATGGTGCCTCACTTGTGTGGGAGGCCCAAGTACCCGCGGCACTACGTAGTGATGGGACATTTGGGATAGGCAATGTTGATGTCGCCTCACTACATTTTTCCCATCCCAAAATGTGTGAAAAAAGTGATTTTTTCAGCAAAAAATGAGGTTTGCAGGGGATTCTGGGTAAGGAAACATTTGGGGATCCACGCAAGACATACCTCCCTGGAAGCCGCCGGGTGTCTAGTTTTCAGAAATGCGTGGGTTTGGTAGGTTTCCCTAGATGGCCGCCGCGCACCGGGCCAAAAACCAAAGTGACCCCCCTTGCAAAACCAGGTGGTTTTGCGATAGGCCATTTTGATGTCGCCTCACTACGTTTTGGGCCCTTGCCTGCCGCGGGTACTTGGGCCTCCCACACAAGTGAGGCACCATTTTTACCGGGAGACCTGGGGGAACGCTGGGTGGTGGTAAATTTGTGTGAGCCCGGTGATGCCACTACTTTCCAACCCCAAAATGTGTGAAAAAAGTGATTTTTTGAGCAAAAATTGAGGTTTGCAGGGGATTCTGGGTAAGGAAACGTTGGGGGATCCATGCAAGCCATACCTCCCTGGAATCCGCCGGGTGTCTAGTTTTCAGAAATGCATGGGTTTGGTAGGTTTCCTTAGATGGCCGCCTAGCACCGGGTCAAAAACCAAAGTGACCCCCCTTGCAAAACCAGGTGGTTTTGCGATAGGCCATTTTGATGTCGCCTCACTACGTTTTGGGCCCTTGCCTGCCGCGGGTACTTGGGCCTCCCACACAAGTGAGGCACCATTTTTACCGGGAGACCTGGGGGAACGCTGGGTGGTGGTAAATTTGTGTGAGCCCGGTGATGCCACTACTTTCCCGCCCCAAAATGTGTGAAAAAAATTATTTTTTTAGCAAAAATTGAGGTTTGCAGGGGATTCTGGGTAAGGAAACGTTGGGGGATCCACGCAAGCCATACCTCCCTTGAAGCCGCCAGGTGTCTAGTTTTCAGAAATGCGTGGGTTTGGTAGGTTTCCCTAGATGGCCGCCGAGCACCGGGTCAGAAACCAAAGTGACCTCCCTTGCAAAACCAGGTGGTTTTGCGATAGGACATTTTGATGTCGCCTCACTACGTTTTGGGCCCTTGCCTGCCGCGGGTACTTGGGCCTCCCACACAAGTGAGGCACCATTTTTACCGGGAGACCTGGGGGAACGCTGGGTGGTGGTAAATTTGTGTGAGCCCGGTGATGCCACAACTTTCCCACCCCAAAATGTGTGAAAAAAGTGATTTTTTGAGCAAAAATTTAGGTTTTCAGGGGATTCTGGGTAAGGAAACGTTGGGGGATCCACGCAAGCCATACCTCCCTGGAAGCCGCCGAGTGTCTAGTTTTCAGAAATGCATGGGTTTGGTAGGTTTCCCTAGATGGCCGCCGCGCACCGGGCCAAAAACCAAAGTGACCCCCCTTGCAAAACCAGGTGGTTTTGCGATAGGCCATTTTGATGTCGCCTCACTACGTTTTGGGCCCTTGCCTGCCGCGGGTACTTGGGCCTCCCACACAAGTGAGGCACCATTTTTACCGGGAGACCTGGGGGAACGCTGGGTGGTGGTAAATTTGTGTGAGCCCAGTGATGCCACTACTTTCCCACCCCAAAATGTGTGAAAAAAGTGATTTTTTCAGCAAAAATTGAGGTTTGCAGGGGATTCTGGGTAAGGAAACGTTGGGGGATCCACGCAAGCCATACCTCCCTGGAAGTGGCCGGGTGTCTAGTTTTCAGAAATGCATGGGTTTGATAGGTTTCCCTAGGTGCCGGCAGGGCTAGGGTTCAAAATCTACAGCTAGTCACTTTGCCAAAAAAAGGGTCATTTTTCACTGCAAAACCACGTTCCGTTTTGCGCCGTTTCCTGTCGCGGGCACTAGGCCGACCTGCACAAGTGAGGTACCATTTTTCTCGTAGGACTTTGGGGAACGTGGGGTGGGTGGAAATTTGTGGATCCACGCAGATTCCAGAACTTTCCATCACAGAAATGTGGGGAAAATGTGTTTTTTTTGTCAATTTTTTACGTTTGCAAGGGATTCTGGGTAACAGACCATGGTGGGAGGCAGTCAAGTCACCCCATCCTGGATTCCCCTGGGTGTCTAGTTTTCAAAAATGTATAGGTTTGCTAGGTTTCCCTAGGTGCTAGCAGGACTAGGGTTCAAAATCTACAGCTAGTCACTTTGCCAAAAAAAGGGTCATTTTTCACTGCAAATCCACGTTGCGTTTTGCGCCGTTTCCTGTCGCGGGCACTAGGCCGACCCGCACAAGTGAGGTACCATTTTTCTCATAGGACTTTGGGAAACGCGGGGTGGGTGGAAATTTGTGGATCCACGCAGATTCCAGAACTTTCCATCACAGAAATGTGGGGAAAATGTGTTTTTTTTGTCAATTTTTTACGCTTGCAAGGGATTCTGGGTAACAGACCATGGTGGGAGGCTGTCAAGTCACCCCATCCTGGATTCCCCTGGGTGTCTAGTTTTCAAAAATGTATAGGTTTGCTAGGTTTCCCTAGGTGCCGGCAGGGCTAGGGTTCAAAATCTACAGCTAGTCACTGTGCCAAAAAAAGGGTCATTTTTCACTGCAAAACCACGTTGCGTTTTGCGCCGTTTCCTGTCGCGGGCACTAGGCCGACCCACACAAGTGAGGTACCATTTTTCTTGTAGGACTTTGGGAAACGCGGGGTGGATGGAAATTTGTGGATCCACGCAGATTCCAGAACTTTCCATCACAGAAATGTGGAGAAAATGTGTTTTTTTTGTCAATTTTTTACGTTTGCAAGGGATTCTGGGTAACAGACCATGGTGGGAGGCAGTCAAGTCACCCCATGCTGGATTCCCCTGGGTGTCTAGTTTTCAAAAATGTATAGGTTTGCTAGGTTTCCCTAGGTACCGGCAGGGCTAGGGTTCAAAATCTACAGCTAGTCACTTTGCCAAAAAAAAGGGTCATTTTTCACTGCAAAACCACGTTGCGTTTTGCGCCGTTTCCTGTCGCGGGCACTAGGCCGACCCGCACAAGTGAGGTACCATTTTTCTCGTAGGACTTTGGGGAACGTGGGGTGTGTGGAAATGTGTGGATCCACGCAGATTCCAGAACTTTCCATCACAGAAATGTGGGGAAAATGTGTTTTTTTTGTCAATTTTTTACACTTGGAAGGGATTCTGGGTAACAGACCATGGTGGGAGGCAGTCAAGTCACCCCATCCTGGATTCCCCTGGGTGTCTAGTTTTAAAAAATGTATAGGTTTGCTAGGTTTCCCTAGGTGCCGGCAGGGCTAGGGTTCAAAATCTACAGCTAGTCACTTTGCCAAAAAAAGGGTCATTTTTCACTGCAAAACCACGTTGCGTTTTGCGCCGTTTCCTGTCGCGGGCACTAGGCCGACCCGCACAAGTGAGGTACCATTTTTCTCATAGGACTTTGGGGAACGCGGGGTGGGTGGAAATTTGTGGATCCACGCAGATTCCAGAACTTTCCATCACAGAAATGTGGGGAAAATGTGTTTTTTTTGTCAATTTTTTACGCTTGCAAGGGATTATGGGTAACAGATCATGGTGGGAGGCAGTCAAGTCACCCCATCCTGGATTCCCCTGGGTGTCTAGTTTTCAAAAATGTATAGGTTTGCTAGGTTTCCCTAGGTGCCGGCAGGGCTAGGGTTCAAAATCTACAGCTAGTCACTTTGCCAAAAAAAGGGTCATTTTTCACTGCAAAACCACGTTGCGTTTTGCGCCGTTTCCTGTCGCGGGCACTAGGCCGACCCGCACAAGTGAGGTACCATTTTTCTCATAGGACTTTGGGGAACGCGGGGTGGGTGGAAATTTGTGGATCCACGCAGATTCCAGAACTTTCCATCACAGAAATGTGGGGAAAATGTGTTTTTTTTGTCAATTTTTTACGTTTGCAAGGGATTCTGGGTAACAGACCATGGTGGGAGGCAGTCAAGTCACCCCATCCTGGATTCCCCTGGGTGTCTAGTTTTCAAAAATGTATAGGTTTGCTAGGTTTGCCTAGGTGCCGGCAGGGCTAGGGTTCAAAATCTACAGCTAGTCACTTTGCCAAAAAAAGGGTCATTTTTCACTGCAAAACCACGTTGCGTTTTGCGCCGTTTCCTGTCGCGGGCACTAGGCCGACCCGCACAAGTGAGGTACCATTTTTCTCGTAGGACTTTGGGGAACCCGGGGTGGGTGGAAATTTGTGGATCCACGCAGATTACAGAACTTTCCATCACAGAAATGTGGGGAAAACGTGTTTTTTTTGTCATTTTTTTACGCTTGCAAGGGATTCTGGGTAACAGACCATGGTGGGAGGCAGTCAAGTCACCCCATCCTGGATTCCCCTGGGTGTCTAGTTTTCAAAAATGTATAGGTTTGCTAGGTTTCCCTAGGTGCCGGCAGGGCTAGTGTTCAAAATCTACAGCTAGTCACTTTGCCAAAAAAAGGTCATTTTTCACTGCAAAACCACGTTGCGTTTTGCGCCGTTTCCTGTCGCGGGCACTAGGCCGACCCGCACAAGTGAGGTACCATTTTTCTCGTAGGACTTTGGGGAACACGGGGTGGGTGGAAATTTGTGGATCCACGCAGATTCCAGAACTTTCCATCACAGAAATGTGGGGAAAATGTGTTTTTTTTGTCAATTTTTTACGTGTGCAAGGGATTCTGGGTAACAGACCATGATGGGAGGCAGTCAAGTCACCCCATCCTGGATTCCCCTGGGTGTCTAGTTTTCAAAAATGTATAGGTTTGCTAGGTTTCCCTAGGTGCCGGCAGGGCTAGGGTTCAAAATCTACAGCTAGTCACTTTGCCAAAAAAAGGGTCATTTTTCACTGCAAAACCACGTTGCGTTTTGCGCCGTTTCCTGTCACGGGCACTAGGCCGACCCACACAAGTGAGGTACCATTTTTCTCGTAGAACTTTGGGGAACGCGGGGTGGGTGGAAATTAGTGGATCCACGCAGATTACAGAACTTTCCATCACAGAAATGTCGGGGAAAATGTGTTTTTTTTGTCAATTTTTTACGTTTGCAAGGGATTCTGGGTAACAGACCATGGTGGGAGGCAGTCAAGTCACCCCATCCTGGATTCCCCTGGGTGTCTAGTTTTCAAAAATGTATAGGTTTGCTAGGTTTCCCTAGGTGCCGGCAGGGCTAGTGTTCAAAATCTACAGCTAGTCACTTTGCCAAAAAAAGGGTCATTTTTCACTGCAAAACCACGTTGCGTTTTGCGCCGTTTCCTGTCGCGGGCACTAGGCCGACCCGCACAAGTGAGGTACCATTTTTCTCGTAGGACTTTGGGGAACGCGGGGTGGGTGGAAATTTGTGGATCCACGCAGATTCCAGAACTTTCCATCACAGAAATGTGGGGAAAATGTGTTTTTTTTGTCAATTTTTTACGTTTGCAAGGGATTCTGGGTAACAGACCATGGTAGGAGGCAGTCAAGTCACCCCATCCTGGATTCCCCTGGGTGTCTAGTTTTCAAAAATGTATAGGTTTGCTAGGTTTCCCTAGGTGCCGGCAGGGCTAGGGTTCAAAATCTACAGCTAGTCACTTTGCCAAAAAAAGGGTCATTTTTCACTGCAAAACCACGTTGCGTGTTGCGCCGTTTCCTGTCGCGGGCACTAGGCCGACCCGCACAAGTGAGGTACCATTTTTCTCATAGGACTTTGGGGAACGCGGGGTGGGTGGAAATTTGTGGATCCACGCAGATTCCAGAACTTTCCATCACAGAAATGTGGGGAAAATGTGTTTTTTTTGTCAATTTTTTACGCTTGCAAGGGATTCTGGGTAACAGACCATGGTGGGAGGCAGTCAAGTCACCCCATCCTGGATTCCCCTGGGTGTCTAGTTTTCACAAATGTATAGGTTTGCTAGGTTTCCCTAGGCGCCGGCAGGGCTAGGGTTCAAAATCTACAGCTAGTCACTTTGCCAAAAAAAGGGTCATTTTTCACTGCAAAACCACGTTGCGTTTTGCGCCGTTTCCTGTCGCGGGCACTAGGCCGACCCGCACCAGTGAGGTACCATTTTTCTCGTAGGACTTTGGGAAACGCGGGGTGGGTGGAAATTTGTGGATCCACGCAGATTCCAGAACTTTCCATCACAGAAATGTGGGGAAAATGTATTTTTTTTGTCAATTTTTTACGTTTGCAAGGGATTCTGGGTAACAGACCATGGTGGGAGGCAGTCAAGTCACCCCATCCTGGATTCCCCTGGGTGTCTAGTTTTCAAAAATGTATAGGTTTGCTAGGTTTCCATAGGTGCCGGCAGGGCAGGGTTCAAAATCTACAGCTAGTCACTTTGCCAAAAAAAGGGTCATTTTTCATTGCAAAACCACGTTGCGTTTTGCGCCATTTCCTGTCGCGGGCACTAGGCCGACCCGCACAAGTGAGGTACCATTTTTCTCGTAGGACTTTGGGGAACGCGGGGTGGGTGGAAATTTGTGGATCCACGCCGATTCCAGAACTTTCCATCACAGAAATGAGGGGAAAATGTGTTTTTTTTGTCAATTTTTTACGTTTGCAAGGGATTCTGGGTAACAGACCATGGTGGGAGGCAGTCAAGTCACCCCATCCTGGATTCCCCTGGGTGTCTAGTTTTCAAAAATGTATAGGTTTGCTAGGTTTCCCTAGGTGCCGGCAGGGCTAGGGTTCAAAATCTACAGCTAGTCACTTTGCCAAAAAAAGGGTCATTTTTCACTGCAAAACCACGTTGCGTTTTGCGCCGTTTCCTGTCGCGGGCACTAGGCCGACCCGCACAAGTGAGGTACCATTTTTCTCGTAGGACATTGGGGAACGCGGGGTGGGTGGAAATTTGTGGATCCACGCAGATTCCAGAACTTTCCATCACAGAAATGTGGGGAAAATGTGTTTTTTTTGTCAATTGTTTACGTTTGCAAGGGATTCTGGGTAACAGACCATGTTGGGAGGCAGTCAAGTCACCCCATCCTGGATTCCCCTGGGTGTCTAGTTTTCAAAAATGTATAGGTTTGCTAGGTTTCCCTAGGTGCCGGCAGGGCTAGGGTTCAAAATCTACAGCTAGTCACTTTGCCAAAAAATGGTCATTTTTCACTGCAAAACCACGTTGCGTTTTGCGCCGTTTCCTGTCGCGGGCACTAGGCCGACCTGCACAAGTGAGGTACCATTTTTCTCGTAGGACTTTGGGAAACGCGGGGTGGGGGGAAATTTGTGGATCCACGCAGATTCCAGAACTTTCCATCACAGAAATGTGGGGAAAATGTGTTTTTTTGTCAATTTTTTACGTTTGCAAGGGATTCTGGGTAACAGACCATGGTGGGAGGCAGTCAAGTCACCCCATCCTGGATTCCCCTGGGTGTCTAGTTTTCAAAAATGTATAGGTTTGCTAGGTTTCCCTAGGTGCCGGCAGGGCTAGGGTTCAAAAACTACAGCTAGACTCTTCGCAAATAAAGTGTAAATTTTCAGTGTGAAAATGTGGTGCGTTCACCTTAGGTTTTGAGCCACTTCCTGTCGTGGGCACTATGCCTACCCACACAAGTGAGGTACCATTTTTATCGGGAGACTTAGCGTAGTTCAGATTTGTAAAGCAACTGTTATTACCTATTGATTTTTGATGCATTTCTCCCTTCCAAATGAAAGACATTGTGTAAAAAAAAAGTCATTTTGAAAAATGACCAATAATTGTCATGCAAATATGAGTATTCCCAATTTCGAAAATGTGCAAATATGCACTGTTTCTAAACTCTGTAATTTGTTCCCATTTCAGAAATACATAGGTGTCTTTCATACCGATTTTTCCATGTAAACATTTTCCCACAATAATTGCTATATACCCGTAACAAAAACAAAAACATTACAAAATGCTGCTCAGTTTTCTACTCTGGGTTCGTTGGGCTCTTGGTGAACCTACAAGTCCTATATGTCCCCACAACCAGGAAGGTCCTCCGGATGTAACGGTACATTGCTTTCAAAGAGATGTCATAATTAGAAGAAGTTACATGTGAAAACGTTGACTCAAAATGCTGCTTTTTTCAACAAATTTTTACTTTTTCCTATATTTACCTGTAAGTTTCTATAAAGAAACCTTGATGGATCTACACAAATGACCCCTTGCTGAATTCAGAATTTTGTCTACTTTTCAAAAATGTATAGCTTTCCAGGATCCATTATTTTTTTTGTACCCATTTCTACCGTTAACTGGAAGGAGGTTGAAAGCACAAAAAATAGCAAAAATAGGGTATGTCCCAGAAAAATGCCAAAACTGTGTAAAAAATGTTGGTTTTCTAACAAAATTCTGTCATTCCCTAAAAGCTGGAGAAATGGTGATTTCAGCCCCACAAACCCTTTTTTGATACCATTTGCAGAGAAAAACCCAGAAGCTTTCATTTGCAGCCCGTTTTTCCAATTTTTCACAAAAAAAACAAAATTTTGCTGTATTTTGACTAATTTCTGGGAACCCTGTAGGAGAATCCACAAACCCTGGGTACCTTTAGAATCCCCAAGATGTTGGAAGAAAAGGACGCAAATTTGGCATGGATACCTAATGTGGTCAAAAAGTTACAGGGGCCTAAGCGCGCACTACCCCAAATAGCCCAAAAAAGGCTTAGCACAGGAGGGGAAAAGGCCTAGCAGCGAAGGGGTTAAACATTTATTAGTCTGAGGTCATGTTTATTTATGTTTATGATCATTGTTCTAAATACGTCTCCTTTATTTTTCTTTTTTTACACCTTCTCAGACGTCCTAACTTTATGCGAGCAACATGTCCACTGTTTCCCTAGAATCATCCATAATTCATCACATTATCATCATTTCAGAGATAAACTCAATATGAACCTTTAGAAGGTTCGATGAATACATATATCCATTTTTTCACATAATCTCATCAAACACACCATCTTTTTAGATCCCGGAATACTCCGTCCTCTCTAATCGATGTATTCTGATACAAAACACATCACAATATGGCGCTGATTAGGACCTTTACGAAAGGGAACCTAGTTACAGGACCGTCAGTCCGCTTTCTATATCTTTGACACACGCCCGATATCAATGGCGCCTAACACGATCTGACAAACGCTGATATATGCGGAAACATGGATAGAACACAGTAGAAGTTACGGAAAGGTAAGACTTTGATACACTATTTTTTATCTATATATATATATATATAATTTAACATGGCATGTCTTTTGAATTCACAGCAGTGCAACTATCGCTGCAAGATTTTTTACCCTGTTTATCAAACCGATGCACTATGCGGCCATCGCGCAGGATTAACTTCAAACTTGATTTTTTCACACAATCTTTTTCACCGCACATATTCATAATACCACCATTTATATAGCCATTCCAGCAGCTTTCACATCATGCAGCTCCTATGCTTAGAACACTGTTTCAGCACAGCACAGCCGACGTTTGTCGTTTTATTATTGTTTATTTAATAATATGGCAAGACAAATGAACTATCATCTAAATGCATGACATCGTTGATAAATGGATATATTAACCTACATTGAATTGTTGATCTAAAGTACTATATACATATATATTAGGATGTGGAACCTTATACAGTTAATGTTGTGTTTTATTTAGATTTCCCCTGAAGAAGTGCACATGAGTGCACAAAATGCATTGGGAATATTTTCCAAAACATGTTGTAACATTATTGGAAGATGAAAGAATGAAATGATAAAACAGATAAATGGATTAACTGAAGGATTGAAATAAAAAACTTTATTTTCAAAAAACTTTATTTTCAATTGAACAATTGTCTTATAAATCCTACTGAGGAAATTTTTGTTGAACTGATGTGAATCGCATTAGCGATATATTACGCAGCGCCCAGAGGGTCATCCACTAAAACTAGGGGATGCATGTATGACCCAGGAATGGGTGCCATGTTGACATTTGTTTTATGGGCCACACTCTGACACACAGGCTGCAGTGGCAAGGTGTATAGGTCTGGTGATGAGTCTCTGGGGGTGGTACAATACATGCTGCAGCCCTTAGAGGGTCTCTCTGGTCGCAAGTCCCTTTGGTACCAGTGTTGCCTTTTACAAGGGGCGTACATGTGAACCAGAGGTTGTGCTAATTGGATGCAAAGGTACAGTTTTGGGAAAGAATCCAAATGCTGGGGCTTCGCTAGCAGGATCCCAGCACAAACTTCAGTCAGCAGAGACAGGAGGAGACGGTTGCTGTGGATGAACAGACTGAATAATGAGGGATTTATCATAGTGCCCTAGCTGCTTGACTGACTATTGACAACATGACTAAGAATCTTTTGCTGCTAACATAGTACATATATACGATCCTCCATGAAGATAGGTCCTCTGAATTAATCTGCAGAAACAGAGTTCGAAAAGAAGTAGACACTTTTAAGACAGAACTTTGAATACTGATCCAATAGGATCTCTTCGACCATGTCCGTTGAGCCGTCCAAATTCCCTGCGTAAAGCCTGACAACATTGGAGCCTTTGGAAAGTCACGGTGGTGACGAAACACGCTTTGGCTGTTTCCGGTGTTCTTCACAACAAGGACTGGACTACTATTCACATTGTGGAAAAAAGCTTTAAGAGTGTATTAACAAATGATCATGTGCTGGTCCTTGCAACCTTGTGTTATTATGAAATAAATCAATTAATGAATGATCAGTTGAGTATATCTTCTGTGTTTCCTCTAATAGGAGGAATCTCTCCTCATCTTTGTGCTTTTCGTTGGATGGAAAAATTATGATATTTAATTCAATGTGAAATATTGTGAGTTCAAGGGTCTTTTGGCAAATGTTTTACAAGTCACTTGTGTTACTGATACTGTAGGCAATGTGGTATCTTACACTGAGTGGCACCAATTGTACTTGTCTGTGTGTAGGTTACTTTGTAACACCTACTTTGCAAGGCCATCTATTTAGCTGTTTTGAGGTGCGACCTTGTATCCACCACTACCTCGCCTGTGTTTTTTTTACACTTCAGTCAGGTTGGCATCAGTTCTAGGCAAAATGTTAGGGGGTAACCATGCAAAAAGTGGCACTGTCCTACACTGGGCCCATGTAGTGCACTTTACTAGGGAGCTATTACTAAATGGATTGTGCAATTGTAGAAAAGCCACTGTTATCATGTTTTAAGCATAGAGCACATGCCCTTTAGCACTGGTTAGCAGTGGTATAGTGGCCAGAGGCCGAGGGCCAACAACACAAATGCAGCAAAAGGAGAGGAGGACAGGAAAAAGGTTTCTGGGTGACCCTGCTGAAAGGTCCATTTCCAACAACTTTACATTCCTACCCTTTCCATGTCATGGATTGCAGCAAGGTGACTTGATGTGCTGCACTGCATGACTTCTACATAAATATGCTACTTGACGTACAAATGAGGATCACAAGGCTGTGTCTTGTAGCTATAGAGAGGGTTGTGCAGCAGAGGACATAGCATGATGGACAAAGGGTGAAATGGTCAATGAGCTCCATGTCAAGTATGAAAGTTTGCATTAGTAATGGGTTTGTTCACCAGCAGCTTTTTTGCCTGTTGGGATTTCTCCATCTATTCTGTAATGGGAAGAGCTCAACCAAGGGCCTAATTTACAAAGGTAAACTTCCTTTTATGGTAAGTTTATACTTGTTTGCTATTCACAAAGGAATTTTACAAGTAGAATCATTAAAAGTGTTGATGCCCCGCAAATGTAATAGATAGTACTGTCCTATCTTATTATGTGCGGAGGCTACGTTATCGTAAAGACACTACTAATAAAATACTGTCTGAATGACCCCACACCAGCTATGCACATGAAATGGACGGATATACGGATAAATAAAAAATACATTTAATCATTAATTACTTTAGCTGTATACATTTAAAAATTAATTATATTTTCGCTGAAGCCATAAATGTGGTCTTCATGAATATCTGACGTTTTGCTGCTTTTTGGTCTCAACATTGGGAAAGAAAACGTCTCTTGAGTTGATCGAGTTAGAGACCTCCCTTGTGATAGGGTATTGTACCTAGACCTGACAATGGGCCTGATTTAGATCTTGGCGGACAGGTTACTGGGAACAACAGGGGAAAGAAAATGTCTCTTGAGTTGATCGAGTTAGAGACCTCCCTTGTGATAGGGTATTGTACCTAGACCTGACAATGGGCCTGATTTAGATCTTGGCGGACAGGTTACTGGTCTCAACATTGGGAAAGAAAATGTCTCTTGAGTTGATCGAGTTAGAGTCCTCCCTTGTGATAGGGTATTGTACCTAGACCTGACAATGGGCCTGATTTAGATCTTGGCGGACAGGTTACTGGGAACAACAGGGGAAAGAAAATGTCTCTTGAGTTGATCGAGTTAGAGACCTCCCTTGTGATAGGGTTTTGTACCTAGACCTGACAATGGGCCTGATTTAGATCTTGGCGGACAGGTTACTGGGAACAACAGGGGAAAGAAAATGTCTCTTGAGTTGATCGAGTTAGAGACCTCCCTTGTGATAGGGTATTGTACCTAGACCTGACAATGGGCCTGATTTAGATCTTGGCGGACAGGTTACTGGGAACAACAGGGGAAAGAAAATGTCTCTTGAGTTGATCGAGTTAGAGACCTCCCTTGTGATAGGGTATTGTACCTAGACCTGACAATGGGCCTGATTTAGATCTTGGCGGACAGGTTACTGGTCTCAACATTGGGAAAGAAAATGTCTCTTGAGTTGATCGAGTTAGAGACCTCCCTTGTGATAGGGTATTGTACCTAGACCTGACAATGGGCCTGATTTAGATCTTGGCGGACAGGTTACTGGGAACAACAGGGGAAAGAAAATGTCTCTTGAGTTGATCGAGTTAGAGACCTCCCTTGTGATAGGGTATTGTACCTAGACCTGACAATGGGCCTGGTTTAGATCTTGGCGGACAGGTTACTGGGAACAACAGGGGAAAGAAAATGTCTCTTGAGTTGATCGAGTTAGAGACCTCCCTTGTGATAGGGTATTGTACCTAGACCTGACAATGGGCCTGATTTAGATCTTGGCGGACAGGTTACTGGGAACAACAGGGGAAAGAAAATGTCTCTTGAGTTGATCGAGTTAGAGACCTCCCTTGTGATAGGGTATTGTACCTAGACCTGACAATGGGCCTGATTTAGATCTTGGCGGACAGGTTACTGGTCTCAACATTGGGAAAGAAAATGTCTCTTGAGTTGATCGAGTTAGAGTCCTCCCTTGTGATAGGGTATTGTACCTAGACCTGACAATGGGCCTGATTTAGATCTTGGCGGACAGGTTACTGGGAACAACAGGGGAAAGAAAATGTCTCTTGAGTTGATCGAGTTAGAGACCTCCCTTGTGATAGGGTTTTGTACCTAGACCTGACAATGGGCCTGATTTAGATCTTGGCGGACAGGTTACTGGGAACAACAGGGGAAAGAAAATGTCTCTTGAGTTGATCGAGTTAGAGACCTCCCTTGTGATAGGGTATTGTACCTAGACCTGACAATGGGCCTGATTTAGATCTTGGCGGACAGGTTACTGGGAACAACAGGGGAAAGAAAATGTCTCTTGAGTTGATCGAGTTAGAGACCTCCCTTGTGATAGGGTATTGTACCTAGACCTGACAATGGGCCTGATTTAGATCTTGGCGGACAGGTTACTGGTCTCAACATTGGGAAAGAAAATGTCTCTTGAGTTGATCGAGTTAGAGACCTCCCTTGTGATAGGGTATTGTACCTAGACCTGACAATGGGCCTGATTTAGATCTTGGCGGACAGGTTACTGGGAACAACAGGGGAAAGAAAATGTCTCTTGAGTTGATCGAGTTAGAGACCTCCCTTGTGATAGGGTATTGTACCTAGACCTGACAATGGGCCTGGTTTAGATCTTGGCGGACAGGTTACTGGGAACAACAGGGGAAAGAAAATGTCTCTTGAGTTGATCGAGTTAGAGACCTCCCTTGTGATAGGGTATTGTACCTAGACCTGACAATGGGCCTGATTTAGATCTTGGCGGACAGGTTACTGGGAAAAACAGGGGAAAGAAAATGTCTCTTGAGTTGATCGAGTTAGAGACCTCCCTTGTGATAGGGTATTGTACCTAGACCGGACAATGGGCCTGATTTAGATCTTGGCGGACAGGCTACTGGTAACAACAGTGACGGATATTCCATCCACCGAAATATAAACCCCATAGGATATAATGGGATTTATATTTCGGCGGACGGGATGTCCCTCACCGTTGTGATGGAGTAACCCGTCTACCAAGATGTTTTAAATCAGGCCAAAAGTGTTCTTTCTCTATCACTCACTTATGCCTTGACATTTTCTTCTTAATTTGTTGTGCATGAGGACTACAGCCCTGTCTCTCCTCCAAAATAAAAGGCCAGGACAGTAACATGGAAATAAGGTGACCGCGGCACGGATGATGCTGCAGAGCAGATCCAGTGACATTGCAGTGCGCCAGGTTTACCCAGTAACGTTAAAAGTTGATTATTTGTTGATTAAGTAGGGAGCATTATGTAATACACGATAGCGAAACTATGAGAATCTGCCTTTTTGGAATATGGCATGTGGACTGAGACATATCCCAGTAAATAGAACACTTCTGATATGAGCCTTGTTATTGCAACATAACAGGCATGCTCCTACAATTGATGAGTAAGGCAGGAGTGCTACAAGAGTAAGCTACAACTCCTCCTACACCTAACTTTGTAAAGCTTATCCTACAAAAATCGCTTGCTCGAATAGTCAGAAATCCCCCTCAGACCCATGATTTATACAATCATAAAACTCATTCCGCAAAATTTGAGCATGTAATAACTCATTGCATGAAACTATCTGTTCATGTTCAAAGCCAATATTACTTGTATGAAAAATTGCAAATTTAAAAAAATGGCTGTGATTGGTTTGTTATTTATGCAGGAATTAATGGGTACAATTTCGAATTTGCATCACATTGTTATTTCTACTAGCAAATGTTTTGATTGCTAATGCGTTGCAAACATTAGTGAATTGTATACATCGCTTTCTTTTCTGCAGCGTGTTAATGCATTTTTAATTGTCTATTTTCATGTACCAGTGCTTTCTCATTTATATTACAGAAGGCAGTTGCTAGTAAGCTACATATTTATCACGTGTCACATCTTAACGTTAATTTATGGAATGTTTCTGCAGGTAAAATAAAAAATAGCGTGCCTGAAATTTAGTTTCAGGAAGCATATGAAAGCCATACCTACACAAAAACAATTACGTGCATTTAATCAGAATGTATAAAGGTTTATTGAATATATATTGGCAGATGCTTTATAATTAATACGGCTGAAGATAGAGAGTGCGTGCACACACATGCACGCACATACACACACCAGTAGTGGTTGCTCGTATAATATCTCTGTACAAAAGTCACCACTATCGTCCTCCTTGGTCGACAGGCCCACAGTACCATGACACATCTAAGGAAAATGCCTGAGGGCACCTTTCGGGTATATAAGTACCACATCTTCACCAAGCAAACCAGAGGAGAAAAACCTCCATGCTGACACGAGATGCTCAAGTCCCTGCATGCAGATGTTCCAGCATGCAGTGGTCTGACATCCCTTGTGGGTGTCCAGCTCGAGACCAAGCCTGGGTCCTTTGTTCTCTCACATCAGGTAATGGGGTTGGCTCTTTCCTAGGGAGATTATTGGCTATACACCTACATACATGCTAGGTACATCTAGTTAGGGTTTTGCATTATAGGAGTACTCATGATTATTGCCATGTATCTATATGCCTGCACATATTCATTGTTTTAGCACCATTTTATTTATTTATTTTGAAAGTCTTATAGAGCACGAACAAGATCTTTGAGGATATCAGAGCGCTGTACATAACAACCAACTGTAAGTTGAAACAAACAATAGTGTGCAGGTCACAATCATAAAAAAAAAACATTTAGTGCAGGAAATTGAAGGAGGATTAATCAAGGTAGTGCATTTTAAACAGGCTCTAAAGAACTCGGGCCTGGATAGCTAGAGCTCATGTAAATTTTTCCATGAGCAACACTTTAACCTCTTTTTTGAATGATGCGGAAGAGGCATTCAGTCTGGTTTCAGGGGGAAGAGTGTTCCATATTTTGGGCGCCATCCCTGATAAGGATCGTTTATAGGTTTTCTTCTTGTTGAACCTTTGTGGTTTCAGTAGAAGTTTTCCAGCATTCCTAGAGGACCTTAGACCACCGGAGATAGTCAGTTTCTGCGCGAGGTAGCTGGGAGTGTTGTGATGTAAGGCTTTATGAGTCATGCACGCAACTTTTAGATGGATTCTAGCTTCAAATGGTAGCCAGTTCAGGGATTTTAGGTCAGGGGAAATGTGAGCACTTCTTTTCGAGCCAGTGATGAGTCTAGCTACCATGGTAGAATTCTACCTTTTAATTACACTGCTGGTTTTTATAACCATATATATCTGTTTCTGTCTAATGGTTGTTGCAGCACATGTATTTTATACTAGAATGAAGCTGGTTCAATAAATACTTATTGAAAACGTCCCCACAGTTTAGTCTGTGTATCTCTCTGAGACAAAGTGAGCATGAGTGACTGAGCAAAAAGCACTGTACTGTTTCCACGATCCCTGAGGCATCAGGGTTGTCATGTTCGATAGCTGCGAGAAATTATTCACTTCTTGGTAAGGTTGGGGGGCTTATAGTGGCACTGTGAGCTAGCTGGTCTACAGGCAATCATATCCTCTGGGGGTGTCTGGAATCAGTCTGGACACCAATCCCTTAGTTTATGTTGTCCTAATGCACAAATCCTATATAGATTTGTAGGAACTACACAACACTGCTGGACATGCATTCTGAAGCTTTGAACATAGGTAGTACCTTTCCCCGGGAGCGGGATATGGCCTCCATTGTGGTTATTCCCAAAATAGTTCAACCCTTGGATAGTTGTACCTCGTATAGGCCAATATGCCTCAATAACTCAGGGATTAAAGTGTTCACAAAGGTCTTGGCCAACGGGTTGCAATTGACCTTGCCATTTCTGATTCATAAAGATCAGTATGACTTCATGCAGGCAAACTGCATGCTTAGATTCCAACTGGCTTTGTCCCAGAACAGCCGTGTCCCGTGCTGGTAAGAGCAGTGGGGATGTGGGGCCAGGTTGGGGGGGATTCGCCAGACAACCATGAGGGAAAAAAAAGAAAAAAATCCCCTCAGCATCTTCTGTTGAAATCCCCCCACCCGGCCCATTGCTCTTTCCTGTATGGGCTGTGGCTGTCCCAGATTCACCGACTCTATCACCTGACAGCTCTGCTCCTTTTTAAGAGACCTTTCAACACACTCAATTAGTCCTTTCTGAGTATGATCCTGAAGTATGCTGGGCTTTGACCATTATCTCTGGTGGCTTATCAAGCTTCTGTACTCTAAGCTGAGGGCACAAGCCTTCATAAACGGGTCAATCTCCTCCCCCTTCCCTGTTGGTAGAGGAATTCATCAGGGTTACCCTCTCGCTCCACTCCTCTTCACCCTGGCTATTGAGCTTCTGGTGCCGCTCCTACGCTGTGATGCTAAGATGCAGGGATGGTCATAGGACAGTGGTCGGGATGAGCCAGTTGTACTCTACACATGACATTCCGCTCTTCTCGACAAACCTGCAGTTCTCAGGCCCCCGCTGTTTGAACTTATTAAGCAAATATGAAAAGACATCTGGTCTCCGAGTCAACAGAGCAAAATCGCTAGTATCCCCGGTATGGGTCGATTCAAGTGTCTGCTCCTGACAATCTACGATCCCAATATGTCGTCTGGCCATCCAGTATCTGGGTAGTAATTTTTCTCTGCTTCTCGAGCTAACATTGGCACTTAACCTGGCACACATTGGGCATGCTACCATCTTCAAAATGATGGTGCTGCCTCGTTTCCTTTACTTCTTTCAAAATGTTCTCCTTCCTACTCTCACCTAATAGTGTTTTGTCCTTAACTTCCCCATTCTTCCTTTCCTTTGGGCCAGGGGATGGCCCGCATCACCTTAGACAGTTTCTGACATTCACCCTGTTATGGAGGTATGGGAATGACAGATCTGCACCGTTACTACGTTGCCATCCAAATGACTGGCTTAATGGGGGTTGCAGTGACCTGACCTACAGGGTCGAGTTGGCCCTGTTGGGACTTGATCAAATTATGGGCATCCTGTACAGTTCCCCAATTTCCCAGTCCCTCCCGGACATTACACACTCACAGCATTCCTGAGCTAGAGGACTGCGCTCTGCCTGATGGGTTGGGACCATAGATTGACTCGCATGACTCCTCTCTGGCTGGGCACATGACTACTTCAAACTGCGGGCCAGGATGAGTTTGTAAAATGGGACAAGATTGGAATTTCCCAACTATGGGATGTCTGGTTTGGGCCCAAATCCAGACATTCCAAGCTCTACTAGAGCAGTATCAACTTTCTAGGACCCAATTTCAAGAGCACCTACAACTGTGGCATGCTCTTGCAGCCCACCTCTCCTTATATACTTTGGTCCTGGTCATCAGCACCCTGGATGCTAAACTGCTGACTAGCTGGCTTACCAAAGGTGCAATCTCACATGTTTACCATTATCTGGTCATCAATTACCCCAGCCGGCTTGAGAGGCTAAAACAGATGTGGGAGACCTGTGTTGGGGAACTGGATGACACTGACTGGAGGGCTGCTAGAATGGCCCCACGGGAACTCAAGATATCCACATGCCTTAGGTTGATCCAACTCAATTATCTCAATCTAACCTATATGACTCCCTAGCGGCTCCAACAAGCGGGTAGGTTTTCTCAAACCAACTGCTTTTTCTGCTCGGCATCAGATGCAGATTCTTTTAATCTGGTTTACTCATGCCCTATGTTGACCTAATACTGGTGAAGGATAGAGCAGGAACTCTCATCAGTCCTTGACCGGCCCTTGGATCCCTCCCCAAGAGTTGCTCTTCTGGGACCACAGCTGGTCCTTGGGGGACCAAGACTGGTACATGCATTTGTCGTTGCTAACTGGGACATTGCCATGGGGTGGAATTCAAAGACCCCATCATCGTTGACTGTCTGGTTGGTGAGAGTGGACTGATGTGCCCTACAAGAACAGTCCATTTACATGGCCAGAGGATGTCCACAGAAACATGGGAATATTTGAGGTTCATGGTGGGACTTTCATGGTTTGGGTTTACATGACTGATAGAACTACATGTGTGAATTGGGGGGGCGGTCTGTGACAGAGTTGGTTTTACTGCACTGACATTTGTGTTCTACGAAAGAAAAATAATAAAATTGATTATTAAAAAATATTTCAATGGCCTTTTTTTATGCTTACAAATAAATGTAGATTTTTTTAAAACAATTCAATTAAATTAAATGTATTATATGCATACGTTTATGTCGATTACACTGATGTTTTGTTCTGGGTATTGGTTGATAATATTATAGTTCTCTTTTTCCTTTGAATGGGAACATGATCAGAAATCCACTGGAGTGATTTAGATGCTAGTGTGGGTGCAAGGCAATTTGAAATTAGTGTTGTTAACGCTTTCCACTTATTTTACACTCAGACATGCTCCTAATTTTCTTGCCTGCATGTACATTCTTGAAACAGTAGAAAGAATTATCTCTAGTACTATACAATTGTTACAGCTCCATATAATGATGACATTAAGCTTTGAGTTCAAAGTAAACTCTTGCATGTAAGGGTAGGGGATTAATTAACCCACATAATAATTGCCAAAGACTGGCCTATCTTGATAGGTATAAGATAGAGGTTTCTGTGCTTCAAGAAATGCACTCACCCAAAACATTGAGCCAATTAATCACAAAGAGATTGGCCTCATATATTTGCAGCATCATACTCAATCTGTGCCAGTGGGGTACTATTCTCTAGTAAAATAAGGCATCCCATTTAATCTATTGAGATCGAAAGACAATGATAAGAATTTATTCATAGCTAAACATATGTCACCAATGTGGATGATCTAGACTTCCATAAAGCAATTTGTAACACAGTTCTGCTACTGCCCCCCGACAATAATGTGGGATGGGACTTTTAAAACTACACTGTAGACTGCCCTGAAAGAACACATATCATAGCCCGCTCCCCAAGGACAACAATGCTGGCACACAATGACTTAATAAATTCCCCAGGCAAGTATGAAATGCCCTGACATGATCTGCAAGGCATACCCCTGAAGGCTTTTGCCTGGGCATTTGCCAGACAATGCCATCTGCAAAGAATTTAGAGATGAGATAACTGAATACTTCAAAAACAATGTTGGGTCAGTAAATGAAAAACACACATTCTGGGAGTTGTTTGAGGTCGTTATGCGGGATGCCTGCATAGTGAAACTAAGTGGGATCTTATCCATGCTCCTTACACATATAAGTCAACTTGAACATGAGATTTAAGACCTGGAAAATGTGGGGCCGATTCACAGAACTAATACAATCCTAAACGTACTACTTTTGGTATTCACAGAAGGCATTTAGTAGTAGTAAGGTTAGGATTCCTTTGTTCAGCTGTAAATGTTGTCTTGGACTGTGTTCTCTAAGAGGTATGTATGGGTTCTTAGCTAATCTCTCTGTGTTGGTCTGCTTCATGTATGTTCACCATGGCATCTTCATTTCTGCACAAATGGAAGTAACCTGCCTTCCATTGGACTTGTTCATTGTGGTGTGTTGGAACTAATGCAATATGTCTGCCTTTATGTGATCCAGCACAATGTTGTGTTGAACCTAATTCATGGTAGTCTGCCTTCACATTGGCTACATCCTCATTGTGTCTGAACTCATTGGAGGCCAAAGTGCTTCTGGCACATCACTGACAGTTTATTGTGACATTCTACCAGATGGAAGCAGCAGTGGATTGAATTGACCCTGTGGTCAGAAACTAACTGTACTGACGTGTCTGTTTATTTGTTTAATTGCTGTAGAATTTCTTTTGTGAGGTTGGCAATATGGCTCGAGCTGATGATGTAGACCTAATTTACTGTCACCTATTGTGTAGGATATTGTCAGATGTATCCCGTTGTACATGTTGTGAAAGTCTGCAACTGATTATGTGTAAACCTGGGTGGAGTTCGTGTAGTAGCCCTAAGCAAAACTCTGCGAAGCAGCAAACAAATCCAGCTGCGCTACGGGAGTTCTGCGAGCAGGCAGAGCTGCTTGCCTCACCAATTCACATGGTTTTTCTGCTGTACAGCAATGCAAACTGCGTTTTCAGACAGAAATATCACACAAACTGCCCCACGTGGTCACACATGGGCGCGTCCATCTTGTTTCTTTGTCTGTTATGGAGTTGGGGTCTAGTTTTTGATTCTTGTTTAATCCTTTTAATCCTTGATTTCTAAAACGTTTTTCAGATTTGTTTAAATTCATTATCTTACCCCCTGTCTTCCTTAGTGTGTATTTTGCGTTTGTTTTCTACTTTTTGTGTGTTTTAGTGAGTTCTGTACTTTTCACTCTTTCAAATAGTTTTTACTTCCTTCCCTCTTCCTCTTGATTTTTTATAGTTTCTACATTTTCTCTCTTCTGTCCCCCCAGCATCATGTCAGAGATGTGTGCCCCATAAAAAGCGGCAACCAAGAGCTGCCTTCCTTCCGGAAGGCGGCGTCTGGAATGGGTGCAGCCCTGGGCCTTGTTTTGCAGGTAGAGGTGGCAGTGCTTATTTCTTTGTCCAGCACCACCTCCTCTCCAGCCTGACAGCAGGTGGCAGGCCTGGACCCTTTTAAAGGGCTCCATGAGCACCATCAGGGCTGGGCGAGAGTGCATCAGGCAGTGTATCACTGCTCTGGGGTCCAGCACATCCATAATCAGCTGATCAACATCCTGGACCAGGAGCAGGACTTGCTGGACCAGCTTGGGGTTGAGGCTGCATGGCTTGGTGAGTAGCTAACTATTAATATTATCAATACTTGTGTGTTCTATGCTATTGTTAATATTGTTTCCCAAATAGAAAGCATGCTGCTCCCATGCAGGTAAGTTATGTCAACAAATCTTATATTATGTGATCGTTATTTTAGGCAGGTGCTTGGTGATACATTAATCGTACTTGTTTGTGACTTTGCACTCGCTTGGCCTGATTATGTAAGAACTTAAGAAATGCAGACTGGGGAGAGGCTCCTTTCCTTTGTCCTGTCACTAACATAGTGGTAAATAGTATGAGTAATTTAGTGGTGAATGTCATCTCACTTCAGTTCTTAGAACCTTTTTTGTTGCTCGTACAGTGATAAGCAACCAACCAATTTTGTGTATGCATGCATCCATCTATGCATTTTAAGACAAAATGCTGACTTAGTAAATTGGTACATCAAAGGGGGTTGAGAATAAATGAGATTGGAACTTAGAAGCAAATATCATTCGTTATAATTTTTTAGTAATTCCAAAATCTTTGGAATAGGCGGGTTAGGCAGGTTTAGGAAATATGAAATAAATAGATAGGACGGTCCACAACCACGATACTAGTCTCCTACCAGTCGATCTGATTTAAGAAAGTACAATGTTATTGCAATTGTAGTTTCCTGTCAAAACATCTTTTACAGAGATTATTTATTTGCCACCAACCCTTTTTTGTCTCTTTAATTATGTCTTACATCAGCATCCAGGGACAAGATATCGTCCTAGGCGGGTGCAGGAGCTGGAGGTGCCTTTCAAGAACACTCCCCATCCAATGGCTCTGCTGGCCCCGGTAAGTCCTCCTTTTGTTATTTATATAATATATATTTCCCTAATGTTTATCGCTCCTTATTTTGAACTATTTATTTCTATCCATCTCCTGATTATATTTTTCCCAAATCCTCTTCCATCTAGCCGTTTCTAAATTCTTGTTATACTGCATTATCCTATTTACTTATTTTATATTTCTAGTGTCTGTATTTTACCTCAAACTGTCTCTGTCTGTACTAGTCTGTCTTCAGATTCCTTTCTTCTGGTTTTTCAGTCAGCTTTCCCTTATATATTTTATGGACTGCCTAGTGGTGGTACTGTAAGACTCAGAGACCGATTGGTCATGGTCACTTATTACTACTAGTACAACTGCTCTTCCATGCAGATTGCATGCCCAAGTTAGGTATCCTACTCATATTTGTTGAGATGAATAGATTTTCTTTTACTTTCTCATGTCATTTCTTAATTAGTAAAATGAGAGAGTGGCTATGGTCATGCTGGATACCCCAAAGTTGTGTCTTCTTCTTATGCAGGCCTAGTATTATTATCAGCAGTTGATGGTAAACTGATTATCATGCACCATAGCTGGATGGAAGCATGAGGAGGAGGATGGCCCCATTTCACTTGCCAACCAAGATCGTATATCCATTTGTCCACTCATATTTATTTTCAAAGACTCTGATTCCTCAATAGCTCTAGCCACTCCAGTCCTTTACAGGTTGTCTTCTAGAAACGCTTTTCAGAAATTGCCACCAACAAAATGCCAAACTGGATATTTTTGACAGAAGATACTTCCTGTATCTGAATTGAAGTGACATGTGTGGTGTATTTTCAATTTTGCTACAAAAAATAAATAAATAGGGGTAGCCGTAAATGGCATCTAAAAATGTGTAATGTTTTTTCTAGCCGCACTGACCACCAGTGCCGGGGCTAGCGGGAACGGAGGCAGCAGCTAGGTAGCAGATGTGGCAGCTGTATGGAGTCAGCCAGTGGCAGTGGCAGGCGGTGGTAAGTCATATTGCTTGCTTATTGAAAATTAATTATATACTTGCTTCAAGGGTGTACACTGTACTGTTGAGACTTGTGAACAGTTGACCACACCTTCTTTACTAAACATCTACAGCAAGAGTTGAGTAACTAATGGCCTCTTCTATCTTCAACTCAGCAGAGAAAATTTAATGAAGAATCTGTCCTTGAAGGGTTGATGCAAAAGGGAAAGAAGGATGGAAGGAAGAAGGACAGATGGAATGTAATATGACTTGAAGAGAAGGATGCGTGGGAGAAAGGATGCATATACTATAGGTGGCTGATAGGATGCATGGGTGGGTGAAGGATGGATTTAAGTTGAAAGGACGCCTGCCAGGGTGGGTGAAAGTGTATGAGTGAAAGGAATTCTTCAGGGGGCTTGATGGGTCAAAGGGCACATGGGTAGTTAAATGACAAATGTATGTAGGTGAAAGGTTTGTTGAAAATGAGATCCATGTTTAGAATGGATAGATAGATACATAGATGGATGGATGGTATTCATAGGAGAAGACTGGATGGAGAGAATGTAAAACTTAAATGGTGACTGAGCAGCAAAGCTAAGGGTGAAGAATAAAAATAGTAGAAGAACAATGCAATGATAAGTGGAAAAATCAGTGGGAAGAAGAGTAAACAAGGAATGTTTTTTTTATCAAGGTTTTTGATTCAAAGGTTTGAGATGGTATTTCAGACTATTCCCTTGACTCACCATACTTTTCAAGTGCAACATATATTATTCATCCCTTCCTAGTACTACCCACACATCATCATCAATCGCCTACCTCTGAGACCCTACCCATGGCATTTCGCCAGTGACAGCCATGGTTGACCTATCGGCTGCATGGTTACATCTGCGGCACTGCATTGTTGGCTGTGCAATGTGCATCTGCCTCAGTTAATGTGTAGGCCCCTTTACAAATGTCAGTGAAATGTCTACCTATCCAGCATATTCCCTTCTAAATTACCTGCAACCGACTAGGTTAACAAATAGTTTCCTGCCTGCCAAGCATATTAATTTTGTTGTCAACAAGTAATGTCAAATGTGGAGACAGAGTGTGAGGCCAAGGAGTAAAGTGGGACCAATGAGTAGGTGACTTTGCATTTTGTGGATGGGATTGTCTGTGATGAACGTGCCAAATACATTATCATGCTCCTCAATCCTCGACCTGTAAATGTGGTGCATTGCATTTTGCCATGGGCAGGCAAGAGGATGTCTGTCTGCATAATTGTCTTCTTTATAAATAGTTAGTAACCCACATGATGTATATCGTTCATAGTAGCTATTCATCTGCCTTGTTATAGTCAGGTTGAAATTGAGGCATTTAACAGAGCATGGCCATGATAGGAAAAGAGCTAATTGTCTAGTACAGCTGCCCCACCTGCAGACAGTAGCAAAGTAACACAACATGAGTATGTCTGTCTAGGGCGCAAGCTGAGCTGGCAAGGCTACATTATTTTAGCTCAACAAGAAAGAGAAGAATACTTGTATACTCCATAGTGCTTAATGCCTGACATTTGAACCATATCAAAACGAATTGACCGAGAATACCAGCAAATGTTTTGTACTGCTAGTGCTACTGTACCACTATTTATTTTATGTGATATGCTAAGAGTATTGGTTACTATTTGTATTTTCTTTCTTACTTGATATAGCTACTCCTGTTAATCCATCACAACACCCCAAGAGGCAGGAGGTAGCAGCCAGGATCAGGCAAAGGAAGCTGGAGGCCATCAGGTACGAATACCGGCGGCTGGTGGCCGGTGAGGAGTAGAATGAGGAGTTGGCAGCAGCTGCAGCATCAAATGCCCAGGGTCCTACCCAGGTGCAAGTGCCTCCAGTGGTTGGGAACCATGGTCACAAGTCAGCCGTATGCCGCCATATTCCTATTTTAGTGACTTTCAGCATCACATGCCCCAGAGGCTGGCACGCATGGAAACAGGAATGGAGGAGAGTTTGGACAAATTGGAGAGGAAGCTCCTAGCCAGCTGCTAGGCCTCTCTTGCCTCTTTTTTAATCTTTTGTTTGGTGGGTGGGACTTGTTGGGGAGAGGGTGTGAATGTGGGAGTTGGGGCATGTATGGGTTTTTCTTCTTTATTTGTTTGTTATGGACAACTACGTTTTTGGATTTTGGTTGGACTAAGCCTACTTTGGATATTGGTTGGGGTTAGGGAGAGGGGTGGGCCAGGTGTTGTGGGTTTACTAGTTTATATTTGTTAGGGAACTACAGGGCATATTAGCAAGAACCTCGTTAAAATTATTGCCGTTTTAGCGGCAGGAAACTGCCGCTAAAACGGCGATAATGAGCTTGCTAATATGCGTTATAGAATTCCAATAGAAGCCCAGGTTAGATGTCCTGCACATCTAACCTGGGCTGGGCACTCTGGGCACCGAGGAAAGCAAGTGTTGCTGCCCCACTGCTGTTCCTCGAAGAGCAGTGGGCTGGGGACACTGTTCCAGAAACGCCACCAGAAAAACAGCCCGGAACTAACACAGTGGTATGCTCCTAAATAAGTAAGTGCTGCACGCAATATACCTGAGGTGGGCACGGGGGAACCCTGGGCGGCCCAGCAGCTGCAACAATCCCATGGGGTTGCGACCGCTTCAACCAACAGCGGAATAATACACACGCCTAACGGGAGGCAAGGCAACAGTATCAGGGCGGCCTTCATACCAGGCCACAACGTGGAAAACTGTTGCGTGGCAGCAGGCCCGATGGCACAACCTAGCAGCAAGTGACTAGCGCACGCACACTGAGGGAGGAAAGAAAACGGCACAGGGCAAACCTCCAAGCCAAGCCAAAGCGAGGTGGCAGTACGCGCTGCAAAGTGCCTGTAGACAAGAATAATGGGCCGGTAAAGTGCGTACCAGTGTTGCGGGTGGAAAAGAAATGACAACAGACGCAACCCCTGCGTCCAGCCCAAGTGTGGTGAAAAGCCATGCTGCAGAGGTCCAGTAAGAGCGGCCTAATAGCGCGTTTAGGTAGCCGACAAGCGAGGCCTAACATGGGACTAACTCGCACGGAGTTAAAACTTGACAGCACAAAGGTGATCATGCAGCCCAGGCACTGCTGGTGAAACCTGGCTGTAAACACAGTCCACCGACGGGCTGAATCCAACTGAACAGTACGTGGCGAAGTGTTTACATCGCAGACATTGCACAGGCCATCTCGGCCGGGGTTAGACACTGCCAGTAACGCCAAATGCGCTTAGAGTTGGCTGAGGGCCGAGGTCTCACACATGGCTAACAAAGACAGGGATACTAAGGGCCAGAAGCTAGAAGCAGATGAAATCTCATCCTATAAGGGCACAGAACTTATCAAAACCATCGGGCCCCTGTGCAAAGTCAGTGGCACGACCTGTCCTAAGGAACAGGATTCAGGGAGACTAAACCAGGCAAATCAGCGCAAACTTCCGGGGGGGCATACCAACTAAGATACACACGCGCAGGGCAAAGATAACTAACACAGACATAGACAAGTGCGTACGAGCCGAAGTTGAAGGCAGTGTGCTGGCAAAACACGGAGCTCAGATCAAATTCGGAAGACAGATGTAGCGCAACCGAAGCTGACATTCGAACCAAAAAAAACACACACACCACAGGGGATGCAACAACAGCTATGGAGGAACAAAGCACTAGCTTAGATGCCCTAGCAGCCACACAAGTCGCTATGCAACAAAGCCTACTGACGATAGGCGGAAAAATTGATCATCTAAACCTTCGTATGGACCACATGACGGCAAAACTAACCAGCAAACGAACAGACTCTCAACTACAGAAGACACAACGCAAGATTTAAAGAGCAAAAGCCTAAACATGGAGAAAGTGATGACCAAGAACGAAGAGTTAGAAGCGAGATCTAGGCTCAATAATGTCCGTATAATAGGTGTACCGGAATCGACAAATACCGGGCGAATGGAACAGTACTTAGAAACACTACTGAAAGACATTTTTGGCCCAGAAGAACTGTCACCCCTGCTGTTAGTAGAGAGAACGCACCGGTCTCTGGCTCCTCGACCACCACCCAGGGGGGCAGCCACACCCAATTGTGGCTAGACTGTTAAACTATAACGATACGATCTTACAGCTGGCAAGAGAAAAAACAGACATCAACTACCAAGGGAACACGCTACTTTTCTTTCTGGACTTCACCATTACGGTGCAGACAGCTAGACGTGAATACCAGCAGGTGAAGAACCGGCTACAGAAAGCAGGAATCAAGTATGCAATGCTGTACCCAGCCCGATTAAAGATAAACCACAAAGGTAAAGACAAGATCTTCAACACGCCAAAAGCCACCATGGAATACTCAGATACTATATTGAAAGGCAATAAACAAGCAAGGTAACAAGAGGAAGAAGACTGACCTCGGCAGGAAGCTGTAACAAAAGAAAAGACTAAAGGGAAGATGAGTATGCCGCAAAATGGGGCACAAGAAACCTGAAAACCTAAGGTACCACAAGCTAACTGTTAAGTAACTAACTGGCAATAACTGTGAAGCAATGCTCACAGCCTACCCCCTAACCAACTGGGTAGGAACATGGGACTCTGGCATGCCCCCGCAGAAGGTAAGCCCCAAACAGTTGTATATCAGTTCACAAGAAATACTAAGTATGTAACCGAAGTTAATATGCAAGTATACTGTTTTAAGTCACAAGGGAAATTCTCCAGCATAATTGGGATGCAGGAGTGGGTGGGGGGGGCACTGTTCACTTTGTACAACAAAGTTGTTATGTTTACGAGTCATGCAACAAATGTGTAGACATGTTAGATATACTAATGATGCATATGTATTCCGAAGTTGGGTGAGACATGAGAGGACAAAATCGATGTAAATTGCTAAAATGTATAACATGGAACTTAACAGGTTTGAATAACCCCAGGAAAACTAGACAAGTGATGGTATATCTTGACAGACACCACATAGAGATAGCAATGTTACAGGAGACGCATCTCACCGTACATACTGACAAGGCAATAGGGAGGAGATGGGCGGAGGTTACTGCTGCGTCCTCCTATTCCTCATATTCAAGGGGATCTCTAATACTGATCAGGAAAGAGGACCAATTCCAAATGGATAGAGAGATCAAGGACGACCGAGGCAGATATGTAATTCTTACCGGCACACTACAAGGGACCCGAGTTGGGTTGATAAACACATATGGGCCCAATACAGATAACCCAGGGTTTTACAGCACCATTTGTAATAAACAAAGCGGGCTGCCACACATGGACTTTATATGGGGTGGAGCTTTAAATATGACATTAAATGAGACGCTGGACAGATCCCTGAATGCGATAGAACATCACAAGCAAGCTACAAAGGCACTAATAGACGGCATGGAGGAATTTGATCTGGTGGACACGTGGCTTCTACGAAACCAAAACACTGGGGAGGGAACATATGTATCAACTGCACACATGAGCTGGTCCAGGATTGACTACTCTCTAACTACGAAAAGGGCCAATGGTTGGGTCACATATGTCAGGCACCTCCCAAAGACACTCTCAGTTCACAAGCCGGTACTGAAGGCGATGGACATACCTACCTACATGCCGCCTCAATACATATGGAGATTCAACGCAAAGTCACTGTTAGACCCTGTGTACAGCGAAACTATATGGGAGACAGTGGAGGAATACTTTCAGATAATTGTGGGATCGGTAAATGACCGAAGCATAATATGGGAGGCCTTCAAGGCCACCATCAGAGGGAAATGCATAGGTACAAGCGCAGACATACTAAAGGACATATGCGTGAAACTGCACAGTATAGAAAACATAATAAAAATGCTAGAGGTACAATACAATCAAACACGCAGTGCAGCAACACTAGGGCGTGTAAGAGAGCAAATCACATTGTATAATGAGTTTGAAGAAGATGAAATTAAGTATATGATTAAGCTGCAAACTGCGAGAGCATATGTAGAGGGTGGGAGATCAGGCCACATATTAGCTTAAAAAATACAAGCCAGAGGCAAGCAACACATGATAACGCAAATAATAGATGATAACGGGGTAACACATTTTAACAATGTTGGTCTATCTCAAACATTTACGGCGGCATATAGTAAAATGCATGCCTCAGTAGGGGCAACCGACAGGGAAGAACTCACGAAGTACTTGGAGGATATCGCCCTGGCTTGGATATCTAATGGACAGCGAGAATATTTAGCACAGCTGATAACGATACCAGAGGTCCAGGAGGCCATTAAATCACTGCCTAATGGGAAAGCGCCAGCTCCAGACGGACTCACTAATGAGTTCTACAAAGAATATAACGATCTGAGAAGCCCCCACTTAATAGCTATGTACGCAGATGCATATGAGATGCAACTTTGGCCCCCAACACTTAGAGGAGCTCTAATAATAAGGCTACTTAAACCTGACATAGAACAGGATAAATGCAACTCCCATCACCCATTGTCCTTAATAAATACAGATTCCCAAGTTCTGGCAAAATTATTAGACATCAGACTAACGCCTCTAAAGCAAAACATTATCCTACCGGATCTATCGGGCTTCATACCGGACAGATCAACCTCCCACACCTTACGCACCATTTTTGCACTCCAACACTTACTGAACCCCGGAGTAGAGGCAGCAGCTGTGCTACTAGATGCAGTCAAAGCCTTTGATACAGTGGAATGGGGCTACCTCTTTGCAATACTGCAGAGAATGGGAGTTCCTGGGGTGCTCATAAATTGGATAAAACTGCTCTATACAGTACAAATTGCCAGGATCAGAGTAAATGGGAGAGTGTCGGAGCAGATGCGTATACGGAGGGGAACGAGGCAAGGATGCCCGCTATCCCCACTATTATTCAGTATAGCGCTGGAACCTTTAGCTTGCAAAATACAACAGAAATATGCGGACACTGCACTCAAATTTCACCAGCGCCCTATCGGCATATCACTATATGCAGACGATATGGTGCTCTATGTGCGGGATCTCCAAAACAATCTTTTGAGACTCCTGAGGGAATTTATTAGATTCGGTGGATACTCCGAACTACATATTAATTGGAGTAAATCCACTGTAATCCTGCTGACGTTGATAACAAAACCCTGCCCACTGGACTTCCCATTAGAGTGGCAAACAGACCCAGAATAACCTGGGAATAGGGATACACAGAGACCCCGCGGAAGCAATAAGAACAAATTATGGGAGTGCAATAGCTAACCTGGAAACCCAGGTTGACAAACGGATTAAACTCCCCTTAACACTAGCGGACAGGATAGCCATAGTCAAGATGGTCATACTGCCTACATTTTTATACCTATTTAGTAAAATACCAATCACTATTTCTAATCACATTTTTAAAGCGAAACAAACGCATGTAGTGAAACTGGTCTGGGCAGGGAAACATGCAAGAATAGGATGGGAAAGGTTGTCACTACCCTACGAGCGAGGAGGCTTCGCAGCTTCCAACTTTACACTTTACTATTTATGCACCCAAGTGCAATATGCACATTATTTGTATCACCCGGTGAAATACCTGCTGCATCTGGCTGCAGAGGAAGGTGATGCCTTTCCCATACCACTTAATATTTTACCCCATAAGAGAAGGGAAGTAACCGGTAAGAAAATAAATACAGTGCAAGCCACTGCGGAGGCATGGCACAAATAAGGTAACATGGCAGGCAAGCTCCCACTGTACGAGCCAGCCATGCTGCTAGCCAACCACACTGCAAAGCCAGTGACTCAGACACAGGTAGTATCACCATGCTACGACAGATGGGTATAAGCACCTTAGGGGATCTATACATGGATGGGAAGTTTATTAAGGCAACACATCTGTGCTACAATAGAAAACAAACATTATTATTCCAGTTCGCATATCACAGACTAAGAGCAGCCATTAAAGCCCTATACCCGAATTTCCCGGTAGAACCGTGCACACTGACCCCACTACAAATGGTGATTGCTGATGCCACCAAAAAAAGACTAGTGGACAAATTATATAGGACAATGCAAATAGAACTAGCTCAAAGCACCACAAGGGCATTAGAGAAATGGAATCAGTTACTCAACACACCCCTGAATAATGATGAGTGGAAAGTTTGTCGTAAACTTACAGAAATCTTGACCCCAAACGGTAATTTGAGAATCATCCACATCAAGTACCTGCACCAAATCTCCACACACCTCTAAAATTATGTTGATATGGGCTAAGGGCAGACTCAAATTGTCGTAGATGGGGGTCGCAGGATGCAGATTTTGCTCACTTAGGGGGTCCATAAGGATGTCGGGCGGTGGCACCACCACGGTGCTGGTGGTGCGGAAAAATGAATTTTTCCACCCGCGAGCAGCAGTCCTCATGCTTGCCATATTAGCATGGCCAAACATAGCCCATTTCCCGACCGCCACAGAGCGACACGCACCGTCATCAAAGTGCGCCCGCCACCGCAGTAGTGGGAGCCAATGGAGACTCTCCGCCGTGCAGAATGACGTTCGACCTGCTCCACAAGTTAGAATGCCCCAAACAAGCAGACACACTGCAGCAGAGAAACCGCCCACCCAAAGACGGCAGAAGCTCGACAGCGGAAAGCGAAACCAGAGTCCCAGTCCACACCACCCGGTCACAACCGCCATGGATCCAGCTCTACACGTCTTTCCGGTGCTGTACCTGCTACATCACCAGCAACTCATGGACTGCCGCGGATGCCACCGCAGGTAGGCAATAACACAACACACAACACATGGGTTGACACAGGGTCCAAATCCACATCAGACACCCTGGTGGGGACATGAACACATCCACAAGGGCACCCACACATCACCCACCTGCCACCAAGTCACCCCTCTGCATCCTGGACACACAGCTACCACCACCATGCAGCAATGGCACGGTTATGTCACCGCTGCGGTGAACATAAGGAAATACATGCACACAATGCAGAAGGCAGGGCCAGTGACAGGCATGGGCAGGGCACAAAGACCACAGGGCCACACCCCCTCCCGCCACACACTAGCACACCCCATGAAGGCACATGCCATGTGCTCCTCCTGTGCACCCCCGTGCACAACAACAAGCCAGGTCAATACACACCCTGCACCACACAATAAACACCCAGGGAGACAAACACTGCAGGAGTGGCTGCACAGGAACACACAGGACAGTAGCACAGGGCCAGGGAAACTCACACACCCCCACAACACCATACTCAGGGAAACAAAAATGAGGACAAGCACCAAATGAACACATACAAGGAACAAACATCCAAATGGACACACCGACTGCATAGTCACACATACATACCACAGACTGACACACAGACACATACACACCCCACATGCCAACAGCAATGGAGCACAACAAATAGGAAATGCAAGGCCATGGAGACACACAACAAGCATGTGTACATCACATGCAAGACAAGGAACAGAAAACAACATCCTCAGACCATCAAAGCACACATGGCTGGTACAGTCAGTGAGGTCAAACCACAGACATCATAGTGCAACAACACAGGCAGACAGCAAGGCAAACCATGTAGAGGCACAAGGATGAAAGAAAGGCTCTGAAGTCAAACTGTGAACAGCCACACATCTATATAACTACTTCACAAGTGTACACCTGCAGCACTACACACAGGGCCCATTGACACACTCCATGACTGACAAACACCAGTAGGAATCTACACACATACCCCCCTCAGACCAGCAGCACACAACACCAGTGTCAAACCCACTGAAGGCCGGCAATACTTGCCAGGCAATAGACACACAAACAATCACACGTCCTGGGGGTAGCCATAAACAGCACACACACATTGGGATGCCACAACAAATTTCTGCACAAAAACAACACACAAACACATAACCCAACAGAAACACACACAGAAACACAACAAGACCACACACGCCCTGTGCAGCTAAACTGTCGAAAGGCAATGGAAGCACAGACACAACAGGACGGCACAACATCATCACTCAGGAACAAGGCACAGACAACATACCACAACACACACAAGAAGTGCACCATCACCGAACAACACAGCCACAACAAACAAACAACAGATGCACAGGCAAAAAAATCACATAGCAAACACAGCAGGACATCAGGGGATGCACACCAGGCAATGACAAGGCAACAGACACACACAGCACTGCATGCACAACAAGCAGTGTGTGCACACCAAGCATACCAGCCACATACAGACATCAGCGACAGAATAGCAGCCCACACACCATACAACACAGCACAAAGACAACAGCACACCCAGGAAGTAAAGCAATAACACAGCTAAAACACATACATCCAATACAACACCAACAGATGCACAAGTCTGGGACACAAAGGTAGAAACAACTTCACTAGAGGACTGGGCAGCACACACAGTTGAACTGCATTGGAGCAACCATGACTGCCAAACAGCATGCAACCCATTGGGGAAATGCCCTGAGTGACACATTGACCCTGGCCAAAGAACTGCACCACAAAGCACAGTGCCACAAATGAAGTGATGGGGAGGCATACACACATGTAAACCAAAGGGACAGCTGACACCAAAGTGAAGTGTACTGCATGTCAGTAGGGGACATGGCAGGAGTGTACCACACACAAAGAGAGGGAGTGCAGACCCACAATGGGTAGGCATCTGAAGCACACATAGGGGATGGTATGACAACACACACAACATGCTACACTGGAGGCAAGAAGGCACTGTGTGACAGCGATGCATTAGAGAACACAGCCACAATGCAAGTGTGGAACAGCAGGTCTGCACAGTCCCCACAAACAGCAACAAGACACATGAATGTGCAACAAAACACAACACTGACTTGCCAGTCACACACTCTGCATACTCACAAGTAACAAAAACAACAAGTAGGAGTCAGACAGAACTGCAAGGACACACCAACACAATGCACAGTGCACAACATACAACTCACACATGTGCATACAACCACATCCACACCGCTGAACAATCAAAACGACAGGCACACAACTCCTGGGTGACACATGTGTGTAGTTGACAATGCAGGGGCATGCACAAATCAAAACTTCCGACAAACTCACCCCTTCACACTGCACACTACCTGACCATCCAAGAGCACACATGGAAAGTAAGCCATGGGACTAGGATGACTGGCCATCACAAGATGACCACACATATGCACCACTGGGCACACATAAAGGAGGAATACAAACACATGATGACCCTTGACAGCCTGCCTGCAATACTGTGTGCAGAAACCCACTCTGTGCCAGCAGTGCCCCCCAACCTGACATGTGTACAATATAGCCAATGTGAACTAATTAAGTAAATGACAACTGCTTCCCATTTCAAAATTACACCATTTCCCCCACAAGTACCTGGATCAGGAAGAACTGAAGACCCTGTCACCCCTGAAAACAGATTTGTAAGTGGGCCCAACCATTGACCATGTTAAAGTAGTACACAGAGCATGTGGCACAGTAAAACATATACAAACAGCAAAATAACTTTATTCAGTAAGGACACTGACAACATAGACAACAGGAGCAACTGTCTTTATTCACATATTGCACAGTTGGCATCATGAGAAGAGAAGAGCAAGGCACAAAATGCTAAGCATGTCCATGAGAAGCTGCACAGGCAATGGCAAAGCAGCAGTCAACAACAAGGCCAGTGGCCAGGGCAGAGTGCAGAGTAGGTCCATGAGAAGCTGCACAGGCAAGGGCAAAACAGCAGTGAACAACAAGGCCAGTGGCCAGGGCAGAGTGCAGAGTAGGTCCATGAGAAGCTGCACAGGCAAGGGCAAAACAGCAAGTCCAGTGGCCAGGGCAAAGTGCAGAGTATGTCCATGAGAAGCTGCACAGGCAAGGGCAAAACAGCAGTGAACAACAAGGCCAGTGGCCAGGGCAGAGTGCAGAGTAGGTCCATGAGAAGCTGCACAGTCAAGGACAAAACAGCAGTGAACAACCAGGCCAGGGCAGAGTAGGTCCACGAGAAGCTGCACAAGCAAGGGCAAAACAGTAAGTCCAGTGGCCAGGGCAAGGTGCAGAGTATGTCCATGAGAAGCTGCACAGGCAAGGGCAAAACAGCAGTGGACAACAAGGCCAGAGGCTAGGGCAGAATGCAGAGTAGGTCCATGAGAAGCTGCACAGGCAAGGGCAAAACAGCAGTGAACAACAAGGCCAGTGGCCAGGGCGGAGTGCAGAGTGGGTCTATGAGAAGCTGCAGAGGCAAGGGCAAAACAGCAGTGAACAACAAGGCCAGTGGCCAGGGAAGAGTGCAGAGTAGGACCATGAGAAGCTGCACAGGCAAGGGCAAAACAGCAGTGAACAACAAGGCCAGTGGCCAGGGCAGAGTGCAGAGTAGGTCCATGAGAAGCTGCACAGGCAAGGGCAAAACAGAAAGGCCAGTGGCCAGGGCAAAGTGCAGAGTATGTCCATGAGAAGCTGCACAGGCAAGGGCAAAACAGCAGTGAAAAACAAGGCCAGTGGCCAGGGCAGAGTACAGAGTAGGTCCATGAGAAGCTGCACAGTCAAGGACAAAACAGCAGTGAACAACCAGGCCAGGGCAGAGTGCAGAGTAGGTCTCTGAGAAGCTGCACAGGGGATGTGTGTGACTGTACCTTTCCATGGTCAGCAACACAGTCAGGGGGTAGCAATGTGCAGTACAGGTCCACCTGTGTGAGAGACAGGTGTGTGAGGGTGACTAACACTCAGACTTGGCTGTCAGGCAGACTGGGATCTGGCTGTGTCTCAGGGACTGTCGGGGCACTTGAACGGGGAGAGAGCGGAACAGCTATCAGTGGTGTGGCAAGCTGGAGGGCTCCTTGGACCAGGTGGTGTAGTGGCACGTGGAGGTGGAGTCATGCAGAAGGGAGATACGGAGTGGCTGGGAGATTGTGGAAGGGTGCCCTTCCACTTCTTGGGGATCCAAAATGGCCTGCCTGACTTTGGATCAATGGGAAGTGGTGTTGGCACAACAGGAACACTCACCACCAAATCTGCATTAGGTGCACATGCTGGCACCCCCTCTGGTGATGTGCTGGATCCAGCGGAAGGCTTTGCCTGGCTTCACCACTGCCCCCTCTTCTCCTATTTACTAGGTGTCACCCCTACAGTGCCCCCCTTCGCCTGCTTCACTGGTCTTGGAATGGAAGTCGAGTCTGTGCGTGAATCTGCCTTGGAGCCCTTCCTAGGTGTAACCTTGGCATGCACCACCTCCTCGGTGGGCACAGAAACTGTATGCCTCTCTTTGTGAGATGCTTTAGGGACAGGAAAGTCCTTGGATGGGGATGCCTCTGAGGCATGTGTGCCTGAGTTCTGCTGCTTTGCTTTTGTGTCCCCTGGTGTCGCCTGACGGTCTTTTCTCTCTGCGCTCTGGGGTGGCTTTGGTCTTCTGTGGGGATGGTGTTTGCACCCGGGACCGCTTGGGTTGCTGCTGCTGTGTGCTTCGTGTGCCGTATCGTGACTTTGATGTACGTGGACCATGGTTACTATCGTCAAACGTGGCTACTGCCAGGGGGGGTGGACAAAGGGACCGGAGCTGGACTGTGAGTAAGTGCCTGTTGAAGGGCAGATGTCACTGTGGAGGACAAAGCCTGGACAGTCCGGTGCAGCCGTCCCACGTCAGAATGTATGCCCTCCATGAAAGCAACCACCTGTGCCAATTTTTTGTTGTGGTCAATGAAGGCATTGAGGAGAGCTGTCTGGCCTACACACAGCTGGGGACAGGACACCAATGAGAAGACACTTATGTCAAACAAAAAGATCCCTTTGGGCTCCTTGTAAAGCATACACCAACTTTCTCACATTCAATCAATTAAACTTAGTACCAGCACCAAAATAGAGACCGAGAATACAATATATAGAAAATATATCATATATTCTTTATTAGTATCATAAAATTTTATAAAAACTTATCATCCATGTAACAAACGGGAGAACTTTGTAGTCTTTAAGGAGTTAACAAACACCAATTAGTTGTATATTAAAGGCACTAGAAATGCATAAACCTAGATGCTAATGTTTACATTTAGATATGCACTACACATGTTATTTCTCCTGCTCAATTCTAATGTAGTTTTGAGTGCCTTCTTAAGCCAGAAAATCCTGTGTTCCAGCCAGATGATGTTTCAATCCTTTCTACAAAGTTATTAAGTAATAGCAACGCATTTCGGTGGTATCGTTCAGTTCACCACCTTCTTCAGGCCAACAAACACTTATAATAAGTCTCCCAAGTCGTTATATCTAAAAACAAAATATAAAAAAATGCATATAAGATATTATTGTTCAAACTATAATACAAATTATTACATAAGTTCATAAAACTAGCCATTGGATACCATAATGTCATTTGTTAACAAAAAATGTATAGCAATTTACAAATGGCTAAAAAAACATTAAAATTAATGTTTCCAATGTTGTACTCTCGGTCTCACAAAAGATGCTGTCCATAATTATTAAAATCAGACTGACTCTCACTCTCATCCACACAATGACCATTCAAATAATCTTATTAATCTGGAGGGAGTTACCCACCTGATCTTAGATAGACTGGAGGACGATGTGTCTCTCCTTTCACAGTTAGGACTTTCTTCACATATAGCACCTCACAATTGTTGCTCGATATAGTGGGACACAGTCTATATATCAAATAATATAAAGTCACTGCCATAGATTGTATAGAGGTCTAGACTTCTATTGTTCCTCTTACATCTTTATAGTTGAAAAAATGATCTTTTTTTCTCTAATGGTAATACCTTGATAAAATCCTCAACGGTGTCAGAAAATGCTTAAAACCACAGGAAGAAGATAACGCCCGCGGACACCAGCCTCATCCACTAAATTGCAAGATATAAAATTCATTAGTTCACATTTTATCTAACATTGTTTTTCATTATTAATAACAAATTGACTTGAAAAATATATCTATATCTCAGTCTGTCATATTGTACCTGCTTTCCGGGTCCAAACTCGTATAACCACAGGAGCTATGGTCTTCACACAGGGCCTATATAGCCAAGACTGCACCTCATGAATAGTACTTTTATATTCTTCAAGCAATCTGCCTATAAGAGAGTCACAATGACCAAATGAGTCACGATAAAACTGTAATAAACACAGAAGTCAAATTACTGAAATGTGGCTTATTGCCCTTTTCAGAACAAAGATTCAAAAAAAAATTTCAGCAAGCTTAAAGTCCATTCATATGTATTGTATTAGTATGAGGAAAACAATGCCACTGTTGACACAAAATATGTGTCAAATAAGAATATGTTATTTAGCACACAAGTCCGATCTCCGTGCCCATCCTAAAGTTAGAAGGGACGAAGGAACGAACGAAGCCTCAGCTTATCCACCTCACCTTAAATAACATAGCATATATCTATCAAATGTGGTTACAACCTGTCTAACAGAGCTGCGAGTTCCGATATAGAAAACTCACATAGTTCCCACTGTTAAAATTGTATCGATACACTAAAATCATATAAACCGAAGAAGCACATCCACAGATCCCAAAGGTCACTCACCGGGACTAAATAATCTCACGGCCTGCTCCTGTCTCTCAGTTCGTCAATTCAATAAACTCAAGCCCCATTTCGCTGCCGTTTTTAAACTAGTCGTCGCGTCCGCCATTAATGAAATTGGCAACGATAGATAGAGGACTTGTAAACTAGGGCGGATCCGCCATCTTGGATAAGGATACATAATAGGCCTAAAGAGGTGGCCAAATCATAATAGTCAAAAACGGACTAATCAGCATAAGCCGTGTCTACCATTTTAGAGTGGGCTCAATCCAAAGATACATGTTTAAGGAAACGGACTAATCATGTTCCACCGATTATTTCGTTGCAAAATGTGCTTTTTCCATAAGGAACAATATTGTCATCCATATTAACGAAGTGGCAGATATATATTATTGAAAGTATCTTTCGACACATATACCCACAGTATACTTTTAATCCCCATTGGAAACGGGACTTAATAAAAACATCATATTTCATATAATGGGGTTACTAAAAGAGGTATTTTACATATAGTGGTCTGTTCTATATTCGCCCTCATTACAAGCACCATCTCTCAATTTAGATGGACATATGGTGAAACCCAAACTCATTGTTTAGATCGTATTTCTTTAAATTGGGTCTGAGACCTCAATATATATATATTTTCTCAATCTTTCCAAAAACCCATATAGATCTAACTCCTTAGTTGTTTCGTTTAAATGGAACCACTAACAGGGCATTTATAACCACCCCCTTTTTTTCTTAAAAAAGAGAAGTTTATTTATGTGTGTTTTCCTCCTATATCTATAAGAGGCTCATTGAAGAAAATGGAAACATAATGAGTAACTGATGTTCTGATTACATGGAGATTAAAATATATCTTCCCTGTGCTATTTCAAACGTTTTTCCCATTCTTCACGGGAGTTAAGCCCCTGTCTAACGGTATTGAAAATGCAGATATACCATTGTTCTCTCGCCTTTCTCTTAGCTTCCATGTTTCATCCTCTTTTGTTCATGGTAACTTTTTCTAAAATAAACCATTCAAAGTTATTTTCTTTATGACCCTGTTCTAGAAAGTGGGTGACTAAGGGGGCATTCATTTTCTTTGTTTTTATGGCTGACCTATGTTCCAAAAGGCGTATTCGCAGTTCTCGACCTGTCTCCCCCACATATGCTTGTCCACAGGGGCATTTCAGCAGGTATATGATGTTTTTACTGCGACAATTGTAAGTGAGTGAGCAACTATGGTTATGCCATTATGTTGTATCTCCATTGCCACAATGCATTGTGCACATAGTGAGCAGTTGCCACATTTGATATTGCCAGTAAGTTTAACATTGTCAATGGTCCTCTGTTTTTGGGATGCTTCCTCTCTGTATGTGTGGACCAATTGATTGCGAAGATTGGTGTTACGTTTATAAGCAAAAATTGGTCTTTCTAGTATAATATTCTCATCATTATTTAAAATATTCCAATGTTTATTAATCACATTTTTAATTTTATTGCTGATCTCATAAAATTGGCTCACACATACTACTTTTGTCATCTTCTCTTTATTTCTGGGGCCCTCAAACATCGCCTCTCTATTATATTTCTAGGATAACCTCTATCCTCTAGTTTCATTTTGAGGACTTCTGAATGTTTATAAAAATCATCTAATTCAGTACAGTTCCTCCTCAACCGGAGGAACTGGCTGAATGGAATGTTGTCCTTCTGGGATCTGGGGTGGAAACTGGAGTAATGGAGTAAGATGTTTTTATCCATAGGTTTGGTATACAATTCTACCTCCAGTTTCCCACCCCTTACAGCAATTGTGATGTCTAGATAATCGACACTCACCTTGCTATAGTGTGCTGTAAATCTAAGGTTTGTGTCACCTAAATTTAACCAACTGATAAATTCATCTAATTGTTCAGTTGGACCAGTCCATATGAAAAACTCATCATCGATAAAACGATGCCACTCACTAATGTTCTCATAAAAGGGTGCTAATTCGTTATAAATATGATGATTTTCAAACTGACCAACATACAAACATGCCAGGCTCGGCGCGCAGGTTGCGCCCATGCTGGTGCCCTTCTTTTGGCGAAATAATTGGTCTCTGAATAAAAAAATGTTATTTTTCAACACCAAATTTGTACACTCAATAATGAATTCTTTATTAGCTCCCTCCACTTCTATATTATCAAGGATTTCCCAAATAACCTGCACAGTGGATTGCTGCGGTATGTTGGTATATAAGGCCTCAATGTCTACAGTTACTAGACATTGAGTATCCTCACTAAACAATTTATTTTCCACCAGGCTTATGATATGGGTAGTATCCTTGACGTATGATTTCAGCTGACTAACCATAGGTCTAAGGAAAAAATCAATATATTTGCTGAAAGGTTCCAAAATAGAACCCAAACAACTGACAATGGGTCGCATGGGGGGATTTAAATGGTCCTTGTGGATTTTTGGCAAACCGTATATTGCCGGAGTTTTGGGATTGTTATTATATAAAAACCTAAATTCTTCTTCACAAATCCAATTCTGTTCTTTAGCTGTGTCCAACAGATCACTACACTTCTTGACAAGAATATTGAGTTCCCTTTCCTGAACCCTTTCATAATGTTCAGGGACATCAAGGAGACTTAGCATTCTGTTGTCATAGTCCTTAGTATCAAATACCACGACCCCACCCCCTTTATCAGCAGGTTTGATCGTGATAGAGTGATCTTCCTTAAGGGTACTGATTGCTATTCTGTGGGCCCTATCCAAATTTTGTACTTGAGTGAATTCCTTTTTAAGAATGTTCTGAATCTCAATTTCCACAACTTTTTCAAAAGTCTCCACATTGCAGCCCACTTGGGCTAGAGAAGGTGTGAATATGGATTTAGGTTTAAAACCTGTGATGTTATTAGACTCCCTTGCTGGTTTATTTTCAGAGAACTTCCTCAACCTAATTTTTCCAAAGAATGATTTAAGGTCCCTTTCTAATTGGAATCTATTAGTTTTGCTGTGGGAACAAAACGAAACCCCCTGCCTAGTATGTCCATTTCATGATGACTGAGAGATCTACTAGATAGATTAATTATAGGGATCATCTCTAACACCAATATCTCTGGCGCCTGGTGTGCATGTATTCCTGAGGTGGTTGGTTCAGGGCTTGTTGACCTCCCATCTGGTTCCCATTGTATCTGCCGCTTCTGTTTCGTTGTTCTAAAAAAGCCCCCTGTTGTTCTGTCGGCCCTCGTGTATTTTCTTCCCTATGTGTGTATTCCTCATCACTGCTTGACCCACTTGTCTCAGAGAATGTTATTTGTTTTCTACCACCCCGTGTGTACCTAGGTCTTCTATATGGATTTCTATCCCATCCTGGTTCATTCTTCTGATCGTAATAATTCTCTTTAAGGAATGGGTAGGCACGTTCTACACACAGCTGGTGCAAAAGGTCCACAGACTCAGTACTGATGGCAGCAGGGGGGACAGGGGCAGGGACACTCTTCCCCTCTTACTGAGGCTCTTACTGAGGCAGGCATAGGCAGCACCAGAGGAAGTGGCTGGGAGAGTGGGCACTGGCCGCTGTGTGGTGGAGAATGATGCAGAGTCCCCGTTCCCTGTGTCCACCAACATGGATGCATCCCCGCTGGCATCAGATGATGTGGTGCTTTGCGTCTCAGGCTGGGATTCCTCCAGTAGACTCCTGCCCCCCTCTGAGGCGCTGGTGACATCTATGTCACTGGGCTCCTGTGCAGCTGTTGTGCTAGTTTCACCCCCACTGGTGTCCGTCTCCTGTCCCTCCGTGACCACAGGAGATGCTGCATGAGAGAGAAAGATGTAGGGTCAGGTCAGTGGCAGCAACAGAACAAACATATGCAAGCAATGCATAACAAAAGATGATCAAATCTACATGTTGCACACCACCCTGTGCAATCACATCGTACAAACTCACTATGTAGACTCAAACAGTGTGTGGAAACTGGAAACTCAGGCATGAGTGAGCCACAGGATGACCACACAACACAACACCCTGCTTGTGGCTCTGGTCATCCAGACACACAACTAGCACTGAGCACACCTAGGGACATAATGGGGGTACACTACTTGTTGCCACTGACAGATGTGGATGGAACAGGAGGGGACAGACACAAACCACAACATGACAGTCCACAATGGCCATTAGCCCATGCCACCCACCATGTTGTACTTTTGGGACAAAAGACTGGTGTACATTGTTATCAGATGTCTAGGCCTCCCCAATCTGGGTGCATGCAATGGATGCATTGATGAAGGCACAGTCAGATCGGGCACACTGCCGTTCCCTCCCATGGGATTCCCAAGACTACCCCAATGCAGAAGAAGCCTGAAGAGCACAACTCAGAATGCAATGGGAATGCACAACATCCAATTCACCTTTGTAAGTACAGGTAGGGCAAATGCATGACACCGGTACCCAGCTCAGCAGCCACTTACATGCCACTGCATCACACTACCAACATCACATAGGCCAGCGCTGGCACAGGCTCTGTACACATGCAGCCACACCCAGCCAAAATCACCCTCCCCAAATGCTCACCCCTGGCTTGCTGCTGATGCTCCTTCAAACGTGCATCCAGCTGAGGATGTGTCACCGCCAAGATGCGCCCCATTAGTGGTGTCATGCTGCGCCGTGCCAAACATCCAGTGTGAGGAAGCAGCTCCAAGGTCATCTCCGCCACGTTCTTTGCCAGCCGGCTGATGTCGTCCCACCACTTGTGGCAGTGGGTGCGCCGTTGGTTTGAGACCCCAAGAGCTCGCATCTTCTCTGCAATGGCCCTCCACACGGCCTTACGCTGGTGTACCTTGAGCTGCAGGCATGGGAGACAAGAGGGGGAAATGATCAGTGACACAGTGTTATGTACCAACATCTCTCAGTATAGCTGCAAGATACAAACTCATCACATATCCAAAGATATGTCTATCAGAGACTAGAGTACATCTCACATAGTACATCTGCATGGGAAAAGCTGAGGTAAATGCATGCAGGTGTGAGGGGGAACACAATCCCTGCACATCTCACACACATGCAGGATGCCAGCACTGAAGCACCTATGTAGCCCGCCCACATCTCCAGTCCATTGTTGGGTTGAGCAACAAATGCATCAGATATCAACCTGTGTTTGGGGGTAGACTCACTGTGTCCAAGACTGCACAGCCCTCAATGTCCCTGTCCTGTGAATTGATGACTGTGTCATGGATGTCACATTGAGGGACATGATGTCACAAATCCAAAATCCTCTTCACAGGGCCGGTCGTGTGCAATCTACAGTGCTGAGATGGCCCATAGCTGGAGTGCAATGTGAAAAGACTGATGTCATACTCTGTAAGTGAAGTGATGTGTCCTTGTCTTTGTGGGCGTGGACTGTGCTGGCCGGCTGGGCTCACACTGAGATGGACTTCAGGGGCACACACAGCCATTCAGCTAAGCAATCACTGTCCTGACTACAGCATGAACAACCTTCTGTGTCACTGTATGGCTGACAACACAACACAGGTCACTCATACATACATGTGCAGGGAGGCAAACCTGTAGAATTGGGTACACACACCCTCCCCCTGGAGACAGCATGTCAGGCAGTGCATGGCACTACCCCACACTCCCAGTCACACACTGCATCAGTTCAACTACATGTGTGCCCCCTACCCTACCCCCCACTGTTGAATAGGGGCACCAAATAGCCGTGGGTACTGTGTGAGCACCTCGTCTACCAGGACCTCCAGCTCCTCGCTCGTGAAGGGACTGGCATGGATCTTCTCAGTCCTTGCCATCACTGTGTACATGAGACAACAGCGGCAGAATTGGGTGGTGAGGGGTCTCTGGCAGCAGTCCCTGAAAGCAGCAGCAGGTGAGGGGTCTCAGGCAGCGGTCCCTGGAGGCAGCAGCAGGTGAGGGGTCTCAGGCAGCAGTCCATGGAGGCAGCAGCAGGTGAGGGGTATCAGGCAGCAGTCCCTGGAGGCAACAGCAGGTGAGGGGTCTCAGGCAGCAGTCCCTGGAGGCAGCAGCAGGTGAGGGGTCTCAGACAGCAGTCCCTGGAGGCAGCAGCAGGTGAGGGGTCCCAGGCAGCAGTCCTTGGAGGCAGAAGTAGGTAAGGGGTGTCTGGCAGCAGGCTCTGGGAGCAGTGGAAATGTGAGGCTCACTCCCACACATATATAGCCCCCTGGGCTCGTTTCAAAGGTGCCAAGCTGCAGCAATTGGTGGTCCAGGTCTGCCTCTTTCAAATGCATCCAATGACTGCCTCCGCATTGGCGGAGCACGCCTGCCGCAATCTTTAAAATTGCATCATGCCACCGCTATCAAGGTTCCCATTGGCTCCAGGGCAAGCTCCATGGTGGTGACACACCGCAGGGGCCCGGTGTGCGCTAGCGTGATGGTGCATTTTTCAAATGCTTCCAATGACCGCATTTGCAGTGGCAGGGCACACCTACCGCGATCTTCAAAATTGCATCATGCCACCCCTATCAAGGTTCCCATTGGCTCCAGGGCAAGCTCCATGGCGGTGGCACACCGCAGGGGCCCTGTGTGCGCTACCGCAATTTTGGCAGCGGAGCATGCCAACTGCCATTTCCCCATGTCTCCATGCCTATCACTACTGCATATGTGTGAATGGGGGTGCTGGTGACACACCGCTGGGGCAGGCGGTAGCTACTGCGATATGGGTGCCATACATTGACACAAGGCACCACGATTCAGGCGGCAGAGCATGCCAACCGCCATTTCCCCATGTCTCCATGCCTATCACTACCGCACATGTGTGAATGGGGATACTGGTGACACACAGCTGGGGCCAGGCGGTAGCTACCGCGATATGGATGCCATACAATGACAATGGCCATCTGGCAAACATCAACAGTGCACAGTACCCACATGGTCAATGGAACATCATTGTGCACATGATGCTAAAGTTCCAGTTACTCCAGTGGTGACTACACATGCCATGTTTGTGTGTGTGTGATTTCGTAGATTGGCCTGTATTCACTCACATGTCACTTATGGATTTGATGGTTGTGTAGGCAGGACAGTGTTGTTCTGGACTCTACAATGTGGACACATGTCAATGTGTTGAGGTGCAGTGACAATCACAGCAATGCTTGTCTCAATGAATGATGATCTATTTTGCATGGCCTCTCATGTCTGCTCATGCACACATTCGTCATTCTTGCGCTGACTGTAGTCATTGTGTGGTGGATGTGTGCCAGGTTGAAATGACGCATTAAGGTGTGACAGGTACAGCAGCTAGGTAGGAGACAGTGGGGTTGATTTGTTACACATATGCTGGATGCTATACTCCCAGGCATGCCCATGTGAAATGTGGTCATATCCCTATGTGCATTCACATTGACCAAGGTGGTGTTTGAGGTACTTGTTTTGTGTAAGTTGACAGGTGTGCCCTTTGTGTAGCTGAATGTGTCCCTACATGTAAGCTGGTCTATTACTCAATATTGATGGCAGTCATTGTTGTTGTTGTGTCATCCAGAACGTGGTATGCTATGCCCATCTCATGATGTATTGCATTGACATGTGTCCACTTTCATCTCAAATAGGAGGAGGCCAAATTTTATTTCACTTGGCGGTGCTGGTGGACTTGGAGGATGTGGCGATCATCCGGAAATGCCGTCTGAATAGAGCCACCCTAAAAACCCTTTGTGATCTGTTGGATCCCCACCTGCAGCCTCACCAGACATATCCAACAGCTTTCAACCGTACTTATAAGGTGATGGTGTCCCTGCATTTTTTTGCCTCTGGATCGTTCCAAGAGACAGTGGCCTGTGCTGGTGGGATGTCACAACCGATGTTCAGCATGGTGCTGCCTGATGTACTGTCTGCCATGATGATATACAAGGACAGATACATCCATTTCCCCAGGGGTGCTGAATTGCCAGCTGTGAAGGGAGACTTCTATCCCCTTTGACACATCCCCAATGTTGTTGGTGCCATTGATTGCACCCATGACGGGCTTGTGCCACCACAGGCAAGTGAGCGTATTTACAGGAATCGCAAACATTACCACTCCATAAATGTGCGAGTGGTGTGCCTGGCAGATATGATCATCTCCCACGTGTGTGCCAAATTCCCAAGCTCGGCCCATGACTCCTACATCCTGCAAAACAGCATTGTGCCCCAGCTGATGGCTAATCTGCTTCCCGAGCACTCATGGATTGTGGGTGAGTATTACCCCGATTAGTCCTATACACTGTTTACAGAAAAAAAACATGAAATACCACAAAAAAGACACCACGGAAAGAGTTGTTTCATGCACCCATGAATAGCACTCAGCTGAAATGCCAATTGGCAGACTAGGCCACATAGTGAATTAAATCAATATTGCAAATGTATTAAAAAACATGGAGAAAATGTAGTAAACTGTGCAACATTTTTCCTTTGCAAAAGAAGAAAAATGATAAATAGGCCCCTACTAAAACAGCAGGCCACCCACTACAATACATTTTAAAAATCCATTAAAAGTACAAACAAGTTCAGATGCATGGCTCCAATCAAACAAACAACACCAGTTTTTCAACTTACTTGTGGAATCTCAAATACAAATTCCTTAAAACAAATGGACTATGCAGCAGACACAACAAGTGATCCTTCCAGCTCCAAATCCAAATGAAATTTCATCAGGAGATGGAAAAAGCACTTGGAGGAGCCTGTTGGACAGGAACATGAAGTTGGAGATTCTAGGGTATTTCCTTCCAGTTGAAAAAATGTTTTAAAAAAAAAGACTCCTTGCACCAATACACCAACGCCAAATGTCAATTCGAGGAGGTTTTTAAAGTCCAAATGGTCAGTTCAGTAAGATTTTGATGCTTCTCAAGGAGAGAATATTCCCTAAATTGCAGCTGCCGTAGATCCTGCAAGTTTGGAATCACGTATGACAGAAAACGTCTACCAGAAGTCACTGGCACGCCCGAATGACATGCTGGTGACCGCAAAATCTCACAGGAGCATGCGGCCGGCTAGCAAATCTTGTGGCGCCTGTGAAAAAACGTGAAAATCTCATGGGCAATTGCAAGAACCCAGCAAGTCGCATCTGAACACCCAAAATTACATTTCAAGCGTTCCAACCAAAAAAAAGCCCACTCCATTGGGCTCACTGTGCCCACAACATCCGCAACAACACACCCAACAACTGCACCCCCAAACTGTGCACCTAGCACGGTCAACACTTGACAAATGAGGACCTGTATGGTGAGTGAACATCGGTTGTAAAATGACAGACAAGTAAAAAGGGGCAAATGAACTCTAGCATCTTAGTTAGAGTTGTAGTGACAGGGCCTCATGGTAGTTGTAGTCATTTCAATCTATCAACACTTCACAAATAGTATCCTGAATGATCAGTGATCATTTTTAATATGGAAGATAAGTTAGAAGGGTCAAAAGGAGTCTAGCATCTTGGTCAGAGTTGCAGCAACAGGGCCTCAGTGTGGTAGTAGTAGCTTTTTTATCTCAACTTACCAACACTTGACAAATGGTGACCTCTGTGATGAGTGAAGATCAGTTGTAACATGGCAGACAAGTGAGAAGGGGCAAAAGGAGTCAAGCATCTTTGTTAAAGTTGCAGTGACAGGGCCTCATGGTAGTTGTAGTCACTTCAATCTCACTTTATCAACACTTGGCAAACAGTTAGTGTACCACACCTGTTGGCAACATGCATTTGGGATGGGCCATACATTTACATTTTCACACTTATCATGGGTCCTGGATTGATATTTTTATGGTAATCCACTGACAGACAGCATTGCAACATGTGGCATGTCATGGTGTTGGATATACTCTTATATGCAGCAATACACATTGACACAGACAAACCAACATCTCAGATACTTTGAGTATTGCATTTTGGAAAAGTAGATAGAGAACACAATAGCAAAAGCAGAGTTGAGAGCAAACAAGACATTGAGATAGTGTAACTTACCAGAGTCCACCCCACATGTATTCCTATCAAGCCCTCAGAATGCAGTATGTCCAAGACCTTGTCCTCAAAGGGACTATCCTCTCCCACATTTCACTTTTCTTATGAGAGGAGTATTCTGGCCTTGGGAACCAAATATGTGTGGCTCTACTCTAATGACAAACAAGTGATACAGGGAAAAAGTTGCTAAACAAAAAATACAGGTGGTGGAGAATTCTAAATAGGAAGATGGAAAAAGGGGTGCAATATCTCAAAATGCACAAAATGCTAGTGCCTTCTGTCTTGTGAGATGCAGTTTAAAAGGCAATCATGCTGGTCAGGGATGGGGTGTTTTTTATAGTGTGATTTACAGGTGTGTCCACTTGTCCAAAACACATCAGCTGTGTAGTTTTTAAATCCATCCAATGGTCACTGTTGTGGTGTTTCCTGTGCGTGTACTGCGTTGGATTACCGCCATTTGCTATTCGCCACTGGGAGACCGCCATTGCAACTGTTTAGTCATAATACGCACAGCGGACCTGACAGCTTCAGTGGACACATTGGAGACCACCGTAGTCCTGGCAGGAAGAGTATTGTGTCAGTGGTCTGTGTTTAAGACAGCAAAACTCGTAATACAGCGGGCAGTAGTCCACTGGCCTAACTGTGTTTTGGACGACGCAGATGCGGCATTCGGGCCGGCGGTCCACCAAACATTTAATCAAGCCCTAAGTCACATAGGTTACACCTGCAACCTAGAAAGTGCACCAACAGAAAATGTTAATTAGAATTGCACCAAATATTATTCTAATGCATGCTATGGGAGGGACACTACAAAATATGATAAAACATTCACCTCCCAAATGTAACAAATGTAGAAGGGAGATAATACAGGATATAAATGAAGCAAGCACCAGCTACCAAGAACCTGCAACCAAAATCCTAAATTATATATTGCCTAAAGTTGAACATCCCAGGGAAACTACCACCTATACCCACTTTAAAATGTTTAATTGAAAGAACTAAAAACAGTTACCAACCACTCTCCTCCTGCCACTATTGGATACCAAGACATAGAAATACCCTAAAATTTGCCAATAAGACATAATGAGGAACCTTTCCTTTTATATGACAATCTAAACAATGAGAAACTAATCCAAATATTTTCTACATCAAATAACTTACTAAAATGAAGCCATTGTTAAACCTGAATGATGAATGGTGCCTTCAAAATTTGTCCAAAACCATTCGCTCAGATATACATCATACTTGGTGAACATCAAAACACAATCCTCCCTTTAAACATGCCCTACCACCAAACAAACATAGCAGCCCTTACTACAAACTCTTAAACCACATTAAAAACTAAGACAAATAAGTACTAACCACAAAAATAATCATATGCTTTGAACAAGCCATGACTCAAACAACTTTTTTAATGTATCCCCACACAGTCATACAAGGCCGTTACTGTCATTTCAATCAAAGCAGATGGTGCCACCTCTAACAATCTGCACTGAGTGTAGAATGTGTACAAACAGCCAATTCACCTTTGAAATACAAATAAATATATAAATCACTAGCCTATGTCTCTGTCACAGAAGTACCTTACCACTACATTTTAATAATTTCTACTTTGTTTCTTTGTTGTTTCTATCAACAAAACGAAGACACACTTAGCCCACTAATGGATTATTTTGAAGACACTTGGGTTGGCAAACTGCATCACTCAGGATAGACACTCCAACCAAAATTCCAAATACCATGGTGGAATGTGTATGACAGCAACTTGGCACAGGATGCCAAAACAAATTACACAGTTGAAGGATGGCACAATGCCTTCCAATTCACTCTATGCAGAACCGAATCTACACTCCCATTACAAAAAGAGCGAAGCTACCAACAACTACGAATGGAACAATCTATTAGCCAAATTGCACCTAAACTTATCAGACAAACAAAAAGAATGTACGATATACCACAATTTAAAGTCAAACTCTTCATAAACTACAAAGGAGTAGATTGCCTAGAAAAATTAGCCAAAACATAATATACATTGTGACTCACAAATGTCCCAAAAACCTGCCAAAAAATCTAAACCAAAATAACAAATAATTTTTAATATATACAATAAACATAATATTGTATTACATCAGTCTAAATATTTAAATAAATCTCCAGTACTCAAAGAGACTGCGATAATATATTAATATATACATTATTTACATTAAAAAAAAATATATATACACATATATTATCTACTGGAGGTCGCCAGTAGATAGTTATAGTTAGGACCGAGTTCCCATGGGAAATCTGAAAATCCTATTTTGAATAACTTTGGCGCCGGTTGACTTATCTTCGTGAAATTTTCAAAACTAATGGGGCGCTCCGCTCAGCTCCTACCCTGAAAGTCTCGGGGTGATTCGTCAAGCGGGGGCTGAGAAAAAAGGGGGTCCCAAAACGCGTTTTCCCCATGCATTTTCCCATAGGACCTTTAGTCGAAGGTACAGCCCGAACGGCTGAACAGAATTACTTGAAATTTGGCAAAGAGGTAGTCCTCAGGTCAGGCATGTGCCTTTTGCTTAAATGGTGTAAATCCATTCAGTAGTTCCTGAGAAAATCAAAAGTAAAATCACATATATATCTGGGCGGAGCCTAACCACACATCTCATCGTGAGATCTGATTGGCTGTCAGCACATCATCCAAGAAGTGTTGGCAGCCATCTTGGGACCAATATACATGCTAGCACCTCATTAAAAAGCATTGCAGTTAATAGAAGGTTTTAAGACTTTAGTTACATTATAAATCATTTGTTGATGGTACCATACTCATTTTAGGAATTGTGGTGTGTTCTAAGGTGATTTTACCATGTGAAAAAGCCTTCTGCTGTGATATCATGAATCATGTTTGAGAGAAAACTATTTTCTCATGCTTTTCCCACAGAGGTTTGGAAGGTGATCTATAAGCTAACTGAGAGCATATTTTCTGTAAATTCACATTGTCTTTCTCAGTCATGTGAGAATGAAGTCTGACATTCTCAGTAAAACATGTACAGCCAACAAGGGCAGAGACTGTCAGTTGATTCCTTTGTGTTCTACTGCAGCTTCCCAGAGTGTTCTAAAGAACAACTAGAGCGCTAACAGTCCTACTTATGACAAACGTATGGCACACCTGAAGCCATCTTGGTCGGAATAAAGTGGTAATTCTTAAAACATTTACCGACCCTTATCCCCACCTAACAACAGATAAATATTAAAATCTATAAACACACTAAAATTAACCTAACCTGCCACTATGCTGAAAACCTATCCTAACATATCCTAAGGCTCTATACTCTAAAAACAACCCATATTAACTGGGGAGGGGCTGAAAGTCAGAGGGAGGGCCTAAAGTTGCTGCTCAATCCTGTCCACAGATTGCTGCAAGGTGTACACCATTTTCATTACTGTAGGCGACTGCAGTTCTATGCCTGCCAGCCTCAACTTTGGGTCTTCACTGTCCTTCAGGCACTGCCTTTTAAACTCTGTCTGCAGAGCTGGTGTTGTGGTGACTGCCTGTTGTGCCAATGCTAGCGGTACTGTGGAGGGTCCCGGAACTAACCCTGGATCCCCACCATGGGAAACCTCCACTCACGGCCTGGTCCTTGCCCTGTCCATGGCTGTCTGTCCCCGAGGTAGTGTCTTCAATGTCCCTGCTGGCTTTGATTTCTTATACTGGCTCCCCTTGCGCCTGTAGGCCTTGGCTACGTGGCTTATGTGGCGGTACCTCTCCAAGCGCATCCAGTATGATTTCTTCAGTTCAGGGGTCATATTGTCTGTTGGAGAGTATCAGACCAAGCAGAATTTGTCCAAGTTGTCGTGAATTGCATGCATGAATAACTATTAGCAGCAAAAGTGGCATGTCCAGAGAAACAAGACATCTATGGAACAAGTCATGACCAACCATCATAAGACGCATGCACTTCCCCAAAATTTACAATGCTAAAGTACTCAGGTCTTGTCTTTTTAGGTACAGGAAATGACAGAGTCTGGCCTCATATACTTATACCCATGTGCATATGAAGACAGATTCTGAACAACGATGTTGTATACACATGGAATGGTACACATGGTCCATCTAGGAACTCCCTGGGGATTGTTGTGCATCATGCAAGAGGGTAACATTTATGGCCAATCACCTATGTGAAATGAGTAATGTGTACCAAGCACATGTATTGTACCTCAGCAATGCTTCACTGATGCGGCAAATACACATGGCCACACACATTGCAGCATAGATGGACCCTGTGCCAGGTAGTGGAAACATCGAGTGTGGCTAGCTACCTCTAATTCAACAGATCTTTTGGACACTTCTCCAAGATTGACACATGGACATACCTGGAACACTTTTACATAGATCACATAGTATAATTCAACCAACAGCATATGGTCCTTTACAAATCCAAGAGTCTGTCCATACATTTCTGTACGGATTGTAAGCTAGCTGCAAATTAACTAATGCTTAATCTATCTGATGAGTGTGTGCATGCAGGCTGTGGATCTCATATATTTGAGTATCTTGTGCTGTATCTTGCAGGTAATTAGCCGAGATGATTCAATAGTGACAATTACTGGGGGATACAGTATGGGTAATGACAGCAGTAGGTGGACTGTGAAATGATCTGTATGATGACAACACAGTGCACATAGTACACCCAGTGTTACTGAAAACATTTGCCTTATTCCTCACAAAACCCTACAAAAGTGTGGGCACATGTTCATCATAAGGCATTGGGTATATGAGGACATGAGTCAGGCATGTAACAGCATTGGCATGTTTGGACAGGTGACACGTCACACACCGACTCATATACAGTCTGCACTGAGGTAGGAATTATCACAGCCTGTGAGGACTTACCACACAAAATTGACCATACATTGTCATGTGCATGCATACACTACCAATGTGCATCATACAGGCAGTTTGAAGTTCATCCCCTCAATTCTATGTGCATATCAAGTTTTGTGACAACACCCTTTATACCACCATGCCATTTTGCCAATTGCTTCTCTGCCACCCCATCTAAGATGTCACCAATATGCAGTAGTCTGAAGGATGCGCAGGTACCCATAATGCAGGATGACAGTTGCTACATATCATGATAAATGTTGGTTAACGGATGAACCCAAGTAAGTTATTGGCATTGACAATGGACTTACACATAAACTGCAACAAATGGGGATATGTAACTTGCCCACTGGTTTTGTTATCATGAATAATACATTATAACTAAAGCACCTCACAAATATATGCACAGCATCTATAATAGTAAGGAATCATGTTTCCGTATGCCAAGCCTGCTCACATGGTCACCCAAGTCCTTTGGAGTACAAACTTTGGCTAGACACAGAACAGCAGGTACATGTATGGATCCCAGAAAAAATTGCTGTTCGAGTGGCATGAAAGTCTGACATGTCTTCAATCATTTAGACTGTAGCAATTTTGGGAGGGGGGAGAAATTTATTCTGCAGGCATGTGCAAGGTATGATGTGAACACACAATGGGAGGACAAATACATTGGAAAAGCTGTTCACTATGCACGTCCACATTAGATGTACTGTTAACGATTGGTAGTATTGTCTGGGATATGTGTTACACTCCAACCATACCTGTGTTCTGCTCAAATTTGGACTTGGGCAAACATACTGTGTCAGAAAAATCACAGCTTACCCCTGCAACATTTCTGTCACATATTTCAGGTAACACGTTGTCACTTTGTGCCCATAGTATGGGTGAGTAACAGTTGAACTAATAACCATCAGTTGGTTTTGGGGCAGGTGATGGTACATGTGCCATAAGCATCCACACCATAGCTGACACAACATTTGCACAGCAGATTCAGAGCCATATATAATATGGGCCGGCATACATTGTGAATTATTTCACATTGCAATGTGTCCTTTTTAATTGCACATGCATCAAAAATTTTGACACATTGGTGGCGCATGCTCCTTGTAAATAAGCTCTTTGGTGCCTCATTTATTGCATTTTGGCGCAGGGAAGCTCAGCAAGGCACCACATTGTGGTGCCCTGCGACAAAGTGAAAGAGCAGGAATGCACCGTATTTAAGCAGTGCAGGGCATTCCTATTCTTTCTGCCTGCTCTGCTGTCATTTTGACAGCTTAGTGCCAATATAGGCCCACTTTCACCATGGTGCAGGGGTGCCTTCATTGCGGGCAGGATTGTTTTTGTTTAGGAAGGGGCACAAAAATAATCTTAGGAGGCATTTTCCTCTTTCTAAGGAAAGAGTTAAAAATGATGAGACATGAAGTTATTTCTCCTCGTTGCACCTCACCTCGGGGGACGTATGGGTTTAGCGCTTCCCCATGTTTACATGTTTTTGTAAATCTGTGGCAGTATCAAATTCCTTGGGTGTTGCATGAGAAAACCCACTGCAGCGCCTATGGAACACCTCCTGAGCCCAGAGTAACGTGATGCAACGATTTGCGCTGTGTCGCCTTACGCATGATTTAAGAGGCCACTCAAAGACACTCAGGGTGGCTTTTTATGGCTTTATAAATCTTGATGAGAGTATGTACCACTTTATGTGATGTAAATGTGATGAAGGGCCCTCATAAATAAGCACCTGGGGTCTACTTAATGGTATTTTGGCATAGGATAGCACAGCAAGGCACCTTGCTGTGCTGCCCTACGTCAAAGGGAAAGGGCAGTAATGCACCGTATTTTAGGCAATACGTGTATTCCTCTCATTTCTGCCTGCTTTGGCGCCATTATGGAAGCCTAGTGCCAGCGTAGGCACCCTTGCACAATGGTGCAAGGGTGTCTCCATTGCAGTAAGGAGGCAGGATTGTTTTTGTGCAAGAAGATGCACCTTCCTGCACAAAAACAATCCTAGGAGGTGTTTTCCACTTTCCACATGGAGAGAGGAAAAACATGGAGAAATAAATGTATTTAACCTTGTTACGCCTCACCTCTGGAAGCATACGTATTTGGTACTTCCTCAGGTTTACATTACTTTGTAACTCTGGGGCAGCATCGAATTCCATTGGTGTTGCGTGGGAAAACCTACTGCAACTCCCCTGGAACGCCCACTGGGCATAGAGTATGGTGATGTAGCAATTGCACTGCATCACCTTACTCATGATATATGAGACCATGCAGGGTGGCCATGCATGGCTTCATAAATCTTGTGTGATGCATGTACCACTTTATGTGTTGCAAAAGTGACCCTGGCTCTCATAAATAAGCCCTTGGGTTTGTAGATTTTGGTCTCTTGTCATTTTTTGGTTTCATTATTTAACTAGACTTTAGTTTAAGAGCAATCTAAACAAAAGTAGAAATAAAAGCAAATGTGAAATCATGTTTTACCTTTTCCAAATGAAGTCAACATTGGTGAACTTTGTTTATAGGCTACATTTTAATAAGGTTCCTGTAAATGTGATTCTTTTTCCTATGACTTAGAGATTATCTAAGTAGTTTGCTAGTATGTGCAAGGGATAAGGGAAGTAGTATATTTGTGTTTGGAAGTAATGGGAGGGTCTAGCGTGTGAGTATGTGTGTGTGTGAGTGCGTTTAAAGAAGTGGAGCATACGTGTATGATTAAAGTATGGTTGCCAGATGACACTTTTAAGACATGACAGCACTCTTCTAGTTCAGGGAATGATGTATTTCCTAGACTGTTATTTATTTATTTATGTAGTTATGTATAGTACAAACATGTCCCATAGGCATCAGAGCGCTGTACAGTGATGGATTAATTATGAAACAGAGAATGATAATATAAGAGAAGCAGAGAGTAATGTGAAACTACTGAGCAAAAGAACGATTGTGTAATGATTACAAATAGGGAACATATATACATCACATTAAAAAACAAATGTTCATCTATGTTAAGCAAAGGGACGGGGTAAAATATAATTGCTAACAGTTTGCTGAGCTGGAAATGAAGAATTCTTAGCAAACGAAGCACAGAATTAAAGTTAAGATTAACTTAGATACGAACAGTACACTAATGAAAAAGGTTTCATCTATATACCATAAAAGAGAAATGGGAAAATACGATTGCTTGTAAATAACATACGATAGAAGGAATAAGTGTGGGTTTGAGGGAGTGGGAAGCTGGAAAGCGGGTAGCAAAGGAATCCAGAGAAGAGAGTTGAACATGGTCAGAGGAGGTGCAGGTTAAAATTAGTTGATTGTGAGTGAAGTACAAAATAGAGAATGAGAAAACACAAGTGAAGAAGAGAAACTGGCAAAGGAAACAAATGGCCATATTATTATATGATATAGAAATTGCCTTTGGAAAAAAAGCAGCTTGTGCTCCTTCTTGAAGCGAGTGGTGGAGATGATGTTCGAGTGTTGGAGAGTCCTGTTGCACTGCCAGCGAACCTATGTGCCTCAGTACATACCTTCCTAAACATTGGAGGTTCTAGAAGCAGAGTCCAAGAACTACAAAATGATCTGCTGCTGCCTTATATATTTTTCTAAAAATTACATAAACATTTAGGAAATCAAAACATAAAAAAACAAATAAAATTGAAAAATAATATTAAAAACAATATATAATAAAAATATCAATCCACTCCAAACAACATTGGGGAAACTCAATACTCAGAAAGGTTTAATAAACAGTAGGGAAATCAGACTTCGTAGAGGTTAGATTTATTTTTCCCACTCCAATCTAAGCAACAGTAGAGAAAGTGCTGAATTTTAGAGCGGCTAGATTACTATTCTGTATCAAATGTATGCAACAATAGGGAAAGTGTTGGACTTTGGAAAGGATAAAAATACTATTCCCACTCCAGTCTAAGCAACAGTAGAGAAAGTATTGGACATTGGAGGGGTTCAGTTTACTGTTTTCACTCTGGTATAAGCAACAGTATGGAAAGTGTTGGCCTTCGGAGGGGTTACATTTACTATTCCTAATCCAGTTTAAGCAATAGTAGGGAAAGTGTGGGATTTCAGAGGGGTTACATCTACTAATAACACTCCAATGTATGCAACAGTAGGAAAAGTGCTGAACTTTATATGGATTACATATATCATTCCAACTATTAATTATATTATTTTGAAAAAACATTGAAATAGCTAACAATACATTTTTTATTTTTGTACAAGAAATGCACACAATATAACATTTAAAAAACTACATAAATGATAAAAAATTAAGTAAAATTGAATTCACTTCCCTCCCCACCAACCCAAAAATTTGAAAATATTGCTTAATTAAAACAAATAAAATGTTTGCTATTAATACCATGAACCGATAATTTCAGAAATATATCAAATAAAAGCAAATCTTTAAAATAATAAATAATTAAAAATATACATTAATAATGATCAAAAACATAATTTAGACTAACAATTAATTTTGAAAACTCAGTAACCTCCCACCCTATTTCTCTAAAAAATCAACAATCCACTACTAAATTTCAAATTATTAAAACATTATTAATCCATTAAATATGTAATTTGCAATAAAAAATCAATTAGATACAAATTAAATATAATTTATGTAATACTCTTTGACCCTACAAACTCAACTTTTAACTAATAAAATATAAATGACTGGCAATTAAATTTAAAAATTAACACGTGCAAAAAGAAAATATGTATATATATATATATATATATCTGCTTGCTACGCCAACCACAGGGCAGTGCAGGATTCTGGAGCAAATGTATGGCTATAAGTGTTTACAGATATGGATTACCATCAAAATTCATGTGGGGATATGGAACGCCCATACACCCCCCCCGTATATAACACAAGTCACAGCATTGTGCTGCGTTGTGTAACTTTTGGTTAAAAACCAATCCAGATTGCCATTTGCATTGGTTTGTAAATGCACTCTTTATTTTGTGTTGGGTCTTTGTTTAAAAAGTAACACCAACCGGACACAAAATCTTTGAAGATCAGGGCCTCTGCTTGCAATTTCACCTCTAATACAAAGCCATTTGTACATAGCAGTATAAGCTATGAACTTAAATCATTACTTTTACACTTCAAATGTTGTTGCTGTTTGGTGTCCTTGCAACATGAGGTACTTGGAACAGACAAGGCATCATGTAAAGAACAGAATTTGTCAGCACAGTAATAGCACACATTGCAAGACAGCTGCTGGACCACTGGCAGCATATTTTGTGGAAAATGTCCATAAAGAAAATAACTTGTGCTGGCAAGTGATTTGTATTGCAGTAAAATCCCTGACAGTAGAGAGCCTAAAGTGCATTCTACAAGCCTTAAACACGGATGTATCAATGTGATTCCATTGCAATTGGACCAAATACTGGTGAAGAACGGGGTGGTGCTGTACAGTGCCAAAGGTGGAATATTAATAAAAAAGACTGCTATCAATCACCACTGTTCATATAATTACTACACAGGAGATGTGACCTATTTTAGGGTGACATATTCTGAATTTAAGTGTCAAAGATTGCTACCTTTTATGTTCATTACCTTTCTCCCTCTTGGTTAATCTGCCACTGCTGCTAGATATTTCCCTCAATCCTTATGGTGTACATGAGTTGTAATACTTTTGTTTAAATGTGATATATTCAGATCTTAGGTGCCAAGTCTGCCTTCATTTTTCACAGTAGTCACTGCTGCCGATAGTTTTCAACCGTGTCTTGTCATATCCATGAGATATGACATATTTTTGAAGGTGACACAATTTGAGCTGAAGTTCTAGATGTGTCCTTAATGCATTTCTCCAAAGTGAGACAGGTGTAGGAATCCTTTTTAGTGTGCCGTATTGGTTTCCATTTTCAGTCAGCATAAGGGGAAATTAGCTTCCACCATGGAGCATAATCCCCCCACCAGCACAACACACTGCCCAGTCTTTCTTCCTTCCAGCATCTTAATTAATTTTTGATTTCTGGACCGAATATTGATAATTCCTTTGGCATCTAATTCCTCTTATTTTACAATATCCAGAGTGATAGTTGGTGAGGCAATATGGCGACCGCAGGGACGGTTGTGTGAACTCGAGCTCCCGGATCATCATGCCCCACACTTCACATTGACGACAATGTACTAGGAAATTAAGCACTGCAGCTACAAATCCAGGAAAAGACTTACTCAGTGAAGCGGTATGCTCTGGTGTGCCCAGTCCGGTGCAGCGGCTTCTTGTGTCTCCGTGTTGTGGCTCCTGGAGTTAGATTGGTGGTCTTCCGGTTTTCTGCACGCAAGGAGTCTCGGGTCTGGAGGCAGGGCTGACCTGGCAGACTCGGCTGCAGTGATGCCTCTGAAAGCGGGACGCAGCAGAACCCAAAATCATGTGGAGGTTGGAGGCAGTGGCAGGGCAGCAAAGGGGAATACCGGACGAGCTGGGAAAAATGGCAGTGTGGGGGATCTCGCAGCTGAAAGAAGTGAAAAAAGAGAAATCACGTCGGTGACAATACCGGTAAGCGGACTGTGCCCTCTTTATTTCTATCGGGGAAATTTGAAAAAACAACCCACCCCTCCATACACTGGCCCTGTTAAGGAGACAGATGGACAGATTGCCAAAAGGGGAACCCCTAATACTGGTTGGGGGCAGAAGGATGCAGATATAGAAGGGGCTACCAAACTGGGTACACACCTGATAATGTCAATATCCTAAAAGAAGGGAAAAGGGACAAGGAAAGAGACAACAGGGAAGGGGCCTGTGCTACTTGGAGTATAGGTGAGCCTGTGCTTACATATTGTGAATACATTGCTTGCTTGACAAAGACCTTGTTAAGGAAACTTCCGCTGTAGTGAACACAGTGAATGGTCAAAAAGGTGAACTGTCATATGTGGATAAGTTAAATGGGCAAAGTGATATTACCATTCAGAGGCTGGCTAAGGAAATGATTCAGGGGATATATTTTTTTCCCTATTGGACCCGTCTGATACTTCTGAGGATGAGATTGATCTAACAACTAATTCAAATGGAAGGAGGGGTTCCCCAGACAGCGGTCATAGTGGAATTAGCAGCTCCCATTTAGATGACCTGGGAACGGATATACTGGGCACACCAGGAAGCAGTCCAAGAGCGGTACGTAAGAGGGGCGAAGCGGCTGACAAACTCAGAGCTAGTGAAAACGCTTCAAGCACCAATGCTTGCAGTGGGATTATTCCTTCATGTCTGAATCCGGGCCAAGAGGTGAGGCCATAGTGGCGCAACCATGTGAAAAGCCATTATAGAGATCAGAGGACATCTCACTAGCGGCCATATATCAGAGCATAATGGCCCATAGGGAGGAGACCCAGATTGAGAGCCAGCGTATGCAAGGGGCTTGCCGGAAACTCCAGAATTCAGTCCGAAGGATTGCAAAATCATGCACAGAATTTGTGGAGAGATTTAACGAGGCAGAAACAAGGATCTCCAATCTGGAGGATGAACTTTCAGCGCAAAAGGCGGCTAAGGAAGCAATGCGGTCTTCAAAAGATGACACCCTATGGAAACTCACGGACCTTGAGAACCAACTTCGCTGCAACAATCTGTGGGTTTTGGAAATTCCAGAGGGTGTTGAAGGACTAGACACATGGAAATTCATTGTTGAGCTCTTTACCGAAGCCTTCCACGGGTTGGGACAATGGGAATGGAATCGAGAGATCCAGAAGGCACACAGGTTTCCCTTTACTTAGCGGATAAAGCCAGGCCAGAGCACTCCTAGACCTAGATCAATTTTGATCTCAATTAACAACTTTCTAGCTCGAGAGTCTGTCTACTATCTTGCACGTCCAAACCGAAAGATAACAGAGAAAGGGATTACATTTTTTGTACGTCCTGATTATTGTCCTTTGACGGTGGAGAAAAGATGGCAATTACGTCAAATTATCACCCCCTTTCAAGGCAAAGGGGCTCAAGCATATTTGTTAAGTCCAGCCAAACTCAAAGTTATATTTAATGAACAAGTGCGATGCTTTACTACAGATGTTCAGGCTAAAGAATATTTGCAGTCTCTATAAAATGTTCACAGTGTTAAATCATTTTGGTATGTAGGTGGTGGTAAGAGGGTGGGTTTTTTTCTTTTTCTTCTACGTTTGCATATCTATGTTGTCTCCTCACACAAGGTAATTGGCCCCTTTTCTAGTTTCTGTAACAGGGATATGGTAGTCAAGGCATGCACTCACTGGATGGGCAGAGAGATCCGGGGGGGCAGAAGCTCGATCCATCTCTGGGACCATTGGTCCTCAAACGTCTTTTCAGGGTAAGGGTATGGGGAGGGCAGGGCTTCAGCTGAAGCCCTGCACAGGTGGAAAAGGTTGGGGACATGGGGTGGGTGTGGGGGGCACTTTGGTATGGGGGATATAGCATAAAACAATCCATGAGAATTCAAGAGTTAAAAAAAGAGAAATGTACACATTTAAATCATATGGCCTTTGATCAGTCAGAAATATCGATCTATGATTGGGGATAGGAAATGTCCTTCGGGGTTGCGGATCTTCTCCTTCAATGTATGTGGGCTCAATAATTATGGGAAGAGACAACGGGTGGCTGCAGAGTTACGGGTGATTCAGTCAGACTTGGTCTGCATACAAGAAACTCATATCCCATGGTGTAAATGCAAGTTGCTAGCTGAGCTTGGATATTCACTGTTGATAAGCACACAGCAGTATACCACAAACCGAGGGGTAGCGGTACTGGCTAAAAGCACAGTGCAGGGGACGGGAAGAGCTTTAGCAGATTAACAAGGGCAGTGGGTCATAGTTGAATGCACATTAGAGAGTGTTAGATCTACTATATGTTCAGTATATGGATCCAATTTGGATGAATCAGCAGTGTTAGAGGGGTTGAATGTTGAATTAGCATCATGGCCGACTCCTCTGATTCTGTGTGGAGATTTTGATATACATTTTGAGCCCCAAGGTCTACAGTTAGACATTAAAAATTATAAGGGTAGGAAGCCCAAAGTGTTTAAGGCTCTCCAGCATTTGGTGGTGGACCATGGGTTGGCAGATGCTTGGACTACTTTACGAGATCCTGACCCAGGTTATACATTTTATTCACACCCACATCAAAAACTAGTTAGGTTACATTATTTCTTTGTTCCAACAGTGTTATTGACTGCAGCTAAAATAGAAGTCTACTCTCGGATTACGGCGGATCATGGCCCCTCAGTTCTGGATATAAAGACAATTAGTACAGGATTGAAGGCTAGATCCTTTACATTTGATAGGAAATTGTTGCTCGATCAGACATTCATTGTGCATATGAGTGGATCAGGCAGTTTTTACTTATGAATCGTAACTCTACCACATGGGGCTATGTTTGGGATGCTCTAAAGGCTGGGTTCAGGGGAGAGACCCCTAGATTTGGGCTACACAAGCAGAGGCAGTTGAAGATGGAGGTGCAGGAACTATACTCAAAACGTACAATAGCTGAAGAGATACTTATGCAAGGAATAAAAGCAAACGCAGATATTACATCATTGCAAACTGAGTTTGCGCTCTATAAAGCTAAAATAAACCTGCAGTGTAATAAAGCAATAGCCATCAAACACACTCTTAATAAAGAACAAAGCTATGAATATGGTGAAGCAGCAGGGCGCTGCCTGGCGCAAAGGCTACGCTCAAGGGAAGTGGGACAAAGAATTAAGGGCATGGTAGATAAACATGGTAATGTGGTAGATACCCCTGATGGGATCCTTAATGTATTTCATGATTTTTTTAAGGGATAATACAACGAAGATGGTTCAGCTGTACAGGCAAGTGAGAGCTTGCTGCAGAATATTAATTATGAAATATTAAGTCAACAGGATGTCGATATGCTAGAGACAACAATAATTATGGAGGAGCTCAAGTTAGCCATCAACAGTCTTGCTAATGGTAAAGCGGCGGGACCGGATAGACTTCCACTTGAAGTATTTAAAACTTTTGTTCATGAGATAAAAGATGACATGTTGATAAACTTTCAGCAAGCACAGCTAGGGGCAGCTCCACTATCATGGGGCGAAGCAAGCATAATCGTTTTCAAGAAAAAAGATAAGAAAACCGATCACCCAGGTTCCTATCGACCCATATCATTGCTGAATTGTGATGGCAAAATTTATGCCAAAATACTCGCGACTCGGCTGCCGAAAGTTATCTCTCCCCTGGTGTCAATTCGGCAACACAGGTTTATACGTGGGAGGAGTACTGTTAACCATATTAATAGGGTGATAACTTTATTAGATGCTGCTAACACTCAAGGTAATAAATTCAGTCTGATTCTTTTAGATGCAGAAAAGGCATTCGACCCGGTTGCGTGGGACTTTTTATGGGAAGTTTTACGACGATTTGGTTTACATCCCGGTTTTATGAAAGCGATACAGGTTTTATACCGAACTCCTACCGCTAAAGTCTGTACAATGGGCTTAGAGTCTGAACCTGTTTACATCACCAGAGGTACAAGACAGGGATACCTGTGCTCCCCTTTGTTGTTCTCTTTGTATATTAATCCCTTTTCAATTATGATAGAGCAAAGTTTATGGATTGAATCATTTATTTGTAGACAAGAGCAGTATCGGGTTATTGCTTATGCAGACTATATAGCGGTGGTAACATCCAACCCTAGTGCTGCTATGCCAGAGATAGAACAGCTAGCTCAGAGATATGGCATGGCTTCGGGGTATAAACTTAATGTGTCATAAACACAGATCTTGTGCTTAAATCAAGACTGCAGTACAGATCCTAGGGTCATGGACGAGGTATCATATCTGGGTATTAAATTAAGAACATGCCTGAAGGCACTAGTGGAGGTCAATTGGGGGTCTATCTTAACGATAGTTAAACAACAACTAGATCGCTTTGAATATTTACATTTGTCGCTGGTCGGGCGCTGTAATGTTCTTAAAATGATGATTTTACCTCTGGTTTTATATTACTTTACATCAGTCCCACTAGAACTCATCCGCCTTCAGCTGCAATCACTTTAGTCAATTTGTGCTAGATTTTTATGGCCCAAGGGAAATTCCGAAGAGCTATACGCTTAATGACGCTACCCCGGGAGAAGAGCGGGTGGGCAGTTCTGGATTTTACGCTGTATTATTACGCCTGCATTCTTCAGAACATGCACATTTTATTAACGGGAGAAGAGGTTTCTAATTTTGCTGAATTACCATCTATCTTTCAAATGCTGTTGGGTGCTGATTAACCCTGGGCGTGACACTACGCTTTGCCCACGTAGTGTACGTAGCGCTGCCTGCTTCGCAGTTTTCAAAGTAGGCGAAGCAGGCTAGCGCTACGCACACCCAGGGCGAAGCGTAGCTGCCTGCCACCGCCACCCGCCTCCCGCCCGCCCTCCTTTTAAATCAAACCCCGCATTTAAAATAAATAAAAAGTAAAGAAACTTACCTGAAGCGCGGCGTCTCCGGGGCTCCCTCTTCCTCATTTCCAACTTCTTCTGACAAATGCGCATGCGCGGACGCCCGCGCATGCGCATTTCTTGCGAGAAATGCACATGCGCGGGCGCATGCGCATTTGTCAGAAGAAGTTGGAAATGGAAGAGGGAGCCCCAGAGATGCCGCGCTTCAGGTAAGTTTCTTTACTTTTTATTTATTTTAAATGCGGGGTTTGATTTAAAAGGAGGGTGGGCGGGAGGCGCGTAGTGGGGCTACGCGTAGCTCGCGAGTGTGCATAGATTTGGGCACACTACGCGCTGCTTTACGTAGCCCCACTACTCCCACTACGCCCACCCTTAGTGCTGATGCTAAGAGACGACTATTTGTGATGTTGGAATGTAGCTAATATAAGAAAACTCAGTTCAAGGTAATAAGCGCCACTTATAAGGTTTGGAAGGTCATCCGGAAATGTTATCAAATCGAGGGGGTTTCTTACTACACTCCTACATCAGCCTCGGGTCTACTCCCGGCAATTTTTTTGGATAGAACCCTAGATAGATGGAGAAGCCAAGGGATCCTGCATGTTGCTGATTTTTATACTAATGGGAGCTTAGCTTCATATGCTATGTCAGCAGATAAATATCAGCTGTCCAAGACTGATTTTTTTAAGTATCTGCAAATGTGCGACTTTTTATGTAAAAAGCGGTGGGTACTAGGGCCAAATCCTGTTGTTGAGGCTATTAGGAAAATCTTCTGTATAGGGACCTTATACACTAACTTGCTTGAGACCCAGAAGGATGATTTAGAGGCCCAAAATCTCAAATAGGACAACAGGCTAGGATGCCAAGGCACTCATGTTGAGCAATCTATTGATGTGGCGGGGAAGATATTAGTATTGGCTAATTTACAGTCACAGCACTATAAGACGGTGTTTCATTTGTATCATACCTCTGCCAAAATGCTTAAATGGGGAGGGGTTAACGATTGGAAGTGCTTTCGGTGCGGGGCAGATGTTGCAGATATTGTACACATATTCTATACATGTGGGTGCCTGTCCAATTTTGTGGAGCATATTGAGAAATTCCTTTGGGAAATCACTGGGGCACTCATAAATATCTCAGTCTCTGCCATGCTCTTAGTGATGGAGGTGCACGTGCGGGTGGGGCACCCAACATACAAGCCTCGTTACATAATCTTCCTGGCAACAGCGGTGGCCAGGCTCTGTATTGCTTCTATGTGGCTTCAGAAGGACGCCCCTACCTTTCAGCAATGGAGAGCTAGATTATATACTATTTTTAATCTTGAATACAGTTTATATGCTCTCAAAAGCTTTGGTAGGAGAAAGTTGGGTATGCAGATGTGGGGCCCCATGGTTGCACATATGAAGGACTAAGTACCTATTGTTAATAGTTATTTATGGTGTATTTATTTTTATACATGTAACATCTTTTTTGTTGCCTTCTTCTGAGTGGCAGAGGAATCTTAATCTTTGTATCTCCTTTTACCAGCTTTTACTAAGACTGTGTTAATGAATTACGATGTGTACTTGTTTTATCATATCATGGATTGAAATAAAAATATACAAAAAGAAAAAAAAAGAAAACGACTTGTGCTGGCAAGTGATTTGTATTGCAGTAAAATCCCTGACAGTAGAGAGCCTAAAGTGCATTCTACAAGTCTTAAACACGGATGTATCAATGTGATTCCATTGCAATTGGACCAAACACTGTGGAAGAATGGAGTGGTGCTGTACAGTGCCAATGGTGGAATATTAATAAAAAAAGACTGCTATCAATCACCACTGTTCATACAATTACTACACAGGAGATGTGACCTATTTTAGGGTGACATATTCTGAATTTAAGTGCCAAAGGTTGCTACCTTTTATGTTCATCACCTTTCTCCCTCTTGGTTAATCTGCCACTGCTGCTAGATAATTCCCTCGATCCTTATGGTGTATATGAGTTGGAATACTTTTGTTTAAATGTGATATATTCAGATCTTTGGTGCCAAGTCTGCCTTCATTTTGCACAGTAGTCACTGCTGCCGATAGTTTTCAACCGTGTCTTGTCACATCTATGAGAGGTGACATATTTTTGAAGGTGACACACTTTGAGCTGGAGTTCTAGATGTGTCCTTAATGCAATTATCCAAAGTGAGACAGGTGTAGGAATCTTTTTTAGTGTGCTGTATTGGTTTCCATCGTCACTCAGCATGAGGGGCAATGAGCTTCCACAATGAAGCATAATCCCCCCCCCTCCCCCACCACCACAACACACTGCCCAGTCTTTCTTTGTTCCAGCATCTTAATTTTTTTTTTTTATTTCTGGCCCGAATATTGATAATTCCTTTTGCATCTAATACCTCTTATTTTATAATATCCAGAGTGACAGTGCCATTTTGAGAATTTCGGGGGCTATTGGCAAATAAACTTTTTTGGTGCCCCTATTTGGAACAACTTAAAAGGTTCTGGATCCTTTTCTGCTGATTCGAGCCCCAACACGTCAAACTAAATTGAATCATATGTTATAGGTTGGGAAAGAGAAATGGATAAAAGTAAAATAGAGAAAAAGTTCGCCTTCTCAGGGGCCTCTTGAAAGGTGTGTGCCTTGGGCAATTGCCCACACTGCCGATACCTTAAAATATTTTTGCAGAGTGGTATATTGTCCTCACACTGCTGTTCAGTGTCGCTTATGGTCAGGATCAGTTACATCCACCATTTTCAGCAGTGTTTGGCTGTGTGCGACCTTTCGCCTTTGAACACGTTCAATGACTGTTGCCCTCCTGGCTCCTGGTCATTTGGATCCCACTGCGCCTAACGTACACAATATAACTGGCAGTTTAAATCAGCCTCAAGTGAGTGCAATAAATATGAGACCTGGGGGCGTGGCCACTCTAACATCCAAGTTGGCCACCTAGACACAAAAGTCTGCCACCGGCTGCCATTATTGCAGTGTTTTCCCCATACAAAAGCTCATAATGTCCAGGGAAAATGAATAAGGGGCTGTGAGGTGCAGGGGCCCCAGATGACAGGAGAGTCCTGAGGTGAGGAGATGGGAGTGGCTGGTCCAGTGTGGCCCAGTGTGGGCCTCAGGCCCAGTGGTGACATGGGCCATGGACAACCCTTAAGCTGAGGCTACTGAGCCTCACTGGGCCATGTGGCCGGAATGCCCTGTGCTCTGAAGTGCCTGAGCTGCGGTGGTGGAAGGCCCCCCGTGGCCTGGAGCATTCCTGCCTGTGGGGTAGTGGAGGGAGTGCCCGCTTTTACTGGAGCCCATGCGGGACGTGCTTGTGCCATTGTAAGGCGGTTCCTTGAAGGCCCGGTGGCAGTAATTGCTGTAGGCAGGCCTTGGCAGTTGCGAAGAGATACAGCTGGGCTCCGATGGTGGCCTACTAACTTGCCTGCCTGATGTGCAATGACTGAATGGGTCCCATGACTACCTTTCTTGGCCCCTGCACAGCAGCGTGGGGATTGAGGCACCTTTCTCCCTGCACCACAAGTTCACAGACAGTGCTTCTACTTGGCCTGGTGGGTCCGCCCACAGTACTTCGCTGGGGCCTGCTTTAAACTGCAAATATGTGGCTGCCAGGTGATACCAGCAGTACACAACCACACACATGCCAGTACTGATTGTTAGTCAAACATCATCCTATAGGATCACACGTGACACTCAATGTGACCTAAAAAGGGTTTCTTTGTTTTTTTTGTTTCATTTCATTATATTTAAATTTCAAAGCAGAAAAACAACTTTAGAAACTTCTCAGTGGTCAACACAAAATATCATTATACACACTTTTTCAAACACCACACCTATATACAACACATATAAAACATAAATTATCTTTTAAGATAACTAGACAAGACATGACATGGACAACAAATCCAACTTTTTCACAATAACCTGAGGAAGCTCAGGTTCCTCAAACTTTTGAAAGCAAAAATGAATGAAGAAAAAATGATAAAGAAGAAAAAGGAGAAAAACAAACAAACACAAACTGGTTACAAATTTCCTCAGAAAAATAAGAATCTTTCGTCAACCTTGGTCTGGGCAATGACCAAACAGTAAGCTATTCAGGGTAACCAAGATCACTTTAACCATTTTTTTAACAAAGTTTCTTTTACAAAGAGGGGGGAGTTAGCCTGATAGTATGCTTTAGCACACTTGTATGGTCATATATTGGTCTACGTGTTTTGAACCCACAGACTTATTTGATGAGGTTCTCCTTAGGACCTTCAACTCATAAAGGGTTGAACTTTTAGTTGAGGTCTAACATTCTCCTTTGATGTATTGACCATCTCAATTCAAAAGCTGCATTAGTGTCTTCTGAGTTAATTTAATGTGATGTAGCTGAACCAAGAAACGTTTTTCAAGTATCATTTGGACATTTGTATTTGTGTCACTTGTAAAATGGAGGCACACTCATCACTTGTGAAACCTTTTAGGGGCAGATTTATGTTTTACTTGCGCCTCATTTACGCCGCCGTTGCGTCACTTTTGTGACGCAGCAGCGGCGCAAATCCTGCGCCATGGTGCGGGGTATTTACAAACGTGACGCATCTCCCAGATGCGTCACGTTGTAAAGCCCTGCGCCACATGTAGGCGTTCCAGGGCAGGTGGGGGCGTTCCGGCGCAGGAACGCCTCCTAAAAGTGGCTGAGTGAAATCTACAAGATTTCACTCAGTCACTTTTAGGCCCATGCTGCGTCAAAACCCTGCGCCTGCTTGAAGCAGGCGTAAGGATTGACGCAGCATTGTAGAGATAGGGCCCCCCAGATCATTGCTGGAGCTGCGTCGCGCTTGCGACGCAACTCCAGCAATGCGCCACTTTTCGGCACAGATGCGTCACGCATCTGTGCCGTTTTTGCCCCATGGTGCGCCGCATTATAAATGCGGCGCATCCATGGTGGCGCAGCTGTGGCGCATAATAACTGGCGCAACCCTGCTGATATGCAGGGATGCGCCAGTCGTCATAAATCTGCCCCTTAATGTGTAGAATTTTCCTGTAGCCTCTCTATTTTGTCACTGCAGTCGCACCCGGGAGCGAAGTAATGGGTACATCTACTAGGGATGCACAGCCGGATGAACTGGTGTGCATGACATTGAACATCTGAGGCCTTAACAACCCTCGCAAGGGCAAACCGGTGCTATCCTACCTAGGATGCCATGGCGTCAAGATGGTGTTTCTTCAAGGGTCCCATCTTATACACCATTGCCCCTTTGTTTCGACCTAGGCGCACACCGATACTTCTCTTACTATAACTCCTACTTGTGCACAGTGTGCACATTGATTCATAAGAGTGTTCCATTTGCATATAAGGCTAGCTTCATCGATGAAGCTAGGAGATATTTAATGTTGTCTGGTGTTCCAGGTGACAGGTGCGTCCTGATGGTCAACATATATGCCTCCAGTATTGACTCTCCTGACTTTTGCCAGAAGGTCTCTGCACTGATGAACCAAGCGGAGGCAGATCCGACACCCTGGGGAGGTGACCCGATTATGGTGCTACACCCCTCAGTGGACACAACGGGATACATGGTGGGTAGCAAACCAAGTGCACTTTTTCACTATATAATTGATACTTTCAAGCTCTGAGATGCCTGCCAGCTGTGTGACACAACCCCTGCTGCCTATACCATTTAGTCTCCCCCAGACGCCATTTAGGCCCAGATTGGTTATTGGTTCCTCTCTACTAGCACCACTCCTTGAGTATCAGACATGATACACCTGCCCTGCACTCTGTCAAACCATGACCTATTAGTACTGATGCTGGGGATGCCCCTAGAGAAGGCATGGACCAGCAGTGGTGCTTCTGCAACAATGTTGTATATGATTACATCTTTAGGACGGAGCTGTGTGACTCCATTGTGCAATACTTCACCCTTAATTCTGGCTCAGTCATTCTCACCCTTCACTTTTACACTCACTGCGATCACAATGCACTCACACTGATCACCATGCACTCACACCATTCACCTTACACTCACAGCGATCACAATGCACTCACACTGATCACCATGCACTCAAACCATTCACCCTGTACTCACAGTGATCACACTATACTTATGCCACGCGTCATGAACTCACACTGTTCTCCCTCCACTTACCCTGCGGTCTTATGAGCAGACAGCTCACTCTACACTCACAGTGATCACTCTGCACTCAGAATGCACTTGCGCTGTTCACCCTGTACCTCACCCTATACTCACACGAGCACACTACTCACCTCGCACTCATGTGACACGTTACTCACCTGTCCCCCTCACTGCTCACTCTGCAATCTCACTCAAACAAGTCCATCACTAACCATACATTCATTCATCCCACTGTGCACTTACATCCACACCCAAATTCATATGGTCACCTCACTCACCCTGCAGTCACTCCTCTCGCCCTACTCTCACACTGTTGCATCGCTCGCTGTGAACTCACATGGGCACTCCTGACACCCACACAGCGCAGAGGGTTAATGTGCCTGCTACAAAAAAAATGTGTACCATGCAGATCACAGAACTGAGTTTGAGTCAACTATAAGTAGCCCTATCAAAAAATGAAATGTTTGTCAGAAAGGGGATTTAGAGAGATGAGAGGTGAGATGCATTGTTTGCAGATGGAAGTGAGGGAATTCTTGGAGAAGTAGGAAATTGGGGAGGGGTGCCAAAAAAGACTGATGCACCGTGCGCGACCAGTGCTAGGGCCAGCCCTGGCTGGGAGTCTCAGCCCCCCCTTTCCCCAAGTTAGGGTCTAGTTGCGCCCCTGGTTGCAGGAGTCAAGGGTTCTCCCACAGCGGTGGGAAAACAGCAAGAGCAGAGTCAGCACAGACAGTACCCCTTGTCATTCTTTTAAATTATATAGTTACAAGAATTATGTTTTCTGCAATCTACTCATTTCTCTGATTACATTTAGATTATTTGATTTACATTCAAAACAATATGACTTACATTCAAAACAATATTAAAATCGCACTTTGTACTATTTACACAGGTCGCTGCTGTAACTTAAACTACTTCTTTCAAATGTCACAGAGCTGGTTGAAATCTAGCTGATCTGTATTACTACTTAATTAACACATTACATGCATCGGTGTCTTCGCTGGGAAACAACCTTTACAACGCAGTCCTTACATCGCAACATCCTTTACATCACATGTCATTACAACGCAGACATTACATCGCATGTCAATACAACACATGTCATTACAACGCATGTCACTACAAAGCAGGCATTACATCGCAAGTCATTACAACGAATACCATTACAACGCATAGTACCCTTACACTATCCGACACTTACCCTACTGTTGCACTCACTAGAGTTAGAATAGTAATTTTTACCGCTACACTATCCAACACTTACCCTACTGTTGCACTCACTGGAATTAGAATAGTAATTACTACCCCTACACTATCCAACACTTCCCTTAAATGCGATGTAATGGTATGCGTTGTAATGGTATGCGTTGTAATGGTATAATGCGATGTAATGGAATGTGTTGTAAAGGTAGTTTCTAAAAATGCGATGTAATGGCATGCGATGTAAAAGAATGCATTGTAAAGGATGTTGCGATGCGAAAACTGTGGTATAAAGGCATGCGTTGTAAATGTATGCGTTGTAACGTCATACATTCGTATTCGTTGTATTCAAATAGCAAAAGAACAAACTACGAGGAGGATATATCCTCACTATAAACGTACCATTTTGTTTCTATCGCCAAGCGGTAGTTTTTGCCTATTAATAATATATTATTAACAGTTAAATGTCAGAATTCGCTCTATTACAGTACCTCGACTAATAAATACAGGTTCGCAAATCTGCTCAGCCCTGTATATTTCATCAGGTACCATTTGCTGGAAGGAATGATGCGTAATTGTGTGGCTTAGAGCCTAAGCTTGTGTAAATGATAGTATTTGAAGAAAGAACGCAGAATAAAGTTTTCCGGATGAAGCTCATTTTTGTAAAAATACCCTCGGATATTTAGCTTCAGCTATGATGTAGAGTCTCGGCAAAGCCGCCCAAAGTGGGTCCATTAAAAACAAAATCCCCGCACATCTTGAGAAACACACGGTTTCATTACAAGGATGGTCTGTAATAGAGCGTTGGGACTTGCATGTAATCTAGTAACCACGGCAGTGGGTGCACTGGCATCACAACGACGACTGACACACCAGATGAGAGCGGCCAACTTGAAACCTGCAGCACGGTCATTAAATTAATTCGCATAATGAACGAGAGAAACATTTATTCTGTTTGTTCAGCAACTAGTTATTCTTATTTTTAAGGGCAGAGTAGCAGACCTATACATTAAAATATGTGTCCATCGGTCTTTAACGTCTCTGAACACTGAACAAGGCGATGTCTTAAGTTGTTAACAACCAATTGCGTTCTTTCTTACTCCTCTGATGCCTTACTCACGAGGAAGCTTCGCCTTGCTGACAGACACTTCTCTAGTGTTTTTGTTATGGTCTTCACCTGGTAGGTCTCATGGGTCTCATGGGTCCTCGGAGCTACATCTTCCTACCCTGCTTGCTCCCAGCAGATATTGGTGGTGACAAGGTTTTGGCGGGAAGGAATGCTCTCCAGCGTCTGCCCTTAGTTCCTGTCTAGGACACTGGTGTAACAAAACTTGAGGGGGCCTCCTGCAAGGTACGCGGAGGGCAGAGGCGCAACTAGAGTCAATTTTAGCGGGAGGGGGCTTAGAAAAAATTTCGGGGAGGGAGCTAATTCTTCCAGCAATGGGCAGAGTGGAGATGCAGGGGCTCTAAGAAGGGGTGAAAACACAACAAAGCCTCATTAACAAGCAAATGGTCTTTTAAAGACCTGTGAAGTACTCGGGTGTGGCTGTGTGTGTTCCCAGGAAGCCGCCTCAGCCCAGGCTGCCACACAGGATGGGGGGGGCTGAAGCCCTTTGAGCCCAATGGGCGTTCTGTGCTTGGAGGAGGGGCCCCCTCCGGGCCCAATAACGAGCTCTACGGGCAGAATACTGTGCTGAGGGGGCCCCCTGGAATTAGCGCCCCGCACTGCTGGGGCTGCGGGGGCCTGTGTTATTCCACTGGTCTAGGCCTGTGGCTGAATGTGGATGGTATGAAGTGCTTTTGGGGACTTGTGCCAGCTCATGGGACTGCTCCAAAGAAGGCAATGGTGTGGCATCACAGCCTCCCTCCTTCCCCTCTGCTGAACAGAGTCCACAGCTGGCATGGGTGAGCTTGGCAATCTTCAGAGGGGTATATGGAGCTGTGTGTATTAAGGCCAGGCAAATAGCAGCAGCCCTCTCACTTTCTGCACGGATCCAGTCAAAAATGCTCCCATCTCCTGAAACTCCCAATCCTCACACACCAACACCCCCCACCAACAACTTGGCATCAGTGTGACAGAGCTCAGCTGTGGGTGATTTAGGTGTGTTGGGGGAGGTACGCAGATGTTTCTATTCTGAGGCCAGACAATAATGTGATGCAATCAGCCTGGAACTGACCTGTGAACATAAAAAGCCTCATTTTATTCACCATCAGACGTGAGGGCATCAAAGGCCTAGCAAAGCCTAACTCTGCTGATGATAATGGTGGCACTGATGTTTTGGGGATGCCACGCTGGATCTATATTGCATATCTGATGTTCCTTAGTATGGAAATCTGGTGCACTGATTCAGTAAGAAGGGAAGGAGTCACCTACCAGTATATGGCTTGCTGCACCCAGGAGAACCTCTAAGCTGTTATGAGTGCTTAAACAGTAGACGTCTATTCTTTACACTTTCCCTTACTTGCTTATTTTATGAAGGGGAAGGAATCTGCTAAGCATAGGTGGAATGTCTCTACTGTTGGGGAACCTTACTCAGCTGAAGGTGCCTCGAGCATTATGAAACTAATATTCATAGCATTTATTCATGGTGAAGGGCAGGGCAGAGAGATATAAAATGGGGTTACTCTCTCCTTTATCATGAATATATCCCCTGTATGAGGAGGACTTGGATGCTTCTGCGCTGCCTGACCCAAAGGAACGTTTTGGCAGACACGAGTGGGCTTAGCACAGATACTGAACTGGTATTTGTTGCTCTTCCAGTGGAGATTCACACCACCAGTTGCTGTCTGTTTCCACAGTTTCAGGTGTCTGCTTCCAAGACTGTGCTTGTCACCCCTTTGGTAAAGAAGGCCATTCTTCAAGAATGGAAGGGCATGGAGAAGTGTGGCTCAATGATTAGAGCGGCAGACCCTGATGCAGAGTTCTAGCCCGGGACCAGGGTTCAATTCCCCGCCTCGGTGGGTCTTGGGCTCAAAAATTCCACGGACCTGATAATTCTTGCTTCGGTGCCATTCCAATCATGGAGTCCCACTCTGCAACTCTGGGCAATAGCTTGCTTAATCTCCACAATGGCCCCCACAACGCTAAGGATGCCTGGCCGCCACCTTGGGGGTGCCCAGGAGTGGACGCCTCACAGGGAAAGCCAGGATGGGTTCCACAGCGGTATTCGTACAAGCGCCTTGAGACCCTTAAGGGTGATTAGTGCGCTATACAAGTATCAATTTACATTTACATGGAAAAACATCATTTCACGTTCCTCGACCAAGATGTATCGAGTGGGCAATTTGTGTTTTTAACAAATGGTTTGGGTGGACAATAAGCTCTCCAGTTTGGTGGGGTGCTCCACAGTAGTCTTGGAGGATGCTTTGTCTTGGACCCTGTGACAAGAAAGTGGATGCTGTGCTGTGGGAGGTTTACTCTGGTCTCAACCTGGCCTTGAGAGCCTCTACCTATTCCTCTTCTGCATCTCAAAGCCTGATTCATGCTTTGCAACTTCTACCTTATTTTATTTGGGCAAGATTGCACTGATCTCCTTGCTAGGATAGAGTTGAAGGTGGTTTCTTGCTGATGCATCCTTTGGTATCCTTAGTTGAGATGCCATAGGTTCTGGTCATTGGTAAGGCATTGATTCCGATGTGGATCTGTGATTGTAAATCAATGATTCTTCCTCTTCCTATCTTGGGATGCACAAAATAACCCCTGCACAGAAAGCATGTGCTGATTTTTAGAGATGCTTGAAGCGATCAGAGGCCTCTATGTCTTTGACGAGGGCTCACTACAGATGCTGCTATTGTCCTTGTTTGCGAAGGTGTATGGAGGAGCTAGCTAGCTACCTCAGGGGCAAACTTGGCAACATGCCTCTAAATCCTCTTCTGCTTCTGAGCTTAAATACATCTTTTTATCACTTCTGGCTGCTCTGCTGTTCCAGCATTGGCCCTTGTTCCATGCTGAATTTGTAGTGTTTGTGATCTTTTTTGTGTTTGATCTCGGATGCTTGGGTGCTGTGGATTGTTCAAGAGGGGTGCCAGGAGAAATTCTCCCCCATATTCTGGGTCTCCGGTTACTCAAGGGCCACAAGCCAAAAAGGTGCTCTAAGCAGGAGTTTATTTTCTGGTGGATGAAAATGCAGTGTCTCCTCTGTTGCCATGGAGGAATGGGACCTAGTTGTTTACTCTGGTGTGTTTGTGGTGCTGACGATCATGGGGGTTTCGGGCTCAACACTAATTTGAAGGGTGAACCAGGTAGTTCACATACATTATTTAGAAAAGGGCAATGGCCATAGCATCACCCATGATGCTGCTAAGAAACTTTGTGGTGGTATTGTACTTGAAGCATGCCTACCTCCACATTACTGTCTGGCATCCGGATTGGCACTTCATGCCATATACAGTGCTATGTTCTACTTGTAGTTCAAAGTTCTTTGCTTCAGGCTTAAGTCTGCCTAAGGGTGTTTCCAAGTTTTTTGATTTAGTAGGATTGTCTTTCATTCTTTTCCCCAGGCCACTCGTCAAACTGGAAAGAACTGTCACCTGTTACTCTAGTCATTCCGTTTTTTCCTGAGTTAATTCAATGTAGGATGGGCAACATCAACAACAAGGCTTATGTGAGTCATCAGGAGGCACCAGACCCAAGGAGTTGGCAAAGGTGACCTTTCAGATGATGCTCTGGGCAGAGCAACATCTGTTGTCCTTAAGGGCCATCCATATGGTGTTGTTGAACAATACCAAAACAGACTCATTGAATAGACTGCTCCCTTCTTCACTGAATACTCCCTTCTTCACTGTACTTCTCTTTGTCTCAGGAGGTTCTGATAGAGTTATGTACATAGACTTGTATGGAGACCCAGTCAATCTCTTGCTTCCAATGTTCTGTTCTGTCATATGGAAATCGTAGCGTGAATGTGTTGATCTACATATAGCTGGAGGATCTTGTGATTTTCTTTCCCCTATTCTCAGCTGCTCCCAGGCACTTGACTAGTCCCATGTATGTGAATTGTTATGGTGGCCCTCTATGGCCCCAGATAGCATGACTCTCTGTACCCCTCCAGAAGCCTCTGCCGGGGATTTTGCCTGTTTTCACAACCCCTTCTGGAGCCCTCATTCCCACTGTCTTCTCATGAGAAGATTTGACTCTCAGTATGGCGGTTGAATGTTCAGGTCTGGAGATTCTAGAACTTGCAGATCTATTGCCTGTGCAGTGCAGCCATATAGACAACCATCCACTAGGGAATTGTCCAGACATATTTAGGCTTCCTTTAAAGAATGGTGCACAGACAGCACGTTATGTGTCTTGGAAATGTGACCTGATATGTTACTTAAGGGTAATCCCACCTTTTGTGATTCTTCCTTCTCGTCAGTCACTCACTTCTTGGTCTTCCTGTCCGGGATGGTGCTTGGGAACCTGTGACTAGGATGGATTCTGGGTAGTCCACTCTTTTTGGGAGCTACAGGGGAGGAGATAATACTAAAAAAGAGTGAAAATGTGTCTGTCTGTGAGGTAGAGTCTCTTCGTGATTGAGGCCTGGGATGAGGATGGAAGAATTCAATGAATGGGATTACCTATAAATAATCTATCCATTACCCAGGGCTCCAGTAGGAAACTAGTTAAGAGTGCCTGATTCACAAATGTAATATAGTGTGCAGATAGTGAAAAGCATTTTTGTTCTTGGCCTCATCCACACAACTATTTGTGGCTACAATTCCTGACCTGTGCTTGTGTTAAACAAAAATGGCACACTGCAGGCTTTGTGATCCCCCCTTCCCCAACATGGGCTCTCTCTGGTGCATGCATGCACAGAGAAATGTGTAATGTAGACAGGGGAAACATAAGACTCTAACACATGTCGGGCCTATAAAAAGATCACACATGGTAAGTATAAATATTGCTGTACAAGAACGAATCACTACCTCTGAATTAGGGCTAGCAGTGAAATTGCTCATATTTGCCTGGACTTGCCTGTAGGCCCGTCCAGGGATATGCACTTCTGTAGCCATGTGGGTGGAGGGTTTGGGGACTGCTGATGTAAGTAGACCACTGTCTTTACCTCAGGTACCTCTGGAGAGCCAATGAAAATTACAGCAGCAGCAGCATTAAAGTTCATTCAAGTTATATGAGGCTGAACTGCACTTGTGTTAATAACGTGGGGCCCGATTCACAGAACCAGTCTGAGACAAAATCCTAAACTTACTACTTATGGTATTCACACAATGCACTTATGACTGCACTTACGACTACTAACTTTACGTACGCACTCGGGCCGGAATTTCCGCATCCAGACTGCATACATTAGGCCTGGGGTAGCCCATGCCCGTGCCAGCATCATTATATCTATTTAACTATCTACATTTGGTTTCAATGAGTGCACTGTGAAGAAAATAAATGACTTGAGCTGAGCATTGTAAAGAGACTGGAAGAAATGTGGAAGCAAAAAATTAAACAAAGAGTGGAAACTGACATGTTGTTAAGGGCTTTAGAATCAGAGGATAGTTAGATTGGAGAAACAGAGCTGAAAGCAATTAAAGCCGAAGCTTAGCAGTGCAGAACAATCTAAATTAACCCGAAATAATTGAACGTTACTTAACCTGGTCTAATCCTTCATCATAAAGTGTAACTTAACCTAATGCACAGTAATGCAAACGGACTTTCTTCCCAGAAGAGGTACTGAATCTGGCTTGAACTTCATCTGGGACAAAATTAAAACTACCGCTGAAAAAGTGGGATAGTAGCACTGTTTCTTGGAGATCTCTCTGCAGCTTTGACACTGCATCATGACTAAAAGAAATAGGCATTGTAGGTACCATAGTTGACTTGATCCCCACCTAACTCAAGAATAAATCAAGCATCATCTCAGGACCTCCATTTACCTCTTCACCATACAGCATCACTCTGAAATGCTGAATGGTTCAATAATTGTCACAACTCTGCTTCAATATTTACAGTATCCCACCTTCAGATTTATCAATTCTACAAACCCACATGCTATATATAACTCTGCTGATGATGTGAATATATTGCTAAAATATGAAAAACCCAGGGACCTTGGAAACTCTAAACTAGGACATTGTTGCTCAACCCAATGAACACTGGATAACAAATCACCTTAAATTCAAAGCAACAAAACCTGAGATTCTCAAATTCAAAGAGGTGACAAACTATGACACTGACAAGGTGGCCCAAGAAACTTGGGTCACCATCAACAACTTGAACAGAAGTATGAAATTAGGAGGCATCATGGATTCAACTTTTTGAGAACCCTCCAGTTAACCAAACAACAAAATGGGCATTTGAAATCATGCAAACAATACAGTGTATCTTCCTGTATCTTTGCATTTTGGTTCCCACAGAAGATCTCGCAACAGCTTTCCTTGTTATGTAATTTAAATATTACGCAAATTATCTGTTTTAGACTCAGTTTCAGTAATGAGAGACCGACAAATTATCAGATTTACAGTGAAAAGACAACTCCTATTTCTAAACCTACAAAACTACAACCTGCCTACCTTAAAGGACCCTTACTAGCTCCTCACTGCCAGAAGATAAGCTTTCAAGATTGTTTGAATTATTTAAGGGCACATTTGGAAATTAGCCAGCTTTTGGACAAGTAAACTTCAAGTGACGCTCATAGAGATAGATTCTACAATCCATGTTGACACTACAACCAATCATCCTCCTAACAAGAAGAAGATTATGGATGGTACTTTAGTCTCTATGTAAGATGCAAAACTGTAGTAACAGACTCCATGCTCAAATTAGCTAGGGCAGAAAAACTCCAACTTTCTAAAATTGTCATTTTCAAAATTGTGACTTAAAATATGACTTTACTATTAATGAGGATTTTCATCTACAGTTTCTCAGACACCAAATATGAAATCTCTGCCTGTTCCCAATAAAACATCAGCACTTTTTTAAATGTAATAAGGCAACACAATGTTATCCTGTGGGGGAGGCACTGCTCACAGGAGTGAAAAGCAACTTTATGAGTTTTCACTACCAGGACATGTAAAACGTAACATTATAAGACCACACTTTTAATTACAATGCACTCTGCCCAGTGGCTGACTAGGGTTTACCTTTAGGAGTGACTTAGATGTAATAAAGGGGGAGTTTAAGGCTTGGCAAGAGCCTACCTTAGGAGCAACCTATATGTATTAAAAGGGGAGTTTTAGGCTTGGCAAGAGAGTTATTTTGCTAAGTCGAATAGGCATTTTAAAACTGCATTCAAGATGCAATGGCAGACCTAGGACATGGTTTAAGGGGCTACTTAAGTGGGTGCCACACTAAGTGTTGCAGGTCCACTGGTAACATTTAATTTGCAGGCCCTGGGTATATGCTCTACCACTTTACTAGGGACTTACAAGCCAATTACAAATAAAGTAAATGTGCCAATCAGGTGTACGCCAATTTGACTATGTTTTAGGGATTACAGCAGAAGCACTTTAGCACTGGTTAGCAGTGGTAAAGTGCTGAGAGCACTAACGCCAGAAACAATCAATTCAGACAAATTGGAAGGATGAAGGCACAAAGTTCAGGGGAGACCTTGCAGAGAGAAGGCCAAGTCCAGCACATGTGTACATATGAAATCAAGTGCAATTTACCGATACTTATTTATAGAGTCACAGAACTCTGAGATCACTGGCAAAAATGTTTTATGAAGTTACATGGAGTATATTTTTTCCGTATAATACAATTACCAACTATCATCCTTTCCAAACCCCTTTGAGTCCTTTATCTCTAACTCAATTTTTTAGAAAGAGTAATTATGTTTATATTTGCATGTAAGAAATACGAAGTATGTTCTAAAGCTCAGCAAGTCACCTTGCTGCGCTGCACTGTGTGACAGGGAAAGGGCAGGAACGGGCCCTATTTAAGGCAAAACAGCACATATCTGCCTTTTCCCCTGTGCTGGCACCCTTTTGGCAGCCTTGCGCCAATACAGGCACCCTTGCACCAAGGTGGAAGGGTACCTGCGTTGCATGCAGGGTTGTGCTATGCAGGAAGGGACATCTTTCTTTACCAAAACTATCCTGAGTGGCATATTCCACCTTCTATGTGTGCTGCAGAATGCAGCACACATAGAAAGAGGAAGTAACAACGAGAAATACAGATATTTCGCCAGGTCTAGCTTCATCAGAGAAGCCATATCTTTTTGCTGCATTCCCATGTCTACCTGGTCTGATAAATCTGGGATTGCATCAAAAACCATAGGAGTTGTGTGGGAACACCCACCCAATGCCCATGGAATGCCTTTCCAGACTGGAGTAAGGCAACCCTGCGATTTGCGATGCATTACCTTATTCTAGTTTTATGGAGCCACTCAGGGCCTTGCAAAGTGACCTTGCGTGGTTTCATAAATCACATGTAAGATTTGAGTCGCTCTTGCACCACGTTGTGTGGTGCAAGAGCGATGCACCCCAGCTCCTAAATAGGCCCCATGGAATATAAACATAAAAATTCAGCTTGTAAATAGTTGCACAATATAGTGAAGAAAATCATCCTGAATCGATTTCATTCAAAACTTCAACTCGTTTAATTGTAAGATCGTCATTTTATTGTTCATTTGTGCAAATTCTGAAACCGGTGATCTCCAATATTCAAATGCATGTATTATGCTCAATCGCCTTTGATACAGCATGTTAGGATCCCAGTTTCTTATAAGAAATACAAGATGTTTAACCCAATGCATTTCGGGCACCTTCTGCCCTTCGTCAGGGGTTTGTATCTGTAAAGTTAAGAATCACATAAATGCTGTTACAATAGTGTATGAATTTCCACCTAACTATCATTTAAACAACAATATATCCATGTAAGTAGCCGATCTTAACGCTCCCAACTATACCGATTTCCCGCTAAAAAGATATTCAACACATTATCACGATTTTACCCCTAATGTGCTAATCTATCACGTTACTCCAAAGGAGTTACCAACCGTCTAAACACAAAGCATTTATCTAGATGTTCAATGCTGCTTTTGGCCTTTAGTTAGAACGAAAACACTAACGTGCCGCTGATCTTACTTGAAACAGTTGCAAATGCCGCTCCTTCCGTCTATCCTGTGGAGATTACGTCCCTTTCACCTTACCACGTGATACGATCGTTTTGTAACCCTCGTTATAATCACCCTCACCTGAGTGGCTGCTCTAACTGAACTCCTCGATGTTACTTAGCATACAACTCCCATAATTCCCTCAAACTGTCTATTGGTCGATATGCTCAGGTTTCTACTGTTCACATAGGTGTTCATGATTTAAATTTGAATACCCCGCCCTACCCTGAATGGTCAATTAAATGCGATTTAAGTTGAAGGTGCAATTTGCCCAAAACATGAATAAAAGTGTAAACAATACGGTAAACCTCAGTAATGACATTTTCAATACACCAAGAGTAATAACAATGTATGATAATCGCAAAATAGAGTCCATATTTAATCCATTTAAGTTCATCGTTGGTTGGGTGCTGGTTCAAAGTAGGATGACGAAGAAATAATTATGAGTTTGTATGTCCCGCACACCATTTTAGATCAAGTTTGTCGTAAAGTATTCCATTAAGGGGAGCTATCTTGGAGTGCGCTTCATCCTGGTAGCGCCGAAGAAATGTCCATGAAGTTGCTGATATGGGTATGAGCATCTCGGGACTGATATTACCCATATCAGCAACTTCATGGACATTTCTTCGGCGCTACCAGGATGAAGCGCACTCCAAGATAGCTCCCCTTAATGGAATACTTTACGACAAACTTGATCTAAAATGGTGTGCGGGACATACAAACTCATAACAATATAGTGAAGGTCATCATATATGTTACTTTCAAAAGTAGTTGTAGTTCAGATTGTGTGGTAACAAGCAACATAGTCCTCCTTTTATGTAATGAACTGTGATAAATGCCTCCTGTGAGCTAATAACTAATACTTTAGGAAATAGTTTAGATGAAAGCTAAAAAGCTTGCTGTCTCTTCCGTTGCACATCTGTTCAGGGATCTGCCTTTTACACTTTTTCCTGTCTGTATCCAGCTCATAGCACAATACTTGTTACAGTAGAATAGTGATAATGTTCTTATAACAGTTACGTTGTGCTATCTCAAATTATTCTTTATTGTTTGTTTCAGCCGTAGCCCTAACACCTATAACATTAGTAGCAGAAATAATATAATTACAAACCTATGGCAATAAAACCTTAACGCAGTAGAACAAACGTGTTTTTCATCACCTAAAAAGTCTCTATATTTTTGTCTTCATCTCTAAGTAGACTGTATGAAGGATGCAGATGGCAAAACATATACGGCATCAGCCATTCTATAACAAAATGCCAAGGCATCAGGGTAACATTTTACACCACAATTCTTAAGTAATAGGAGTTTTGGAGTAAAAAAGCATTACATGCAATGTAGTACCTTTACCTTCCAGACCGCAATTGCAGATGTTATCACTTATGTGGTGTTTATCCCACTTTGATCAGAAACTCCAATGGGGGTTATCGCTAACATACATTTTGTTTAGGGTTCACACCCAGAAAAACCTTTGACAGCCGGGGACTTAGAGGACCAGCCTTGATGGTAGTGACTACACTGCTAAGCTTGTATGACTAATATGCCTCCTTGAGTATTCTGATGGTATCAGGCCTGGTTGACGCAGGATTATCCCATACATTACTGAGCCTCAACTCTATGAGCAATTGTTTCACATGCATTGACCAGCCATTGACCCTCAGCTACTTTTAGAGAGGTAACTTCTAGCAGGAATCCTAAATATGACCTAGCAAGATGGTTTCTGATTATTCTTATCCAGAACAGTATAGGATATAGAATTATTGTATACAAAATTGTTTGAATATCCCTCTCTTAGCACACGGGATCAGGGGTGGGCCAGGACTGAGCATTAACAAAGAGTGCAATTCTTGAACTTTAGTATAGCCCTAAATCTAAGTGCAGTACAGTGATGCTGTGACCATTATGTTCTTACAGAGCTGTAGGATTACACTAAGCTGTTGGCTACCAAGTTTGGGTCAGATTTCTCAATAGTTTAGACAATTCATCAAGATAACTTGCTGTGCTGCCCTGTGTGAAAAGGAGAGGGCAGGTATACGCCATATTTACCACTATGTGACACATTCCTGCTCTTGGTCTGTGCTCGCGCACAGTCAATAGCCTGAAGCCAACACAAGCATCCTTACGTAAGGTTTCAAAGGTGCCTGTGTTGCAGTCCAGATTGTTTTTGTATAGAAAGGGACACCTTCCTACACCAATACAATACCCTGAGACTTTTTCCTCTTTCTACAGCATTCTGCAACACGCTACAGCACTCTAAGAATGAGGTATTAACGAGGAGCAATAAATATATTTCTCCTCGTTGCATCTCCCCTGGGAAAGCGTAGCATTTTGAGGCATTCCCAGGTCTACCAGTCTTGGTAAATCTAGGAATGCACCACAATCGATGGGTGGATGCGGGGGAACACCCACGCTCCACCCATGGAATGCCTTCCCGGCTGCAGAGTAATGCAGGACAGCGACTTGCACTTCCTTGCATGACTTCAGATTTACCAAGAGCAATGCAGGGCAACACCAGGTGGCCTTGAGTTACTTGTTAAATCTGACTTAGCTGACTTAGGGGTTACGTTGCCCTTGCAACACCTTGCATGACGCAAAGGTACCGCAATCCCTTAATAAATCTGGCCCTTAGTTTGCAAGTCTAAATGCTATCTTTCAATGGGGCATATTAACAAGGCGGCGCTATAAAATTATCGCCGCTTTTGCGGCCATTTTTGGCTGAAAGGCAGCGATAATGTTATCGCTTTATCAGCAAGGTCACGCTATTGCGTGAATCCTTGCCTTAGCGCCCTTTCCCATAACGCCCACCTTTGCATCTCTAATGAGACGCAAAGTGGGTGTTCCTTCCCAAAATAACTGGAGAAATGTCGCTAACCCACATTTCTCCAATTATATATGGGCACGCAAACAAGCATAGCGATAAGAGAAGTAGCGCTAACCGCGGTTATCGCTACTTTCCTTACGCCTGCATTTAGTTTAACTTAGCCATGATATCCAATGGAAGGTGGATATCATGGTTAAGTATGCCCTGCCCTATCAACAAGCTATCGCCAAATCTTGTGCGATTATCGCTGGACTTCCAGCGATAATCGCACATTTGGCAGCTTGCGCCAGGAATTTTATCGCTTTTGAGATAAGCGTTGCTGATAGCATGCTATCTCAGCGATAAAATTCAGCGATAGCCGGCGATAATTATCCTAGCGCTAAGTGCGCTTAGCGATAATTATCTCCGGTTGTTGCTGAAATGCCCCAAGATTGTTTAAGTGTGGCGGCAGTTCTTTCTATTTGTGGCTGCCAATTGAGGTTTAGAAAGAAAGTTATGACTAATAGGCCTGGGCGAAAATTTCGTTCCGTTCGCGGAAATTGCGATAATTTGACATTTTCGCGTTCCGCGGAGAGCGCGAAAATGTCAAAATTTCCGGTTTCCTCAGCTTGGCGATAATTTGTTTCTTGCTCGCGCTGTAAAATAATACATTCTCGCGCGCGCGCGATCGCCTTACCTGCATCCTTACGTTCGCCGACAAGTTTTCTTGATCCGGTCGCGTTCTCCATGAGATGTTGTATTGTTTTTAGCCATTTGAGCTGTCTCGCGACAGTTCGCGCCCGCAGTGACGTCATGCGTCGCGCGATCACGTCTTTCTTCTCGCGATCATGCACCGCGAGACAACTCAAAACAAGATGGCCACGCCCGCAAGCAACCACATGGGTAAGTTGGCGACCCGCAACCATGCAGAAAATCTCGCGAACATGCGGGAAAAAAACTTCCGCATCTTCGCGATATTTCCGCTTGTTTGCGATAATTTTAAACATTTTCGCGATAATTTGAGAAAGTTAATTTCGCAAATTCCGCCCACCCCTAATGACTAAGTAGTTAAAAGAACTCACACAAGAAGCAGCAGATATCATAACTACACTGTAATACGAACGGAAAGAGGATGGCATGAAGAATTTACACATCCTTCCTTAATTTTCACAATAAGGGCATATTGAGCTCTACATTATCTCTCAAAGTTGTTGTTATTTCATAATGCTCGCACTTAACTAGAGATAGTTCTCAAAATAATATGTTGAAAAGCAGTCACAAAATAAAGGAACTTTGATATCATTATTGGCTCCTCCTCTTTGAATATATAATCGAACATGCATGTGTCATATGTGAAAAGAGCAACTGCACACCATTTTTTTGCAGGAAGTGCATTATATTTGTTTTGAAAACAGTCACTAACACACTGAATAATAAATAGGATTGTGTGTTATTAAGTGGCATTTTCATCATTTAAAGGCAGTCCCTAACATGGGGAATTATTTTAAAAATATAATATATCACTAACTCCAAGATTACTTCTTAAATACACGACTCTTAAATAATGGTATAATTTTAACTGCTCTTGTTCGTCTGATAAAATCAGTTGTGTTGTCAACAATTCACAAGCTGCAAACTGCATTTTCCACTACTTTATGCTAGAGGTTGAACGTTACTATCTGTACAGATTTGACAATACGGCTCTTTGTGACTTCACTGACATAGATCAAAGCACATCCTAATCATTCTACACCGAGTACTTTGTTTGAAGGTTACATTTCATCTAAATATAATTCTAAAGCGGTTGGATTTTTCCCAGCAGTCCCCATCTTGATAATCATGTCTGATTCACTTAGAATCTTTTAACCATCATTGGTTCACTGATTTGAAAATAAATGTTCTGCGGTGTTCGTACTTGACTTTTTTTTCTTCATGATTGCATCAGTGAGCAATAGCTTTAGTGATGTGGACTCTTGGTTTGGGCATGAAAGGGCCTCCAGTCATAAAGCGTATAATTCAAATGCGTAGCACCGGAGGCTGCAGCTGGAACAGCTGCAGCGGGCGCGCGACGCAGCTCCGCATTATCACCGGGTACAATAGAGATCATTTCCCGCCTCCAGCCCTCAGCCCGCGTAACCGAGAGAATAGCCGCGCAGCTCTGAACTATAACCCTGGCGCTTTTATTTAGAAAACAGGCCATTAAATGTCATTTACAGTTTACCTTCACCAAAGAGAAATGAACCACAAATAACTGACTGACACAGAGCCACTTAACAGATTTCTACTGAAAAGGTCGAACATTTCAACATTTAGAGATCATTTCTCTGTGGCATTGGTTAGGGCATCACAGCTGCTTTTACTGCTTTGGGGGATTTTGGGAGAAACAGATGCGTTTTTACCATTTACCATCCATGAGATGTCATAGAAAATGACCTAGAAATAAAACAATTTTTTTCGCTGCACGGTAAAATATATAAAAAAATCATTTCATACGCATTTAAATGTGAGCATTCCTAGCAAATGGCAATAATATACAAATATATTATTTGCAAATGGATTATTATTAAGATCAATAATTAAAACGATTGTATATGTTTACTTTTTTCTAATATATGCACCTGTCTCAAAATGTGGCTTTCTCAAAGAAACCTGGATTTGCCAAAATGTGTGCGGAAATACTTTGAAAAAAACAACTTTATTTAGTAGTTTGCTGTTTACAAAATGGAGTAGAAAAATGGATAACTTCTTTAAAAAGAAATTGTGGCTGATATAGTAGAGGGCCTACTCTGAGTAAAATAACTAAATGTACATTTTTCAGTATAATAAACAGTTTTTCAGATTCGATTATCATCAACGGTTCAGCCGTTGAACACAAATTATTGAATCAACTTCGATACGTAACCTATCTCAAATAAAGTATGGTCCTGTTTTGATTCCATAGAAGGAGGTTTTTCGGCAAACTAGGGGGCAGATTTATGAATGAGTTGCGTTGAACGCAAAGGGGCGCACGGAAGACACAACTACTAAGGCAGATTAATCAACCCACGCAAGGCCACCTTGGGTGTCCCTGCTCGACTTGATATAACTAGAGTAATGCAATGCGGTGAAAATCGCTGTATTGCGTTATCCTGACCCAGGTAGGTTTTCTATGTTCAGAGCGTGGGTGTTTCCCCGCATCCACCCATTGATTTAGGTGCATTCCTACCACTACTGGTAGGCCTGGGAAAGCGTCAAAATGTCACACCTCCGCAGGTGAGGTGTGATGAGGAGGAATATATTTTTTCTTCTCTTTTTTTCTCTTTCTATGTGTGCTGCATTCTGCCATGGAAAGAGGAAAATGCCTCAGAGTTTTCTTTTTGTGCAAAAAGAGGCCCCTTGCTTCACAAAACAATAATGCTGCATTCTGCCGCACACATGGAAAGAGGAAAATGTCTCAGAGGTTTTTTTTGTGTGCAAGAAGAGGCCCCTTCCTTCATAAAACAATACTGTCTGCAATGCAGGCACACTTGCACCAAGGCACAAGGGTGCATGTGTTGGGGATCGGCAGTACATTGTGCGCAGTGCAAGGAAAGGACAAGACAGGAATGCGTCGTATGAAGTGGCTTGTTGTGCTGCTTAACATATTGATAAATCGATAAATCTGCTCCAGGGTATTTTGCCAGTAAATGTAAGCTCCAAATAATGACGGTGCAGGTTTATCAAAGTTCTGCATTGCCTTTACATCATGCAAGTCAATGCAAGGGCAACACAACAACAAAGTCAGATTTACTAAACCATGCAAGACCACCTAGCATGGTTTGCAGTGCTTGCTAAATGTGGAGTAACACAAGTCTCTGCCTTGTGTCACTCTGCCCCAAGGAGGTGTCTCATGGGAGGAGCGTGGGTGTTCCCAAACATCCACCCATGGATTTGGGCGCATTCCCAAATTTATTATGAGTGATAGACCTGGGAATCTGTCACAATGCTACGCCTTCCCAGGGGAGGCATAACACGGAGAAATATATTTATTTCTTCTTGTTCTTGTCTCTTTCTATGTGTGCAGCACACATAGAAAGAGGAAAAAGCCTCAGAGGAATGTTTTGTGAAGGAAGGCGTCCCTTCTATACAAAAACAATCCTGCCTGCAATGCAGGCATCCTTACATCACAATTAAAGGGTGCTTGCATTTGCAGTAGGCAGACAAAAGTGCGCCAGCACAAGGAGAGGACAGGAATGCCCCATATAATGTTAAATATGGCACATTCCTTCCCACTCCCTTTCAAGCAGCACTTCAAGGTATCTTCCACCTTGGATTTTAGAGTACTTTGTAGGAAATCTGCCTGTAGTCACACATTCCAAAGAACAATCTTTCAGCCTGGCTGAAGAAGGGTGACATACCCTGAAACCAGGCCCAGGATGCTTGTTTCCGGTCCAGGGAGGACCTAGCCTGGCAGTTCGGGCTGGACTGTTCCCATGAGGCACAGGGTCAAGACTGATTTGAATATGGATGGGTCCAAACTGGGGTGGCGTGGTGGGCAGAAGAACGATGGATTTAACCCAGATCTTTTGACTGGGGGAGAATGTTTGCATTGTCAGCATTCCGTCCATCATTTGTTTGCTGTAACACTTTTCGCCCTAAGTGGGGTGGGTATGCCCAGACGTGGGTCCCTTGCTCACTGTGCCACTGAATTCAACCTAGCCTGGCTGAAGAAGGGTGACATACCCTGAAACCGGTCCCAGGATGCTTGTTTCCGGTTCAGGGAGGACCGGGCCTGGCAGATTGGTCTGGACTGTTCCCATGAGTCACAGGGTCAAGACTGATTTGCATATGGCTGGGTCCAAACTGGGGTGGCGTAGTGGGCAGAAGAACGATGGATTTAACCCAGATCTTTGACTGGGAGAGAATGTTTGCATTAACAGCATTCCATCCATCATTTGTTTGCTGTAACAATCTTTGGACCATTGCATGGTTTTTTTCAAATTAGTATTCTGCATTAATCAGGTTTGACAACTGTTAAGTTTTGGAAGTGTTAAATATTTTGCACGTGTGCATACAAATTGCATTTTATTATATCAATGTGAAATGCAGAAACTCTACATTAGATTTCTACAAACCTCAAACTGTTGTATCACCTTCCCCTATTAAGTTAACCCACCAGCTATTTGACACAAGCCTTCAGCTAGCTGAATGGCGATAATACCAAGAGTCTGATTTAGGGAAAAGCGATAATGGAAATTTCATCCAGTAAAATGCAGATTCACCTTCTGCACCTCTGGAGCTAAATTCTTTTACGGTGATACTCCACATGAGAAGGATGTGACTAGCAGAGGTTTCTCCAGCTCCAGCATGGTTCAGCGTCACCTCTACCGTAGACAATAGGGCATCTGCTAACCATATAGAGTGGCTAATCCTCCACTATACGGACTGAGTGAAATATGTCGAAGGCGAACATGATATGGGTGAAGTACGACCACAGAAAAGAAGACAAGGAGTCTGTAACATTCTGGAAAATACGCGCAACATGCTAGAATGACTGTGTATATGATCACTGAAAAGAGGCCTTATTTCAGGGGTTTTCTTCAGTAGTAAACAGGGATACCTTTCACATCAAGCAAAAAGTGACAGCTGTCACATCCCAGAAGTGATGTAACTTCTGTTACTGGGACTTCTAGGCCACTGGGGGCCCTACCTGGAAGTGATATCACTTCTGGGGGTTCACATGACCATGTTGGGTCACGTGTGCTGTGACATCACCCTGGTCCCATACTACTCATGTGCTCATGGTCGTAAAACGTAGATAGGAGCCTGTCATAACAGATGCGTGCCCCATTGCCCTGCGTCTAGGGCTTTGTCACAGTCAAAACCGCAAAACTCTCAGGGTGTACAGTATGTTAGTCTCTAACAAAGAAAGCCCAGGCATGTTCAGACATCCACAGTTGTGAATCCTTGATGAGACATTTGGAGGACTCCTCAACAAGAGGTGAAAGAAATGCAGACAGAACCACTGTCTCCCTAAGCCATCTGTCTTAGCTTGGACAGTGCATATTTGACTCAAAAAGGTTTTTTGTTGGAAACGTCTAGAGAAATTCATAATTGAATCAAGATTGCCAATAAATGGAACCCAAATGTATATAGCTACTACTCACTCTCCCCAAAGTCGGCCCATTGCATAATTGGCAAACTCTAGTAAGTATAAAATGCCTTCCCAAGGCCATGCACACAATCAGAAGCAGTAATCTGTTCTGTAATGGAACCCCAACGCAGAAGTCTGCTCCCCCATTCCAAAGTGGGCCCATCGCATAATTAGCAAGCTCTACCAAATACAAAATGCCTTTCCACAAAATCAGCAGCAGCCTTGTGCTATGAAATTGAAACCGAACTCAGATGGCTGCTCCCCCTGCCAAAAGTGGGCCTATCGCCTAATTGGCAAGCTCTACTAAGTTAAAATACCACCCCAAGGCCACATACCCACACACACACAATCAGAAGCAGCCCTGAAACACTTATTTTAAATCTGTGGACAGAGGGGCCTAAGCAAAATGAAGAAAAGCTTCGAGCAGAATTTCGGGAAGCAACTGGGCGATACAGGACAACCTCTCCTGCAGTAAAAAGAATGATAGTTTATATCATTTAAATTATTTTTTTCATTCATTGTGGTGCATAGCCAAGCCTTGTTTCTGCTTTTCTTGGTCTGAAAATGTCTGCTTTTATTTAGGGTTTGAAAATAAAACATGTTTCAGCTTGTAGTTGGTAGTTGTGAAAATGCAAAAGTGTTACAGAGTTCCCCCAAAGTCAGTCGACGCAATGTTCAGAATAAATACTAATGTGTGCCATCTAAGCATGGGCAAAGCACTACGCTACGCTCGCGTAGTTTGCGAAGTTTGTGCTACTTTGCACTACGTGAATTGCACATAGCACAGTGCAAACACGCATAGCGTAGCGAGCATATTGCAGCGGTCATTTTTTGCTTGCTCGCGGTCCTCAATGTCAAGTTAGCGACCGAGAGTAAGCAAAATGACATCCCGGTGAAACTTTTTCCTCGTTCGCGAGCGTGGAAAATAAACCTCCCGGCGAGCTTCTCAACACGGGGAGGTCAGGTTTCTCATTGTGAGTGGTCGAGTTTGCTCGCAATGAGAAACTACCAGTCCGCGTTGAGAAAGCTGCCGCTCGAGTAGAAGTCTACTCGAGCGGCAGAAAACGACCGCTTGCACTGTGCAAGATGCAGTTTGCACTGATTGCACAGTGCGGACAAGCATCCGGCACTGTGCAATCAAGCATCTTGCAAAGTGCACTACACAGTTTGCGAAGCTACGCGTAGCTCGCGTAGTGCGAAGTGCACTTCTCGTAGCTATGCATAGTGCTACTTCGCAAACTATGCCCAGGGTTAGCTATCCTGTGCTACTTACAGGGTTTATTTCCAATTTGCGGAGATGGCCTGTACCAGTCTTGTGTAAAACTGTAAATGTTGACAAGGCAGCCCTTGGTAATATCATGTAATTATTAAAATGTATGTGTAAAATCTGGGTTGTCAGTTTTCCCCAATCGGTCATTTTTAACTGAGACATCTCAAGGCTCCCGGTGTGGCTTGTTGTCGTTCATTAGCTTAGTGCACAGGTTCAGAAGCATGTCGTTTGTTTCATTGTGTTGCATTTGCTTAGGAGAGTGCAGGCTGTGTAGAAATCTGAGTTTACAAAAAGTGTACAAATAAAATCTGTTGTGTAAAACAACGGTTTGCCAGGGGTTAAGGTAGCCATCATGCTTTGAACCGAACTACAATGCTTGGGTGTTGGGTGTGACAAAGGTCTCAGTACGGCGGTTAACATGATGGAAACAGGGTGCTGAAGGCTGGGGTGTTGAGGGGTAGCTGACTCTATCCATAGTCTCAAAGGTTGGAGAGAATGTGGTTGAAAATGAGCAACCTGCATGGGCCAGCCCCAACAGCGGCAGCCACCAGGATTTAAGAAATAAAAAAATGAAAAGGTTGTGCTGGTTTATTTTTTGTGCAGAAGACTCTAGTTCTTGAATATTTACTTGTAAATGTTGAATGGTCTGTGTAATAGCACAAATTGTCTGAGGCAAAATGTGTATATTCATGCTTTGCTAAACTGTGATGTGGTTATTTTGAATAGGCTTTGGCGCAATTCTGTAAAGGGTAAATGTTGACAGGGCAATACCTGTGAATATCCAGTAATTATTACAATGTATGAGTAAAATAGGGGTGTCAGAGGGACAGCTATTTCTTTTAACTGTGTGCACTCAAGGATCTCTGTTGCGGTTTTATGAACGGTAGCTGAAGCATGTTGTTTGTTTCATTCTGTTGCATTGCTTACTTGGAAATCTACATTTGCAAAAATGTACAAATAAAATGTATTAGAACACTGGAATGTTGGGAGCTCCATTGTAGACAATGGAGTGCTCCATGCTTCTACGGGCCGGTAAAGGCCCGCAGAGCAACATTCCAATGTTTTACAAAAGCCTCTCGAAGCTCGAGGGGATTTAAATCCCCTCGAGCCTCGAGAAGCCTTTGTTTAATTTATTAGAACATTCTGCCCTCTAGTGGCAGAATGTTCTAATAGCCTTATAGCACTTCGTAGCAGGGCTATACCGCTATTAAAGTCCCGCTGCTTTTGTTAATGTCCCTCACCTTCGGCTCGGGCCTTTAACGCTGCAGCGGGCCTTTAATAGCCGGTATAGCCCGCTACGGCGGGCTATAAGGCTATATTGTTTAAAACACGATTTACCAGGGGGCTTAAGGTCAGCAGCAGGATTTGAACCGGGTTGCAATGCAGACTGCTCCAGGCCATGGCATGAGGTGTTGGTTGTGATAAAGGTTTCAACGCATCTGTGACCAGCATAGGAACAGGGAGGAGTTGAAGGGTGGGGTCTAAGGGGAGAGCTTACTCTATAGGGATAGCTGTGATAGTTCCAAGGGTGGGAGCAAATGCGGTTGAGAAACAGCAACCTATATATGTACCAGCCCCAACAAAGGCAACTGCCAGGATTTAAAAAAAGAAAAAAATTAAATGGTTATGCTGGTTTATTTTTTGTGCAGGAGACTCTAGCTCTTGAATATTTACTTGTAAATGTTTAATGGACTATGTAAAAGCACACATTGTCTGAGGTAAAATGTGTATATTCACGCTTTTCTAAACCATGGTGGGGTTATTTTGAATAGGCTTTGGCACAGTTCTTGTAAGAGGATTAAACATCTAGCACAGCCCCCAGTGCTTAGACACCAGAACTGTTTAATATTTAAATATATTGTGAACACTTTTTTTCATGATTTTTTTTTTTTTTTTTTAAATGACTCAATCAACTATGACGTGTGCTGTTTGTTAGGGTTGTTTTCAAAGCAAATATGTCTGCTCTGCACACAGGATATCACACGATTAACTTGAAACTATGAGAAAATGGTTGCCTTTCATCAAGTTACAGATATTTAGAGTGCCATAGTTCTGAGACAATTGCTAACCTTACTGTCTCAACATCGAAGACTTTTTATTTTCATTTTTTCATTTTATGTATTCTTCTGTGTGTGTGTGTGTGTGTGTTTTTACAGGTTTTGAGGTAAAAGGACAAATCACTGTTGATGAGCTAAAACAAATCTAAGGGGTGTATGTACTATGAAATGGCACAGCAGGACAGTGCGAGTAATTTTGCAGTGCTCCGTTTTTAAAAAAACGCAGGGATACAATGTATTCACAAGAATACGATACACCCCTGTGTTTCTCCTTGTGCCGGATAAAAATAACTGCTTAGAGCCAACACAGACACCTTTCTGACATTTTGCAAGGGTGCCTGTATTGCAGGGATGAGGGTTTATTTGCAGGAAGGTGCCCCTTCCTGTACATAAACAATCAATAATGGCGATTTGCTACTTTAAGTGTGCTGCATTCTGCCCACCCATTGAACACCCCTTCAAGCAAAGTGATGCGTGAAAAAGAGCCGTATAGACAAGGTGGCATTAAGCCACTCAAATATGAAGCAGGGCATAGCACCACCAGAGCTTTAGTAAATGTCAAGCTCCAGTGGGGCTATGCCTGTGTAAATATGCCCTTAGAGTCTAAGGATGGATCTGACAGCGTACAGTTATAAATCTGCTAATACAGATGAATAAAAGTGTGGCCTTGAATAAAGGTTGTGTAATGATTAGCCTGTACAGTACAAAACCCCCCAAGATTTCACAAGGCCCTCAGGGAGTGTACTAAAGCAGTATATTATATTGGAAATTTGACAGTGATTCCTTTTCTTCACAGTTCCCCTGGAAGTGCATGATTACGCCTAACCTCAGCAAACTGTAGACCCTCGAACAGAATTGCTGGGCTGGGACTCAACCAGTCCTGGAAGGGTCCTGACCTTGTTAAAAAAAAGTAAGTATTCAGGGCCTATAGACAGACCGGCTACAAAGAAAGGGGTTTCTCAACGGGGCAAAGCAGGTGTATTTTACAAAATGTTGCACCAAAAGAATCATAGTGTATTTTTGTCTAAAGCATCATGTTCCTCCAGCATCTAGTAAGGGTTATAAAAAATGTAAAGCAATAGTTTGACAGGCGGTTACAATATTAAGGTTGTAAAAAGTCGTTCAGGCTTTTTTTTCTAATGTCTATATTTTTTTGTGTCCGTTATAGAACCAACACAAAAGACCTTCGTCAGAGTACCACGAAAGGTTAAGTGCACATCGATGCTGCTAATGGACATCACACAGTTCCGTCAAAATGACCCAACGCCAGCGAACCGATGAGAGATTCCTTGTGTATCATAACAAGCCATGCACGGACTCTTCAAACACCAGCCTTGGAGACACTTGTTATTCTAACCGTTACAATGCTTTATTAGTAAAACCCACAACCAGTACAGCGAACACGCATACAGGAAGACAATTTCTGGCTAGGGGTGTAGACTTCAAAGGGTGCACACTTCCAGCCGCAGAAACACAAATGTCAAGGTCATGTAAAACCAGGAAGTAGATCTCACTCTAAAAAAAGCAAAATTGAGTCGCATTTCCTTACAGAAGAAGAAGAAGAAACTCAAGGTCCCAGACCTACTAACCGTCCATTTAGTTGTTTTTTTTCAAAAACACAGTTACCGCGTATCCATGTCCCATAATCTTCATGCAGGCAAATGTTCACTGTCTGAGAGGGTGAATGTCGATGTGCTCCCCAGAGGATCCCTAAAACCGACCATAAATATCTCACAGAGGCTTCGGGACGAAGGGCTTGAAAACAGTCATGCCAAAGTGGGCACACTCATAAAAATTACACATACTCTATTTGACAAAGGGCTTGAAAACAATCATCCAGACCAGGACCTATATCCTGCATGTAAAGTGCTTCTAGGGGTGCTAACTGATGAGCCACAACTGCATATAAAAATCTCTCAAACCCTAGTTGATAAAGAGCTTGAAAACAATAATTCCCAAATGGCCACATCTTATGTAGGTACCAGGTTTTGCAAGAGCCTGAAGGGGTGCCAGCGAGTTCTGAAATATCAGCCGGCATGGCAGCTGCTCACACTGCTCCTTCTAATGTAGACCCCAAGGGGCAGCAGCCACCTGTTCCCAGCCCCAGGACTTCCCACACATCCATCGCACAGAGCTAATATGACCAACATTTAAATTCACCACATTCTGTGCTACTGCTTACACCTTCAGGCTCGTATTATCCCACCAGCCCACATCAAGTGTAAAACCTCCAAAACCCACCTCAATATACCGCAACAGCAATGCAGTTTGGAGTGGATGTCATAATGAGAGCTTTGAGTGTAGCAGCAAGGCATCCTCAGGAGCAGCCAGTGGATATTCCCCTGGATGTTCAGATTGGGAACCACTTCTTTTGATCCCCCAATTATAGATCTTCAGAACGGTGTTAGGGGGGTAGCCAGAGAGTGGTGCTCGGGGAGATCCAGAGTAATATACGCCCTACCCCTACTGTCAAAGATAAGGCCATGGAATAGGGGTTTGTAGCCCACCAAGCTGTACTATGGTCATATATGAAAGACATGTACCAGGTTGTCAGAAAAATAAATTCCAATCTGAACTCTAAGGCCATAAAACTGTGGAAGATAGAAACCAAGAACTGACCCTTGAGAGACGTACAGAGGGAGATAATGTAGATGGTACAAGGGTGTAGAAGAGAGGTGTTACAAACTTGCGAATCAGCCATTGCAGACGTAGAGGTTATTTCATCTTATTGAGGTCTGCAGCACTCCTTAAAGAGTGGGGTTTCCAGCTTTATTAATAACTCAGTCCAGAGTTCCAAATATAAAAAGAAGTTACAAGACATCCTTACTAATGCGCAATGGTTTTTACATGTCCGCAAGGCCCAAAAGATTTACAACCCCACAGACAGGGCCTAAAGGTTCCAAATACCATGACAGCACATCCTAAAATGGCACTGATTAGCCCCCCAAACACAAAGTTAGGAATGGGCCGCAGGCACTCCAGGTGTTTCAAGAATTCATGAGGTAAAGCGGAGAGACCCGGATACACCTAACACAAAAATGGTCTTGAATTAAAGATCATAGCTGGGGAGGTCATCTTCAACAAATACTTCCAAGACCATTCAAACTGGCTCTGGGGGGGCTGCATAAAAACAGATGGGCCAGTAAGAAATAAAGGTGGGCTAATAGCACCAAGCAGACTAGGCTTTTCATCAGAAAATGAAAGAAAGCCAGAATATGTGGTACAAGAAGGCTTAAAAATACACTGCCTCAGAGTCAGCCTCCACTAAATGATTAGCCAGAGAGCTCAACATGCAACACAAACCCCCAATATGAGGATTTAGTGATGGTGTTTTTAGAGAGCGTCAGAAGGTACAGACAAAAAGTAGAGAGATTTAACGCTACTGTGCATTATGAATAATTGAGGTTTGTTCACTTAGAATGCATAAATTCATCTGATCATGGGATTTAGCTATTCACCAGGCTATACAAGCTCTCATAGAGCAATTGTTACAAGACGTGGGGCTGAATGATTTCTTTCAGCTCCGCATCAAAGGGTAGGGTATTGACAGCCTCTCTAAACTTTAACAGATTAAAGCAGAAATAGCAGCATTTGGGACCTTCAGAATAGTCGACCCTGTTTTTTGGGGCCACAAGGGGGGTGTTATCTGACATTTTAAGAGTATCTTTTGCAGTAAAGTCATTGAAAAAAAACAAGCGCTGGTTGCTCAACTTTAAGACTGGCTTGATCAACATGTGTTTCATGGCTCACATTGCTGGGTTACTAATGGATCGAAGCACTACTAAAACAGTCGTCCTTCCCAGAGCAGTTGAGGCTCAAGCTGCGCTTGATATACCTCCCGACAGACTTGGAGGCTTTGGAGGACTGGATCTTTTTCAGAACTATTTTGCCGTTGTGGTCAAAGTTCTTTACTACAGTGGATCATGGAAGTACTTCACATCTGGAGAGCCTATGAAAAGTAAGATGGTCTACATTGATCCATCATAAAAATCACTTTTGCGGTATCTTGAACTTGAAAGATTTTCAGGGGCCAAGTACGTGTGCACTGATTATGATCATATCTACAAAACACAGACAGCTCATCAGTGTGAAATGCAGTGTAAAATGTGTCAAAGGGACAGTTGCATTGTGGTAACGGGTCAGAAGGTGTGATCTCCTAGATGTAATTTATTCTGTTGCTCACAAAACTGCTTGAGCATACACACTGGGGTTATTCAGTGCATCCCTAAAACAGACTGTGCAGGTGCTACACAGTCGCCGATCCCGAATGCAAAGGTATGAAATGCCCCCAGTGTAAGGTGTTAATTCCTCTGGGAACAGAACACATGTGTTATATGACTAAAGGCGGCCCTCAGGTCAAAACAGAACACTACATAGTGTTCAATATGAGTGTACCCAAGAGACCGGAGTGCACCAGCCTAACTATATTTTCGTGTACTATCTAACTTCCAATGAAAACTAGGAGTTTTAAGGCCTTTCTTGCTTGAACGAATTCCTTAGCACATTCATGCAGACAAAATTAAAGGGTATACCCTGATGGCCCATAACATAAAAGCGTATAGCTCGTTCTTTGTTTTGCAAAATATGATTCGTGAAAAGATGCCTGTGGAACTCATCACCCAGGGCTCCAAATTGATGCTGATAATCGCTGTACCTTTACATATAAAGTTCACAGATAATTAGAATTTTCTGCCCATGAAATTGACCAAGTTGCCAAAAGCCTTTGGTTTTCCAGGTTGTGAAGGTTATTTCCCCCACTTTTTTAACACTTGGTCAAATCTGAATTATAAGGGTCTCATGCCTCTGCCCAACAGCTACGGTGTTGAGTATATGATGCCAGAGAATAAAAAGAGTTTTCTACAGTGGTGTGGTGAAAACCACAAAAAGAAGTTTCATTTTCAAACCGAAAGGAAAGCTTACTGTCAGGAAAATGTAATGATCTTGAGAAAGTTTGTAATCTCTTCAGAGGCATTATTGTGTTATTGTAGAGATGATAAAACAAGAAATGGTTCTGAAACCCAAAATAGCTCTAGTGCCACCCGACCTATATAACAGTAAACAGAAGCATTATATTCTACCCCTTCTATTCAATGGCTCATGTACGTCTCTGACAAGGAAAACATCTTCTGTTACATTCCATATCGGTACCATAATATAGGCCTCAGTAACTTCATTACCCTTCACCTATATTCTTTCCTACATTACACTTGTCATGGTTTAAAGGGACTGACCTTTTACCTAGATATTACACTGCAGTCAGAACGCGGGTTTTCCCTAGTTCGAAATCTCATACATTATGCATGATGATTCTTAGAAGCACAGCAGGACTACCATCTCCTGTATAAAATCTATTTACAAAGTTCATGCCCAACGTCATCCCTAGGCCGCCACAGTAACACAGCAAAGAAGGACTCCTGGGGAGACCTATGGGTATATATACATCACATCTTGCTAAGATAAGACAGAGGAGATCGAGACTTCCTGGCCGACACACTGACCAGAGACGCTAAGGTTCCTGCATGCAGACACTCCAGCTCGCAGTAGTCTAACATCCCTTGCGGGGTGTCCAACTCTAGACCAGGATGGGGTCCCACAGTCTTTCACTTCAGGTAATGGGGTTGACTAAATCCTAGAGGGATTCTTGGCTTAACACCTACCTACATGCTAGGTACACTTAGGTACATCTAGTTAGGGAAGCATTGTAGGAGTAAGCATCTTTTTATCATGTGTTTTATGTACTCAGATGTATTCATGATTATTGTAAGATGGTAGAACTATACCATCCATTTACCGTTATAGTACTACTAATCATTTATTTCTTATACTGCCTAACGGTTGTTGCAGCTCATTTATTTTAAACCAGAATAACAACTGTTCAAAACATTCTTATTGAAAACGCCTAGCCTGTTTTTTCTGTGTATTCCTCTGAGACAGACTAAATAAGCACGAGTGACTGAGCGAAAGGTAGTATATTGTTTCCACTGTCCTGAGGGATCAGGGTTGTCAGGTTCGAAGGTTGCCAGGAACTATTCTCTCCTTGATAAGAGGAGATTCTAGTGGCACTGTGAGCTAGTTGGTACAAAAGGCCAACATACCCGGTGGGGGTGATCAGAGTTTGTCTGACACCAATCCTACAGTGTATGTTGTCTAAACACGCAGATCCTGTAAACTTTTTATAGGAACTACACAACACTTCATCTAACATGCCTTGCAGGGTGGTGAATACCGTGTGGGCCCTTTTTTCCCAGATGGTCTGTACTTAATGGCGTGCCAACGGCCTTTAAATACAATGGTTGGTGTAACCATAGTTGCCTCCACTGCTACAAACTATATGAGTTTAATAAGCTGTTGGGTGCCGAATTTGAACACTGTGTTGTAAATGCTAGTCATAGCTAGCCCCCAGCAGGGAAAGGCCATCCTGTGTGTGGCTTCGATTTAGTGGCTGCCATTTCAGAAATTGCCATAAAAACCCTAAAGGTGATGTCCCTGTATCAGAGTGGCAGTTCCATGTGTTGAGGAAGTGCCACCTTATCTAGAAGCTCAGTAATAAATGAGCTTCCCTCATTTCTAAGAAGAAACTGGTAAAGCAGACCGGAGGATTTATAGGTTCTTTGTTGGGCATAGCTATACTGCGAATTACCAGCCTCCTAAAGGTAACTAATGGATTACGCCCAAAAGATTAACTTGGTACCATGGCAGCAGCTGGAACAGTTGTGCACTTCTATGGGCGACGCCTGTGTTATTCGGAAAAATTAGACTTAGCATCTAGATGCCAGGACTAAACACATTTTGAACTGTACTGATTTAAAAACTTACGACAAAGCAGGTCTTAACTCCAGCACTGTTCCAAACTTAAAATATATTACAGGCAAGGAAATGCTGAAAACAACTCTATATGCCCCTGACTCTGAACAGCCTCCATCACCCCTTCAATGCCTCAAGAACCGCCACCATCCTCAGACATCATTTTTCAAGAATATAAGTCAAAGGTACAGAAGGGGCCACGAAATGTTGCTAAGTAAAATGTCAGCCTCAAAAGACCTGTCCCAATGGAATGAGAGAGGCAAAGGTCAACCAGTTGTTGGATCCCACATATATGATCTTGTCAAAGGTCTTAAGCACCCGAAAACACTATCACTCCAGAAAGAGCCTAGAGATTGGGAACAGTTTCTGCAAGCTTCTGTGGAACTCAACCTTCCTTCGATGATTGTCAGCAATGCTGAACACAAAAGGCTGCTTGAAAGTTTGAAAGATCCAACTCACAACTCCCCAAGTACTCTATCACCTGTTGTTTTTAAACCCATCCCTGAGATGGCAGCATCCCCCCTTTCTTTCTCAGGCTATCCCCCACTTTGCCACTGGATTCAAGCGAGCTTGGCTAATGAGGACTGTTACCCTGAAACTGGTCCCAGGATGCTTCTTTCCAGTTCAGGGAAGACCTGGCATGGCAGTTTGGGCTGGACTGTTCCCATGAGGTACAGGTCAAGACTGATTTGCATAAATCTGGGTCTGAACTGAGGTGGCAAAGGGATCTAAAGAACAATGATGGATTCAACCCAGATCTGTGACTGGGGGTGAGTGTCTGAAAAGTTTCAGCGCTCCGTCCATCATCTCCTTGTGTTAGCTTTATCCCCCTCTTGGAGCACCGAAGCTCT